>NW_024543090.1:8745000-9945000 GCF_018167655.1 Microtus oregoni
TTCCTTCTCTCAGCAGGCATTAATTGCAAATACCTTCTTGGTTAAGAGTGGAAACCTATGTATACTTCCATTATAGGCCTTATTCTCAATAATGACTGGGCAACACAAACCAAATCAATGGGGTTGAGGATAAAGAAAACTGAAAGTTGTGTGGAAAGTGAGAATGGAAAGGATAGATATAGGAGAATTTGGAGAAGGTAGGATGGCTAGTACCAAAAACATTGTACCTAATTCTCAAATAGTTAATTAAAAGTAAATCTGAATAAGTAGATAAATTTTGAGTTATAATTACTGTGATGTCATAGTTAACTTTAAAATCTATTTTTTTTAAGAATCCTCATGTAAATCATTTAACAAGATGACCACAATAACCCTTCCCAGTCAATGTGTCTTCCCCAAAAAACTAATAAAATCTCAATAAGTGATGCTGAAAAATGATAGAAAGACAGGGAATGTTTGGGGACATGAGAAGGACCACATTGCCCAGGAGTTGCCTGGTAGCCTCACAGTGGTGAGGTAGAATCCCAATACAAATAATGACGTTGTCTTAAGGCATTTCTCCCTTCCTAGCTGAAAACCTTCAGTTTTAGAAAATCTCACCAGAAACTCACCTTACTGTAAAAGACATATACCATCTCCAATGAAAAAAGCTACTAAACCACTATTCAACTCTTAAACTAAATTAGTTAACATTATCCAGCACCTGGATCCATATTTTTAAAATGAAGATTGCAGATTTGGAAATAGTGCTTTCACTAAGGAGTCATAAGGCTTTGGGAATGGAATGTGCTGCTAATCTTGTTCGAACAGTGATATCTTTTAGAGGGTTTCCAAAATAGTGTATAAAATGTGGAGATATTTGTGTAGATTTATTTTTTCATTTTTTCATATTTTTTTATTTCAAGGGACATCACAAATGCAGTCCTGATTTTTTTTATAGGATTTTAGGTCAATGGCATTCATTTTTATTCATGTCTGGTATTTTCTCTGTTGATTTTTAATAAAAGTAACTAGGCTTTATTCAGATATCAAGAAGTGACTCAGGTGTGGATACTTAAACCTGTAATCCTAGCACTAAGCAGACTGAAACAAGAGTAGTGACTTAAATTGGAAACCAACCTGGGGTTTGAGTACCTAATCAGTCATGGCAGATAGCAGCATTTGTTCGGAGACTAGATGAAAATAATAATTTATTTATGTGACTTCCTTGAGGTTAATCCAAATCTATGCCTTTCTACAGAAGTTGTGCAGTTGGTGTCAATCAGAAAGTTAGTCTGCAATTTGCAGAGTGTCTATAAGGAGCACCCATCAGCTTGAAAATATTAGAAAGTGGCCAATTTTGTGATTTTCTTATTCTCTTCGGTGATTGACAGCCGCTCTTTTGGATAGAGCAGTATGAGTTATGCTTTGTGAATTTGCTAGGTGACTTTGGGATTCACAGGAATGTAAGAGATTCACTCTCTCACATGCTTGAGAAGTACTTACTCTAGTGTGAAGGCTGATATGGTTGGAGACTTTGCATCTGCAGATACAGATTCTATGCCAATTATTCACACATATGTGGGATGATCATTCTCAGGAACAACGTTAGAATATACTGAAAAGACAAGGAAGGCAAGGTGATAGTAAAGAGTATAGTAAATTAAAAGCATCATGGACTTTAAGTTCATTGAAATTAATTGTGAATTTAGTGATGTAGGATTTCCCTCTGTATGCTGTGAATATGTTTTACTACCATTGGTTAATAAAAGAAGCTGCTTTGGCGTATAGCAGGGCAGAATATAGTCAGACAGGAAGAGATAAAGAAAGAGAGTAGTTGAAGTCAAGGAGACCCCATGTAGCTGCCGAAGGAGACAGACAAAGGAGAACCTTGTGAGCAAACCACGAGCATCATGGTGATACACAGGTTAATAGAAATGGGTTAATTTAAGATGTAAGAGTTAGCTAGAAATATACCTATGCTAATAGGCAAACAGTGTTGTAATTCATATAGTTTCTGTTATTATTCGTGTGTAGGTGGCTAGGAAACAAATGAACAGTCTCCACCTACAGTATAGAACTTGCATCTGAAAGCTAATCATGTTGCTTAGAGACCAGATCTTTTGTATACCGAGTTCCAGTTTGTTACTGGTTGAGAACTGTATCAGAAAGTCAACTTTTTTCTTGTAATAATTGTCCAATACTGAGCATTTAGTACTGTGGAGATTATGTAATATTAGTTTCTCCACTGAGGGCTGAAGGAATGTTGAGCCCTTAAAAGTGATTGCCATTGAGTAAAAAGAACAGAATTCAATCTGTGGGACCCTTGACTAGAATCAATCCAATCAGTTGTATTCTGACCCCCACACACTTACTAGAATTTTCATTCAGGAAGACACATGTACACAAATGAATGAATGAACAAATGTAAAACAAGGTCTTTAGAAAAGAAAATTCTCTGGTGGTTTGAAGTCAGATCATGTGGCCAGATGATTTGGTTAATGTACTGGGCTGTCTAATACTATTAATCTCAAGGCCTATTTCAAGCAATCTTTGTGAGATCAACTCAGTATTCTCTACATTTCTGCCATTTAATCTTTAAGATTGTTTTTTATGCAATGGAATAAAACCACTAATGTATCTGTTAAAGACATCTTGAAAGTTGGGACCATGGAAATAAGAACTCCTTAAATTATTTAGCATCATCTTTGTGTGAACTACCCAGTCTTCTGAGTGAGAAGCACTTGACTAGATATGGGATCTATAGGATCCAGTTTTCAAGATAAAAACCCTGTATTCTAATATCATTATCTCTAATTTCATTATCTTATGCCAATGGAACTGCCAATCTATATCTTGGAGAATTATTTATTTATTTATTTATTTATTTTGGTTTTTCAAGACAGGGTTTCTCTGTGGCTTTGGAGCCTGTCCTGGAACTAGCTTTGTAGACCAGGCTGGTCTCGAGCTCACAGAGATCCGCCTGCCTCTGCCTCCCGAGTGCTGGGATTAAAGGCATGCACCACCATCGCCCGCATTTCTTATATGAAACAGAAATAAAGATATACAAGGTACAGCACTATAATAATTAAATATTTTTCTTATGTAAGATTTTCTTGTTCTGTGTGCTAATGTGAAGGACTCAAATCAACAGGGAAAATTATACCACAGTATTCCACACTTGAACATGGTGATATGATATGGTATGTCCTGATATTTGCCATTTCCAAATTCTATCAACTAATATAATACACATTTCTTATGGCTCAAATATCTAAAAAGTAAACTTAAGGAAATTACATTAGTGAACTAAGTTAATCATTTGAAAGCAATTACACTTTAGTCGTGTCTTACTAGCAAATTTCCATCACAGTTCTTTCATTTCATAAGTTCTCTTGGCTATTTTGCAAGCATTTCTCTGTGCCTTCTTTTGGAAAGGGATATTAAGTATTTGCTCACCTTTGTATCATCATCTACAACACTGCCAGAAATGTGACAGGCATCTGAGTTACTCATTCTTGCTAATAAATGAGAACAGAATGTATCCACATGCAAGCTATGTGTTCACAAGTAGTCAGAAACTCAGTATGTATTCATGTGTGCATTTGATATGTTGTAATTATTGTCGACATTTGCTGGTAAAGAATTCTTTATTCTAATGGTAAAAATACTGAGACTAAGCCCACATTAAAGTTCCTAAATCATTTGAAAACCTAGCATTTGGGGGTTTAAAATTGTCTCTGTAAATTCATAGTGGAGGCTAACACATTGAGCTTGATATTGAGGTTCACGTATATTCTTGTCTTATTGCCATTTTGTTGCTCGCTTTCAACATTGGGACAAAATAGTTAAGCACAGATCAATTTTCTGAAGGATACATTATAAATATTGCATAGATCACATGCGCCTTATAAGGCGTGTCATAATTCATGACAGTGTTTTACAAAACCTAGACTTATGCAGAACATAATAGGTAGAGTGCTTTGTTGTAGCTTGTCTACAGAGAGATTTGGGCAGGAAAGTGTGTGCAGAAGAGGGAGTATTGACCAGTGGAATGCTACAAGAAGATCATCACATGATTTGTTTTGCATCTTTTGATCTAATGGATTAAATAAAAACGCATTCCCATGGCCCCTTCTAGTCTGCAAAATTATTTTGAAGCTTACAGATTAGAAAGCATATTGCTTTAGTTAAGGATTTAGGACAGTATCTATCTCTTTCTCACATGTCCTTATTATAAAAACAACTTACTGCTTGTTTAACAGACTTTTACAATGTATTTGGCACACCATTAGTTTCGTATGTTAAAAAATGATTTAGTAAAGCTTTCAAAATTTTGCACTAGTTTACCAAAGAGAGACCAGCAAATATAAATAGAGGAGGAATGTTTTAGTATCCATAATGTATGACCTATAAACATTCCTTCTAGATCCATAAGGAATTCGTGTTTGTTCTTTTAGCTTATTAATAAATTTCAATTATAATTAACAATTAGTATATACTAATTGAGCTTTAATTTAAAATGAACCTTTGGTGACTGCCTTAATATGTCTACATCTACTCTAGGGAGTGCTCCATCAGTTTCCTAACTGCCATTCTCCATGTCTGTTATCATCTCTGCTTTAAAGACATCATCATCTCCTCTTGCTAAACTTCAAAACAACCCAACATAACAATGAAAATAAAGAAAATAGGCATGTTTACATATGTTCACCTCCATTTTATCAATTGTTTTCCACAAGAATTTAAAAATTTTTAATATTTTAAATATACAGTTAGATATTTTGTTATTTAAATTGTTTCATACAAATATTTTTATTATATCATTTCCCCTCTATTAACTCCTCCCAGATCTTTTTCATGTCCCTACACACACAAGTTCATGTTCTCTCTCCCTCTTTCCTGCAAAACCAAAAAAATAATAAAATAAACACACAAATATGCCCCAATCATGAAGATTTTGGCATATGATAACACCAGGAAGGGCAAAAATCAGTTTTCTTCAGTGTAGTATCACTGGTTATATCAAAAACTCAGCAGTCCACATACCCATGAGTAGTTGCCACAACAAAATAAATTCCATTTTGTGCACTTTTTGTTTTGTTAAATACAAATTTTTAAAATGTAAACATATTTTTTGCTCTAGTTATTCTTTTGCTATTTTTAGAATACTAAATTATTTACAACTTTGTTAAAATAAATCCACTGTGATTATGATATCCTAATTACTAGAACAATAAATATGAAAGTTTTATTACTTTTGACATTTATTATAAATATATCTTTTCCAAACTCTAATATATATCCCTCCTTTTCACTTTTAAATTCATCACTTTTTATCCATTAATCATTGTTACATCTGTATTCTTAAATACATAAATATACACTGTAATATACTGATAACTCTATATAATGTTACTTGTATTTATACATTTTCTGGACTGACAACTTGGTATGGATAAACAGTTGCCCTGATCTTCCCTGGGGAAGATTACTTCTCCTGCTCTCAGGTATTTTTAATTTGTTGCTTTCCCTCTATAAAATTTATTAAATTTTGGCTGTATCTCTCATTGCCTTTTCTTTCAATCAAAATTAGAGGTCTACACCTGTGACCACTGTGACATTGCTGGCCTTATATGCACTACTCCTCTTTCCAGATATTTCTCTCAATTCACTGGACCTCTGGAGCCTTTTCTGCAGCATATACATTCTGAATTCCTAGCTCTTGTGCTAATTAGTTTCTCCCCATGTCTTCCCCCCACTTTGTTATCCTCCTGGGAATACCATGAATCTGGCTAAGTTTTCACTAATTCTTGGCCATATTTATTCTGAAATCTCCACTTTCAAAGTTCCACGAATATTTTATTATTTCTTTCTGCAGTCTAGAAATTTCACATGGCTAGGAATCTCTTGTGTATCTCTTCAGGGTATCCCAGTTGTCTACAGTAGTTTCTTCTGAGTTTCAAGGTCTCCTTGGTTTTTGGGTGACTGGTATAATTATGGTCCTGGATGTTGCTGTAGACGTGTCTGGTCTGCAACAGTCTAGTAATAGAATGTTTTCTTTTTCTGTGTCCTGCCTCATTCATCAGATAGTCTTTCTGATTTTCAGTTCTGTTTCTTTTTACTTTTGTATTTCAGGAATTTTTACAAATTTATCTAAAAAATAACGAGACTTGTTTTCTGCAAAACTGATATTGTCATTTATAAATTTTAATGAATGAACAAAAAACCACATATACAACTATGTGTATCTGTTTACATATTATTTTAATAATCTAAAAGGCTCTATTTTTACTTTCTATCATGCATGATACTAGAGCAGAGGGCTATTCTCTGCAAAAGACAGCAGAGTGTCCCTTAGGACAACTTCCACATAGCTCATTGAAGGTAGAAAATTCTAGGTGGTATTTTCATGGTGCCATCACTCCTACAGGTTTGTCTCTTTGATGTAGGACAGTACTCTGAAGACAATGGGGAAAGAAATCTGGACACCAACCCAGCGACAAAATCCTCAACCTATAGTCTGTCCTGCCTGTAAGATGCGCTGACACAATGTTGAAGCAGAACTCGTGGGAGTTCTGCCCCTTATTGCCTGGTTTAACTTGATGCCCCTGTAATGAGAGGGATTTCAGGCTCTGCTCTGACTGGATAGCCAGGAATCAGAAACCAGATAGCATAGAAATGGAGTGGAACCAAATATGACTGGCCAACAAACAAACAAGCAAAAACAAACAAACAAAAAAACAATGAAATGATGATGTGGGAGTCCCCTCTGTACGCTATGAATAGGTTTTATTACCACTGGTTATTAAAGAAGCTGTTTTGGTCAATGGCTTAGTAGAGTAAAGGCAGGAGGAAAATTCAAACAAAGATATATAGAGTAGGCGGAGACAGAGAGAGGCCATGTAGATGCCCAAGGAGAAAGACGCTGGAGACCAGCCAGAATCTCACCAGTAGGCCACAACCTCAAGGTGATTTACAGATTAATAGAAATGGATTAATTTAAGATGTAAGAATTAACTAAGAATATGCATAAGCTATGAACATTGTTTCTGCGTGATTATTTCACATCTGGGCATCCGGGATGTGAACGAGCAGTCTCCGCCTACAAAATGTTTCCTAGTGATATTGACTCTACTTATAGATGGGCGTCTTTTCCAGTAATCATCAAAGAGGCTCCCTCCAGCAGCAGACAGGTACAGGCACAGTGGCCTACAACCAGGCGTTATGCGGAGAGAGAGTCTAAATTGGGGCTCTCCATCAAGTCTCTCACCTCAGAGCTCAGGGAACCTAGCCAAAGAGGGAGCAGAGATTGTAGGAATCAGAGGGGACAGAGGACAACAGGAGAACATGGCCCACTGAATGAATTAAGCAGGGTTCCCATGGGCTAACAGAGACTGAAATGGCAAGCATGGGCTTGCATGGATCTGCATGGGTCTGCAACAGATTCTCTGCATTTATGTTATGGTGGCTAGCTTGTGGTTTTTTGTGGGCCTCCTAACATGGGGAGCCGGTGTGTCTCTTACTTTTTTGCCTAGTCTTGGAATTCTTTACCTTCTATTGGGTTGCCTTTTCCAGCCTGGGTTTGAGGGCTTTTGCCTTATCTTATTGTATCTTGTTTTGCTGTGTTTGGTTGTTGTCTCTTGGAGACCTGCTCTTTTCTTCAGAGAAACAGAGGGGGAGTTGCTATGGGAGAGCGAGTTGGTGAGGCTAGTTGTTAGGAGTGGAGTTAGGAGAAACTGTGGTCAGGATATATTGTATGATAGAAGAATCTATTTTCAATAAAATAAAAATAAAACATTATGTTTTAACCAAGTTTAAATTTACAAAGCTAAGGGATTCAAATAATTTCTGAAAGCAGTGCAAGCATTTTCCTTAAATGTATTTTGTTTTTGTGTTTATAATTTTTAAAGTATGTTTTTCATTTATTGAATATTACTCTTTTTTTGTGACTGTGATTTGAGTGCACCGTTCTTTTGTAACCATATTTGAGCATATTTTTCTTTGCACATTGTAGAACTAAATGTGATTCAGTCATTCCTAGCATTTTACCAAAAGCAATGTTTTCCTTGTATTCTTGTTATGAATATCAGAGTTTTCACTCTGGATATATGCTAGTAGGGAAAGAGACATAGTACATCTCTGACAAAAGATTAGATATCTCAGTTATAGAATAACATTCAAGAGTTATTTTTATGACATATTCTGCAAGACTCAGGGAAACATCAGTAAAAATAGGGCTGAGCACACAAGAGCTCAAGAAGTCAAGGAAGTGTTGTGAAATGTTGGATTTTGTACATGACATGACCACAGCACTCTGAACTCATAGCATCTGTAAGTAGTGTTTACCTCAACAAGATCTTCACAAAATTGGGTTTCTCAAACTCTCTCATGAAGAAGGAAGGGCCCATTGGGTCTCATACTTTCCTGAATGTTGATACACAGTTAATGATTGATGGGGAACTCTGTTTCCTTAGTGATGTAGTCTGTGAGAGGTGTTTATGCTCCTGTGTACAATTCCCCATCAATGCTCCTATAAGCAATTCTAACAAAATCACTAGATCACATAAAAAAAATAGAAGAGACACCACAATACTACTATTTGGAAAAAAGGAAAGTAATTAGTAGGAAGAGGAGAAGGAAAAGAGAAGGTTGTGGGTTGATGTAATAAGAATACAGAATATACATGTATAAAGTGTCACAATAAATATTATCAAGTAACATTAATATATACTAATGAAAATCAGAGAACTCTGTATAACTTGCTTAATTAATTAAACTACGAAATTAAGAAAAGGAGTATTCTGCTGGTACTGGCTCAAATCAAGAAGAGTGAAAATATTTCAAAATAATTGAAAAGAGAAAACATAATGCAAATTAAGATCTAATTGCAAAAGATAGAAAAGAATGACTAAAAATTTCTGTTCATAATAAATAATTGTATGGCAAACGGTATTTGGATTTACCATGAAATCCTTAAGTTTCCTTTTTAACTCTGAAGCAAACTTGTCCTTTTAAGAAACTAAAGAAAATTCATTATATATTGTATCATTTGAGAGAGGCAAAGCATAGAGCCATAGACCAAACCAACTGAAAATTACCCAATCTAGGAATGCAAAATTGCTTCATCTTGCATACAACTTTCTTTTAGTAAGAAAGGGACTAGTGTCCATTGAAGCAATAGTTCATCATCAGAGAGAAAAAATTTGCTTTAGACATGAAGCATTTCTATTATATTTAATCCAATCCATTCTCTTTATCCTGTGCACATGGAACTACCTGGCCATCAGAAAGCAAATATATGTCAATAGTCCAGTGACTTGAATCTAGAATCTTGAGGAACTGGAAATGCAATCCAGTTCTTTACACTACATCTTGTTTTATCCTCTCTGTAATGCTGGTCTTTAGTCATCTGCATTCATCTTTAGCTGACTTTTCTTTGAATGGAGTAAAACTGTCTGTGAAACGTAAAGTCATTCTTCAGAACTTGATAGGGCTATAGAAACTATAATTCATCAAAGATTTATTTAAAGCTTGGTTTTATTTTAGTAACACTGCAAATGGACCAAAAACATATATCATATTAACAACACTTCTTGCAAACTACTACTTGAAAAGAGAAAAAACCTCATTACTTGAACAGTAATTTTGAAAACATAGTTATATTAGTGAAATGAGAATATAATATTTTAATATCAATTTTTTACTATTGTAAATATCTCTACTATCAGAATTTCTTGGCCATTTTGGTTAATTGGGTACCTGTGATTTTAATTCAATTCAGTAATTTTGTTTTGCCCTTTCAAAGTGGCTACTCCTCTCTATACTTGGGTTCTCCTTGATGTGATGCAATGTTCCATCCTTAAAGAATTCAATTGCATGGCTCCTCTCTATCTAAATTAGCAATTAAAGCAAGGTGGTCATTGATGTGACCCAATAGTAATATTGATTCATCAATATAATTTGTCCTAATTTAGGCAATGCTTAATATCTATATTAGGTAATAAGTTTAACCCTTGATCATTTGCACTCAAAAGATCACTATCTATTTTTATTTTTATATATCCACCCAAGACTTGTTATAATGCCTAAGACGCTGTAAATGTTTATCAATTTTTAGTTAATTAATCCTTCAATTTGCTAAAATAATTGAACCTCACAAAGACTCACTAATACATAATTCTTTAAAAAAATCTTTATTAAGCACCCTAGAAATTTTTTGATAATTTTATGCAATTAAAGTTTACATTTGTCATTGTTTTGTTTTTATAAAACTAATGATGTCATATTTATGTCTGCTAAATTACTGACAGCCTCTTGATATGGAGCCGAATACTCATAATGTATTGATTTATCTAGTTAGGCATATTGTAAATATTTGAAACATAATCAATGCTTGTTTAATAAATTACTACAGAAAGTGGTTTAAGACAGCAATAATATGCTGATCTAATTCAGTCAGTATGATAATTAGATAATCTCAGAAAACCTATAAAATTACCTTGAAACATTTAATGTGCTAAATATAATTAAAGGGTCATGAGGATAATAATTTCTTATCACTCATATAGAAGTACATAGGAGGTTAGAGATGTTTTTGTAGTTCCATCACAACTATTAAAAATTTTTGGATATTTCCTCCAGTTCAGCATAAGGTAAGTTAGATCCCAGTTATAATTTATGGGTAGAGAAAAACCATTGGCCAATAGAAACTATTCTTATACTAGGCTTAATTTTCTTAGGAAAATATATGTATGAGAAACTCTTGAATTAAACTAAAATTCACAATGCTTTTATCTAATGTCTATATTAATGCCTTGTATGATCCACGCAATATTGGGTTCTAAGATCTAATAAAATGGTGAACAACCATGGCACATTCCTTGCCCTCTGGGAGTTTAGTTTCCAAAATATTTTTTTCAGACAGCAAAGTTTATTGCTTTATTGTTGGATCTCCTTTAAAAATATTTGGAGAAATACTTTAAGTCATTTCATCCCTTTGCCTTTTAGGACACTGGTAAACCATTTAAAGAGAAAACCCTGCTGGAAGACTGCAATAATAAACTTTAACCTTTTATTGGAGGTAATAATTTCTTGTCATTCATGGATAAATCATTAACATTACTCAGTAAATCTTTTGAATCTTGGTATCCAGAGGTCTAATTAGTTTAGATATATTGGAAAACTACAAAGAAAAGTTGTGTGTGTTGTCCACCACCTTTACATCTAACATGATGCCTAAGAGATAGCTGGGAAATTGTGTTCTTTACTCCTAAGGTATGAAAATAAGAGAACTGATAACTCCTGTACAACACCTGGCTGATAATAGAAAGCAGTGAGCTTCATTATAGACATTTTTCACATAATACATGTATATATAGTAAGCATGTAGATATATATGCAACTATAGATAGTTTAATACTCTCCAATACTAAGACATATCATTCATATATACATATATATGTCACACATATGCTAGATATAAATATGTATTCAATTTAATTGATCACCATTGTGCTCTCCTTTCTCACATAGACAATGTGAATGCTTTGTAGTTATTAAGTTGTCTTAATTATCTTTCTCATTGCTGTCACAGACTCTCTGAAAAGAACAAATTCTGGGCAGATCATTTGGCTTCCAGTTTGAGGACATATTCTACCATGGGAGGGATCGGTGGCAGAGAAGCTGACAAAGCCGGAGCACGAGACTCTTTGCTTACGCCTGAGAAGAACATAAGTCATAAGAAAGAGAAACAACATCGTTCATTGGCTGTTTTCCCCCTTTGTATTCAGTCCAAGTTCTCAGCCAAGATAACTTTCCTTCTCACACTCAGGCTTCCTTTTAACCTCTCAGTTATCCCTTTGTGGAACAGTCCTCAAAGGCATATATGTGTCAGTGCACCTCATTAACGATACATTTTTTTCTATTAATCTACTCAGGCTATCAACAATAAATACTCACCACAGAGTCTTAAAATGATGCTAAGAAATAGTTACTTCAGTACTCATTTTGTTTTAAATAAAACAATAAGAATTTTATAATAAAGTTTGAAAATAATACTGTGATAGAAGTTACCTTGATCCTATTTATTCTTCTTATAGTATCTTGATAAAACTATTAAAGCTGGTAGCTTTTCTGTACCCTGAATGTATGAAATAATAAATAGGTGTAAAAGCCATTTTTCATGGGTTTTGAAATAATAAACACTGAAAATTGGAAAAAGTACAAAAGTCTGTGTCTCCCTATGGAAACTGACATCAGAAATTGTTTACGGCCCAAGCTGCCATGGAAACTAATTCTTCTGGAAACATTCTCTCCCCGAAGGCTTCCTCTGCCATGCCACTCTTCTGTGAGCTCTTCTCTTCACAGAACGTTTTTGCCTTCTGGCAGTCTGCTGTTCCTCTACCATTCCTCAGTTATAGTCCTGTGTTTTTTTTTTCCAATTTTACTTTATTTTTAAATACTCCATTGTTTAAAAATTTCATACATTCATGTAACTATTTTTTATAAAACCCACTATCTCTCCTATCTAATTCATTCTCTATTTTCGACCACTATCTTTTCCTCCAAACATTGTGTGTTGTCTTCTTTAAAACAACAGTCCATTTAGTACTTGCTGTTTGTGCATGACTATAGCCATATAGGACAATTCACTAGAGCATTGACATAGCAATGGCTGCATCCTGAAAAGAATTGACTCTCCTTCCTCTATAAGCATCAAATCCATATAGATCTACAGCTAGAGATAGGATTTCAAGAACTTTTTTTTTAATCCACACTGGCATTTTGTGTGGCTTTATTTTGTGCATGCTGTAACATCATCTATGAATTCAAGTGTTTAATGACAACGTCGTGTCCATCAAATACTATATCATTGCAGATGTCTATTATGGCTGGCTCTTACAATCTTTTTTATAAATAGGTCCAAAGCAGTTTCTTCATTAATTAATGGTAATCATAGTATACATAGGGGAATCCCATATTATCTCCCCTTTCTGTCTAAATAAAAAGGAAGGTTTTAATTTTAACTAGCAAAATTGCATACAACTCCACAAAGTTGTTCTCTGACTTCTACACCTGTGCCATAGCAGGCATGTTTATGAATACACATTCTGGGTAGAAACACTCACAATAGTAATAAATTAGTATTTTAAAATGTGCTTTTGGAAATATCAAATGGAAAAAAATACTCTCCATTACAACAATGATCTTAGAACAGGCACTACATATAGGCTGCCTTTTCAGGAAAATAATTGACTCCTCATCTAGGCTCATAAGGTAACTGGAAGCAGAAAGATAGCCTGTACTTTCCACCTTTGTTTTGCCTTGCTGCCTCTTTCCTTTAATACCTGTTTATCTATTTCATTGGAAGAATTCAAAGAATCCATATCGACAAACCTGTAACACCTGACACAGCTCATTACCTTTCAAGGCTGAATGAACAGAGGAAAGTATAACTGAAGTATGTTACTGCTTTGCAGTGTCCCATTCCAGACCATCAAAGTGTGCCTGAATGCTCCAGTCACAGACCTAAACCTTCAGTCACCTTGGATTCCAGGAACAGGAAGGCCTCACAGGACAGAACATGCCACGGATGATGGCAATTACCTTCAGTGGCAATCCAGCAGCTGGAGCATGAGTAATTCTCTCCTGAGAACCAGCTAGGCCCCTCAAGCAATTAGGGCTCTTTGATCACCAAGTAGAACCAAACCGACAGTGACCAGCCAGACTTACCTTGCCCAGGACTACTAAACTCTTCGTCCATCTTGCTCCCATCTCTGTTCTAATGTTTTTTCAGCTTACGCCTAAAATTCATGTTAGTACCCTGCATATACTTTGGGTCACCTGATCCCTTCATCTGTTCCTCTTTCCAATGCATATTGATTAAATCTCCTCTGTGCTTCCGCATCGCATGTCTGTTTAATTGGTGTACTGGAAAGGGTGACTGAGCCTATTTAATTAGTGTATTGGAATGGGTGACTGAGCATAGCCTGTTGAATCTGCCAGAAGAAGGCTTGCTGCCTCCAACCTCCAGATACTGTGTCTTTCCTCTTTGCTAGGAGGCTGCATTTTTATGAGTTTCTTCAATTTCTGTTTCTTCCTTTGTCCTTTCTTCTGTTCCCAGGGTATTTAACACATGATTTATCCCTAGCAAATGTCACATATATAACTTGCTAGGGTTATCCACAGGTAGATGTTACATAGAAAATTTCTGGAGTTTGCTCATCTTGTATGAATGGACCATTATACACTTTAAACAGCGGGCCTACTTTCCTTTCTCTGAGTCCCTGGGAGCAGTTGAATATCATGGATGACTATTTCATATCTTTCATATAAATAGAGTCATGTAGGATTTGTCTTCCTCTAGCTCATTTTATTTAACATAGTACACTTTAACTTTATTCAGCTTGTAACATAGTATTCCCTTATAAAGAAGGAAGGTTAAAGGATATCATATCACTGCTCTGTGTTAATCAACCTCTAAGTCTAACAATAGAACCTTGAAAAAAAATATAGGACACTCGATAGTTCTTCTGTTTTCAGGCGTTCTTTATGTATCAAAATGAAAATGATAGAATGTTGTTATGTGTGTGTGTATCAAGTAAAATAGACTGAAAGGCATATGCCATGGCAAAAAATCTTGTCTGTTATGCAAAACACTTCATTTTAGCTTTTAACACTTAAAAAATTTTATTTAATTGTTTTCAATCCTTTTACTGTCCTGGTGAGATAAGGACACCATTAAATGTATAGGTTGGAAAATCTGTAGTTTTAATTTTATGGATTAACTTGTAATTTTAGGGAGTTTCTTTATGAGTTAATACCTTTAAAATTGCTTTAAAATATCACTACAAAAATTAATATAAGATACTACTTCTTTATTTAGTGCGGCGTTAAACATCTAGTAATACGCATATCATGAGTTAAGAGGAAAACACAGAAAAGAGAAAAATCATATTTTTTTAAATGTGAGTTGGTGTTTTGTCTGTATGTATGTCTTTGTGAGGATGTCAGATTCCTTAAACTGGAGGTATAGACAGGTATGAGCTGCTGTGTGGGTGCTGGGAACTGAACCTAGGTCCTCTGGAAAATCAGGCAGTGCTCATAAATGCAGAGCCATCGCTTCAGCTCCCAAGGAAAAACCTTGTAATTGGTATTTGGTATAAATTTTTATTCTTTATATATAAGGAAAATCACATTATTTTTTTTCTTACACTGGTCCCAACAAGTTACATAGCTACACTTTAGCGTCGCGTCAAGTGAGGATTTTGACACAGATCTGTGAGCCATTTCTTACCACTTAGTTTCCCTCCCAGAAGTTCCCTTCTTTGAAAAATAACATGACATTTCACTCTTATGCACAGTGGAGTTGCCTGAGTGATGTTCCTTAAAGAGAGGACAGTGAATTTTATTATTAAAATGTTTCCCTGGTTTTCTGTTGGCCCGGAGGAAGAGAAGTGTCACCATGTCTCTCCACATTTCTATTTTGTCTTGCTCCCTCCCACTAGACCCCACCCTGCATTTCGCACTTGCATCTCATGGGTGATGATGAGTCAGATGGCATTTCTCACCAGTACTCTCTTGGGTGTCCTAGCAGTTTAGATCACCTACATTCCAGACAAAGCTGCTAGAAACACATGCAGACTCAATTCCTCTAGGTTATTCTAAGAACCTTAATTCATTTGAGAAGTGAAGGGGTGGCAAAGAACTTCAGCCTACACGCCAACTCGCAAAGCAGAGAAAGATCACTAATTTATCCTCTCTGATGACAAATCAGAGAAGTCACTCAGAAATACCGCTGTAATATACAAGGTCAGAATAAATCAGCCCTCACATGTCCCAGGCACTTCTGTTTCCCTCTGGAGAGCAACAGCTTTTCTTCTGTTTGGCTAGCGGTGCTATGAGTGAAATACAATGTGTGGAATACAAGGACTGGGATGGGAAGGAGGAGAAGAAGGGCCTCAGAAGGAAGAAGCATATGGCTATGCATATGCATGCTGATCTGCATCAGAGCACAAGTGGTTGGCTGACAGGATGGTGATGCTACGGGAGAGCAGTCAGAGGCAGGCCTAAAAACGGTTCTTCTCTACTCAGTGCTTTCCCATCCTGTGAAGACAGTTCTCAGTGATGCTAACGTAGACCTCTCCAAACACGAGAATATAAACATAAATAAAAAAAATACGTGGCTTTATAGCTGCATTTGGAAAATTCAGTTCTTTACGTATGTATCCATGACATATAACATGTGTGTTATCATTAATTCATATATGTTACATATTTATAAATCTATGCAGACCCTATTGCCTTCTGCTGTCTGTATTCTTCCCGACTGGACAATTGTTCATACAAAACTTTTAAAACCCTTATGTAATGTTGATGATGATGGCAATTTTGATGAGGATGATAATGATGCAGATTTATTATAATGGTGCAAACTTATTCATTTGCCTTCTGTGACATCATTTTATTGATAAACTACACTTGAATATCAGGGTTGTTTGAACTCTCATTCTCAATATGACACAATTAGTTGTCATAGATAAGAACTGAAGTAAATGAAATTTAATAAATATTATACTGATACTACTTATCTAGTTAGTTTTCTTATATGAAAAACTACAGAAAAGAGGAATAGTTGAATAACTGTCTTTAATAGAGGAGATAGTCTGGCATTGATGGTTATTATAATTGAGCTCCCTACATTCCAAATGACATAAGATGCTGATATCTACCTGACATTGGAAACATTTCCACCTAGAAATGTCCCCCCAAAACTATAATTTAAAATGCTCTTCTCAGTTTACATTCTAGAATATTCTGAACCCAATGTGAATTTCAAAATGTCACACCTTATACAAGCAATTTGCTTTGTAGAGAGGCTGCCAATTAAAAGCAATCCAAGCCGGGCAGTGGTGGTGCACACCTTTAATCCCAGCACTCGGGAGGCAGAGGCAGGCAGATCTCTGGGAGTTCAAGGCCAGCCTGGTCTACAAGAGCTAGTTCCAGGACAGGGACAAAAGCTACAGAGAAATCCTGTCTCGAAAAACCGAAAAAAAAAATCCAATGCAAATTTAATATTAAAAATTTACCTATATCATACTAAAAGTCATAGTATCCCTTCATCCTTTCTGCATTATATAATGATTTCTTTGTGTTCTGTGTAGGAACTGAATGTTCTGAGGCTATTACAGATGTCACTGTGCTCAATAACTACCTTTATTATACTACTTCATTTCCCCTTAAATGAAGAGTGTTCATCTTCCAGTATTAATTTAAAGAATTTGGCATCCAAAAAAGTCTCAGGAATATACAAGATAATAAATTAATTTTTATTTAGTAGTTATTTACAGAGAATCATCATTTTTATTTGGTGGTTTTGAACTGCTGGATATATAACAATTAATAGAGAACATTTCCACTTTCCTGAGGCTAACCTTCTAGTAAAGTAGCTAATCATTAACTATAAGAAAATGAAACTCAGCTAAAGAAAAAGAAGATGGCAAATGTTTGTTAGAAAATACACTTAACACAGGGGGAGTAGGAGTACAAGATCTTCTTCATTTAGGATACCCGATAGTTTCTGAGATTGAGAGTGACATTCAGTAGGCCTATTGTATAGTAAACAAAGCACAAGTATGAGAGAATATAATTAAAGTGGAAAAATTGCAGAGCAGTGCTAAAAGAGCATAAGGCCCAACCTCTGAGATAGCATCGTCTATATATGACAAAGAAACTGCACACGCATGAAATTTCACAAATATGGCCACCTAAACAAGACTTGAAAAATGACAACACTAATTGACATGCCAACGTGGATGAAAAAGGGCTGAAAAGGCCCCAGGCAATTAAGTGTGAAGGGAGGGAAAATTAATCTGGTCCAGAGATGAACAACCTGATAGGTGACCCAACTCCAGTTTCAAACAGTAAGACCTAAACACTCACGCCACACCACACCACACATACAAAAAGAGAGAAAGAAAGAGGCAAAACTAAATGAAATTATCAGGGTGTGTTTGAAAATGTCTTAGGTGTGTGTGTTTGTGTGTGTGGATGTGTGTGCATGCACGCGTGCCTACCATAATACACATGTGGAGGTCAGGAGATAAGCAGAACTCACTGTTCTTATTCTGTCATGTGGGCTCTTGGGATTGAATGTAAATTGTCAGTCTTTTAACAAGCACCTTTACCTACTGGCCTGTCATGAGCTCTTTTAAGCTTATTTCCATCTGTTTTATAGCACCAAATATAATTTGTAAATGCATTTTCTGTGAAGTCTAGCTTTTGGTTTTATAAGTACAAAGTTATGTCTTAATCAAGTGAAATCCAGATATCAACTAGTATACAACATCCTTTGATATTAAAAGGTAATTTAGTTTAAATTATACAAGATTAGCTAATGGGAAAAACCAATAACACCTCCAATTTCAGGCCAAGTTTTATGGCAATGAAGTGTGCTTGCTGAATTAGTTTAATTTTAAAATTAATTAATAAAACTGGAAAATTTGAACATCTAGCAGAGCAAGCAATTAAGAAAGTAAAAGTCCCATAGGTCCCATGCGACAAAAGTGAGACGAAAACAAAGTTGTGGTGTCATGCTGTGTTGATTGGATATTGACAAAGTATTAGTCAGAACTTAGCTATAATGGTTAAGACTAAATGTAAGACCTGTAAGAACTGACATGCTTATACATCTAGATGCAATAAGAACATTAAAGCTAATAGTGATCACTGTCAGATACTTGGCATTTTTTCCCAGTAGAGAAAGAGGAATTATAAAGTTTCCATCTCAGGAGATGCATTAGTTCTGCTACCTCACAACCTGGAAAATAATACTTAATATGAAAAGGCATTGCTTCATGTGCATGCTACAGTGCTGTGACCATCTTCTTACAGGGTTTCTGGCGATCCAAACTCTGGCAGGCATTAATGCTGTGAGTCAGGCACTTTACTGACTTAGCCTATATCCCCAGCATTGCTAGATTATAGTTAAAAAACATTTTAAATTGATATTATAGCCATGAACAATCCAAAAGTGAAAGACACACTGTATAGGAAGAATTGATTCAGGGAAACCTCAGTAACCAATATGTTAAACAGGAAGCAGTCAACAATAACTATAATAAAAATGCAATTTACAGTAATGAGGAGCTGCATCATGCAGTTTTGCAAAAGATGTGAAATAAAGTGCTCATAATTTTGAAAATACAGAAAGCATGACTTTTTTATTATTTTTTGTATTGGTTGATAAAACTATATATGTGTACATGTTTACTTTTATAGTGTTTAACATGATAAGTTTGATTATGTGTATTCTGGTGTGACTAAATTAGGCTAAATAATAAACTAGCTCACATCACGTGTGCTGTGAGAACACTTTATAGCAACTAAATATTTTTAAGAACATGTTCTGCTTTGTACAACAGACCTCTTGAACATGTTTTGAGGCAAACTGAGTTTTGTTACCTTTGACTACCATCTCCTTGACTTTTGGAACTGACTTCATAGGATCCTGGAAGCCACTATTCTGTCTTCTACTTCATGGCATCAACTTTTGTAGATTCCACATGTGAATGGAGCTATGATATATTTGTCTTAGCTGAGCCTCCTTAACTAGATGAATTTTCTTCCTGTCTATCCATTAGCACTGATGGCAAAATTATGTTATTTTTATGGTACGATAGCATTTCACTTTGTAGTTGTACTACATACAGGTAAAACTTTCATCCCTTGGTAGATACATTGATTGACACAAAACTTGGATATTTTGAAGAATGTTACTGATGAAAGTGAATATTCATCTTCAAGATTTATATTGGGAGCTTAAACTAGTTCTGTGGTTACATTTTAAAGAATCATCACAATACACTCCAAATGGTTGTGCCAGAGACAAAGGCTGTGATTTTCTTCATGCCATTCCCATCACTTGCAGTCAGTTAGTTATCCTCTTAATAACAATAGTTCTAATTGTTGACACCTCATTGTAGTTTAAATTTGCATTTCTGTTTTATCTTGGTTTTTTGTTGCTTTTTCTCTTCGATAAAATAAAGACTAAAAGAAATTTGAAGAATAAAAGGGTTTATTTGGCTTTCAGTTTCCAGTCCATCATGGACAGAAATCAGGGCAGCAGCCTACTGGCAAGAACTATAGGAGAGACCATGGAGTAATGTTGATTACTGGTTTGTTCTCCAAGTATTACATAGCCTGCTTTTTTAAACAATAAAAGATAACCTCCAGGATTGGCACTCTCCAGAGCAGACTGAGTACTCCCACATCAATCCTTAATTAGGAAAATTCCTTGTATTCATAGCTACAGGCCAATCTGATGGATGCAATTTGTCAGTTGAGATTTCCTCTTCCCAGATTCTAGTTCCTGTAAAGTTGAAAAAAAAAGTACAAGTTCCCTGATGATTAGTGTTATTAGAACTTTTTCATCTGCCTGTTGTATATTTATGTGTTTTTATGGAGAAACATCGGTCCATGTCTCTACTTATTTTTAATAATGTTTATTTTTTATACTGTAAATTTGTTTCATTTCTTCATTTATTTTGTCTATGAGCTTATTATTACATGGGTAGTTTACAGATATTTATTACATCCTGTTGGGTATCTTTACAGGCTCATGATTGTATCTATTGCTAGGCAATTGTATTCCAGGATTTTAGAGTTTATTTTGCCTATTTTGAATTTTGTAGTATATGATTTTGGAACATAGATTAAAGCATATTACTCATTCTATTATTCTAAAATATTTCCTTCAACTTTACTTCCAGTAAATTCAACATTTTGTTTCAATATTCACCATTAATCAGTTTTTAAGTGAGGGTCTTTTTTAATGACATCTTGTCTAATTTTATCTTTTTTATTTGAAATATCTACTTTCTCCATTATAATTGTGAATGTTGGCTTCCTCTCTTAAAAATCATTTTGGTTATAATGTTTGTATTTATTTTGGAGTTCTCTAAGCTATTGCATTGGTCTTTGTCTGATTTTGTGCTAGTCTCATGCTGTTTTGGCTATTGTATCTTCAAGATATTTTTAACTTGGATAGTAGGATGCTTTATTCTTGTTTGTTATTTTTTATTAAGACATTATTAACTACTCAATCTTTGGTGGTTTATATAAATTGCAGGCTTTCTTCAATTTCCTAGAAAAATGTCACTGGAATGTTGATAGACATTACACTGAGTTTATTATTCACTTTGGGTATCAGAGGCAATCTGATAATATAAATTCCTCCAATCTTTGAATGAAGGATACTCCCACCTATGTCTTACTCTACTTATTGTAGCATTGATTAATGATTTTACTGCACTAATTTTTTATATCCTGGTTATATTAATTCTGAAATACTTAATTCTTTATAATTAAATTATAAAGATGATTATTTTCTTTATTTAAATATTAGACAATCCACTATTTGAGTATACAAGAACTACTAATTTTTATATCAACTTTATAACATTTACATTCACCAGTTTTCCTTATTATTAACAAAATGTGGGGGAGAAATGCAGAAGTTTCTATACAAGTAATATTATCTACAATGAAAACCATGAAGCTGTTTTCTTTCCAAGTTGGGTGATTTCTCTTTCTCTTGCTAAATGCTCTAGTTTGGATTTGTGCAAAAAAATATAGAAGAGTTGTTACAGAGACCTCAGCTTTCCTCAGTGTCTGTAATATTTTAATGGTAAGAGTGCAGTGAAATTTGCCTAAATATAGATAACTTTCAAAGCAAAATCTGACTTATAATAATTCAAAGTTCTAATTCAATTGATTATTTATGAAGCCCATGGTTTGAAACATAGTCTTGCTCTTTGCGCTCAGCCATTTTTCTGTACCCTCAAAAAGTTAGATGCAATCATATATACACACACATAAAATTAAACAGATTCAGAAGATTTTTTTTTAAAGATTTATTTATTTATTATGTATACAGCATTCTGCCTCCATGTATGCTTGCATGCCAGAAGAGGGCGACAGATCTCATTACAGATAGTTGTGAGCCACCATGTGGTTGCTGGGAATTGAACTCAGGACCTTTGGAAGTGCAGCCAGCGCTCTTAACCACTGAGCCATCTCTCCAGCCCTCAGAAGATTATAGTAACACCTTTATGCTTGTGTGTGTGCCTGCATGTGTATAGCAATAATAACCAAAAAAGAAGAGGCCATCAATTTGAGAAGGAGTGGAGAACATAGGGGGCTTGGAGGAGGAGACTTGGTAGGATTGGAGGTGGAAGAGAATTAGAGAACAATGACATATTTTAATTAATTTTTTTTTAAAGTTTAAACAAAGAACAGTGTAGGAACTGTGAAACTTTTGCTCCATCTCTGGGACGAAACCTACTTGATCATGGTGGGTGTGCTTTTGATATATTCTTAGATTCACTTTTGAGTATTTTATTGAATATTTTTACACCAATGTTCATGAGAAAAAGTAGTCTTTATTTTTCTTTCTTTTTAGAGTCTTTGTGTGGTTTGCATATCAGGGTGAGTGTGCCCTCATGAAAAAAATTTTGCAATGTTTCTTCTGTATCTATTTGTAAAATAATTTGAGGAGTATTTGTATTAGCTCTTCTCTGAAGGTTCAGTAGAATTCTTCTCTGAAACCAATTGGCTCTGGGCTTCTTTTTTTGAAGACTTATAATGATGGTTTGTATTTCCTCTGGGGTTATAGGTCTATTTAAATTGCTTATCTAATCTTGGTTTAATTTTGGTATGTGGTATCTCCCAAGATATTTGTCAATTTTTTTAGAGTTTCCTATTTTGCGGAGTACAAATTTTTGAGGTGGGACCTAATGATGCTCTGGATTTCCTCAGTGTCTGTTGTTATGTTTAACACGAGGACCAGCCTTGTTGGGGTTTATATCCTGCCCAG
Source organism: Microtus oregoni (assembly GCF_018167655.1). Taxonomy (NCBI): domain Eukaryota; kingdom Metazoa; phylum Chordata; class Mammalia; order Rodentia; family Cricetidae; genus Microtus; species Microtus oregoni. Next base: position 8,767,856 of record NW_024543090.1, read on the forward strand.
TTCCCACAGACAGTAAGGCCCCAAAGAAAATCACACAGAGAGTCTACATTAGGTTATCAACTGATTGGCCCATTAGCTCAGGCTTTGTATCAGCTCTTATAACTTATAATTAACCCATTATTCTTATCTATGTCAGCCACATGGCTTGGTACCTTTTTCAGTGGGGTAGGTCACATCATGCTTCTTCGGTGATCTGGGCAGGACTCGGGAAAGAGCTTCCTTCTTTCCAGAATACACCTGTTCTTATTCCCCACCTCTATTTCCTGTCTGATTTTCCTGCCTATACTTCCTTCCTGGCTATCATCCAATCAGCATTTATTTAAAACATAATTGACAGATATAGAATTGTTCTTCCAATCCAGTTATATTCCCCATTTTGTTTCTTATTTTGTTCATTTGGGTATTCTCTCTTTGCCTTTTAGCAAGTTAGAATAAGGGTTTAGATACATTGTTGTTTTCCTAAAAGCACCTATTTCTCATACTGAGTTCCTTGTCCAGCCTTAATACAAGCAATGTTATTTCCTCACAACAGTGGTTGAATGTGTTTGAGAGAGAATTTCTCAGGAAGATTCTAGGCATCACATGAAAAGACAGACTGTGTATCAATGACATTAAGAAACATCTTCATCTACAGAAGGAAGTAAACTACAGAATACAGCAATGGTGCTTGAGATACTTCAGCAATGTTATGAGAATTAATGATGGCAGAAACCTGAAGATAGCACTGTGTGGAGGAGTGCACGGGATAAGACAAAGAGGAACACCCAAATGCTGAATAGACATCATAAAGACAGACAGTGGAACCATGAGTATGACAATAATACAAGCATCGAGGACTGCCTAGGTTAAGAACAACTGAAAAACCACCAAAGACAGGCTAACCATCCATGCTTAACCCATCTTAGTACAAGTGGAAAAGTTAGCCCTACTGCAACTTTAAATACAAGCTTTGATGATATGAACCATATATCATGGGAGATCTGGCCCTTTCTAGACAGAAGCAGAGGAGGAATGGATGGGGGGGCGGCGAAGAAAAGGGGTATGAAATGGGAGGAAATTTTAGTCGGAATGTGAAATAATTTAAAATTTTTAATTAAAAATAAAAATGGAAATATTGAGATTATAGTCATTTAAATAGCTAATTAGCTCAGAATTATTGATGCTTAGTAAATTAAAAGTTGATTAAGGGAACACTGAGAGAGAGAAAGAGAATATAAAATTAAGCAAATCTGAAAAGCATGACTCTTCTCTCATTATTCAAATTAACTTAAATTAACCCTTAGCCTCCAAAAAAGAACATTGAAACTATCAGTTATGGAAAGTACTAGAATTTGTCTTCATGTTGTGGATCTAATGCAAAGAATAAAAATTTATCTTTGCAGACTCTACACATATAACCAAAACAATGACAAACATTATTTCAATAACTATCAAAAAAATAAAAATAATTTCACTAATAGATTACAGTCTCATATTTTCAACAAATCAACAATCATCAAAAGCTATTTTAGCCATAATTGACTCATATTTTGCTCCCAGTTTATATTTATTTTACACTTCATCTGTTTTTGGATGATCTTCATTTTTATGCATCACAATCATGCATGGCTATGCCACAAACTATATGGAGAACATGCAATAAACCACCCATTATACAGCATATTGAAAACAAAGAGGTACAGAAACAAGTAGCATTAAAACAGTACAATTACTGAACACCAAACAGAAAGTCTCATCTGAACTCACAGCACCCATACTCAGTTGCAAACCTAACTAAAAATGTCTAGTATACTCTCTGTAAAATTTGAGTGTGTGTGTGCATGTGTCTGCACTTCTTTTTCTCATCAGAATAAAGGTAGTTGTGGTGAACATTGGTTTATACACTTTGTGACTGGATAAAAATGTCAGTAGGATATATTTTGCTTAGTTAAGGGGCATGCATATTGTGAATGCTGTCAATCTACTCATACAGATTTTTGTTAAGAAATATTAAATTGTTCTTTAAATGCATCACAGTAAAAATAATCGCACCATTTAAATAAGTGGTCATTTCTATGTTTGATTGTAACCTCCTAAAGAATGACTACCAGGTGGAAAATATTATTCAAGCAAAGAAGCCTGTGGAAGACATTTTATACACAAAGCATATCAAACATGTTATTTAGGACAAGAACTTGTTATTGGTAAGTTTTCTTTAAAAGTTAAACATTCAAGGTATTTTAGAGATGAAAACTTTTAAATTATTTAATATTAGTATGATCATTTAATAAACCTATACTCAACTCTAATAAAACTCAGTTTGGAATGTCCTATGGATATTAAACATTTATTTGTACTTTATTATTTTTTAAAGATAGTCATTTCTAATAATGTGTGTATGTTTAAATCTGTGTGCATGGTTGTACCTAGGTTAACAGCATCTGTGGAAACTGTAAAAGCTGTTGTCCTTAAGACGTGAACTGGGGTCTTTTGTTGAGTAGAACATATGTCTTAATTATTGAGCTTTTATACTTCTTACCATCCATGAACTATCCTTTTATTTTCATCAAATTCACTTTATGTGTGTTGACTTCATTCAATCTGTATAAATAATGCAGAGAAATTAGTTGTTATTAATACAAAATCAGTAACATTTGAGAGTCTAAGAAATGAATAAGATAACCGAACATTGCTTTTAAAACCTTAATTTGACATTTATTTTCAGATTTTCTATAACATATGAATAAAATTAAACTTTATTAGCTTTATGCATGTGGCTTTTTCCAGACTCACCTTTCCAGATGATTTAAAGAAGCTCTCTCTTTCCTTAAACAAATTCGAAGTGATAGAGAATCTGAGACAAACTCATGATAGCTTATTTAACTATCTCGTTGGTAGCTCTGAATCATTAGGGTGACTTGAAGCAAAAAGGAAATAATTTCCTGATTCTTATTATACTCTTCACTTCCCATAGTTTATTAAATCTTACAATCCAAGAACCAAACAATCATGATAATAAAGGAGATGACAGACTGTAGAGCTTTTTTGTATCTCCACCCTATGTCTGGCTTAGTGGTTTTAGTGTGTAAAACCTCTATACCTCCTTAGGATACTACTACATGCTGCAAAAATCCAATTTAAAGGCTTATGAGAGAAAAATAATTATCCAGCATTTAGCCACACTGCTTATAGTCATCTAATTAAGGAGCAGTGGTTCAAACAGTTTTGATAGCTAGTTGAGAATATATAGAGCAGTGTTTCACTAATTTTTATAAATCTGTGCTGTACCTATGATCATTTGTATATCTTTATATACAAAACAAATTAAATTTAGAAAATAAGCCCCAGGCTTCTCACTAAAGAGTAAAAGTCTACTCTGAAGTATCTCCCTACATTCACAGTACAATATATCACTGAGTACATGTTAAACTTCAACTGTATATGAAGCCCAGATTTAGATTATCATTAGCCAACAAAATGAGGAAAATCCACTCTGGAAAGTATTTTGAGATATATATATATATTATATATATATTATTTATATATATATATATATATATATTATTTATATATTATATTATTTATATAATTTTGGAATTCTATGAATTTGGTATATAACAAGGATCATGATCAAGGAATTAGGTAGATTCAATACTGAAAGTTGTATTTGCAAACATGTTGTGTCTGTGGAGACTAAGTGATCACTTTAAAACAATCATGGGAGGTTCGTAGGGATGCATTCTCTCCCTACTAATCTTTAATATATTTCTGGAATTGATAATAGCAACAGCCCTGGAGGATGAGGAGATAGACATGCAGATAGGTGGTGTGTGACTCAATAACTTACATTTTGCTGACAGTATAGTGTTACTTTTTGAATGTCCAAATGAGCTACAGGCCATGGCAAATCGAGTGGTGGAAGTAAGTGACAACCTTAGTACGAAAATACACATGGAGAAGACTGAGATACAACACATGGGAAGGGGACACAAGGATTTTAACATTGTTTGTAATAAGGAATCAGAACCTCAAGCAAACAGTCAACTTTGCCAACTTGGCAGGAAACCTTAGTTCAAAGAACGGATCTATTTCAGACTTTAAGAGCCAGATAGAAATAGCAGGGGCTGAATTCCAGGCAGTAGGAAAGGTTTGGTCAGCAAGAGACATAATAACATCAACAACAAAATTACAAGTATACAAGACACTTGTCTTGAGCTGCCTTCTTTAGAACTATAAAACCCTCACAATGAATCACGCCTCACAACAGCAGCTGAATGTGTTTGAGGTAGCATGTCTCAGGAGGATTCTAGGCATCACACGACGAGACAGACTGTGTAACAATGACATTAAGAAACATCGTCATCTACAGAAGGAAGTACACTACAGGATACGGCAATGGTGCTTGAGATACTTTGGCCATGTTATGAGAATGAATGATGGCAGATATCTGAAGATGGCACTGTGTGGAGGTGTGCACAGGATAAGACAAAGAAGAACACCCAAATGCTGAAAAGACATCATAAAGCTGGACAGTGGACCATGTGTATGACCGCTCAGGATAAGAACAACTGGAGAACCACCAAAGACAGGCTAATCAAGAATGCTTAAGCATTGCCAGACATAAATGATAATAATGAAATGATGATGATGATGATGATGATGATGATGATGATGATGATGATAATGTGTCCTTGGCACTGGAACCAGCAGTGATGGTCAATGACTGTTCTTCATTACCCCACAAAAAAACACCCAAAGCAATGGAGGACCCAGAGAAAGCTTTTTTTCTGTAGGGTTTCTATGTTTTATGTCTTGCGTTTCCTATCCACCTTTCTATAATGACTTTGAGTATGCTAAAATTTCAGTTCTGAATCACTAACAGTTATTTTCACCTTCTTTAAGACACAGGGCAACCTTCCAATTTCACTTTCAACATATTGGTAGTTTAAAGTCACTTTATTCACTCTTGTCACATAGAAAAAAGGAAGTGAGAAGAGACAGGGCTACCAAACAAATCACAATGGGCATGCATTCTATTATTTTGAAATACTCCCCAAACATTTCTAACTTTAAAATTCATATCAAAAAGCACATCTCAGGAGAGACAACTAAATTTATAAGGTTATAAAGGGTTTCAAATATTATTGGGTTAAACTACCAAGACAAGTATTTGTTCTTTGTCCAACTTAATAAAGATATTCAAGCATTTGTATATCCAACAGTCATATCAGCCACATAAAGAATAAAAATCAGAGTCATTACAGGGGTTGGAGTGCTGCAAAGATAAGGAAATGATGGGTAAACATTTGAAGATTCCTCTATCTTTCCTTTCTTGTTTTGTAAAGAGTGACTTACACTTATCATATTTTTTGATCAGTCTAAGAAATTTTCCCAAAGACAGATTACTTTTGAAAGGAGCAAGGTGGCAGAAGAATAATAGAAAAGTTAGCAAAGTATAATTCTTTAAATATGAGCAGTGGGCCAGCAATGAGACAGAACTAGGGAGTGTGGGGGGAGCAGGTGGGTAGACATCTTGGCTGTGGATGGGGCAGAACATGAATCACGACTATGTCTTGATAACATTGACTACAAATAAATATTTGTCTCCAAAATATGAGAAAAATCAAATGGCAAAGAGAACTGTTTTTTCAATACTACAAAATAATTTACTTACCAGATTTGAGTGCCAATAACTGAAAGAATGTGAATTTTCCTAGGAAACCTCCCATAAGAATTCCATTTACATAAGTGCATAAAGGATATATTTAATTTTGCTATAGGTGCATTTTAAATTCATAGTTAAGAAAATTGGGAAAGAATGGACTTGGAATCATCGTGATTTAGTAGGGGAGGAAATTTATTATTTATCCTCATCAGTTGACAGGTGTATGACTGATACCTCAGTATCAAAATCTGTTTAATAAAAAAAACAAATTACTTTACATAATTTTTTTTCACAGGGACCATGTATGTAAGCAGCATAGAGATGGAGGCAAGAGGATCTGATATTTCAAGGTTACCCTCAACTTCATAGCAAATTTGAGGTCAATCTTGCTTCTTGAGATTTGGTCTCAAAAACTAAGAAAAAAAAAACGGAAGTTTTATGAAACACAGGATCCACAGAAAATGAATGCTGTTTAGGGCTATAGTTCAGAGGTAGAACATATGCTTAGTATATATCACTGTGGGTTCAGTCAAGTAAGAAGGAAGGGAGAAATAACACAGGGATGAGAGAAGCAGTTAGCACCAAAGTCCAGGGAAAACTATCGATGTTTTTTCTGACTGAAAAAAAAAAAAAAAGAAAAGAAAAAAGTGCACAACCAAACTGGCTAGGCTCCCACAAAGCCAGAACATGAAGTAGGATCGAAACCCAGTGTCCTTGGCTTCTCATCAGCCCTCATTGTTTGCCATATTCAGAGAGTCCAGTTTTATCCCATGCTTTTTCAGTCACAGTCCAGCTGGCCTTGGTGAGCTCCCACTAGATCAGCCCCCTTGTCTCAGTGGGTGGGTGCGCCCCTCGTGGTTCCGCCTTCCTAGACATGGACGGAGGGGGGCGGACCTTGGACTTTCCACAGGGCAGGGAACCCTGACTGCTCTATGGACTGGAGAGGGAAGGGGAGAGGAGTTTGGGGGAGGGGGAGAACGGTGGGAGGAGGGGGAGGGAAATGGGAGGCTGGGAGGAGGCGGATACTTTTTTTCCCTTTTTTCAATAAAAAAAAAAGTGCTTAGTTGTGCAGAAGACACATGAAGCACAAAGTAAGGATAACAAAACATGGTAGTTTTCAGCAAAGCCTGTTGTTCACATTCTTCCCTGTCTTTCTACAGAGTATTTCTTTCCCCTAGTAGTCGACGAAACCTTTTCAACCGTGCTTCATGGAAGACAGGCTGGAGAAGGTCAGAGTGACCTTGCTTCTGCCGATGATTTCTCAACTTTTAAAGCGCCACATTTAGGGATGGCACCTGAACCCCAAAACGTTACAATGCACTTCACCATTATGACAACCATGGCTTGTAAACTTTCTGTTCAATTCCTCATAAATGTGATGCTGTTTAGTATTTTAAATAACCAATCCTCTCTTGTGAATAATATAATTGTCTTACTCAAAATGGTCAACAATGTCACAATCCTCATCTCCTATCAGGTAACTTTTAGTAATAGGAATTCGACGTTAATTAGGGTTAAGAAGCCAATGGATGTGCCAGAATTTGTTGCCTCCCCATGGGAAGCCTTTCCCTCTCTGAGCAGTTTATGATGGGGATGAACTGGGCAGGGGGAAGGTGGGGAGAGTGGGAGGACAGGAAGGAAAGGGAACTGGGATTGGTATGAAAATGAAAAAAGATTGTTTTAAAAAATAAATTAAAGAAGGAAAAGAGAAAATGTGAAAAAAAAAAAAACAGTATGTGTCAAGCAGCATGTGCAGCCACTGCTTTTACATGAAAACTTTCCAAAGTGGATCCCTGGGTCTCAAGCACTCTCTTATTTTATTCATCAAATTATCTGTGTCTATAAAACTATAGGTTCAAGACATCACACCATGGTAGCACCAATAGTTGAATTTAATTACTAGAGTTTACATGAAAAGATATATTACCATCTATTAAATTTCATAACTCAAAATTAATTATTTCAGTTCCTTCCCAGTTACTAAGTACTGGTTATTAAATGTCAAGAACAAAGCCTGGCATGGTGGCACATGCCTTAATCTCAGAACTCCAGAGGCAGAAACAGGCAGATCTCTGTGTGTTTGAGGCCAGCCTGGTCTACAATGAGAGTTCCAAGACAGCCAGAGCTACACCGAGATACCTGTCTCTAAAAACAAACAAATGAACCAAAAAAAAGGGCAAGTACAGTATTTTATTTTATATTAGTATTCTCATTATCTATGTACTAGTAATTCTGATTTTTCTTGTTCATTTATATAATAAAATGTTTCAAACTTAAAAAATAATATGAGTATAAAGTCAGACTGAAAAGTCCTATCCTAGTATTTTGGAAGTTTTTTAAACACTGAAAAGAAGTGTTCCCATCCAGTGCCCTTTTGTTTGCTGTGCTCCTTCAGTTATAATATGCACTGATCCCCAGAATACTAATGTGTTGTCTGAGATTATGTATCGAAGAAATAGAACACCTATCCTTCCAGAAATGGCTGCAGCACACACTGATGACCACAGTGCGGGGAACAAGCTGTCATTGCCTTCATCAGCACGATGTGTCAGGAGAGATGAGTGGGGACCAGCATACGGAGTGGAAGCAGTGGAAGGTAGTGAGTCATGCTCTCATCTCAACATCTAAAAATAATTTCAGCATATTAAAAGAACATATTTCCTTCCATAAAAGTGAAGACTTGTTTTTACCTATATGTCTGTAATTTTCCGCTTCTGAGCAGTACTCCATTGGCGTGAGCTGTATCCATCTAAATATTAACTATGATCCAGAGAAGCCAGGGGGGTCCCTTTAAACACTGGCTCCTACATAGATAATTGACAATGCAGGTTGAGCAATCAGGTGAGTGCGAGGAGGAATTTTCCTTGTAACAACTTTAAGAGAAGGGAACATGGTTCAGAGAGATTTTAGGTCCCCCAGAGGTTACTCATAGGTAAAATAATTTTGCTCAGCTCTGTTAAAATCTACATCTTGGTCTTTACACTCATGTGAATTGGAAACAGAACTATTCTTCTATTCCTTGTTATCACTGCAATAAGTCCGCCATTATTGAAGATCAAACCCTGTGGGTATTTTCAAAGGAACACTAGAGGACAAAGGAATATTCCTGAAAGTATAAAAATACATCTAAGATCATCTGCATAGTGAATCAAGGGTTATTTTTGAAACTGAAATTAAATTGATCTGAAACTTCCTTATTCATACATGTACTACAAACTACATGAAACCAAAAAGACATGAAAGGGAGCTTGAAGTGTTTTTGACATTTGGAAAAGAAAGAAAGACTGAGGCAGAGAGAAGGAAGGAGAAAAGAAGGGACAAATGAAGAAGGAAAAAGAGATTCTCATACTAAGTCTATTCAAGTATTGTTTCCATCCTTGTTTTCTCTACCAAATAACCAATTGTTAACTTTGTCACAATAGCTACTGGGGAAAAGTTCAGTCAATAAAATCAAGATATTTCAACATGAAGCAAATGTCAGAAGCTTGGAGTCTAGATTGGAGATGCAGATGTTTGTTAATTAAGTTTACAAAGGCAGTAAAATTAATCAATCCAATATCATATATGGCATTCCTAAAGAAACAGCTGTACCCACACTCTGCTGAGAGGGTGAGGACACATCTTACCCTTTCAGTTACTGTCAAGCTTGTAAATGCTTGCTCTACTTGTAAACTTTAATCATCTCATAAAATAATCTTCTAAAAAGGTTATCAATAATTCACATTGCAGAAAATTGTGGTTAATACAAGACTGTAGAGCTGCAGAATCAAAACATCCCACAATTAGAGCAAAAAAACCAACGAAAATTTCACCTTCTATATAATGTATGCACATACTCAGATGATGGCCGGGTCCACACTTGTTTATTTAATTTTCGTGGAAAGTTAATTTTACTAGACTTTAGTTATAAGATCAACATTTTGGTTTAAAAATACCTAAAGAAGAACTCTGACATAAGAGTGCTACAACCCAGTTGCTGGGATAAAAAGCTTCCTCGTATATGTTTTTACTTTTGTTTTTAGAAAAGAAAAACTGAAACAAAAATAAAAATCATTCAAGTTATATCTGAGACAAGAAGCATATAGTAAGGTTAGCCACACACCAGCAATTGTAATTACCATGGGATGGTAATTTGCTAGGGTTCCATATCAATTCAATAATAGCCTGTATGTGATACTTTATTTACACCTCATCAGAAAAATTGTGTTCACTTCAAGGCATTGCTAGTTATTTGGAGCACTGGCTAATTTAGAATGTCTTCACCGTGTAGCTAGGAAGTGAAAGACTAACATCCATTCCTTATTACCAAGATTCACCATGATTACTCAAGGAGTTATTTAAAAAAAAAAAAAAAACAAAAAACAAAAAAAAAAACTCCTTTGAAAAAAAATGATGCTGCAAAAGTGGTGATGTGACACCAACAGCATAAAGATGTGAAGGCTGGTGTAGATTCCATGCGCATCATAAAGATGGGAAGGCTGGTGTAGATTCCATGCGCATCATAAAGATGGGAAGGCTGGTGTAGATTCCATGCGCATCATAAAGATGGGAAGGCTGGTGTAGATTCCATGAGCATCAGTGTAGTCTGTAGTGATGCATATCAGTGTTTTACATGGAAGTCTTGCCATGCTTATCTTGATTTTAGTATTTGATATAGTAATTAGCTTCAGTTCTCTGGGAATAAGTTTAAATTACTTTCAGTATTCAACTGCAAGGTTCACTTGCTCTTTGATATAAAGCCATATACCCTTCATGCTCTCTCTAAACTTACCCACCAGGGAAACACATTTACAGTTGATGCTATTTTCATGACACACTGATGCCATGAAATGGTTACATTACAACTTTATGAAAATATTCTTTTTCACAGGAAGATAGTAACCATTCAAAAGAGATACCACCAATTACCTAAGACAGTCCAGTGATGTCAAACATCCAATTGTCGTTGTCAAAGTGCAGTGACAGTTAAGATACCCAACAACAGCTGACAGTTCAACAAGCAGTTGAAAAATCTGAAATGTCCCTCATCTTCCTCTGGTCTCTCACCCAAGTTGTTTCACATCTTAGTAAACCATATCAACATTCATCTAATTGTTCAAAAAAATCTTAAAATCTTCTAGTTGCTTTCTTCTTTTCATATTTCACACATAATTTATGAAAAGTTAAAGTGTGAATTCTTTTCATCCTTCATACCAATTTTACCCCAATTCAAGCAACCTTCAACCAAATTCTGAAGTATCTCCTTTTCTTTTTTCTGCCCTATTTAAGGAATATATTTTAGCTGCTGACAGAGGGATGTTGTTTTACTGCATAACTTAACCATGCAATACATGGTGTAAAATCCTCCAGGGGCATTTTAGTACATTGGGAATAGAGGCTAAGTACTGACTATGGCATCAAGGAAGCTGGAGGCTAAGTATCTGTGAGGGTGTGAGTTTTTCTCTGCTCATGGCAGATGGGCTGACCACTGCACACTACTCTTTGCACTAACAGTGTCAGCTCATTAACCAGTTCAAGGTGAACAACGGAAGTAAAAAAAAAATAGAAAGCACAAGAAGGGAAATCTTGAGGATTTCCCACCCTCGGTAGCTTATCCTAAATCCTATGATTTTAGTGTGTTTTTGCTTGTTCCCTCCCTGTTTTGATAGATTTGTATTAACTAAAAAAATTATCTGACACTGTATAGTGGTTGATTATTCTGAATCACAGAGTACTCTGATGACATCTAACATTATTTTCCCCAAGAGTAACATAGGGGGAGAGTCTTCATTAATCAAGGTTCTCTTGAGAAACAGAACTAATAGGAAATATGCATAAAATAAAGTATTGGGTCAGATACTTATGGAAGTGAGCAGCTTAATGTTCCAACTGCAATCTAGGACCCAGAAAGTCTAAAGATGTTGTTAGAAAGTTCTACAAGCCAGGAACATTGTCTAATATTGGATATTACACATCATGTTGAAGATCTGAGAATCAGGGTTTCAGAGGTCCATCTCCAAGCTTAAGCGGGCAAGTCAAGTGAACACAAAAATAAAACTACCCCACGCTTTTAGTTCTATTCAAATGCCCAACATATTGGAATATGTAATCACAGGGCAATTTATTTTCTTAAAACTCCCTGTTTAATGGCTAATATTTTTGATATTTATAAGTAATACTCATTTGGGAATGTTGGCATCCAGGTAAACCACAGCACGGCCCTTAAGTTGTTAAAGAAGATGAGCTATAAAAGTCCTGACTTTCTATCTCATAGAAGACAGCCATTGTCTGATAGACTGTTAAAAGTCTGGGGAAAGCCATAAGAGTAGTGAAGGAGGAGGCTACTCAAAGTATGGCTGAAGTTTGCATTATAATAGCTACAAGTATGCTAAGATACCCTTTCTATATTTAGTAGTTATATGACTTTTTCAAAAAGTTACTTAATTTTTTAACCCTTGGATCATTTATCTGCAAAACAGAGTAATTATTACTTGGAATTTAATCCCTGTGAATTAAACAGAATGATCCATATACATAATAGATTTAGTAAGTGGCAAAGCAAAGACCACAACAGACATTGCCTATCTTTATTATAAGAATAAGGCGTTATTTAAGTGCATCAAGAATCCAGATACACATGAATATCACAATTTGCTGCTGGGAAAAGATGCCCAAAGTATTAGACACTGAGCTGACATTTAGGGAAAGATGAAATAGAGGCCACAGAACTTTTAAGTATTATAGGTAGAGAACAGATTGGATAATAAATAAGGCCATCTGTCTGCTGATTTTGTGTTCTTTGTAATAGTGAAAATGGCAATTATGGTAGACTCACTCTTTTATTGGGGGAAACAAATGGTTTTCAAATGCCTCATGCATAATCATCTTTAAATGAACAAGCTTTTGACCCATAGTTCTGTTGTCAAGATGCCAGCCTTTTCTTGCCCATGAGTTGATGAATTGTTAAGGGAAAGCTGGAATGAGGATGCATAGAGAACTCAAGGAAACAATGAAATGAAGGCAGATCACAAAACAAGTGTTTTTTATTGTCTCTGAATGCAGAAATAGACTTTTCCATCCTCCTCTGACTTTGTAAGGATCAAATATAGAGGTGTAGAGTCTAATAGCTTCTTTAAACCCTTTCATTTAACATTGTTATACTCAAATACTTAATTAAATGTTTACTAGTAAGCAGATGTCAGATGTTCCAAAGTCTCACTTAATGTAATTAAAATACATATACTGAATGTTCAGATGAATATTCTTTGGCAGCGAGAATCCTTTAGACACTCATCAAAATCCATATTTAGAATTCTAGCATAGTTTTTCCAAGTGTAGTTTAGTGGCAAGAAACGACTTCATTTTTAATGTGTTCCTCAGAGGAAAAAAATGATGGGGAATTGAAACCTTGCAGAAGAAGAGCCTTGGAAATTTAGGCTGTGACTGTGTTCTTCAGCCATGCCTTGACTGCATTACATTGCCTTTTTTGGCATTTCCTGTGTGCCTTCAGTGAGACCGACTTGTAATCACAACAGGTGGGCATTCATTTATCATCTCCGTATTGTTCCTATTATCACATAGTTCAATTCTTGTGTGTGCTAACCCCTTCAGCCCTCCACAGAAGAAATGTATTGTAAAATGCAGATATTACAAACAAACATCAATTACGTTTTTCTTGGTATATTTGCTGCTTTTCCTCTCTTTTAATTATTCATGTAATATGAGAAAAGACTGTAAAAACTGAATGAAATTCAAATACTATAGAAAACGTGAAAGCCATCAAATATCCTTTTCTCCTTGAGTCCATCTTCAGAACTGCCCTTCTCAAAGCTTTGTTGACTTTCGATCTTTTCTTTACATTGAATAAAGGAAGGAAGCCACGTAAAAGGATACTTAAGATCCTATGTATGTACTCATTGCTTGTTTTTCCTCACAGGGAAATGGGAGCCAACGAGGTATATTTCTCTGTGATCTGCTATTTTCATTTCCTCAGGTGATTTTCTCTTTGCTGTCCAGTCATACCATACTACCACAGTAGAGGATTAAATAAAATGGATTAATTGGAATTTAACTATGGTCCTGAATTAGGATATTTTAGTGATGTGCATTTTTTCTAATTATGAGTTTATATATACACATAACCAGTTGTGTATGCATATTCTTATAGGTGTAGCACTTAAAGTGTAATTGCATATTCAAAACAATTTGTGACCAGGTATTCTCATAGATTTATGTACCCTGATTTTAGCAGTGGATCTATTCACAATAGCGCATATATCTGAACAGTCTAGGCACACATCAATGAATGAATGAGGAAAATTCAATGTATATTCACAAGGCATTAAACTCAGCATATATATATATGTGTGTGTGTGTGTGTGTGTGTGTGTGTGTGTATGTATCTCACATATGTATGCCATTTGAAAGAAACCAGATGGAACTAAGATCAATCAAAATTTAAAGTGAAATAAGCCAGATTCACAAAGAAAAGTCTTAAAGAGCTTTGTTGTATGTGGAATCTATGTGCAAAAAGTCATGAAACTAAAAGACAACTACTAGAGATGTAGAAGGGAAAATTAATGGCAACATCTTAATAAAACTACCAAGCACAATTAATATACATATAGATAAATATTCTTTAAAAGAACACACATTTATATTCCAATATCCTTCCAGACAAATGAATTTTTGAATTTGAAACTCTTTCACGAAAGTCTAGTATTTGCATTACTTTTCTTTTCAGATATTGTTCAATTTTAAGTCATGGTCTATGTGCTTATTTGCCATTTCTATTTCTCCTGTTAGTGGCCTAATAATAAAAGTCATTCTAATAGTTCTTTATCTTATTTTAAAAATAAAATTTCTAGAAACCTTCCAATCTAACAAGCTTATGTTTTATTATATTTCAGAAATTATTTATCTAGGTACCACTTTTCTTTTGTTATTTGTATAATATAGAAAATCAGATTTGCAATGTCAAAATATCTAATTTTAATGTAGTTTTCCAATTTCTTAGCAAGCCTTTGCACCATATCAGAGCCTCATTTCTTTGTTCTATTCTTTTGCTAATTCTTTAATTGAAGTATGACAAATATACACAATACTAAATCAGCATTCAAGGCTACAGTTCAACAAATGAGCATAGTGAGAACTCGCCTCTGTATTCAAGTCAAGAGCAGAGCTCTTTCATCTACAGGAAATCCTGCTGTCACTCCTACTTATGGTGCCCCATTTGCCCACTTCAAAGGAAATTAGTATAAAATTTACAATTTACATCTCCATGTTTTTAATACAAGATAAATATTTTTTTACTTTAACTTTGAGATAATTGTGGTTATAAAACAATGGTTATAAAGTGTATTTATTTAATGGAAATAGTTTTTATTTGGTTCAATGACATTTATATTACCTCCTTGAATCAATTTGTTCTAATCTCTTATAGGTGTTCATTTCAATTTGAAGAGCATGTGTTGTATACTGATAGTGATTAAAACTATTATAGACATTATGATCTATATAATTGTTGCTATAATAATATAAAAGTTCTATCCAGAATGTGTATACACAAACACAGAGGGAGAGAGAGACAGAGACAGAGAGAGACAGAGATAGAGAAAGAGAGATAGAGAAAAGAGAGAGACAGAAATAGACACAGACAGAGACAGACAGCAGTGATAGGCAGAAAGATAGTGATACACACACACACACACACACACACACACACACACACTTATACATATCTAAGAAATGGTTGTGAACCACAATTTGGGTGTTGGAATGTAGGCAGAGGCCACCCAGACCCAAATAATCACACAGAAATTATTAATTACAGTATTGTTAGGCCCATAGCTTAAGCATATTTCTAGCTAGCTCTTATATCTTAAATTAACACATCTCTAATATTCTGTCAATTACCATGAGGCCCGTGGTTTGGCAGCAAGTTTCTAGGTCAGGCCTGTCTCCTTCAGCAGCTACATAATGTCTCCCTGACTCTTCCTTCTTTTTTCCTCTATCTCTGTTTGCAGTTCCCCCACGGTCCTATTCTGTGCTGCCATGGGCCCAAAGCAGCTTCTTTATTAACCAATGGTAATAAAACATATTCATAGCATATGGAGGGGAATCCCATATTATTGAAAGTTGAACCTGCCTCCTCTGTAAGAGCAGCAAGTGATAACTACTGATCTTTCTCTGCAACATCAAGAAGTAAAATTTCTTGATCATCAGATATTTTAGTATTAATTTTAATATGTACCGATAAACATGTTTTCATCATAGTTAGAATATGCAGTCTGTAATTTAAGTAATATGTTAAAATTTCACATCTGTACCTTAGGTGTGTATATGTGGAATTCATTTGGAAGAATTTTAAGATTTTTTGGCATCAAACCACTAAATTTATAGATATATTTTACACTGATATTATGTATAATTTATAATAAAATAATTAAAATATATTTCTCTATGGCTCGAACTGTTTAAGTTTTATCATGAATCAATTAATAGTGTACCTTTGCACAATTAAAGATATATATATTTTTATTTTATGTGTTTGAGTGTTTGGGTGCATATAAGGATTGCACCATGTGTGTGCTCGGTTTGTGCAGAGGCAAGAAGAAGGTATTGGATGTGCTGCAACTATCTCATTCTGCTCTAAAAAGCTTTAGGATTCTGCTTGGATATTCCCAACTTGAATAAAAAGTCAAAAGACCCAAGTCATGTACTTCATAGAGGTCAGTTTGCTTAAGAAAAAACAATTGGAGATAAACCTTGAGTCACAGATAGTGCAATTACCCAATCACCTCTTAGGGAATTGTTATGGTTTTGACTTTCTTTCTTATGTTGGCTTTGTTGTGCCCTTGAGCAGATGATGTCCAATAATATTGCATTGCTTTTCCTGTGAATTTTTCTGACTTGATTGTCATTTTGGTAGCAGTCCATGGTTAGAGACTCTGATATTCAGTTTTATTGGCTTCTTTATTCATTCATTTCCTGCCATAGATGCTCACTTGCAAGGAAGTTCTAAACCTTTGGTTTTATCAGAATTATGAGGCTTTTGTACTCTGACAACATTCTCATTTTCATCTGTTTGTGAAAATGGGATCTCTCATCTCTTTTAAGTTCATCTATCAGAAATTTCTGCTATTTTTTATATTAGGACTTATAAATTTCTGTTCAAATCTTCTTGATAATGCCATAAAGTATTTCTGCAGTTCCAGTACGTAGAATTTAAATGAAGATGGCAAACTATTATTCTTTAGTTTTGAACACAAGCATTTCAATTTCCTATCATAAAAATATGTATCTTCAGAATTTCCTTTATACCATATATAGTTCTTCTTATGTTTGAAATAACTTTAAATATGTTTATAAACGAGTTTGCATTTTTATAGCTCATTTTTCTACTTTGAAAATAGATTCTCAACTTATAGATAGAATTTTAATTGTTTTACTTGACTCAAGTTTTAAGAAACAAATAAAATCAATATCCACTGGATAAAATAAAACTGGATTCTATCTATTCATGAATTAATAATTTGAAGAAAATACTTATTTTGATTATTAAGTGTATTGATTTAAATTTGTACACTGTGTTAAATTGTAAGCACTTTTTTCTTATTGTTTTCAACCAATAACTTTTCTGAATTTTTACAATAGATTTCTTGGGAATGTTTTATTTAATTAGTCAGTGTTAAAAATTGGTATTCTTATTGATTAAATTTATTTCACTCTCCTGGTTAACCTTTACAAAGCACATTCATAATCATTTTGGACTTATTTTAGTACTTACTGTAGCTTATTGTGTAGATCATTCCTTTTAATTTTTTAACATTAAGAAAACAAAATTATGGATTCCAAGATGCCATTTTCATATGTGATTTCTTCCCCTTTGTCGCTTTCATTCCCTGCCCTCCCCCATCCACTTTTGTTTCCCTATGCTGCTTGGCTCAACTTCCTTCCACCAAATAGGACTCCCTCTATTGTGCTACATTCTGTTATCCTGCTTTTCCTCCCTTCGGGGTTCTAACCCTCCTCTCATGATCTGCTTCTAACTTTTGTCACACACTGACACAGAATTCTAAATTCTTCACATAAGAGAAAGCATGTGACATTTTCTTTTCTTAGTCTGGCTTATTTTGTTTTTTTTTATTTTTTTTAAATTTATTTATTTATTAAAGATTTCTGCCTCCTCCCCGCTACCGCCTCCCATTTTCCTCACCCGATCAAGTCCCCCTCCCTCATCAGCTCGAAGAGCAATCAAGGTTCCCTGACCTGTGGGAAGTCCAAGGACCACCCACCTCCATCCAGGTCTAGTAAGGTGAGCATCCAAACTGCCTAGGTTCCCCCGAAGCCAGTACGTGCAGTAGGATCAAAAACCCATTGCCAGTGTTCTTGAGTTCTCAGTAGTCCTCATTGTCCGCTATGTTCAGCAAGTCAGGTTTTATCCCATGCTTTTTCAGACCCAGTCCAGCTGGCCTTGGTGAGTTCCCGATAGAACATCCCCATTCTCTCAGTGTGTGGGTGTACCCCTCGTGGTCCTGAGTTCCTTGCTCGTGCTCTCTCTCCTTCTGCTCCTGATTTGGACCTTGAGATTTCAGTCTGGTGCTCCAATGTGGGTCTCTGTCTCTGTCTCCTTTCATCGCCTGATGAAGGTTAATATTCATGAGGATGCCTATATGTTTTTATTTGGGTTCACCTTCTTATTTAGCTTCTCTAGGATCGCGAATTATAGGCTCAATGTCCTTTATTAATGGCTAGAAACCAAATATGAGTGAGTACATCCCATGTTCCTCTTTTTGGGTCTGGCTTACCTCACTCAAGATAGTGTTTTCTATTTCCATCCATTTGTATGCAAAATTCAAGAAGTCCTTGTTTTTTACTGCTTGGTAGTACTCTAATATGTATATATTCCATACTTTCTTCATCCATTCTTCCATTGAAGGGCATCTAGGTTGTTTCCAGGTTCTGGCTATTACAAACAATGCTGCTATGAACATAGTAGAGCATATACTTTTGTTGGGTATATTCCCAAGAGTGGTATTGCTGGGTCCAGGGGTAGGTTGATCCCGAATTTCCTGAGAAACCGAAACACTGCTTTCCATAGTGGTTGCACAAGTTTGCATTCCCACCAGCAATAGATGAGTGTTCCCCTTTCTCCACAACCTCTCCAGCAAAGGCTATCATTGGTGTTTTTTATTTTATCTGGCTTACTTTGTTGAACACAGTAATCTCCACTTTGAGCCATTTTTTTTTCTGGAAACATCATGATTTTGCATGTTTAATGATCTTCCCCTGTGTAAATGTACCTATCATCTTTCTCTACTCATGGCTGGTTAATAGGAATGATTCAGTTTCTTACCTGTTGTGTATAGTGAAGCTGTAAGCATAGATGTAAATATGTTGTGTGGTATGCTAACTTAGTCACTCATGCATTTAATCATATATCCTCCTATCCCTTACCTTCTCCCAGGAACCTCTAACTTTCCCTCCCCTCTCCATCCACTGCTTCTCTGTTTCCCTTCAGAAAACAGCAGGCCTCACAGATATATCAACCTAACTCTACAAAACATGATGAAATATGACTAGGCATACACCCTCGAATCAAGGCTGAAAAAGTCAACCCAGTAGAAAGAAAAATGTCCCGCAAACAGACAAAAGAGCCAGGAACACCCCACTTTCATTTTTAGGAGTCTGACAAAACTCCAAAATTAAAGAGCCACAGCACGTATGTAGAGAAACTGGGTCAGATCCATGCAAGCTCAGTGGTTGCTGTTTAAATACCTGTGAGCCCCCAAGAGGCCTGCTTAGTTGATTCTATGAGCCATATTTTCCTGGTGTTCTTCATCCCTTCTGGTTTCTACAATCCTTCCTCCCACTCTTCTGCCTCCTCTGCAGGGTTCCATGAGTTCTGTTTCACATTTGGCTGTGGATCTTTGTATCTGCTCCCATCAGCTGCTGGAGGAAGTCTCTTTAGTAATTGGGCTAGACAACTATTTTTGTGATCCTATTAATATAGAAGGATATCATTAGGAATTCTTTCATTTATTTTTTAAATCAGTCTTCTTTGGTTCTTCCATCTCTAGCCATCATCCAGCTTCTGGATCCTGGCCATCTGGTTAGTATCAGATATGATCTTCCTCTCTAAGTGGGTGCCTCAGATGAGATCAGTCATTGGTTGGCTGTTCCCACAACTCTCAGTCATTACCCCAGCACATCTTGCAGGCAAGATAGGTTGTAGTTTCTAGGGATCTTTCCTGTTCCCCCTGACACACACACACACACACACACACACACACCCCTAGTTCACCCACAGAATCTATTCTGTTTTCTCTTCCCAGGGAGATCCATGCATCCCCCTCAGAGAGAGGCCATGCTCCCAGCTCCCGGGCAGACGCACGCGATGAAGCAAGCCACCAGGTTAGACATGCTGAATCTTTCCCGGTAAGACCGGTGCTCACAGATTATTAGAGATGGGTTGATCGGAATGTGAGAATTAGCCTGTAGGGGCTAGAGATAAAGGGCCAAGCAGTGTTTAAATGAATACAGTTTGTGTGTTGTTATTTTGGAGCATAAGCTAGCCATGTGGGCAGCCGGGGTGCTGGGGATGCAGCCCTGCCACTCTTATTACTACATATGATAGATATGGAGAAAAGAAAAGATGTTTTCTAAACTCATATTTCTTTCTGTCCCATATCATGGCTCTTGACATGAGACAGAAACTCCAGAAACTCTGAGTTTTTCTCTTATTAACAGGCTTGGAATTGGAGAGGGACTGAGCCAGAGTCCAACTTCAAAACCAGCTCTACGTATTTATAAAGAAATGTTTAATAAGACATATATATATATATATATATATATACATAATTAATACTTACAAAAATGTGTCCATCCATCAGTAATTAAATATTCAGGGTCCCTCAATTTCTTTGAAGATCAGTATTTTCCTGTGGAGATAAGAAAAGAACCCTGCCTCCAACCTATCTGTATTTCTTACCATCAGTATGCTCACCATCCTTATGAAAGAATTGTTATTTATCTTTTCCAAGTGGCTTCTCTTCTTCAAACCAAACCTTTATTATTTTTGACAATATCCACAATTTTTCCTCACCTGTGGAGATAAGAGCAAAATCCCTTCCCCAAGCAGCACATCTCATGGCTTCCATTGTGAGGTCAGCACATCCTTGAAATAAACTGGTTGATGTAGTTCAGTAGACTTTTCCATTATCCAATGTCTTTCTGTAGCCGTTGTTCCCTTCTCATTAGCGTTGAGAAAATTCAAGGTTAACAAAGCATTATGTAACCTATTTCTGGGGGTGTTTTCCACCCCTTTCTGTTTGTTCAACATATCCTTTATAGTTCGATTTGATCTTTCTATAACTGCTTGACCTGTAGGATTGTATGGTATACCTGTAACATGCTTGATATTGTAATAATCAAAAAACCGTTTCATTTTCCTAGAAACATAAGCAGGACCATTATCTTTCTTTATTTGTGTACGTATAACCATGATAGCCATGACTTCTAATAAATGGGTGATTACTGAATCAGCTTTTCTGAACTTAAAGCAGTTGCCCAATGAAAGCCTGAATAAGTGTCAATGGTGTGATGAACATATTTTAATTTGCCAAATTCTGCAAAGTGGAACACATCCATCTGCCAGATTTCATTCCTTTGGGTGCCCTTTGGATTAGCCCCTGCAGGCAGTGGCGTTTGGTTATAGAAAGAGCAAGTAGGGCATTTCTTTACAATCTCCTTATCTTGTTGCCATGTAATTGAAAACTCTTTCTTCAAACCTTTGCTATTAACATGATGTTTTTTATGAAATTCAGAGGCTTGTAGCACACTACCAATCAATAATTGATCAATTTCTGTATTACCTTGTGCTAGAGGACCTGGCAGACCCGTATGGGAACGGATGTGTGTTATGAACATAGGGCAAAGCCTGTTCCTGATCAAATCTTGAACCTGAAGAAACAATGAAGTTAGTTCTGAATCATCAGGTATAAATTCAGCAGTTTCAATATGTAAAATAACTCTTTCTGCGTATTGTGAATCTGTAACTATATTAATAGGTTCTTTAAAATCCCTTAGCACCATAAGAATGGCATATAATTCTGCCTTATGGACAGAATTATATGGACTTTGTTCCACCTTACCCAAGTCTTCTGATTTGTGACCTGCCTTCCCTGATTCATTGGCATCAGTATAGAATGTACGGGCTCCAGTTATTGGAGCATCACGGACGATTCGAGGAAGAATTCAAGAAGTTCTCTTATGAAGTTAAGCCTCTTGCTTTTTGGATAGTTTTTATTAATGTCTCCCAAAAAATTAGCACAAGCTCTTTGCCATGGTTCATTATCTTCCCATAATTTCTTTAGTTCATCAGCAGTGAAAGGCACTATAATTTCTGCTAGGTCTATGCCTGCTAGTTGACGAAGTCTCAGCTTGCCTTTTATAATTAACTCAAAGACTTTTTCCACATAAGTTTTCAGTTTCTTACTTGGTTTATGTGGTAAAAAGATCCATTCCAGAGTAATATCATCTCTCTGCATTAAAATTCCTGTAGGAGAAATTTTTGATGGTAATATGATGAGAATACAATCGAGCCCTGGATTCACCCTGTCCACATGTGCCTGTTGTAATTTTTCCTCAATCATTGTCAGTTCCTTTTCTGCTTCTGCTGTTAATTCTCTGGGACTATTTAAATCTTTATGACCATCCAAGGTTTTGTTCAAATGAATTATTAGATCAGGTGTTATTCCTATAGCTGGTCTTAGACTGGAAATGTCTCCTAACAGTCTTTGAAAGTCATTAAGAGTCCGTAGGCGATCTCTCCTAATTTGTGCTTTTTGTGTCTTAATTTTTTTCAAACCTATTTTATAACCTAAATAATTAACAGAATCTCCCTTCTGAATCTTTTCAGGAGCGATTTGCAATCCCCATTTAGGTAAAAGTATCTTTATTTCTTCAGTCTGTTCAAGGTATCCATGTTTGAATCGGAAAACAAAATGTCGTTCATGTAATGGTATACTATAGATTTGGGAAATTTCTTGCGTATTATTTGCAATGGTTGGTTCACAAAATATTGGCACAGGGAGGGGCAATTTAACATACCCTGGGGGAGAACGGTCCAGTGGTACCTCCTCGAATGTTGAGAATTGTTATAAGTAGGCACTGTGAAGGCAAATTTTTCTCTATCTTCTTTTTGCAAAGGTATAGTGAAAAAACAATCCTTTAAATCAATAACTATGAGCGGCCATCCTTTTGGTAATAAAGAGGGCAAAGGAATTCCAGATTGCAGAGGGCCCATAGGTTGAATAACCTTGTTGATGATCCTAAGATCTGTCACCATTCTCCATTTACCTGATTTTTTCTTAACCACAAATACAGCAGAATTCCAAGGGCTGGTAGATTCTTCTATATGTCCAGCATCTAATTGTTCTTGTACCAGCTGTTCTAAAGCCTGTAACTTTTCCTCAGCTAAAGGCCATTGCTTTGTCCATATTGGTTTCTCAGTCAACCATTTTAGAGGCAAGGCTGTTGGTATCTCTGAAGGGACATCAATTGCTTGTTCTTGTACAGCCCGAATGGCCTCTATTTGTAATATCTTTTAATATTATTCTCAGAAATATAGGCTCTAGAAGTAGCAGGAATGTTAATTTTGTTATTCCATTGTTGTAATAGGTCACGACCCCATAAATTCATTGCGATATTGGCTACATATGGCCTTAATTTTCCTATTTGTCCCTCTGGCCCTATACATTCAACCCATCTCGTGCTCTGCCTTACTCGAGATAGGGTTCCAATTCCCAGGAGCTGAACATTTACATTCTGAAGAAGTAAACACAGATGCCAAGATTCTGGGGTAATGATACTTACATCAGCACCTGTGTCAAGCAGGCCAGTAATAAAAATGCCATTTACACACACTCTCAGTTTAGGTCTTTGATCATTTATAGAAGTTTGCCAAAACACACGTAACTTATCTTTCTGATCATTATTGCTTGTAACAGTAGGCAATGGGCTTCCTAATTGTCCTAATGAGGCACATTCTCTGCAGAAACTGGAAATGACTGAACCATGTTTGCCATGGGGGCCTGTGAGGCCCCCCTCTCACGTTTCCCAACTGTATCAGATTGCCTTGTCTATCTCTTGTAGACCTGCATTCATTCGTCCAATGTCTGCCTTTTCCACATCTTCTACATAAACCTGAAGGCTGAGTCCTATTTCTGTTATTTCTAGAAGATGCATTATTATTATTATTTCTGAAAGATGCATTATTATGATTATTATTATTATTATTATTTCTGAAAATCCGTTGTCTACAATTCCTTTTCATATGACCCATTTTGCCACAATTAAAACATTTGGTATTCTGGTGTCTCCTTTTACCATTGGAAATTGCTTCTTCTACCCATGCTTCATTGCCATAATCAAATGTATCAACATTGAGTGTATGCAAGACCCATTCTTCCAAGGGCGCTGATCTGAGCTTTAAAGGCCCCAAAATCCTTTTGCATTCCACATTTGCATTTTCATAAGCCAAAGACTCAATCTTTATACGTCTTGCTTCTGGGTCAGATATCCCTATTTGTACAGCCTTAGTTAATCTTTGTAAAAAGTCGCTAAAGGGTTCTCTCTGACCCTGTTTAACTCTGACAAATGATTCCATTCTCTGTCCTGGGTCTTGTACCCTTAAGGCTGCTGTAATACACATGGAGAGTGTGTTTTCATCCAAATTAGCTTATTCCTGAGGGTCGGAAAAGAGCCCTTCACCTAGAATTTTATCTAGGGAAATGTTAATTCCTTTCGCTTTTTCCTGCTGTTCTAAAAGTCTAGCCTCTTGCTGGAATAAGCATTTCCATTTCAATTGTGGTCCACTCTCAAGTACTGCAGAGCTCAGCTGGAGCCAGTCGGAGGGGGTTGCTCTGCTTGTTGTGGCCCAAGATCTTAGCATCTCTTTAACAAAAGAGGCTTGCTTTCCAAAAGTCATGACAACCTGTTTTATTTCCTTGAGATCATTCATAAGGACAGGCTCCCATGTATCCTCCTTGATGACCCTAGGGTTTTTGGAACCAATCACCTTCTCTGTTGTTATTACTGGAAAGGCAGGTAGAACTGTAGGTAGAGCTTTGTGGAAATTGTCCCGGAGAGATTTACCCACAGATGTACTTAGAATTTGCCTTTCTACTCTTTGCTCTTCTTCATCAGAATTTAGAAATTCCTCAATCTTTTCAATTCTATTCACCATTGCCTTCTGCAATGTCTGAATCTCCTGTCCAGAATTATGTTCCAAAGCCTTCATTGAGGATTCTAAAGTATGAAGTTTGTCCGTTAAAGATAACATCTCATCTTTGGATATAATTTTTATGGCATAAACCATGCCTTCTTGTATTGACAATCTTTCCGTCAATCTGTCATAAGCTTTAGACAAAATCCGATTGTCACATTCAGCAGTTTTGATTCTTTCAGTTAATGTTTCATTTCCTACAGAAAGGACTGAAGCTTATGATCCAAATCAGCTGTTCCCTCTTCCATAGTAATGAATTTCTCCTTAATATCAGCCACTAATATTTCAGTTCCTACTGAAAGGGACTGAAGCTTATGATCCAAATCAGCTGTTCCCTCTTCCATAGTAATGAATTTTTCCTTAACATCAGCCTGGAGAACTTCAAACTGATTCTTGAGAAGATTGTTGTCATTCTCAATTGTTTTTAAGTGTTCAATCTCTGCCTTAAAAATCCTGGATTCGTCTCGTAAAGACTTTATCATATTTCTATTATCAAACCATTTAGTGACAATGAAAACTACGAATCCCAGAAGGATTCATAGGTGTGGGGTGATAGACACCTCTTGTAAAATCTCCCACATGGTACAATTAAAGAACTGTTAAATTCTTGAATATTAATGTGTTCAGACATTTTATTTATAAAAGAAAAATTTTTTACCTGCAATGATCAGTTCCTGCCAGTGGTGGTCTCTGTGTTTTTGGAGCCTGTTCTACGACCAGCTCTTGTAGACCAGGCTGGCCTCGAACTCACAGAGATCCGCCTGTCTCTGCCTCCCAAGTGCTGGGATTAAAGGTGTGCACTACCACCGCCTGGCCGGCCTCAAACTCACAGAGATCCACCTGCCTTTGCCTCCCAAGTGCTGGTATCAAAGGCGTGCACCACCACCGCCCGGCCAAGTCACTTTGTATCAGACCAAATCTGCCACTGTGGTGGCTTTTGTTGCAAAACCACAGGTACTTGAGCTTCTGCTAATTCAGGCAGTGGGGTTCCGCTGCAAACTTAGCCAAGGCAGGCAGAATGGGCCTGTGTGGCTGAATGTGTCTCGGACTCGGCACTGGGGCCTGAGTCACGAACTAAAAAACAGAACCCGGGAGGGTGCTGTGTTAGCTAGCTGGCTACCTGCTTGAGTTGGGGGCAAAATAGCCCCACGTTGGGCGCCAAAATGTAACGGCATAAAAGAATGCAGACAGATTATAAAAATACATAGTTTTAATAGACTTAAAGCACCACCATTCCCGTGGAGACCAGGAAAGCAGAAGGGACAGCTGGGAGCACTCTCGCCAAATTTATAGGCAAACATTAGCCCGAGGCGAACACACCCCCCTAAGAGGTGGGACTTATCAGTACAGATAGTGGTCTATGTAGTGACTTTCTGGTTATCACTCCAACAGTACAGGTGAGAGAGGTGTAGTTAAACACATGCGATTCTACCATCTTCAAGTCTTGTGTTATCCAGGGGCACAATGAACAAACAATAGAGACACCCTGTGTAGCTGCATAGTAGGAGTGTATATTTTTAAATAATGCATCTAAAACACTAATATTTTATGTACATTGAGAACTTATGCAGAGCAACATGGGTTTATGAGGTAACTCCTCAGACAAAGGAACAGCCACAAAGCCAAATGACTTGTTAACATGTAGCTTCTCCAAAGAAACATGAAGTAGAAGGGATTCAATTTCAGAACACACTTTGAACTTCACACATAAGTATGAGTGTGAGCAAGAGAGAGACAGAGACAGTGAGACAGAGAGAGATATAGAGATAACAGAGAGACACATGGAGAGACAGAGGAGACAGATAAGGGTGAGGAGAAGAGGAGACAGATAGAAGAAGAATGGGTAGGAAATAGATGCAAATGTATTTAAAGATTGCAGTAGAAAAATAAATATTGAATTGTCATCTTTTAAGAAGGCAATATAAATCAACTTGTATATGAAAAAATCAAATTGACAAGAGAAAAGAAGTTTAAACCAAAATTCGACATCACTCTCATTCTTCTTAGAATGGTTATTTTAAAAAGATGAAAGATGACAATGTTGGCAAAGAAACAGAAAGTTAACTTCCTTTTACATTGATGATGGGAGTGTTATTTTAGACATTAGGGAAGATAGTATAAAATGTCCTTAAAATGCAATACTAGAATGTGGCATAAAATTCAGTAACCAACTTCTTACTGCCTGAAAAATAAAATATCATCTTCCTTACAACTGTTCCTTGATAGAAAGTAGAGAAGAACAGCATGCTGTCCATACTGGTTTTGTATGGGAAGGAAAGGTATAGCATGCTTATATAGAGAATTGTTATGGGTCTTGGGTACATTATAATTAATGAAATAAGTCAGGCACTGAAAGACAAATAAGGCACAACTTCCTTCATTTACAGAACATAAAATTTACAAATTCATAAAAAGGAATAGTAGCCTACCATACAAAGTTGGGGGAGAAGAGGAAAAATGTAGTTGTTTGAGTTATGCAAGACAAGACCTAAAGGAACAGACCCAAGAGCATAGAACCTGGAGCTGATAATGGTACAGTGTATATATATAAAATTTGCAGGAACTTTCACTGAAACAGTAGTGCACTAACTAATGGTAACACATAAACCTTTGGCAACAATGTATATATTGGTTACCTCCATAATGGTGGCAGTTTTATATGTGCTTATTTATGCTGAAACTATTCATATATTAAATAATATAATTTCTACATATTGATGATTCTAGATAGAATACTCCCAAACAGAAAAGATTAAGGGAAATGTTCTTATACATTACATTTAAATGAACTATATAATTGTGTTAGTATTTTGTTCATGGAAGTGTGGGGGTTAGTAGAAATACTTTTTTATACAAGTTTTTTATTGATATTTATTGAATTCTACATTTTTCTCTGCTTCCCATCCTGCCTCTCCCTTTCCCACTACAATCCTCCCCCTAAGTCCCCATGCTCCTAATTTACTCATGAGATCTTTTTCTACTTTCTACTTCCTAATGTAGATTAGATCTATGTATGTCTCTCTTAGTGACCGCAGTGTTGTTTAGGTTCTCTGGGATTATGGTTTGTAGGCTGGCTTTTTCGCTTTGTGTTTAAAAACCACCTATGAGTGAGTCCATGTAATAATCATCTTTCTGGGTCTGGGTTATCTCACTCAAAATAATGTTTTCTAGCTCCATCCATTTTTCTGCAAAATTTAAGCTATAGTTATTTTTTTTCTGCAGTGTAGTACTCCATTATGTAAATGTACAACATTTTCCTTATCCATTCCTTGGTCGAGACCATTTAGATTGTTTCCAGGTTCTGACTATGACAAACAAAGCTGCTATGAACATAGTTGAGCATATGTTGTTGTGGCACAATTGAGCATCCTTTGGATATATACTCAGAAGTGGTATTACTGGGTCTTGAGGAGGGCTGTTTTCTAATTTTCTGAGAAATCTCCACACTGACATCCAAAGGGGTTGTACCAGCTTGCATTCCTACCAGCAATGCAGAAGTGGTCCTTTTTCCCCACAATTTCTCCAGAATAAGTTGTTATTAATTTTTTTTTTATATTGGCCATTCCCCACATCAGACAGAGGTCTAATCTCCAAAATATACAAAGAACTCAAGAAATTTGACACTAAAAGACCACATAACAACAATTAAAAATGGAGTACAGACCTAAACAGAGAACTCTCAACAGAGGAATCTAAAATGGCTGAAAGACACTTAAGGAAATGTTGAACATCCTTAGTCATCAGAGAAATGGAAATCAAAACAACTCTGATTTGTAATAAACTGTATAATATTTTAATGGTACATTCTTTTAGTTTTAGCACTGATGCTATGCTACTTAGAAGTACCCAAAAGAACAAGCTTAATCAATGAAAATAAAACTCTTTACCAACAATTCTTTTAGTGTCACCATGTTCTGACCATACTACTCTTTTACAACAAAGTGTTTTATCTAGGGATTGATTGTAACATCTTAACGTCCCCACTAGGAATTACACACCTATCCTTTCCCATTTTTTGACTTCTCCTGTAATGCTAGTTATGTCCACATGTACTCAATAATATGGCTAATCTTCTGATTCAGGCCTGAAGCAATACAGGCATGAATATCCATATATGTGCATGTGCACACACTCAATTGAACTCACACACATACACCACAACCACCAACATCATACTTCATCGTGCTTCCTCTAATCTTTCTCAATACAATTCAGTGAAAAAGAATTTATCAAGATGGAAATATTTTATTTAAAAGTCATGAATTTCTTCATGTTTTCCCATTATATGCAGTAGTAAAGATGTTTTAAAATGTGCTTTTTCATTACATGAATTGCCACATCAAACTTCAGTCCACTGCTCTACTGTCCCTTCCACTGAAACTTTCTCCTACTTTCTTATTTAGTTAAAGGTCAATATCCTGGATTACTCAAGAAAAAAAAAGCATTTTCTTTTTGTCTTTGACCTCTATTGGATTGCTAACTTTCCAGGGCAAACTTATTCCCTCTTTTATTACTATTTATCTGAAAGACTTATCCCACACCTGGCTCATCTTAAGTATGGCAAATTTTTCTTGGAAAAATAAATTATCCCAAGCACTATTTCTCATATATTTGACTAATATATATAAATTGATCTTTGAGTTCTTTAGTAATGCATTTTTCCAAAATTGAGTCCTAGGAAAATGGACTGATTAATTGCATGTCCTTTAATTTGATTTTTATGTAATTAAGCTTATTATTTCACACAACCAAACCTCACAAAATTACAAGAGGGGTAGAATGTGTTTTTCTCATTCTTTGTTGAAATCTTTTTTTTTTATTTTTAGCTCTATGGTGAATTCTATATCTTAACATTACCAGAAAACTTTCCTTCTGTTAATTAATAAACTTAGATTTCCATGCCTCTTAATTGCATTCTAATCACTAAAACTCAATTATATTAGTATAAAAATACTCTTTGAGTTGAAGCAAATAAAAAAGTATCATCTCTCTTAAATCCTAGATACTCAAATATAGCCTATATATTCAAAGTATTTTTTTTTCTAATTGTGATACTCAGAAAGAACAGCTGGTTAATCATTTTTCTTTTTAACCTTCTTCCTTTAGTGATTCCTTCTCAAAAGTGTCAGCATTAAATCCTGGAACACAAAGTGAAGTTCTTTCAAGAGATTATTCTCCTGTCTGTTCTTATGCCAATACCAGGCTGTATTCAGTAATGTAGCTCTGTAGTAGAGTTTGAAGGTAGGGATTGTGATGCCTTCAGAAGTTCTTTTATTATACAGGATTCTTTTGGCTATCCTGGGTATTTGCTTTTCCATATGAAGTTGAGTACCATTCTTTCTTCGATGTCAGTAAAGAATTTTACTGGATTTTGCTGGGCATTTCATTAAATCAGTAGATTGCTTTTGGTAAGATTGTCATTTTTACTATGTTAATAATGCCTACCCAAGAGCATGGCATGGGAGATCTTTCCATTTTCTGGTGTCTTCTTCAATTTCTTTTTTCAAAGATTTAAAGTTCTTGTCATACAAGTCTTCCTCTTGTTTGGTTAGAGCTATTCTGAGATATTTTATGTTGTTTGTGGCTATTGTGAAGGGTGTTGTTTCTCTGATTTCTTTTCCAGCTTTTTTTCAATCATCTGAGTACAGGAGGGCTACTTCTTTTTTTTTTTTAGTTAATCTTGTATTTTGCTCCATTACAATTTATGAGTTGTAGACTTTTCTTCGTAGAATTTTTGGAGTCACTTATGTAAACTATCATATCATCAGCAAACAGTGAGAGTTTGACTTCTTTTATTCCCTTGATCTCTTTTTGATGTCTTATTCCTCTAGCTAGGACCTCAGACTATATCGAATAGATATGGAGAGAGTGGACAATTTTGTCTTGTTTCTTATAAGTGTAGAATCTCTGGGAGTTTCTCTCCATTTAGTTTGATGTTGGCTGTTGGCTTGCTGTGCATTGTCTTTATTATGTTTAGGTATGTTCCTTGTATCCCTGCTCTCTCCAAGACCTTTATCATGAAGGGGTGTTGTATTTTGGCATTGCTTTTTCGGCATCTAATGAAATCATGTGGTTTTTGTTTTTCAGTTTGTTTTAATGGTAGATTATGTTGACAAATTTTTGTATGTTGAACCATCACTGCATCTCTGGGATGAAGCCAATTTGATCATAGTAGATGATGGTTCTGATATGTTCTTGGATTTGAAATGCCAATATTTTATTTAGTATTTTTGCATCAATGTTCATGAGTGAGATTGGTCTGTAATTCTCTTTCTTAGTAATGTCTTTCTGTGGTTTGGTTATCAGGGTAATTATAGCCTCATAACAAGGGTCTGGCAATCTTCCTTCTGTTTCTATTGTGTGGAACAACTTGAGGAGTATTGGTATTAGTTCTTCTTGACAGTTTTGTAGAATTCTGAGCTGAAACTATCTGGTCCTGGCCTTTTTTTGTTGGAAGATGTTTGATGACTGTTTCTATTTGTTCAGCAGTTATTTGTTCTGTTTAATTTGCTTATCTGGTTTTGATTTAATTTTGATAAGTGGTATTTATCCAGAAAGTTGTCCATTTCCTTTAAGTTTTCCAATTTTATGGATTACATGTTTTTGAAATATGATCTGATGAATCTCTGAATTTCCTCCATGTCTGTTATGTCTGCCTTTTCATTTCTGATTTTGTTGATTTGATATTCTCTTTCTGCCTTTTGGTTTGTTTGGATAAAGGTTTGTCTATTTTGTTGATTTTTCTCGAAGAACCAACTTTTTGTCTCACTGTTTCTTTGTATTATTTTGTTTCTATTTTGTTGATTTCAGCTCTCAATTTGATTATTTCTTGTCATTTAGTTCTTTCCAGCTTCTTTATATAGGCATTCCGTGCTATGAACTTTTCTCTTAACACGGCTTTCATTGTGTCCCATACATTTGGGTATGTTCTGTGGTCATTTTCATTGAATGTTATAAAGTGTTTAATTTCTTCCTTTATTTCTTTCTTGACCCATTGATGATTCAGGTGAGCATTGTTTACTTTCCATGTGTTTGTGGGTTCTCTGTGATTAGTATTGCTGTTGACTTCTAGTTTTAAACTATGGCGATCTGATAAGATACATTTGATTATCCAATTCTTTTGTATTTGTTGAGGTTTGTTTTGTTACTGAGTATGTTGTCAATTATTGAGAAGGTTCCATGAGGTGCTGAGAAAAAGGTACATTTTTTTTCTCTTTGGATGGAATATTCTATAGATGTCCATTTGAGTCATAACATGTGTTAGTTCCCTTATTTCTGTTCATTTTTTGTCTGACTAGCCTGTCCAGTGGTAAGAGGGGAGTGTTGAAGTCTCCAACTATTAGTGTGTGGGGTTTAATACATGATGTAAACTTTAGAAGTGTTTCTTTTACATATGAGGGTGCCATTGTATTTGGGGCATAGATGTTCAGTATTGAGATTTCGTCTTGATGGATTTTTCCTGTGACTAATATGAAATGACCTTATTTGTCTCTTTTGACTGATTTTAGCCTGATGTCTATTTTGTTAGATATAAGGATAGCTACACCCACTTGTTTCTTAGGTCCATTTGATTGGAATATTTTCGTATCCTTTTACTCTGATGATGTCTGTCTTTGAAGTTGAGATGTGTTTTTGTATGCAGAAGAAGGATGGATTCTGTTTTCATATCCATTCTGTTATCCTGTGCTTTTTATAGGTGAGTTGAGTCCATTTATATTAAGGGATATTCTTGACCAGTGATTTCTATCTCCAGTTAATTTAGTTTTCATTGTTGTTGATGTTAATTTTTGCATTTTCCTCTTCCTTGGGATTTATGCTAGAAGATCATCAATTGTCTGAGTTTTTGTTGATGTAGTCAATTTCCTTGAGTTGGAGTTTTTCTGTAGTATTTTGCATAGGTCTGCGTTTAAGGCTAGGTATTGTTTAAATCTATTTTTTATGGAATATCTTGTTTTGTCCTTCTATGGTGATTGAAAGTTTTCCTGGGTATAGTAGTCTGGGCTGACATCCATGGTTTCTTAATGTCTGCATAACAGTTGACCATGATCTTCTGGCTTTCATTGTCTCCATTGAAAAGTCAGGTGTAATTCTAACAGGTTTACCTTTATATGTTACTTGGCCTTTTTTCCTTTGCAGCTCTTAATATTATTTCTTTACTCTGTATGCTTAGTGTTTTGATTATTATGTGATTACTTTTGGATACAGTCTATTTGGTGTTCTGTAAGCTTCTTGTATCTACATAGGCATATCTTTCTTTAGGTTGGGAAACTTTTCTTCTATGATTTTGTTAAATATGCTTGCTGTGCTTTTGAGTTGAACTTCTCCTTCTTCTATACCTATTATTCTTAGGTTTGGACTTTTCATGGTGTCCCATATTTTGCTTAAGCTTTTGTTAGATTTAATATTTTTTTAACTGATGAGTCTATTTCTACTGTTGTATCATCAGCACTTGAGATTCTCTCTTCCATCTCTTGTATTCTGCTGTTCATGCTTGTGTTTGTGGTTCCTGCTCATTTTCTCATATTTCTGCTTCTATAATTCCCTCAGCTTGTGTTTTCTTTATTGTCTCTATTTCTGTTTTCAAGTCTTGAATAGTTTCTTTCATATGTTTGATTGCTTTTTCTTAGTTTTCTTTAAGGGATTTGCTGATGTCTTCCAATTTTTGCTGTCTTTCCTCAATGTCTTTGAGGGAATTTCTAATTTCCTTTTTAAGAGTCATTTTCTTCTGCTTCATAAATATTTGGTTCTTCAAGTCTTGTTGTTGTAAGGTCTTTAGATTTTACTGATGTTGTGATGCTCTTTGTGGTGTTGCGTGTTTCCTCTAAGAGGTGTGGTTGCAGATGTCTGAGATTCTATTGATTAATCTTCTAGGTGCCAGTGAATCCAAGGTTCAGATGGTTGTTCCTTGTGGTACAGTCAGTGCCACAGTTCTAGTTACCCCATTGGTTAGTCTGTTCCTGGAGATAGCTCAGTGCTCCTGGGCTTTGCTTAGTTCACTTGGAACATGTTGTCTCAGGCCTAATTTGGCTTATGTTCCTGGCTTTGACCTGTTTCTGTAAATCCTGGTCTGGATCCATTCCTGCTGAAGTCTCAGGCTTGGATTTCATCCTGCCAAGGTCTCTGGCTCTGGTCTACTGCCTCAGTGTTCCCAGCTTTGTGTGTGCCCAGAACCTCAGAGAACCTGGCTCAGGCTTACCCCCTCAGTGGTCCCAGACTCATGCTAGGATCTACAGAGGTTTCAGGTTCCTGCCCATTCCCTTTGAGTTCCCAGATCAGTGCCAGGACCCACAGAATTCCTGTCTTAGGCCTACTCCCTCTGAGGTCCCCGACTCATGCCCCACAGAGATCTTTGGTTCCTGCCTACTCCCTCAGAGTTCTGAGATTAATGCCCAGAACTGCAGAGGTCCTGGCCCAGGCCTAGTTCCTAGAAGGTTCTTCCAGACCCACAGGGGTCCTGGCTTAAGTCAACTCCCTTGAAGGCAAACTCTCTTTTTATAATTAACTATGGTTAGTAAAATTTCATTAAGATATTTTGCCATGAGTTCACTTCCTTTCCTTCCTATTCATCTAAGCTCTCTTTCTTCTTTGTTCCTTTCTGTACTGAGTCATTTTGATTCACATGCAATTAAAATATTATTTATTATTTTTAAAATGTGGTTTTCTTTCTATTCCTCTATACTTTAATTAATGTCACTAACAATCTATGAAGAGTGAAAATGACATATTCTTACTTTGAAGGATATGCTCAAAGCACAGTTGGAGTAAGTTTAGTGAAGGTTGATATTGTTTGCTTATATAACATTTTAAGAGCCAATATCAATTATTGGATTTCTTGCCTCTTCCTAGGAGACCCATAAATTTGCATAAGCATCTGAGTGATTTCCTACTGAATCAGGCATTCCTCTGTGCTCTCAGTTGTAATAACCTTCATTTCAATGAAAAGAATCAGTGTCATATCCTACCTCTACTCCTAATATCATAATATGTACATGTTATCTTCATTTAAGATATCTTAGTTTAGGATGATCATTTATAACAGCCTGTTTAGGTTCAAACTATAGATATTTAAAAGAAATTAAGTGGAACTTGCTTTTCTATTGCTATGCAATTTGAGTTTAGGCAGATTGTTTGTTTGTAGACAGGGCCTCATACATAGTGATCTCAAGATGGATTATAACTCACTATACATCCCATAATTACCTTAAACTCATTACAACCCCCTTCACTTGCTTAAATACTGCTAAGATGATGTATTTGAGTCACCATTCCTGGCCTAAACATGTTTTTTTTTTGAAAAATTACCATCTATTAAATAGGGTGAAGAGGAGGAAAGAGATTATGACAAGGAAGAAGGGGAAATCAGAAGAATGAAGAATATGTTTCTGGAGAAGTGTCAACAAACATGTCTTGAAATTTCCTTATAACAAAAGAAAACTAAAGAGTAAAACTTCTGAAAAATATAGACCTTATTAAGAGCAAGTAATTGTAATTTAATTGCTTGTTATTATAATACAATAA
Organism: Microtus oregoni; assembly: GCF_018167655.1. Lineage (NCBI taxonomy): Eukaryota > Metazoa > Chordata > Mammalia > Rodentia > Cricetidae > Microtus > Microtus oregoni. The sequence continues at coordinate 8,803,285 of NW_024543090.1, forward strand.
GCCATAAAATTTAGATTTATTCATATTCTCTGGCTACAGTGTATTATTATATAACCCTTTTTAGCTTGGAGCTTACTATGTAAACTAGGGTGAATTTAGTTCACAGAGTTCCTCCTGCCTCTGCCTCTTGAGTTCTAGGACTAAGGGTAGGTTGAGGTATGATTCAGATTTTTAAAACAGTGTAAACTGTAATTCTGTTTCTAATTAGAAAGCAAACCAGCTTCTGAGTGATAATAATAAAATATAATACAATATGATTAAATAAAATACACATATGCAAAGGAAAGGAGCCCAATAGATAGCAACAGAAACAGGAATAGTCTCTTTTACACACTCAGAAATCCAATAAAAAACAATAAACTGGAAGCTATAGTGTATATGCAAAAATATAGAAAGTTAAATCAAAATTTAAAAATAATAAAATAGAGGTGAGAAGGGAAAAGCTCTGGAAAAACATTATGAAAAACAATGCCATTTGATTTGATTGCTGTTAACCGTCTACAGCCAGACATGCAGATTACACCTTTTCTGAATCAGAAAAGATACTCTGTTAAAGGGAATTTATTTTCACATGTGAGTACTTATCAAGTGGAAACAGCTTCTTGGCTAGGGATAGTGTCTTGTGTCCACGTCTCCTCTCAATGATGGTACCACAACTCACTTAGACCCTATCAGGTTCTGTGCATATTAACACAGTGTCTGTGAGTTCATACGTGCACTGGTCTTGCTATGTTTAGAAGGCATTTTTCCTTTGCGTCCTCCATCCCTTCTAGCTCTTACATTCTTTTTGCCTTTTCTTCTTTAGGATTCCATGAGTACCAAGGGGAGGAATTTGATGGAGACATCCCATTTAGGGCTGAGGGCTGCAAGATCTATCACTCTGCATAAATCTGACTGTGATTCTCTCTCTTTGTTCCCACCTACTCCTGGAGGAAACTTCTATCTGAAGACAGCAGAGCACTGATCCAGGAGTATAGCAGAGTATCATTAGAAGTAATTTTATTGCTCTCGTTCTTTGTTTTTGCTTTGTTTTAAGACAGTAGTTGGTTTTACCTTACTACCCTAGGCTATCCAATTTTAGGTTCTCAGTCAAATAGTGTCAGCTATGGGTTCCACTTCACAGAGTGGGGCTTAAGTCAATCCAGGTAGTGGTTAGTTACTCCCATAAACTTTGAACTGCCATTTCACTAGCGAATCTTTCAAGCAGGACACAACTGTCAATAGATCAAAGGGTTTGTGGCTGATTTGCTGTTTGTATTTCTCTTTTGGTATCAGGCAGAGTAATGGCCTGTATTGAAGACTCATAGACATAGGTGTAAAAGCTCTATAAAGGCACTATCTCAATAGCCCTGATATGAATAATTTGCATTGGTCTAGTACTTGGTTTATTGATACAAATTAAGGTAAATTTCATTATACTGTATATGTATATTTCTGCCCTTGATTAAGGTATATATTTGTGTAGTTCATTTAAAAATGTAAAGTATAATTTAAAAATATAGGTTAAAAGCCGGGCGGTGGTGGCGCACGCCTTTAATCCCAGCACTCGGGAGGCAGAGGCAGGCGGATCTCTGTGAGTTCGAGGCCAGCCTGGTCTACAAGAGCTAGTTCCAGGACAGGCTCCAAAACCACAGAGAAACCCTTTCTCGAAAAACCAATATATATATATATATGTTAATAGATAGTCACCTATAACAGTCAAGGTTTTAGTCATGTTAGTTAGATTTTCTATATGTATGGAGATATATTTCAGTTAGATATATATTCTTCAAACCTTCCAGAGATCTTCAGAATATGGCATTTAAATGTTTTAAGAAATTAGGACTTTTCATGACAGTGAGACACATCTGTTTGTTACATAGTTGTCTTCAGCAAGGGGGCTATGCCATCAGTCTGTGGAAGGCAAACTACAGTCTTGGCAACAATCTAGGTTGTTTGGTAATCCAAGGGAACTTTGGCAAAGAGATGTACCCCAACATTAGTACTGAAAGCTTCATTTGGCGACAAAAGATGGTCTTTCTGGGCTCTGTATCTCTCATTATTTGGCAATCCTTTAGAGTACCTTCATGTGTGTGTGTGGGTGTGTGTGAGCATGCACACAGGTGTGTGTGTAATTCCATACATATATGTGTGTATGTGTGTAATACTTCCATTGTATTAGGTTTCCATACTACCCCTTATTTGATTTATTTCTCCCTATATTCCCACCCATAAGCTCCCTCCTCTCCCCTTTCACCACTTGATCCTCCCACCTCATCCCATCCTGCCTCCCTTCATAACTATCTATACTCTTTCTCTTTCCTAGGGAGAGCTATCTGTCCCCCTCCAAGTTCCTTAGTCTACACCATAGAGTCTCTGTTCTATGGGTTGCAGTTTGGTCATTGTTGACTTTACAGAGAATATCTACATATATTTGAATTATCCAAAATTTGTTTCTTTTCTGGGTCTCGGTTACCACACTTAGAATGATGCTTTATCTAGTTCTATTTATTTACCTGTGAATTTCATGGTTTAATTTTTTTTAATGAGTGAATAATACTCCATTGTGTAGATGTACCAAATTTTCTTTATCCATTTTTCTTTGAGGAATATCTATTTTGTTTCTAATTTCTGGCTATTATGAATGGAGCAGCAACGAACACAATTGAGCAAGTGTTTTTGTATACATAAAGCATTCTTTATATATACACCCCAGATGGTACAGCTGGATCATGGAGGAGATTGGTTTCCATCTTCCTGAAGAACTTCCACAGTAATTTCCATGGTGGTTGTACAAGGTTGCCCTCCCACAAGCAATGAATGAGTATTCCTGTTATTGAATATCCTCAACAACAGCATCCAACCTTGTTTTAATCCCTTAACCATTCTGACATATGCAATATAAAATTTCAAAGTAGATTTGATTTTCATTTTCCTGATGATTAGGGGTGTTAAACTTTTCTTTAAGTGTCTCTCAGCTATTGGAGTTACCTGTTTTGATAATCCTCTACTTACATTTGTACTACATTTTTAATTGGGTTATTTTTTTCTAAATGCCTATATTTTCTGATATATATATATATATCATCTATCAGATGTCTAATTGGTGAAAATCTTCCCCCATTATTTTGACTTCTCCTTTAACTGAATGATGGTGTTCCTTGCTATCCTGAAGCTCTTTGGGTTTATGAGATTCTGTTTATCAATTGCAGATATAAATGTATAAGATAAGCATGTTCTGTTCAGTATTTTCCTCCGAGTTCAAGGCTACTTCCAATTTTGCCTTCTAGCATGTGAAGTGTACCTGATTTTCTGTTGACGACTTTAATCCAGTTTTTAGTTGAGTTTTGTTCAGGGTGATGAGTATAATTCTATTTGTATTTTTTTTAATGCAAGTGTACAGTTTGACTAGCACAATTAGTTGAAGATGTCTTTTTTCCAGTGTGTGTTTCAAGATTCCTTAATAAAAAATCATGTGCTTCTAAGTGGGTGGATATCTGCCCAGTTTTTCAATTCAATTCCACTTATCAATGTGTCACTTTTTGTCAATATATTCATGTTTTTATTATTATAGTCTGTATAACAATTTGAAATTGGTTATATCTCCAGCAGTTCTTTAATTATTCAGAATTGTTGTAGCTATTCTGCAGTGTTTTGTTTTTATGGTTTGTTTGCATATAAACCTGAATAATATTCTGTAAAACCTGTAAAGAATTGTGTTGACATTTTAATGGGGAATCTCATTGAATCTCTAGATTGGTTTTTATAGAATGGTTATTATTTAATATGTTAATCCTACTACTTGATTTTGTCATCTTTTGATATCTTCTTCAATTTGTTTCTTCAAAGTCTTGAAATTTTATCATACAAGTCTTTCACTTGTTTGGAGTTACTCCCAAAATATTACATATTATTTGAGGGTATCGTGAATAATCAGCTACCTTATAAGGAATGTTTAGCAGCTGTAAGAGTTCCCCAGTGGAAATTTTTCAGATCACTTATGCATGCTATCGTGAACTGCAAATAAAGACAATTTGACTTCTTCCTTACCAATTTGTATCCCTTTGATTTTTTTCAGCTGTCTTGTCTTAGAAACTAAGATGTCTAAGGTTTTTATTTTTTTGAAGAATTATATAGAAAGTAGATGGTCTTGTCTTATTCCTGATTTTAGTGAAATTACTTTGAGTTTCTCTCCATTTAATTTGATGTTGTCAGTGGGCTTGTAAACTACCTTTATTCTTTTTTATGCTGTGGAATAATCCTTTTGTACATTTTAAAGATTTGTCACTCGAATTGATTTAATAAAATTCTGATTTGTCAGTAGCCAGGCAGGAAATGTAGGCAGAACAACCAGACTAGGAGAATGATGGGAAGAAGAAGGACAAAGTCAGGAGTTACTAGCCAGGCACAGAAGGAGCAGGAAATGAATGTTCCATGCTAATAAAGGTACTACCACATGGCAGAGAGTAAACAAGGAATATGAGCTAAATTAAAATGGAAAAGTTAGCTATCAACAAATCAGAGCTATTGACTGAGCATTTACTAATATAAGTGTCTCTGTGCTTATTTGAGAGTGGCTGTGGGACACAGAAACTTCTGTTTACACAGGTATGTCCCTTGTATTCCTTATTTCTTCAGGACTTTTATCATGAAGAGTTGTTGGCTATTTCAAACTTATTTCTCCATATAATGATATGATCATGTGGTAATTGTCTTTATGTTGGATTATTTGGTGGATTACATTTGTTCATTTGCATATTTTGAACCATTCCCACATCTCTGAGATGAAGTCTACTTGATTATGTTAGATATTCATTTCAGTGTGTTCAATTGAATTTGCAAGTATTTCTTTGAGATTTTTGCATTTATGTTCTTAAGAGAAATTTGTATTTCTCATTCTTCGTTTATTATTCATGTGGTTTGGATGTCAATGTAACTATGGCCCCATAAAAAACTGGGCAGTGTTCTTTCTGTTAATATTTTGTAAAGTAATTTGTGAAGTATTGGTGTTGACTCTTATTTAAACAAGATTGTGTCTTTTTTGGTTTAGAGACTTTTAAAAGATTGGAGACTTTTAAATATTGCTTCCATTTCAATATGGTTATGAATCTATTTAAATTGTTTATCTAAACTAGATTTAACTTTCATAAATGGACCTATAGGAAAAATTATCCATTTTTTTTTATATTTTCCAGTTTGGTGGAGTATAGGGTTTTAAAATATTCCCTTATGGTTCCACATAGGTCCAGACTGTCTACTGCTATTTTCTTCTTTTCATTTATAACTTTAATAATTTGTATATTATCTCTCTGCCCTTTAATTAATTAGAATAAGGGTTTGTAAATCTTATTCACTTTTCTCAAAGAACCAACTCATTGTTTCATTGATTTTTTACATTGTTCATTTTTATTTCATTAATTTCAGCTTAGAGTTTGATAAATTTTACTATTTGCTCTTTCTCTGTGTGTGGTTTCTTCTTTTTGTTCTAGAGGATTCAGATGTGCTAAGTTACTAGCATGAGATTGCTACAATTTTATTTTTTATATAGGCACTTTGTGCTATGAACTTGCCTTTTAGAACCACCATCATTGCATCTCATATGTTTGGGTATGTTGTGTGTTCATTTCCACTCAGTTCTAAAAAGTCTTTATTGTTTCTTAATGTCTGTTTTAATCTATTTTTTTCATTCACTAGTGAGTTGATCAGTTTCCATGAGTTTGTAGGTTTTCTGTTGTTTCTATTGTTGTTGATAACTAGTTTTAATCATAGTCAGATATGATATGGTGTAGTGTGTTATTTCAATTTTCTTGTATGCATTGAGCATTGATTTATGTCTGAGTACATGGTGAATTCTGAAGAAAGTTCAATGAAGTAATGAGAACTTATATTCTTTTATGTTCATGGGAAATAATTTACAAATATTTGTTTTATGTAAGTTAGTTCTAGAATTTCCCAACTTATTTTATTCTGGGTGATGTGTCTATGATAAAAATAGGGTATTTAAGTATGCAAATATCAGTGTATAAGGGTCACTGTGTGATTTAAGCTGTAGCATTGCTTTTTTTATGAACTAGGTTACCCTTGTATTTGAGGCACAGACATTAAGAACTGCAATGTCATCTTGGTGGATTCTTTCCCTAAATGATATTTAATGTCATTCCATACTTCTTTTGATCAGTTTTTATTTGAAGTCTCTTTTGTCAAATATTAAAATGGCTATCTATACCAGCTTGCTTCTTATATCCGTTTACTTGGAATCTCTTTTTTCATTCTTTTACTGTGAGGTGATGAGATGACTCTTTTAAATGTTAAGGTGTATTTGGTGGATGAAGCAGAGGAATAGATTCTGTTCTCAGACCTATTTATCTGTGTCTTTTTACTAGGGGATTGAGACCACTGACATTAAGAAATATCAATGACATTATTTGTTAATTTCAGTTATCTTGTTGTGGCATTTGCTTGTGTGTGTGTTTCTGCTCTTTTGATTTCCTGAAATAGGATTATGTAACCCCTGATTTTCTCTTGAGTGTAGTTAAGTTTCTCATATTGAAATTTTCCTTCTAGCACCTTCTATAGGCCTGGATTTGTAGATAAATAATGCTTATTTATTCTTATTGTAGAAGGTCTTATTTTCTCTATCTATCTATTATGCTTGAAAGTTTTGCTGGGTATAGTAGTCTAGGTTGACATTTGTGGTAACCTAGATTTTGTATAAATCATTCCAGGCCCTGCTAGCTTTTGTCTCCATTGAGATATCAGGTATTATTAAAATATCTTCACTATTATACGTTACATGGTCTTTTTCTCTTCCAGCTTTTAACATCCTATTTTTGTTGTATGCGTAATGGTTTGATTATTAGATGTAAAGGAAACTTTATTTTCTGTTCCAATGTTCTAAATACTTCTTGTACCTTAATAGACATCTCCTCCTTTAGGTTATGGAAATTTTCTTCTGTGATTTTGTTGAAAGTTACTATGTCTTTGACCTGGATTTTTTTCTTCTTCTTCTATTCCTATAATTCTTACATTTGGCCTTTTCATAGTGTCCCAGATTTTCTGGATGTTTTGTGCCAAGATTTTTTTAGACTTAACATTTTCTTTGATGGAGGTATTCATTTATTTTATCTGGTCTTCAATGCCTGAGACTCTCCCTTCCATTTCCTTTATTCTGTTGGTGAGGCTTGCTTCTTAGATTCCCTTTGAGTTCCTAAATTTTTGCACTCCCAGATTTATTGATTCTATTTCCAATGTTAGATCTTAAATTGTTTTATTCATTTCCTTCCATTGTTTGTTTGTGTTTTTATAGATTTTTAAGACATTTATTCCCCTTTAAAAGACATTTATCACATTTATAAAGGCTATTTTAAGGGTTTTCCTTTGTGCTCTGTGATGCAATGACTACGCTCTTTCGCATTAGGGCTGTTGGGATGTAATGGAGACATTATCCTAGCTGTTAATGTTTGTTTTTCTACACTGCTGCATAGGTATTTGAGTTTTGGAGAGTTGTAATTCTGAGAGGTTATATCTAGTCTTGTATTTGTTGGGTGAATACGTTGTTGCTTGGTTTCTGTTGCCTCCCTGCTTCTTTGAGAGTGAGGTGGCTATGTGGACCATTGCAGGGAATTCTTCTGGGATTCTGGTTGGTGTAACACTGGGAAGTCTATCTAAAGTGTGTTTCAAGGCAATTGAGAGCTGACATTTAGGGATGGGAGTCTCTAGAAAGGGGGTGTTGAGGAGTATCATAGAGAGAGAAAACCAGGGTGTTCTACCAGGATCTGCTTCATCCCCTGGGCACACGTGGGCAGAGAGTGAGGAAAGGCCACACCATGTGGTCTATTACAGAACAGAAGATGAAACTTAGTGATTGGATTTAGAGAAGCTCAGGAAGAGGTGGAATCTATAGTTAACCTTCTTTCTTCCCTTGCCAGAGTCACACATTCTTTCTTAAGATGGGATTGAATATTCTCTTTAAAATACAGTGACTCACATTGTACTTGAAAAGTACTAAATAACATTCCTTATTTTTCTTTTTATTACTTTCAATGCAGCTCTTCCAGAAGCCCTACATGCTAGATTTTGAAATTTGTATTTTGATTTTGTTCAACTATATCCAAACTAAAGAAGAGAGTCAACTCTAGCCCTCCAAATATTGTCAATACTTGCTATTTTACCTGATTCCATCTATACAGTAAAGGTCTTAAGGTTAAAACACAAAGAAGATAATGAGAGGCTGTTCAATTATTTTTAACTGCACGCAACCCTAAAGGAAAAGAGAAAAAAGCCTTCACAATGTAAAATGCATTAGAATGTCATTGTAATGCTTCTTTGAGTATTGAATAAAATAATTTGGGCTATAATTTTGTTTTTCTTTCACTTAGCTCTCAGATATGTGTTTCTCTTGATGAGCAATGTTCCATTTATGAGTGAACATTGTTGTTCCAGATTCCTATGGCACCCAACCTAGACAACAGAGAAAGACTGACATCACTTTCCCCATCTAATTTGAATCCAAGATGGTTGTGTTCCAGTTACATATGGCAGAAATGTGTGATTCAGCAAAGAAAAACTCAAAGAAGTTTGAGTTGTTTGTAGGGAACACAAAAATTATTTTCAAAGAATAGAAGTCATTATTATGTTCTAGTAATTAGCAAATGACTAATTGTCATAATGATTGTCTATATCTTGGCTTATTTGATTAAAAAGGGAATTGAGTTTCATAAAAATAGGAAAGAATATTCTTATTTATGGTCTACTTGATATAGCCAACTATTAAATTAGATAAGGTTAAAGAAAAGAAAATATAGATAAATCTATAAACCTGCTTAGATTGTAAAAGACATTGGACCTGGTGTGGGAATGAAATGTAGGTGGAGCTCAATGAATCATACGGAAACTGGAGGCAAACACATAACCTTTGGTGTGCAAGTACCAATTTACAAAGCAGGGCCAATGAAGAAAACTTGAGTTTTTGAAATAATAAATATCTACAATCTTTTCATGATAATTCTTATTTTTTAGGTGTACGTGTGTTTTGGATATGTATATATCTATATACCATGTGTATTTTTGGTGCCCTTAGAGGCCAGAAGAGGACATCAGATCTTCTGAAACTTGAGTTACAGATGATCATAATCCACTAGACCAGTGCTGGGAATCAAACCTGGGTTCTCTGGAAGGGTAGCCATTGCTCTTAACCACACAACCATCTCTCCCATCCCAGTAATTTCAATAAGTTACAAAACCATATTTATGATTATATTTACCATTAGTGCATATGTATGTTTATTTATACTTTAAAAAGAATGATATTTCACCAAAAATGTACGTCATCCGGAAAATGAATTTTCTTTTATTTGTACTCAACTGAATTATAAGAACATGATTTCCTGAATCAAATAAGACTCTACAGGTGACTAACATACAAGTTTAGACTTCTGAGTTAAGCTATAAATGTAATTCAATAACATATTATGAAAGAAATTAAGAATATTTAAAAATGCTTGTAGAAATCAGCCAGGCATCATATGACGTTAAGAAAGTGAAACTGATGCAAAGATTGCTGAATAGCTGGTTCTCACCTTCTCCTCCACAAACAAAACTCAAAACAATTGAAAATCCGTAGTTGAGATAAGAGGCTGGAAGAAAACTCTGGAACTCAGTGTAAGAATACTGAAAAACACGAGTCCTCATATGTCAGCAAGAGAAAGTAAACAGTACTGAAAATCAAAGCCCTTTCCTCAACCTCCAAGTAGAGCAGTGGTTCTCATTATGTAGGTCATGACCTCTTAGGGATGGAATGACCCTTTCACAGGGGTTGCCTATCAGATACCCTGCTTGTCGGATATTTACATTATGATTCGTAACAGGAGCAAAATTACAGATATGAAGTAACAACAAAATAATTTTTTTGCAACAAAACAATTTTATGGTTTGGGTTCACCACAACATAAGGAATTGCATTACATACTCACAGAATTTGAAAGGTTGAAAACCATAGAGATAGAGGGTTGAAAGTGTTGGAGTAGGGGTGGAGCAGGACTTACCTTTTACTGTGCATTCCAGGCAGAAGTAATCCCAGTAACACTGTCACATAGTGCAAACCCATAACACAGTAAAAATGTTTGTAGTCTTAGTTACCAAATTTACCTGAAAAGCAGGTACAACTTCACAACCTAAGTCTATGCATTACTCCACACTTAAAGGAGGTAGCTAATGGCCACAAGGTACTTGCTAAACCCAAGAACTGAAATGCTGGGGTAATTTCCATTGTGGAGTTAGGATTCATTTCTTCCTCTTTCCCAGTTAAATGAAAATAAGGCAAATTACTCCATGTCCCTGCTACTATCAGGCCTTCCACCAGCCTGCAAGCCACATCAAAACCGAATGCTTCAGCAAAGCACATATGGCCACACTACTCACAAATTAGCTAAAAGAATGAGAAGGTGCATTCTGAACCCAGTACTCTGTCCAATGCTGTCATCAACTACAGCCTGAAAGCCCTATAGAGAAACTATACTATGGCATTTAGTGACATCAGAGCTAACATAGCCCATCAAACTGATGCTTCTCTAGAATAATGGCAGATTTCTTGACAGAAAACTTACAGTTAAAGGGGGAATAAAATGATGTTTTTAAAATTCAGAAGGAAAAAAAATCTGTCAAATGAGAACAGAATACTGTATTCAAAAAAATGATTCTTCAAGAATATTGTAGAAATAGAATCCTTCATAAATGCAAAAAGTGAGTGAATACATCATCACTCGAGCAGCCGTACTAGGATTAGTAAAAGGATTCTACATATGAGTTTGAAAGAACAATAACTACTATGACAAAACTCATTAAAAATTAATGCCTGAAGTGCATTGTGTTTTTAGTAATGGGACTTACTGTCCACCTCTGGAGGGCAAATAAACACAATAGCAGATAATTCATAATGCCTTGAGGGTCTCTTGCACACCATTGACCAACCACCCAAAAGAGAGCTTCCTATGTCTGGTTTGAAGATTTGTTAGATGGCCTTTGGCTCTTGTAGGGAGCATTGTCATCTCAGTCAAGAAAATTTCACTTACATTATATTTGCACATATATATATATATATATATATATATATATATATATATATATTTCTCTATATCTGTGTGGTTTATGTAGCTAATTAATAGCATGATTCTTTATAACCTTGTTAGACATCTTACCCTTTTCCTCTCCTCTCTTCTTCTGTATGTATCTCCCCCTTCTTCCCTAATTAGAGCCCCTACATTTTTCTCATGTTCCTGGTCAAATTACTTGTACCCTTCTATCTTACTCTCTATTGCTCCTCTATTTATCACAGAGTCAAATCTCTCTCTCTCTCTCTCTCTCTCTCTCTCTCTCTCTGTGTGTGTGTGTGTGTGTGTGTGTGTGTGCATGTAGATAATGTGTAGGACATACGATGTACAACACACATCTGGAAGTCAGAGGAAAACTTGTGGGAGTTGAGTCATTCTCTCTTTCTAAGTGGATATCTGGGAACAGACATGAATCATGAGACTTATCCAGTGCTTTGATCTACTGAGTCACCTCATTGGACACTATGAAGTCACATTTAAAATGATCACTGACAACATAGATGACTCAAATAATCAATGGAAGAAAATAATAAAATTAATCCAGAACCTAGGCAAAAAAACTTAGCAAAGTGGATTTAAAGAACAATGTAGAGGGGGAGTTTACAAAACAGAGCTGAACTGGTGAGATGCAAGGGCTAAAGCACAAGCTGCTCTTCAAGAGGACTTGGGTCCGATTACCATCACCCACATGGCATCTCACAATCATCTGTAATTCCTTCACAGGCACAGGGCACACGACTGAAACACAGACATGCGCCAATGGAAAACATCCACACACAGCCAAAGCAACATGGATTAAAATTCAGCAAGGCAATGAATTTATGATAAGAACAAGAAGCCAGGAAAATGAGTCAATCAATCCCATGAGAATGACTGTGGAGACTCTCATGGGGAAAACCAATGTGCAAAAGTATTAAGGATGGATGAAAACATTGAGGCAATTAAGATATGTGAAAAGAAAAACAGAATAAATGAGTATGACCAAACCTCTCAAGAATTCTGGAATATGTCTAATTGTCCAAACCTAAGAATCCGTGAGATACTGTGACAGAAAAGTCTCAACTCAAGAGAAAAAAATGGCAATAAAAAAAAAGAAGCTCTTCAACCCTTAAAGATTTATCACCAAGGAAGAAACTCTCAAAGATATATCCTAGTCAAAATGTCACAAGTGCAAATCAAAGATACGATATTCAAAGCTTAAGGAGTAAATCAGCAACTAAGCTGCAAGAGCTAGCACATAGCACATAAAACAGGCCTGCAACTCAGCTACAAGAGCTAGCACATAGCACATAAAAACAGCCTGTATTCACTCACCTGTGATCCTAAAAGTTCTGCAAAAAAAAAAAGAAAAGAAAGAAAAGAAAAGAAAAGAAAACAACCATTCTTTCCATTCTTTCCATAATCTGAAGTCAGGTAGGAAGGCCCCATGGGGAGAGAAGATGAGATCATTAGGGAGTGGGTGGGTGGGGTTCAGTGAGAGTGCAATTGACTATATAAAACATGGGAGCAGAAGAGGATGCAAGTTGGGGGAGAGGGAAGAGATGAAGAAAGAATGGGATAAGATATAGAGCAGTTGGGAAGGATTGTGAATAAGAATGAATTATAATGAATCATGTATATTAATATATGATAATGAAGTCTCTTCATACTAACATAAATTAAACTCAAAAATTTAGAATAATAAAACAGACTAAGAAATTAATTTAATTAGAAAACTAATGAAAAGAATTAATATTTTCAGAAAATGATGATTTAACAAACTTTTAGCTTGTTTAATTGAAGAAAAAAAGGAAGTGAAGAAAAAACTTCATAATATGATTCAATGGTTCATGCCTACAACCACAGCACTAGGAAGGTGGGCACAGAAGAATTAGAGGTTCAAAACTTCTTCAGCTACATATTCATTGAGTTTCAGGAAGGCCTGGATTAAATGATACTTTGTCTTTAATGTCAATCAATGAACAAGTAGAAATTAGAATTAACACTAATTACTTTTATACATTTCTCAAAAAAATGAAGATAGCATTTCCATGGCATCTCTCTTGAGTATGGATCCAAGATAAAGGGTGTCAGTGTGTAAGGAGAGGTAGCACAACCATGTTTATAGCAGCACTTCTATGAATCATCATAGTGTGGAGGCAACCAAGATATTGACAGATGAAAGGACTTAGAGAATTTTATGTGTGTGTGCACATACATGTATATGAATGTGTTTGTGTTTATGTGCAATACAATCTACCCATAAATGTTGAATTTTGGAGCAACATGGATGAAATTAAAAACCAGGTAAACTGCAAAATATGGAAAGATGTATATTGTGTGTTCCTACTCATTTGTTGTGGATACTTATTTTATTACACGGGAGAAGAGAACAGAATAGAGTTTGAATAGAAGCCAAAAGGATATGCTGAGAGGAAAAAGCACTAGGGTAGTAATATAGTTGAATAATGGTTAAGAAAATGCAGTTAGGAATAGTAGTTCTGATATCATAAGACTCAATCAAATCACTGCAGCCTGTAGCAATTACTCATATATTTTAAATATGTACATGACTTTGAAGGTTTCTGACACATAGAATTAATAATATTTGAATAGATTAAAATGCTAATTTCCCTAATTTAATCATTTCCATCATATTAATATATTTCATTAGATACCGCAGCTGGCAAATATGGGTGGATATTAAATGACAGTTTTAAAAGTAAAATAAGAAGAAAACAAAAAATAAGAATGAGTCAGAATGAGTCAGGGCAGACTGACATCATTGTCTTTTGATCAAGTATTCAAAAAAGGTAACTTGCATCCATCTGGCTTTAGCTAGGTATTTGTCACACTGGTAATAGAAATGGAGCTTGGTCAATTGTACAGGGAAATAAATCCATGATGATCTAAACAAGATCAAGGATCTTAATTAGCAAATTAATTAAAGCTTATGTGTCAGTTGACTACTATTTTGAAAGTCCTTAACCATGGTCTCTTTCTTTTTAAACATGATAGCTATTAACATTTAAGCACCTGTTATACACTGGGTATTAATTATGTCAAGCTCATGTAGTGGATTTTATCCTCACAATAATCAGCGTGAATAATATTCTTTGAACTTTACATCAAAAAATCTGAAACTCTTTCTCAAAATCACAAAGATGTAGATAATGAGTTTATATTTTCACATAGATGAAACTGGAGAAGGATGAAATATGTTAAATTACAGTGATGGGCTGTAAAAGAATACACATTTATTACTGTGACATACAAGACATAAAATTTCTAATTTTTGTTTTCAGAGACATAAGACTTTAACAAAAAGGGCATTATCATGAGATTATTTGGCATTTTGAGACTGGAAACATTCCCTACCTAACTGCAACAAAGTTTTAGAAATGCAGAATGATGTTATATAAATTTCTGTGGGTGTAGAAAGTTAGAAAAATTGCATGTTTTCTTGGAATATGTCTTAGAAACCCAGAATCTATATGATAGCATATGAAAAACATAGCTAAAACATACAGTTTAGATATGTAATTTAGAGAGGTCAAATGCTGTAAAATAGAAAAAAATACAATAGCTCTTACTGTTAAAAAACATTCATGATTTTAGGTAGTGCTTATTACAGGAACAGTTTGGTTTTAACAATGGGAAATTCCTAAAATAATTAGGCTCTTATACTGCCTTTCAATTTGTTTTCTTGATTACTGTGGTCCCTGGTTCTTGACAACCAGAACGTTACAAAGTTGTAGAAGGAGATTAATGTTAACTTGAATATAACTCACAAACTAAATGTTATAAATATAAATGCTTCTGAATTGATATCTAACTGTATACTTGAACTAGAAGAAAGAGAAATGAATCCTAATTGGTGGTTTTAAAATAGGCGAGCAGTGTCGCAGAAAGATGAAGTTCCAACACTCAACAGTGTGAATAATTGGTGCATAAGTATGACTCTAAAATGTTATAGAAGCTATTACTTATACAAAAAATAAGACATTTAAACTATTATTTAATGATCCTGGACTTTTATATTATACCTTTCTGTTTGAGGCTTCCATAATTTAAGTTTACCCAAGAAATAAGGTTGATATTATGCTTTCATATCATTTTGCATTTGATTTCAAAGCCACTGTCATTGGATAGCATACATGTGTATTAAGCATTTTATTCAAATTATTTCGTATCCCTTACAAACATTTTGTTACTTACCCTTTCTCTGCAGAAGTGTCCCCAAACTTTGTTTAATGCCATGACATAGATAAAAATGAGACAACTTTCTTAGTACAGTGTTTCAGCAAGAGGAAGACACAAAGAAGTCAGCAGACACTGCTTCCAGACTTTAATAGTCCCAAGTCTTGTATTTCTGCCCCAAAGCTAAGCAGAAGACTTTGTCAGCACATCTGTGACTGCTTGGGGAAGATGACAAGGTCAATGCTCAATAGTAAACCCTGCTCTACACATCAGGAAAATGTGTAATTTGTCATCTGTACATGTTTGTTTATTCACCAAAGATTTAAAAGTTGCTCCTCTGGTCACTAAGATACAGAAAGAATTTACTTCTGAAAATTTGCTAAAAGTATAAATGACCAGGTCAGATCTATAAAACATAAGACTCAGATCAGGAGCTCTAAAAGATTTGAATTGGAGTTCATGGAATGAATAAAAAGGTTAAGAATCTACCTTTTATAATACATTATTCCTTGGTAAATAAAATAACCATCATAATGCTTGCAACTTTGTATTTATCAATTGGGAATGTAAGAGACTTCAGGTGTTTAAAGTACTAGCTTCTTGCTTATTTTTTCCTCACAGAGACTTTGCATCTACCAATATCTTTCAGTGTAGAAGAAACCCAATCATAAGAAAAGTGTAGATAACTGAGAACACAGAACATCACCGTCACAAGCCGGCTGAAGAAAATTTGCCAGCACATCATCTAAATGAAACAATATAGTCAGACAGCACATTTAATTTATTTAGTAAAGTGAACTATTAATCTACATAACTGCTAATTATATATCAATCTTCAGTTTTCATTAAAGGGGGTCTCTGAGTATGTTCATTTAGAAATAATTTAATGATATATTTAAATCAGTATGTTCTTATAAATAATAAACTCACTGCATTTGTTTTCAACAATTTCAGCATTTTCTTAATTCTTGTAATGAAACATGGCAAATGATTAATTATAAAGATTTTAAGTAGAGAAAAAATTTGCATACACTTATATTGGAATTAGCAGAGATTCATGGGTGTGTATCTATACCTTAATTATGATACCCTAGCCTCCTGAGGACCACATAGCATTGAACCAATCTCCTAACAGCAGCACAAGCCATCATTCTTGATCCAGAACCATTTCGGATATTTCTTCTGCATGTTAACTCTGAGTGATCCTTGGAATGAACCTCAAGCAGCAATCAACTGACAAAAATCAGAACAAGTGAGAGTAACAAAAAAATCTAGATCCAAATGTATACTTAACAAAGGTAAGATCTATCAATACTTAGCAATATTGCCAAGGTTGTAATTCCAGAAGCCTAGGCTCCTTCACAAAAACGGAGCAAGCACCATGAACAAACAGACACAAATAAATAAGACATTTCTCTTCCAAAGTTACTAGATAAAAATAATTTCAAAGTATTTGATAATAATGTTATATGAGAAAAGTAACTTACATGATACCCAAGAAAATGAACTTAAAATAGCACTTAAAACTCTGTTCAATTGACTCTGAAGAGATATAAATGAATACTGGAATAGCAACCATACATTTTAATGAAATAGGAAAACAACTCTAGGTATGAAAATAGAATTTAATAAAGAAAATTTCTGAAAAAAAACCCAAACCAAAATAAACCTTGAAATTAAAAAAAAATAAGTGAAGTAAAAGCTCAGTAGAAATTTTATCACTCAAGGGAAAAATAAATTTAGAAATAATAAATAAATAAATAAATAAATACATTACCTGAATATGTTGTAGCTGTAGGAAACTATATAAAGAATATCCAATGAATTGTAAGTGCAAAAGAAAAAAGAAAAATACACAGAAAATATTTTCAAAATATTATAAATTTTTCAAAATCAAAGGAAAGAGATAACTATGAGCCACAAGACTCAGACTGAATGTTAATATGGACAGGATAAAAAAAGAAAAACTCCATATCATATAATATATGAAGAAATGTATATTTTTGATGTTCAACATTTTTAGTCATCGGGGAATGCAAATTAAAACTATTTCATGATTTTATTTAACTCTATTCAGAATGTATAAGATAAAAAGAAACAACAATCAATCCTGTTATGCTTGTAGGAAAAAAACACCTACTTGCTATTAATGGGAACACAAACTTTTATAGATACTATGAAATTCAATTTTGAGGTATTCAAAGAACTACAAATAGATCTAGCATGAAGCAACTATGTCACTAAGGCATATATGCATGGGTTCCGTATCTCACTATAGAGATACTTGCTTATCTATATTCATTGAAGTTCTATTCACAATAGCTATAAAATGGGAACAGCTTAAATGTCAATCTAGTGACGAATGGAAAATGGACATATGGCATACATACACAATGATATTTTAATTAGTTACAGAAAAAAATGAAATTGGAAGGCAAATTTATGGAGTTGAATATAATAATTCTGGATAAGGTAAAATCCAAATTTGGAAGACAAATTTTGCATATTCTTCCTCATCTATGGATGCTAACTGAGAATCTTCATATATTTACTTTTAAATTGTACTACCAATAAAACTTAGAAAAGGTACAAGGTGACCTGGCGGTATACTTCAGAGAGAGATACTGGGCAGTGGAGAGACATGCCTTTAATCTCAGCTCTTGGGAGGCAGAGGCAGGCAGAACTCTGTGAGTTTGAGTTCAGTCTAGTCTATAAGATCTAGTTCTAGGAATAGCTACAGTGAAACCCTGTCTCTAAAAAACAAAACAAAACAAGAAAGAGAGAGAGAAAGAGAGAGAGAGAGAGAGAGAGAGAGAGAGAGAGAGAGAGAGAGAGATACACAGGAAATATGAAAAGGGTAATTGGAATAATGGAACAAAAAAAGTCAAGTAGGGGAGGTGGAAGGGCAGCGTAGAGGAGAGTATTGGAAGAATAACTAACACTAAAAGTCTTTGAAAATCCTTATGGAAACCTACTAATGTAGACACATTCCAAGAGCTATACATTTAGAAAGAATATTATATGGTGTTATCCTATAATGGGAGACAATGATTTTTCAAAACAATATAGGATATCAAATAAAAAAATTGAAGCCAAATATGGCTTACCAATTCTAAAGTTTTTGGCCAGCTGGGTCCCATAGACTTCCAAATAGTTTGGGCTATTATAATTGCTCCTGGTTACCCTCCAGAATTTGATAGTAATATCATATTTCCAAATATTTTAGTCATAGAACCTAGAGAAATAAATCTTTAACTGATTTTGAAGATTCATCTCTACTGGCTAATTTTTATGCCGCTGGAAGATGGTATGAACACTACTGGGTAAGAAACTTAATCAATTAAATTGATTACCTTATCTACCTATGACCTTGTGACCTACCACAACAAAGGACTGGGAAGATATATTCACTGCAGTTATAGTTGCATGAATGTTATGAGAGTCACCAACAACAGTCTGATTGGAATTGAAACACAGCCTATTAGAGGAAACTCATTTTTTTTGTACTAGACTAAAAGCCTATGGCTGCATTGGTCATAAGCCCTAGGGAAAAACCACTATTATTCTTCTATGGAACCACAGTATTATATTGTCTCCAAAGTGAAGATGGATGCTACAAAGTAATCCCACAATAGCTCAGAATTGAGTATAATAAAAGGTTATTTATTTAGGGGTAGTCTCATAGATCATAGTCGTCTGAGCAATTGGGGAAGAGGAACCAAATTCAGCAGCCAGGAACCAGAGTGTGTAAGATATACAGCTGCATTTATACTATAAGAGACCATGCCTACGTGGGCTGAGATCTTAAAGCCTATTGGTGGAAAGAGTTCCCACAGCACCTAAGTATTTAGAGTTATGCCCATAGATTAGTGCACCTCTTCACCCTCATCAAAGAGGCTTCTTTTGTAGTAGATAGAGAGTCACAACTGGTCAATATGCACAGAGATTAATAGACCCATTATGTTGTGTTCCAAATGTACATTCATATCACATTCCTTCCATTCAAAACTGAAGGATCATTGTAGGATCAGTAAGATTAGAAGAGCCAGGGTTAGTGGATAACTGCAGAAAAATAGTGTCTTCTGGATATGGGAGTGTTATTGCACAGATGAAGTTAGTAAGGTTGTGATGTCATGCACTAATCTGTACACAATCACATAGACAAATTACAAGTATAGATGAGATGGAGTTGTAAAGTCCAAGACCTAGCTGGGGAGCTACTGGCAATTGATGAATGCCTGGCAAGGAATAGTTAATATTTTACGGATGTATTTCATGATAGGATATCCATTATCTATCCATTAGCTTGTCCTATAGCAAAAGAAATCGAGACATCACTAAATTTATTCAGTACTTAAAAAAAAAAAAACCAAGAATTTTGGAGGATATAGCAGTGGAGGAGATGATAGGAATTACTTGAAGATGAGGGAATAAGTTTTGAGAGATAGATCCGACATTTTTTAAAATTAAAATTAAAGTTTAAATATTAATTTTTCATTTTTGAAAAAGGTAAGATATTCTCAGTGTCCTGTGTTGGATCAGATGTATTATTGGTGATATATTAAAATCATGTATGTGTATTATGTATTTGTTTGGTGCATGTGTATGTGGCATATGTCAGTAATTGATTTACACCAGCAAGCTTCAAGGCTCCTCTAGTTTTTGCCACCCATTTCAGAGGTTATGAGTATACTCAGCCATTCTGGGATTTTATAAGGCTACTAGACGTTCAAACTCAGATCCCTATACTTACATAGTGAAAACTACTCCCCAATAA
Source organism: Microtus oregoni (assembly GCF_018167655.1). NCBI lineage: Eukaryota > Metazoa > Chordata > Mammalia > Rodentia > Cricetidae > Microtus > Microtus oregoni. Next base: position 8,823,328 of record NW_024543090.1, read on the forward strand.
GACATATCTCTAGGCCTATGACTATAATTTTATAATAGTAATATATAACTTGTGAGGTTGATGAAATAGCTTAGTTGCCACAATGCCTATTGTGTTCTAATAAAGATCTGGAGTTAGATTACTACTGTCTATATATAAAAAGCTAAGCAAGTCAGTCTTGGCTAGAACCTAAACATTTGGTGTGGTACTCAGGCAGGTCTCCAAAGCTCTTTGTTCAGTCAATCTGGATAACCTTCTAGCTCCCAGATCAGTTGTATGCCTTTTCTCAGAAAGTAAGCTGGAGAACAATTGATCTTTGGCTTTTATACACATATGCATGTACATGCAAGGACACCAGCATGAACACATGCCCATATACATATGAACAGATACCCATATACACATGAGCAGATACCATGCCCTCCCAACCAAATATATAAAGAAGTAAAAAAAAAAATGCTAGACAGAATAAAAGACAGGTTTGAAATGTAATTCGACACCTTCAAACATGCAAGCTCTAGATTTCCTCTAAAATTGTTGAATCAACAATTTCTTCATATTTTTTAGCTTTCTACATAGTTAATTGAGGTTTGAGTATAAGTACATTGTTTTAGACACCATGTTTAGAAATGGCATATGCTAAATGCCTTCAAAATTTTAACATTTATACCAGATAGCCTAAATATCTTAGTCTTGGCACTTGGTTAAAGTGTTTAACTGTAGAGAAAAACAAAGAATTGATCTTTTGAAAAATACACAAATCTATAAGAAGAAGACTGGGTCTTTTAAGATGGCTTGTTTAGGTCATCATCCATATCAGGGACACTTATTTAAAAAAAAAAGTATGTTTGTTAAGTGGAGGGAGAACAGAGTTAAAGGATTTACCAATGCCTTCCATGAGCCTATCATGGGAGTAGTACATATCTTTAGGATCTTTATCAGGTCACCTTAAATTGCAAAGTGTGTTCCTATCAAGGAGTGGCATATTACAGTGCACACTATGTAAGGGTAACTGGGGCATTTGAATCAATGCAAGTTGGGGAAAAGCTGGTCAGCATTCCTAGGAATCAGGGAACTAACAAAATAAATACAATGAAGAATGTTTTCACAGGGATTTTTAAATATAGGGAAGCCAATGCTGGTTTTGAAGAAGAGTTTGGAAGAATTTTCGTGTCTCAATTAATGAGGTGCTTTGAATAAGAATGGCCTCCGTAGATTCATATAATTGAACAAATAGTTACTGAGTAGAAGTGCTATTTGAAAGGATTAGAAGGATTAAAAGGTGTGAATTTGGTGGAAGTGTGGCACTGAGGGTGGTCTTGAGGTTTCAAAACTCCATGCCAAGCTCAGAGTTTCTCTCTCTCTCTCTCTCTCTCTCTCTCTCTCTCTCTCTCTCTTTCTCCCTTCCCCCTGACTGACCGGAATGTAGTTCTCTTAGCTACCATCTCTAGCATCATGTCCATCTGAATGGCACTGGGATGGTAGTAGACTAACCTGTTAAACAGTAATCAATCCCCCAGATAAATGCTTTTTTTAAATGAGTTGCCTTGATCATCGTGTCTCTTCACAGCAATAGAACATGACTACAATAATTTGTATGTTTATTAAGTTGGCTCTGAAGAAATATTCTCTTGTTCCAAGTGTGATTGTATCAAAGTTGTTTTTGCTACTGTACCATATATAAAAAAAAAACAACCATAATGACCAGTGAAAATTATGTGGAAGAAGAAATTACATTATTCTACTGCCATCTGCCTATCTGCTAAGGCATGAAGAATGTGAGATTCACTTACCATGATTTAATTTTCTGTGACTACATGGTAGCATGCCAGAGAATAAAGAAACTGTTTTGTTCATACCTAGATACTCAGTTGTGTAGACAGTTTCCAAGGTAACCGTAATTTTTGATTAGTAGCAGAGTACATAAGATTGGAAAAAGCCCCGAGTTTTCATTTTCTGCATTACCACGTCACTAGTGCTACAATTACTATGGGCTTCTCCTTCCTCCTCTTCCAAGAAGACCTTTCCAAGTCACTAAATTACTTATTTTCCAGGAAAGAACATTACAAACAAAAATAATTCAAGAGCTGTGGATATGATGAAGTGCTTGCTGCGCTACATGAGCACCTGAGTTCTGATCCCCAAGACCTATATATCAGGGAAATGCAAATTAAAAGCTAATTTTGATGCATTCTTACCCTATTCCAAATTGGTATGAAAAGAGAAAGAGAAAAACAAGACAAACGCTGAAGTAGAAAAGGAGGCCCCCATTCATTTCTGGTAGAAGTGCTAATTGCTTCAGTCACTGTGGAAAGCATTCTAGAGATCTCTCAAAAGCTAGAAATAGACCAACTGCAAGATCCAGTTCTATCACTGTTGGCCATATATCCAAGGGAACTGACATCCTACTATAGACATATTTCTGTTCATTGCTACTCTACTCACAATAGCCATTAAGGGGAGCAGGAAGTGAGGGAAAATAGAAGGCAGTCGTATCAAGAGTGAAAGAGAATATAAGAAAACTGCAGACTTTGATTGAAATTCTCTCATTATTATGCTTTTATATGTAATCTTTTTTATCTTTTCTTCTGACTTTCACATAGACAGTATCTATTTAAGACCAACTTACTCTTTATCTAAAATTAATAGTATTTTTATATTTAAATTTTCCCAAATATCATGACAGCTGTACTCATTTATGCTAATATTTTTTTTTCGAGACAGGGTTTCTCCGTAGCTTTTGGTTCCTGTCCTGGAACTAGCTCTTATAATCCAGGCTGGCCTCGAACTCACAGAGATCCGCCTGCCTTTGCCTCCCGAGTGCTGGGATTAAAGGCGTGCGCCACCACTGCCTGGCTTTTATGCTAATATATTTAAATTGTCCTTAGCGTTAGAAAGCCCTAGTTCCACATTTTGGGGATCAAAAAAAAAATTCCTATGTCCTTTGGGCTTCTTCTTCTTGTTTGTTTTTTGTTTTTTGAAACAGGGTTTCTTTGTGTTCCTTTGGTGCCTGTCATGGAACTAGCTCTGGTAGACCAGGCTGGCCTCAATCTCAGAGATATGCCTGTTGGGCTTATATTTTAAACAGGATAGCCAGAGACATAGGGTAGAACAAAAAACTACTAGCAAAATTAACAAACCAACCAAACAAACAAAAAAAAAAACCTAAACAACAAACCTAACCAAACAAACAACATCAATGTAAACACAACAAAATGACTCCTAATGATATTCTGTTCTGTTCATATATCAGCACCTTTTCTGGTTCTCATCACAGAGGCTTCCTCTGGCAGAAGATATGAATAGATGTGGAGATCCACAACCAGACGTTATGTAGAGAGAGAGAGTCTAAATTAGAGGTCTCTTGTCTAAATTTGGTCCTGTTGATCCAAGTTTGGAGGGGTGCTTGAGGGGGCAAAATCACCCAAAAGAGGAAGAGAACAATTTCTAGGAGTCAGCAAATACACTATAAAACAGACATTATAAAAGCCAAACACCAAGGAATGTACCTTCTTCTTAGCACCTCACAGAAATTTCTTTAAAATTGACCCTATACTCAGTCACAAAGTAAATCTCAATAGATAAAAAAAAAAAAAAATGGAATACCATCCTGTGTCTTAGCACACAAACATGGTTTAAAACTATAACATAACAACAATACATACTATAGAAGTCTTAAAATTCATGGAAACTGAATAGCGCTCAATTGAATCACCATTGAGTCAAGAAAGAAATAAAGGAATTAATGACTTCCTTGAATTTAATGCAAATGAATCTCCATTGTACAAAAACTTATGGTACACTATGAAAGAGTGCTAAGAGGAAAGTTCATAGCACTAAATACCTAAATAAAGAATTTGGAAATACCTCACACTACTGATAAACAACAGCACACATGAAAGCTCTACAACAAAAAGAAGCAAACACATGCAGGAGGGGTAGATGACAGGAAATAATCATGTTGAGGGCTAAAATCAATAAAATAGAAACAAATGGAACAATACGAAGAACCAATGAAACAAAGAGGTGGTTCTTGGTTTCTTTGAGAAAATCAGCAAGAGAGACAACCCCTTATTGAAACTAAACAGGAGGTAGAGAGAATATCTAAATTAACAGAATCAGAAATGAAAAGGGGAACATAACAAGGACACTGAGAAAATCCAGAGAATCATTAGGTCATAATTCAAAAGCCCATACTCTGCAAAGTTGGAAAATCTAAAAGAAATGAAAATTTTTCTGGATAGGAATCACATACCAAAATTAAATCAAGACCAGATAAAACAATTTAAATAGACCTAAGGAAATAGCACCTAAGAAAATCAAAGTAGTCATTAAATGCCTCCCCCCCCCAAAAAAAAATCCAGGGCCAAATAATTTCAACACAGAGTTCTACCAGAATTTTAAAGAAGATCTAAAACCAATACTCTTCAAATTATTCCACAGAATAGAAACAGAAAGAACCTTGCCTGCCAGTGGCCATGTCAGAGGAACAGTACATGGCAATAGAAATTCAATGTGTCAGTCCAAAAGGAGGAAACTTTCTGATGGTTGAATCTCATTTAGCCAAGACCAAAAGACTACAGACCACAGAATGTCTTTTGCTTCTGCTGTGCCTTTATATGTTTGTTGCTGCTATGGGTGTGGGAAGATCCCCACTGCCTGTATGTATTGTGTTTGTCTCATAAAAACATCCCATTCTACTAGTAATTTTTATATGTGGATGATCAAGGAGATGATTCTTACCCAAGCTGTACTAATTGATATAATAATGATAGCTTATACAAAGTTTTGATGAATAAAAATAAATACAAGGAAATGCTACACAGTCAGAGCCTATGAGTTTGACTTAAGGACCTGCATAGACTGTAGCCAAAGTTACAAAAACATTTGACTCTCAGTAGCCCAGTTAGTTTAAGTTATTTTAACGTTAATGCTGGGAGATGTGTTCACTAGTTTCAGAGTGCATTACAGCTGAAACAAATGAAGTTAGACTAAGATGTTTTTGTTAAATAGTTTTGAGGTTAAAAAAACCCAAGAAGACAATCTAAATTTTCAGAAAGCCACATAGTTGAATGTGGAACTTGTTAAGGTAAGTCAGCAAGAACAAAACAACCCAGTTGTCATTTGCTAAAGTGCCTCTCTTGCTAGAATTGGTTGATGACCAAAGGTGATAATTCCTTATACCCATTTTCCCCTCAATTTCCTTATATAAAAAATATTGATGAGTGGACATGCACCCTAAAGATTTAAAAAGTAGAGCTGATTGATTCATGTATAAAGGTTTAGGTTGGTGATTCTTTTAATATTACTTGTAAGATTACCTTTCAAGATAAGTAATAAGGCAACTGATCCTTCTTGTAACTGCAAAATGCAGCTTGCCAGTAAAACATCTGACAAGAATAGTTTGCTTGCCCACAGGGTTAATTTATCACAAATTGCTTGGATATAAATGTACATGGGTTCTTGGAATAATTTGTTTTTCACCTGTATTAAAATGTTAACTCATGTAAGGGATATGGAAAACATGTTATTTTAACTTATATTCATTCACTTGAAAAACAGAGTGCAACTTATTGTAATTCTTATATTGCCTGAAAGATTTTGCTGGGATATATAACCTGTAAGGGAAAAAATAGAGTTAGAGTTAGATGAGGTAAAGGTGGCCTAGAAGGAAAACATCAAGAATGAGAGTTAGAAGCAAAATATCAAGAATGAGAGAGTTAGAAGGAACTAGAAGTGAAACATCAAGAATAAAGGTAGAATTAGAAGGAAAACATCACAAATGAGAGTAGGGAATCACCAGGATAATACAAAATGGAGAATACACAGAAGAATGAAAAAAACTATCAAGAAAGTGTGTGTGTGTGTGTGTGTGTGTGTGTGTGTCCTTTTCCCTAACCCACTCAGATAGAAAGTCTTAGTTTACACTGATTCATGGATTCCCTTCAAGGCCTTGTGCTGCTGGTGGCTGCCTCTTCAGGCCACAATAATTGCCAAACACTTTTTATGTGTCTACTCTTACACTGATACCCAAACCCTATGAAAATGCATCAAAAAAAGAAAATTGTTGATCAGTCTCTCTCATGAACACAGATGTGAAAATACTCAATAAAATACTGGAAAACAAAATCTAAGAACACATAAAAAATAAAGATCATGATTATGTAGGCTTCATGCCAGAGATGCAGGGATGGTTCAACATACAAAATCTGTCAATGCAATCAGCCACATAAACAAACTGAAAAAAAAAACAGATGATTATTTCATTAGATGCTAAAAACACATTTCACAAAGTTGAACACACTTTCATAATAAAGGTCTTAGAGAGATCAGGAATATAAGGAACATACCTAAACATAATAAAGGAAATATACATAAAGCTGAGAGTCGATTAAATTAAATGGAGAGAAACCCAAAGCAACTTTACTAAAATCGGGGACAAGACAAGGTTCTCTATTCTCTACATATCTATTCAATATAGTGCTCAAGTTTTGGCAAGAGCAATAAGACAACAAAAGGTGGTCAAGGGATATAAATCGAAAAGAAAAAGGTCAAATTTTCCATTTGCAGATAATATGATAGTATACATAAGTAAGCACAAAACTTCTATCAGGGAACTTTTATAGCTGATAAACTCATAATGTGGCAGGATACCAGATTAACTTGAAAAAAAAGATTAGTCTCTTCCTATATACAAATAATAAATGGACTAAGAAAGAAACAAGGAAATATGACCCTTTACAATAGTCACAAATAATAATAAAAAAAAATATCTTGGGGTAATTTTAACCAAACAAGTGAAAGAACTGTATGACATTAACTTTTAAGTCTTTGAAGAACAAAATTGAAGAGGATATTAGAAAATGGAAAAATCATGCCCTTAAATAAGTAAGATCAACGTAGTAAAAATGACAATCTTACCAAAAGTAATCTATAGATTCAGTGCAATCCTAATCAAAATCCCAACACAGTTCTCCACAAACCTCAAAATACTCCACTTCATATGGAAAAACTTAAACCAATGGTAACTAAAACAATACTGTACAACAAGGGAACTTCTGGAGGCACCACTATCCCTGACTTCAATCACTACTAGGGAGCCATAGTAAGAAAAAACAGCTTGGTATTGACATAAAAACAGACATGAGGATCAATGGAATTGAATTGATGACATTAATACACACACCTATGAACACCTGATTTTGAAAAGAAGCCAAAATTACACAATGAATAAAAGAAAGTATCTTCAACAAATGTTGCTGGCATAACTGAATATTGACATGTAGAAGAATTCAAACAGATACATTACATATCACCATGCACAAAACTGAAGTCCAAGTTGATTAAAGACCTCAACAAAAATCTCGTTGCATCAAACCTGATAAGAGAAAAGTGGGAAGTAGCCCTGGAACCATTGGCACAGGTGACCACTTTCTAAATATAACACCAGTACAGTCGCTAAAAACTACAAATAATAAATGGGACCTCCTGTAACTGAAAAGCTTCCGTAAGGCAAAAGGGCAGGGTAAATAATACAAAATGGTAGCCTAAAGAACTGGAAAAGATCTTCACCGACACCATATCTGGGAGAAGGTTGATCTTCAAAATATATAAAGGACTAAATAACCTATACAGCAAAATATCAAACAATACAATTTGGAAAAAATAGGTCAACAGACCTAAACACAAAATTCTCAAGAGAAAAATCTCAAATGGCTGTAAGACATTTAAATACTTTCTTTTTTTTTGCCAGCGAAACATTTTATTTTTTAATTAATTAATTTATTTATTAAAGATTTCTGCCTCCTCCCCGCCACTGCCTCCCATTTCCCTCCCCCTCCCCCGATCAAGTCCCCCTGCCTCATCAGCTCGAAGAGCAATCAGGGTTCCCTGACCTGTGGGAAGTCCAAGGACCACCCACGTCCATCCAGGTCTAGTAAGGTGAGCATCCAAACTGCCTAGGCTCCCCCAAAGCCAGTACATGCACTAGGATCAAAAAACCATTGCCATTGTTCTTGAGTTGTCAGTAGGACCTGAACACCCTAACACAGAAGAAGTTAAGTACTTTCTCAACATTCTTAGTCATCAGGCAAATGCAAATCAAAATACTTCTGAGATACCATCTTACACTTGTCAGAAATGGTTAAGATCAAAAAAACACTGATGGCAGGTTATGCTAGAGAGGATGTGGAATAAGGGGAACACTCCTCCACTCTTGGTGGGAATGCAAACTTATACAGTCATTTTGAAATCAGTATGTCAGTGTCTCAGAAAATTGGGAATCAATCTACCTGAAGAGTCAACAATGCCACTCTTGGACATATGCCTGAATGCTGCTCAATCATACCTCAAAGACACTTGCCGAACTATGTGGTTTTTTTTCCTTTTTTATTTTTTTTTATTGAAAAAAAAATTCTGCCTCCTCTCAGCCTCCCTTTTCCCTCCCTCCTTCTCCCACTCCTCTCCCCCTCCCCCCACTCCTCTCCCTCTCCCTCTCCAGTCTGAAGAGCAGTCAGGGTTCCCTGCCCTGTGGAAAGTCCAAAATCTTCCCCCCTCCATCCTGGTCTAGGAAGGTGAACATCCAAACTGGCTAGGCTCCCACAAAGCCAGAACATGAAGTAGGATCGAAACCCAGTGTCCTTGGCTTCTCCGCAGCCCTCATTGTTCGCCATGTTCAGAGAGTCCGGTTTTATCCCACGCTTTTTCAGTCACAGTCCAGCTGGCCTTGGTGAGCTCCCAATAGATCAGCCCCACTGTCTCCGTAGGTGGGTGCACCCCTTGTGGTCCTGACTTCTTTGCTCATGTTCTCCCTCCTTCTGCTCCTCATTGGGACATTGAAATAGAAAACACTATCCTGAGTGAGGTAACCCAGACCCCAAAAGATAATTGGTTTCTAGCCATAAATAAAGGTCAGTGAGTCTATAATTTGATATCATAAAGAAGCTATATAAGAAGGTGAATCCAAAGAAAAACATAGCTATCCTCCTGGTTATGGGAAGTAGACAAGATTGCCGCGCAAAAAAATGGGATCTTGGGGGTGGGGTGGGAAGGGCGTAAGGGGAGATGGGAAGAGAAAATGAGAAGGGGAGGATGGGGGGTAACTTGGGGAAACGGGATGATTGGAATAAAGGAAAGTTGGATAGGGGAGCAGGGAAGCACATATCTTAATTAAGGGAGCCATCTTAGGGTTGGCAAGAGACTTGGACCTAGAGGGGCTCCCAGGTGCCCAGGGCGATGTCCCCAGTTAGTTCCTGGGGCAGCTGAGGATAGGGAACCTGAAATGACCCTATCCTATAGCCATACTGATGAATATCTTGCATATCACCATAGAAACTTCATCTGGCGAAGAATGGAGATAGAGACACTGGAGCACCGGACTGAGCTCCCAATGCCGAACTATGTTTATAGCAGCATTATGCATAGTTTTTAACGCCTGAAAAAAAACTAGATGTCCCTCAACTAAAGAATGGATAAAGAAAATGTGGTACATTTACACAATTGAGTATTACTCAGGGTAAAATGCAATGACGTTATGAAATTCACAGGCAAATGGATACTAGATAAGATCTGGGTAAACTGGGCACAGAAGGGTAGAAGGGAAGAGAGATGATGGGGATAAGAACATGAGGGAACAGGATGTTCGAGTTGGGGGAAGGACAGAAAGGGAGAGCAAGAAAAGAGATATCCTGATAGAGGGAGGAGCCGTTATAGGGTTCAGGAAAACCTGGTGCTAGGGAAATTTTCAGAAATTTGCAAGGATGACTCTCTTAAGACTCCTAGCTGTAGTGAAGAACTGGCCTTCTCCTGCAATCAGATTGATGACTACCCTAATTGTCATCATAGAACCTTCACCCAGTAATTGATGGAGGCAAATGCAGGGATCCTTGGTCAACACTGGGATGAGCTGGTTCAGTCAAGTAGAGGAAGGAGAAATTATATGTGTAGGTAGGGTCAAGATCATGATGGGGAAATCCACAGAGACAGCTGACCTAAGCTAATAGGAGTTCATGATCTCTCAACAGGCAGCTGTGGTGCCTGCATGGGACCAAACTAGGCCCTCTGCAAGTGAGTGACAGTACTATGTCTTGGTCTATTTGTGGAATCCCTGGCAGTGGGGCCAGGATCTATCCCGGGTGCAAGAGCTGACTTTTTGAAGCCCATTTCCTATTTTGGAATGGATGCAGGGGGAAGAGGGTTAGGACTGCCTCAGCTTGATGTGGCAGAGTTTGTTGACTACCCATGAGAGGCCTTACCCTTTCTGAAGAGTCCCGAGGTAGTGGGTATGGAAGAGGGGGAAGAGGGGAAGCAGAAGGAACTGTGGTTGGCATGTAAAATGAATAATTTTAAAAAAATACAGAAAAAACAAAAGATTGTAGGAGTCAGAGAGGATGAAGGATACCAGAAGAACACGACTCACAGACACCCAAATGACTAAGCAGAGACATATGGGATCACAGAGACTTAAGCTTCAAACAAGTACCTGCAAGGGTCTGCACCAGGTCTTCTGTGTATATGTTATGAGTTGCTAGCTGGATAATTTGTGGTCCTCTTCATAATAGAAACATTTGTCTCTGACTCTTTTGCTCTTTTTGGGTCTCTTTACCACCTATTGGTGTGCTTGTATAACCTGATTACAAGGGCCTTTGCCTTGTCTTGCTGTGACTTGGTGTGTGTGTGTGTGTGTGTGTGTGTGTGTGTGTGTGTGTGTGTGTATTTGGTTCCTGTCTCTTAGAGGCCTGTTCTTTTCTGAAGAGAAATGGAGCTGGGAGTGGAACTTGGGGAGAGAAGGGATGGTTATGGACAGAGCTGGGAGAATTGGAGGAAGGGGAACCTAGTCAGGATTATTGTGTGAGATAAGATTCTATTTTCAATTGATAATGAAAATATATAATTGAGAGCCAACTGGAATATAACTGGTAGCCGAAAGAAGTACATGTTAAATCCTTGGTAAGAGTTGCCTTTTTTTGTTTGCAAAAGGATTTCTTATTATTTATCTCAGTTCTTATTAAATACCTAAGTGTATGCAGATGCTTTGTTTTTAAATATACAAAAATTAAGGCAGATATACAAAGGTGAGGAAGACTGGATTTTGAGCTAATGTCCCTTGGATACAACGTTTTCAAACTTTTATTCCAATCTTGCCATACAAAGGTATGACAACATTTGTGACTCCAGGATCAGTAACTATTGCCCTCAGTTCTGTGGAGCCCATTTCATGGGGAAAAAAAAATACCCAAAAGGAGAGTATTAAACAGACAGTAAATCCCACTCCCCCATCCCATGCTACATCAGATTCTGCTTCTACTCACAGTGCCTTGCTGTATGCATTCAGACTTCAAATATTGGTTTTCAGATCTAATCATGCACAAACTACTTTAAAACATATGCTTTATGTGATTTAGCATTGAAGCTCACTGAGCTTTGATGAGATAAATAGTGCTTTCCTCTTGTCATGATGTCATTACCGGCTCGGTGCATTTCTCTTTTTGTGGAAGCATGTCACGATCATTGAACTACCTAAATCCTTTAATGGCAGGGTTTTTTTTTTTTTATTTTTTAACTTCATGTATGCTTTGCTCCAACCTTTTATCATGAAAGCCTGTTTGTTCACCTTCTGACAGCTCTCCACAGCTCATCACCCTGCAGGCTGCAGTTAAGCCATACCATTGTATGAATTTCAATATATAGAAAAAAGATGAAAGATGGAGAAAACTAGATAATAGGTCTGTGATAAGTCAAAGAATTAACAAAAAGGGTCAAATTACTTGAAGTTCAAACCAAAAGACATCAAAGAGGGAAGGCCAAGTACTAAAATAAGAGATAATAGACGATGATTAGGGGAGAAAAATCATGACAAAGGAGAGATAATGGTGTGTAACTGGGAAGAGAAATGATAAAGAACTAGAGATAAATCAGTAAGATAGAATTATAGGTATAATAATGAGGACTGAAAATTAATAGTGGCTGTAGTGAGAGACAAACCTGTCAGAGTTTGCACACACCGGGTGGGGACATGAGGAGCCATTCCTGTGGGGAGGGTCCAAGGGCTTGGTCAGGGTAGTTATACTCAGATGTAGTGTGGAGTCGTGGGAATGAACGTAAACTGGGAGAAGGCTGAAACTGGGTAATTAGATAGTGGCAAATGATTATTTGGATTTAAAACAACAGGATCCTAAGGAAATCCATCCAGCTTGTTGTTCCATAAGGGGGCTTGTTAATTACCAGATGCATACAAGGTATTACTTTTGCTTTTCCTGGGTACAAGTTTTTTAAACAATAAGAGATTTTGAATTTAAAATCTTATTAAACAACCAGGGGCTTACTGGAACTACATTGTAAAGCTGATCCAGCTTCAATACACAGTCACAATGTAGCGAGAAACTAAAGTGCACCACCCTAAAGGTGTGGAACTTGACACTAAAATAGATAAACTATTGCTTGAAATAAAATATTGAAGTTAGGAATATAATACTATTCTACTTTGTGAATTAATAGATGAATAAATGGATATATGTATTAATACAAATTTTCATTTATGGCAAAATTGGACTCAGGTATATAACACAGATTTACAATATTTTCAAATTCTTAAATTTTAGGAAATATTATAAATATTATATAAGAGCTTTTCCAATAGTGGCCAATAACAAACCCACACCCTTAGACATTCTTTCCTAATATTCCTAACAATAGCTCACAGGCAAAGGCCAGCTTCATTAGTCCATCTATTTGTTCATAACCAATATAGTTGTTTTTAATTATTAACAACAGAGTTAACAACATGCATAGGTTCCTAATATTAACTTAATTGCACAAGATTTTATGTAAGATTAATTTAAGCATCTGTAAATAAGACAAAATTTAAGTCAGAAGAATCTTTGGAATCTTTAAAATTCATGTGTGTAAGAACAAACTAGGTTTTCTACTAATATCAAGGGCATTAAATAATTTTATTTCTGTTGAATCAGGAACACAAAAGCAATGTAATATACAAATATTGGAATAAAGAAGCACATTATTAAAAACGTTTAATTAGCCTGTCAGGTACCTTCTGTCTGTAGTCTCAACACTCAGAAAACTGAGACAATGGCCAAGAATATCAAACCCATCTGGGATTATAATTTTCAACCTAGCCTGGGTTCATGAAGGAAATATGAAATAAAACTAAACTTCTTTTTTCATTTTATACAATTGTAAAAATAAAGAGCATATCTTCACACATAGTGCTTTGGGAAACAGAATTGAGGGATAGTTTTCAGGAGGTGAGAAGAAAGTCAGTTTTTAAAACTTTATACTTTTATTCTCCCAAGATTTATTTAGCTCACTATTAAATGTAACACAAATAGTAAAAATCCAGAGACAGAAATTGGGGTTCAACCCAAAAACCAGAAAAGCAAGACAGTCTTACATATACCAAGGCTGGAGAAACAAAAACTAAGCAGAGAGTCTCTTTCTCTCTTCTCGTTTTATTTCCTAAAGTGCTGGGACTAAGGTTGCATGACTCCATAATACGGGAATTAAAGGTGTAGACCATGACCATCTGGATTTATTTCTCATTGATCTATGTAGCCCAGGGATGCCTTGAATTATCAGAGATCATCTAACTCTGTCTCCAAATACTGGTATTAAAGGTATGTGTCACCACTGTCTGATCACTGGTGGTTTTACCTTTGCCTCTGGTCTTCAGGCAAGAGTTATTTATCAAAATACAAATAATACACAACTATAATGAAACTAATAAAGCTTCCTCTAAAGAAAGAAGTTAGTACGTCCAATAAAATACAGAAATATGATGCTAAAATAGTTGTTACACTGGTTCAGGCTCTGCATTCCAATCACAACAATTTGTATTGTAGTTTCTATCAGACAGACTCACTTCTATTTATATTAAACAAATGTAACTTTCAATTTTTCTAACTTCTATAGATTTACATACAATTTTCCAGACTTAAATCCTATTGATGAGTAAATAGTTCATCAAATTTACTCCTCACAAGAGTAACAAAAGCCTACAGGTAGTGTTCTCATTCAATGACCATGTTAGCAATAATCTCTTTGAATGATTCTACATGATAGTGTTTTCTGTTTGGGAGCGAACACGTGAATGGTCCAGGGTAGATACAGTGAATTAACCTTGAACCATTTGTTTATTCATTATTTCACTTTTGAGATTTTTTTTACCATCCCTTCTTTCTTATTTTGTTATTTAGTTGTTTAGCCATTTTAGTTTTTTATTTAAATAGTAAATTATATAATTAATGAACAGACTACTGTTTATTAATAAGGAGGAGTTCACTCTTAAGATCGGGAATGGCTGAAATTCTTGAGTTAGTAACTTTATTTTGTCCCAGGTGATTCCATCTAGGAAGCTTGCTAGCGTGAACGGTTCAAGGTCACTTCATTGATCTACTTGTTCATACTTAGCTAAGCCCTTTATCTCTCTCCATTATTCCTGCTATGTACAATCCCTTGAGGAGACATGAAAACTGGATTTCTGATATGAACACTCAGTTTTTTCTGGATCCCAAAATATGTTGCCTGTCCTTTAACCAGGAGTTAAGAAAGCAGCATACGGACTATAGTTTAAATCAAACAGTCACAGCTAGTGCAATTCAAGCACAGGGAATCTGAGTCCATTTACCAATAAAGAAACGTTAAAGATTGTGCATCCCTCCTTAAATTTCCATATTATGAGTAAAATCAACTCTTCAACAATGAATTAGCTATTCTACAATTTACAATAAATCCCCTTTCTAGCCATGAAATTGCTTAATTTCTGATCATCTAAAATAACTTATTTCTCCCAATTTATATATAGTTTTAAAAATTTATAGCATTAATGTGTAATTTTTTCTAACATCATTCTTTACAGAATGCTAATTTAGAAGTTATAGTTTAAAAATTTTGTTCAACAAAGATTCCAAATGTTGTTTATTTAAGGAAGGGGAGATGTTTAGTCTGTATATGTATAGTTCAGGAGTATAATATATGCAAATATTTAAAAATTTACCTCAATTCTCATGTTTTCAGTGGTATGTCCAGTTTTGTTATCTGGGTATTGAAATATGTGGAAAATGACTCCATCCTTATATCCTCTAGCATCAGTGATCAGGTACGAAACTTTTAGGATTTATTTCTGCAATTGCTTAGCGCCTACATTAACTTTCCATCCTTCAGAATTCATACAATAATCTTTTCTTGGGTAAACTGTGCTACCAAATACATAGATTGTTAATTTTTTTTTCTGGTTTAGAGAGACCTGGCATATGGTGGACCAGACATAACAGTGTGTGGACAAACTCAGGTAGGAGGAGGCAGAAGCTTCCCCTGTCTTTTTGGATGTCCTTGACAGGGAAATTGACAAAGTAGGAAAGGGCAGGACAGAAAAAAAGCAGTTGAGCAGAGAGAGGATAAGTGGGGCTGATCTTCACTTTCTGAAGGTGGGTCTTCACAAAAGCTTGAAGCATACAGAATAAAGGGCAACTCATATTGGAAGTATTGGTAGAAAAGTAAAATCACAAATAGGGTGTACTGAAAAAGAAACACTCTAATGGAAGAGTTCACTGTTGAATCCTGGCAGGACTGGTGGCTCTTGAAGGCTAGTAATCCATAGTTACCCTGATACCAAAACTACACAAAGACTCAATAAAGGAAGAGCATTACAGACCAATCTCCCTCATGAACTTGGATGCAAAAATACTCAATAAAATACTGGCAAACCAAATCCTAGAACACACCCCAAAATATCATTCATTATGATCAAGTAGGCTTCATCACAGAGATGCAGGGCTGCTTCAACATATGAAAATCTATCAATGTAATACTTCCTATAATTTGTTGTAAGGAGCTGTGGACTGCATTTCTGCCACCAAGCTCCCAGCTGCCTCCTAGCTTATGCCCCGAAATAACAACACACAAAATGTATTCATATATACACTGCCTGGCCCATTATATCTAGCCTCTTCTGGCTAACTCTTATATCTTGCTTTAACCCATATCTAATAATCTGTGTAGCACCAGTCTTACCAGGAAAGATTCAGCATGTCTGACCTGGTGGCTTGCTCCATAGTATCTGCTGCTGGAGAGGAGAGCATGGCATCTGAGCTCACTTCCTCTTCCTCCCAGCATTCTGTTCTATTTACTCCACCCGCCTATGTTCTAACCTATGAGGCAAAGCAGTTTCTTTATTAATTAACCAATGACCTTCCTCCATCTTCCCCTTTTTCTGTTTAAACAAAAAACAAAAAAAAGGAAGGCTTTAACTTTAACATAGTAAAATTACATATAACACAACAGTTATTGTAGTAATAGAAGCGGCAAGGCTGCGTCCCTGGCACCCGGCCGCCCGCATGGCTAGCTTATGCCCTGAAGTAATTACACGAAAACTGTATTCTTTTAAACACTGCCTGGCCCACTAGTTCCAGCCTCTTATTGGCTAGCTCTTATATATCGATCTAACCGATTTCTAATATCCCTGTAACACCACGAGTCGTCTTACCAGGGAAGATCTTAACCTGCATCTGTGTCCGGTAGGAGAATCATGGTGACTCCTTGACTCAGCTTCTTTTCTCCCAGCATTTTGTTCTGTTTACTCCGCCTACCTAATTTTATGTCCTATTAAAGGGCCAAAGCAGTATCTTTATGTAACCAATGAAATCAACACAAAACAGCAGACTCCCACATCATTTCCCCCTTTTCTGTTTAAACAAAAAAAGAAAGGCTTTCACTTTAACATAGTAAGATTACATATAACAAAACAGACATCAAGCAAGAATTACAGGCACAATATTTATATCTACTTTATCTTTTATCATAACCAAGGAATATTAAAACTATAACTAACCATTCTTCAACTCCATCAAAGACTCCAGAAGGATATAATATTACCTAAGCAAACAAGAAATCCAAAGCTCTAGAAATGACAGAGACATCTCTCTGCCTGTACAGTCACCCAAAGTTCCTCTGTACTGTTGGGGCATCCATCTTCGGCCTTCAGGCCCATAATATCCAGCAGACATTTCCATGAAGCAGGAAATTCCAAAGTCGGTTCAGTCACTTTCTGCTGTGTCCTGCAGATTGTCTCGCAGACTCTCATGAATCAGGAACCCTGAAAAACCATCTCACCTTTAGGCAAGTTCAGCAGTCCTCTCTCTGCGGGTTTTCTGTGTCCAGTTTATGCGACAGTCCAGGCAAGAACAGTTTCTTGCCCAAATGGCTATCAAACTCCATAAGGAACCTCTTCAATGCCCATCTTCCTCTTGAAGTAGCTGGGATACTACATAGTTGAAGATGTCAACAGGTAGAAGAATGAAAATAGATCCATTTCAATCACCATGCACAAAACTCAAGTACAAATGGATTAAAGACCTCAAAATAAATCTGACCACACTGAGCCTGATAGAAAAGTCTTCAATGCATGGGCACAAGAGACCGCTTCCTAAATATAACCCCAGTAGCATAGACACTGAGAGCAACAATACATAAATGGGAGCTCCTGAAACTGAGAAGCTTCTGTAAAGCAAAGGACATGATCAATAAGACAAAATGGCAGGCTACTTAATGGGAAAAGATCTTCACCAACTGCACATCAGACAAAGGACTGATCTCTAAAATATATAAAGAACACAAAAAATTAGACATTAAAATTCTAAATAACTCAATTTAAAATGGGGTACTGAACTAAACAGAGAATACTCAATAGAAGAATCTGAAATGACCCAAAGATACTTAAGGAAATGTTTAGCATCCCTATCCATCAGGGAAATGCAAATCAAAGAAACGCTGATATGCCATCTTAAACCTGTCAGAATTTCTATAATTACAAAGACCAAAAATAGTATGCTGGAGAGGATGTGGAGTAATTGGAACATTCATCCATTGCTGGTGGGATTGCAAAATTGTATAGCCACTTTGGAAATCAGCATGGCCGCTTCTCAGAAAATTGGGAATGAGCCTACCTCAGGTTCCAGCAATGCCACTCATACAACTCTTGGGTATATACCCAAAAATTCTAATTCATACTGCAAAGACATTTGCTCAGCTATGTTCATAGCAGCATTATTTATAATAGCCAGAACCTGGAAAAAATTTAGATACCCCCCAACTGAAGAATAATAAAGAAAATGTAGCACATTTACCCATTAGAATACTTCTCAGTGGTTAAAAAATAAAAGAAAAATGACATCTTGAATTTTGCATGCAAATGGATGTAATTAGAAAACATCCTGAGTGAGGTAACCCAGGTCCACTCAAAATGAATATGGTATGTACTCTATCATAAGAGGATACTAGTTATAAACAGGAGACATTGAGCCTATAGTTCATGAACTATAAGGAAGCTAATACGGTGAACCCAGAGAAAAACATATAGATCCACCTGGAAATTGGAAACAGACAAGATTGCCTGATAAAATTGGAAGCATGGGGATAGGAGGAAAAGAGAGGGTAGAAGTGGAAGTGGAGGGCAGAAGAGGAGGGTTGAGGAGAACATGAGGGAATGGGAATGTTGAGATGGAGGAAGGACAGAGATAAGAGCAGGGAAGGAGTTATCTTGGTTGAGAGAACCATTATAGGGTTAGCAGAAACCTGGCTCTAGAGAGATTCCCGGGAAACCACAAAGATGACTCCAGCTAAAACCCTAAGCAATAGAGGAAAAGGAGCCTGATCTTGACTTGCCCTGTAGTCAGAGTGATGAATATCTTAAATATTACCATAGAACCTTCATCCAGCAACTGATGAAAGCAGAGGTAGAGACCCACATTGGAGCATTGGACTGAGCTCCCAAAGTCCAGTTGAAGAGTGGAACGAATTAAAATATGAGCAAAGAGGTCAAGACCATAATGTTTTCACCTGCTGAAACTGTTTACCTGAGCTAATAGGAGTGCATTAACTCCAGCAAGACTGGGAAGGAACAAGCATAGAATCAAACTAGTCCCTCTGAATTGGTTGACAGTTGAATTTCTGGTGCAGACTTAGGGACCATGGGCAGTGGCATCAGGACTTATCCTTATGGCATGTACTGGCTTTTGGGGATCCTATTCTCTTTGGTTGGATACCTTGCTCAGTCTAGATATAGTAGGGAGGGCCTTGGCCCTTCCATAAAGCAATTTGTCTTACTCTCTCTAAGGATTGGATGGGGGTGTGGTGGAAGGGTGTGTGGAAGGAGTGGGAGGAGGGGAGGGAGTGGGAACTTGGATTAGTATTTTAAAGAAATTATAATAAATATATAATAATAATTTTTTATTGTTATACCTTTAATTCCAGCTTTATTCCTTAAACGTATAGGATTCCTACTGTGATGTTCTTCATTGCTTTGTCTTCGTTCATGCTCCCATTTGCTTTTGTTTATTTGTTTGGTTTTGAGTCTTTGAGACAAGGTTTCTCTGTGCTGTACCACAGTCTTGGCTGTCCTAGAACTCACTTTGTAGACCAGGCTGGCCTCAAACTCACTGAGATCCTACTGTCTCTGCCTCCCAAATGCTGGCAGTATGTACCACCACAACCTGGCTTCATGACCCCATTGGTTAGTATTTACTTTCCTGAAAAAAAAATGCTTTTATTAATATATCTTACATGTCTCTTTCTGGAAGCAAATGTTTTCCATGTTTGTATGGCTATAGTAACCATTGTCCTCTCTTATGTTTTGTTTTTTAAAGATTCTGGCTTTGCCTGTAATCCTCCAGTCTCATCCAAATAATGAGATTGCAAACATGTAACACTTCTCTTCCCTTCACCCCTGAGATGCACTTTCTACTAATATAGAACATTTTGCTTAGACATTTAAGAACTGTTTAAAAATGCTTCCTTGTCATTGTAAAATTTCCAGGAACATGTTCTATCTTCTTTGATTTTTGTTTCTCTATCATGCATATGTTCCCTCTGCAACAAACTGGGACCTCAAATAGAAAATATAGATAGTCCTATAGAAATTAAAAGCGTAGAACTTTTTTTTTCTTTTTGGTTTTTCGAGAAAGGGTTTCTCTGTAGTTTTGGAGCCTGTCCTGGAACTCAAAAAGCTGATGCTTTCTCTCTCTCTCGCTCTCTCTTTCTCTCTCTGTCTCTCTCTCTCTGTCTCTCTCTGTCTCTCTCTGTCTCTCTCTGTCTCTGTCTGTCTCTCTCTCTTTCTCTCTCTCTCTCTCTCTCTCTCTGTGTGTGTGTGTGTGTGTGTGTGTGTTGCATGCACTCATATATGTGTCTGCATCTGCATGTATGTGTGCATGGGGAACATAGTGGCCAATTTGGAAAGAAATCAAGCATGATGGAATTTCTCGAACTCAGAGGAGGGTTGGGTTTTATTTTACTTGTTTGCTTTCTTGCATTTTGCTTGTTTCATATCTGACAAGGCAATTCTACTAGACCTCTGTCTGGGCAGTGTTAAAGTTTATGGCTGCTCTCCTAAAGAGAAGAAACCCAGGGCAACAGTAACAGCTCTTATCCTTGTTATCAATTGAAGTTCTGTAGCCTGGACACAACTCAATACACAAACTCAAATACACACATACCCACATGCACGCACACACACACACACACACACAGAGAGAGAGAGAGACAAGCATGCATGCATGTGCATGCACATACACTTACACACTGGAAGTTTCTAAAGAAAATGTATTTATTTTATAATACACCTAAATAACAATGAATAATACTGGAGAAGATAAAAATATATAGAAATGAAGGTCCAATGTATGTAATCTGCAGTGAAATTTTAAACTTCAGAAGCTAACTTTAATGTATAGTATTAAAAACTACATGTTTTTTGGGCAAAATATATCTTCATGCTAAGTTTATATTTTAAGTTTTAGCAAGCTATCTTATTCTTAGCTTTGTCTCATGTCATTGTAATATTAGAGGCACACAAAGAAAGGTTACTTAACCTAGATGGCATTATAGAATATAAGTAGCTACTAGTCAGCTTACATAAATATTACCCTGTGTCCTCGGCATGATGTTTTCACAATGCAAGCCTTATTAAACTGTTCTTTGCATGTTGTATTCTAGAATTTGTGAATATGCAACCCTCCTTAAAGTTGCCTGCACTTTTTGTGAAAATGTACAAAGGAAAGAAATCTGAAAAGAATAAGGGCAAAAGAGAGTTGTATTGATACTCGCACGGGCAACACATGAATGATCTAAAAGAAATTAAGCAAGCTGTCATTAATTATGGCTTGCACTCTGAATTTGTTAAGGAAATGATAAGGACTTGGGCTTCTAATATCAGAGCTATCCCCCATGATTTCTCTCAGTTAATGTCTGCAGTTTTAGATGATGGACCTTCCTTGATGTTTGGAATTTATTTCAGAGAAGAATCCAAACATATGGAAAAGCAAGGAAGAGCAAAAGGTGTTAAGGTTTCCCAAGATCAAGAATGAAAAAGATAATTCGGCCTTTAAGGTCTAGATCAGCACCTATGGATGAATGGATTCTTTATACAATGAATGTTGAGAAGTTTGGCTATAATGATGAATCTTGGGTAGGAGAAGTGATTTCCAAAGCAATGAGGAGACATCAAACTCCCAGGTGTTTTAATTGAAGGGCAAATAGGAAGACTAAGGCCAAATATAGCCAATATTGCAATAAATTTATGGGGCCATGACCTGCTACCGCAAGGGCATACCCAGATTAACATTCCTGTAGTTTCAGGAACTCATAATTTTGGGAAGGATATGATGAGGTATTATGGAATAAGGTCACCAACCATTCAAGCTGTACAAGAACATACAGCAAATAGCAAACCTTTAGAGGTACCAGCAGCCCTAACTTTAAAATGGTTAACCGAGAAGCCAATATGGATCAAACAGTGGCCTCTAGCTGAATTTAAATTACAGGCATTGGAACAGCTGGTACAAGAGCAACTAGATGCTCACCATATTGAAGAATCAATCAGCCCTTGGAATTCTCCTGTGCTTGTTGTAAAAAAGAAATCTGGTAAATGGAGAATGGTGACAGATCTAAGAGCTATCAACAGGATAATTCAACCTATGGGTCTTCTACAATCTGGAATTCCTTTGCCTTCTCTGTTACCAAAAGGATGGCCTCTTATAGTTACTGATTTGAAAGATTATTTTTTCACTATACATTTACAAGAAAAGGATAAAGAAAAATTTGCCTTTACAGTACCTACTTATAATAATTCTCAGTCTACTAGGAGATATCAATGGATTGTCCTCTCAAAGGGGATGCTCAATAGTCTCACGTTGTGCCAATATTTTGTAAGTAAGCCATTGGAAATAATTCGTAAGCAATTTCCCAAGTCCATAATTTATCATTACATGGATGACATTTTGTTATCTGATTCAAATAAAGATACTTTAGAAAGGATGTTTGAAGTAGTAAAGAAAGTTTTTTCTAAATGGGGATTACAAATTGCTACTGAAAATATTCAAAGAAGAGAATCTTTTAATTACCTAGGTTACAGAATAGAATTACAGAAAATTAGGATGCAAAAGGCAAAAATTAGGAGAGACTGGTTACAGATTCTTAATGACGTCCAAAGATTGTTAGGAGACATATCCAGTCTATGACCAACTGTTGGGATAACACCTGATTTAATAGTTCATTTAAGCAAAATCTTAGATGGTGATAAAGATTTGAATAGTCCCAGAAAATTGACAGCTGAAGCAGGAAATTTCAAAGACAGTTCAGTTACTTTCTGTTATGTCCTGCAGAATGTCTTGCAGACTCTTTAATGAAACAGGAACCCCAAAGGATCATTTCACCTTTTGGCAAGTTTAGTAGTCCTCTCTCTGAGGGTTCTTTATATCCAGTTTATGCAACAGTCTAGGCAAGAGAAGTTTCTTGCCCAAATGGCTATCAAACTCCATAAAAAGCCTCTTCGATGCCCATCTTCCTCTTGAAGTAGCTGGTGCTGCCAGGAGCAGACATGTCTCATTGTCATGAAAAGCCCTAAATTATTAAAACATTAAATGCCATATTCTGTAGTCTTTGAAAGATAAGAATAATGCCTATCAAACTGAAATATATCTCTGTATATCTAGAAATTCTAACATGACTACAAGGTTGATTATTATCGATGATTATCCATTAACAACCTATATTTTCTAATTATACATTACATTTTTAAATGAACTACACAATCACAATACCTTAATCAATATCAGAAATACATAAAGATATAACAAAATTGACCTTAAAATCTATACCAATTCAAATTATTTATATCTATATCATATACCCCTTTAAATGTAAAAGTACATTTATAAAGAATATTTGGGAATATGGGCACAGTTTTTTCTTTCCAAACTGCTTCCTGATGTATGGGGGTGCTGTTATTCAGGTCTTTCATGGTATAACCTGTGTGCTAGGTTCCTCTCAGTTGGCAGTTGAGCAAAGTAATTTTTGAGGGTATTCACAGCAACTTTTCAGGAGGGCATGGTCTATCATACCATATTGGGATAGAAGCAATCCATAGGGTATCATCTTCTGTGGAAACAAAAGAAGAACCTCCTTTCCAAAGCATCATATCCTTAGACCCAAATTCTGAAGTCAAGATAGCTTTATAATATACATCCTGAGCTGGGCGGTGGTGGCGCATGCCTTTAATCCCAGCACTCGGGAAGCAGAGGCAAGCAGATCTCTGTGAGTTTGAGTCCAGCCTGGTCTAGAAGAGCTAGTTCCAGGACAGGAACCAAAAAAAGCTACAGAGAAACCCTGTCTCAAAAATCCAAAATAAAAAAAAAAAAATCCTGGTTTAGTTCCACAGCCTACACAATGAACCGTCTTTCTATACTGTCACAGTCAAAAAATTCAAAGAAAGAGAAAATTCAATAATACACAGAATCCAGGCTCTCTGTGAATTTTCCATTTTTATGTGGCTTATTTTCTTTATTTATTTTAGTCTATAACTATCTTTACTCTGTCTCTTTAAAGACTTTACTCTTTTTTTTTTAAAGCATTAACTTTATTCTCTATATTCTTTCTCTTTTCTCTCCCAAGCCTACGTATGTCTAACACTATGACCCATTTGGAGGTCTTTTATGTCTGAATCTGTCCTATTGCATTGTCTGTAACATTTTTACTGTCCAGGAGCACTTCTTAAAATGCTAAGCACTTCTTAAAAACTTAAGTTGTGCCATATAGAGGTAATATGGTGCCACCTGTTTCCTGCCCAGTCTAAATCTTAACTATGCTGTTACTATGATAATTATAATAGTTCCTGCCTGAGTTCAGCACAGTTCAGCATGGTGGAGCCACTACTGCCTCAGAGCCATTTGGTGTCCCTGAGCCAAGTACAGTTCCAAGCACACAGCAGTTCACATTGTCATCAAGCAAGCCTTAGCACTTTACTCACAAACCCCGTCCAAATTCTCTGTCTCCCGCAAGAGACAGAGGTCATGCTATGAGCATAGCCCAGAAAGCCAGCGTTTTAAATCCATGTGGCTTTTTTTTTCTCCTCCACTCAGCTACACTCAGCATTTTAAGTCTGAGAATGAGCTTTTTATCACAGTTGTAGCCTAATGTGCCAGGCAGACCACTGCGCAGCCTGGAAACATCTTTGTGTATGGTGGTGGGAACATGCCATGCTTTCCTGCTTGTACACACCTAGTAAACTTGATCTTGCTGCCTGCCCAGGTGCAGGCAGGGAGCAGTGAGCCATTCACATGGTCTCAGAGTATTTTCTTCCCGATCCTGAGTGGGCATACAAACATCAGGGCCCAGAAATGCTCCATAGCCAGAGATTGCACCAGTTTTGGGGCCCAGCAAGCCATGTTTTAAAAATGGCGTGGCTTTTTGTCTGCCACTATTTGCTGAATCAGGAAATCTTTCTATGGCATGCCACCCACAAACAGCAAAAAGCTGTGTTAAACTTTCTCACTCCTTTTAAAGTCCTCTCAGGTTTTTAAGTGGATTTAGCCAACCGTGTTGAGTGCCATCTGTAGTGATGAGGCAAGCAGGCATGATTTTCATCCCGCCCGGCTCCCACATGGTTAGCTTAACACCCAAAATAACAACACACAAATTGCATTCATTTAAACACTGCCTGGCCCATTGTCTCCAGTCCTTTATTGGCTAACTATTACATATTGATCTAACCTATTTCTAATATCTGTATTGCCACTTGACTGTGGCTTACCAGCATGAGTCTAACCAGCATCCATCTTGGAGAGGAGAGTCATGGCGTCTGGTTGACTCTGCTTTCTTCCTCCCAGAATTCTGTTCTGTCTACTCCACCCACCTAAGGGCTGGCCTATCAAAAGTTTCTTTATTAACCAATGAAAATAACATATACACAGATGACCTTCCTACACCAAATACATACAGTGACAAAATGCAAGTCTGATGGACTTTGGTATTGAAATATAATGTGATTTTTATTTTTCTGCACTGATGTCCAAGAACATAAATAATTTTCATTAAAAATATATAGCACTTTTGAGTTTACTTAATGAGTATGGAAGCAAGGTGATTAATATGAGAAATATTTCTACCAGATGACATGAAATAAAATCAAGAATACCTCAAGTCAATACTCACCACTAAAACCATGTGTAAACTCCCAATGTGTCTATTTATATCATTGACTGAATTTAGATTCATTTCATTTATTTATAAGTGAGATGCCAAAATAAAGCCAACTGACTGGCCTGCCTTCTTGAATTTCTTCCTTCTTCCAATCTATCCTTGTAGGATAGTCAACTGTTTGGAATAGCCCTTTCTAATCTACAATATAGGACTCAGGGCAACACTATTGATTTATAAAAATCCAATCTAAACAATGCTTAAAATAATTTCATAAGCAAAATAGCATGTATCACTATGGGTGAGATGACATTGGCTACAAAGACCTGAGACTCCATGCAAGATGAAACTTCACATTCCTTGTTCAAAATTATTAAAAGTTTCATGTTGGCAACACTAGAGCATAAAGACCCATGAGACTGTGCAGGTGGCATGCCCATAAATCTGGCTTTGGTGAGAGACACAGATAATTGGCCAATGCAACAACAGTATTCATATGAAACCAAACCAGTATGTACTAAAATAAATCTGTCTGGACAGTACTATTATAGTATCTTTCCAAAAATTCAGAAACATAACATTTTTCTAATCTTTCTATTATGGGCTAGCCCTACAGATTAATTGACGTGAAAGAAAATTGCTTGAAATTTAATACCGAAATTTGATAGAGAAAATGATTCACAAAGCTGGAAAATAGCATTGAGCTGTTCTTTTTTGGTCTGTCTATCTTTTGAGATATGGCTTTGTGATTAAATTATCACAAAACAAGCAGAATTTAAAGGATATGCAGGATTTTGCAGTTACTTTTGTAGCTGCTGAAATGTAAATGCCTAAAATTTACAAAGTAATTACAAAGCAATTATGGAAAGAAAGGCTGTTTTGTTCATTCTTATTTCAGCTCCTATGGAAATAAGTTAGTGTGTCAAACTATTAACTTTAGGGAAGTTAATCGTCATTTTTAAAGCTAAATTTAGAAATTTGGTTATCTTGCCCAAAAGAGGAACTATAGCAATTACTTTTTTAAAAAATTGACAAACCAATACTGGGTAACACCTACCTTTTGGCAAAGGAGGAGAGATGATTGTATTATTAATGCTCAGATAGGTAGATCTTTATTTTGGGAATAAATACTTTTTATTAATTTATTTTAGTGTGTGTGTGTGTGTGTGTGTGTGTGTGTGTGTGTGTGTGTGTGTGTTTGTAGGTCAGAGGATAACTTGCAGGAATTGCAGAAGTCAGCTCTCATCCTCAGCCTTGCTAGTAGAAGGAATCAAACTCGGGTTGTCTGGTATGGTAGCAAGTGCTATTATCTCTGGAACTACCTTGCTGGACCTGGAACAATTCTTAAGACAATGTCTGTTTTATGTAGGGAAGTTTGATGATGGATATTGTTTGAACCTGCCCACTGTGATTTGAGGAAATGTACAGTGAATTCCTTTGAATCATTTGTGATCAAATTGACTCTATATTTTTTCTAAGCTTGTAAAGTGCTTTTTGATACATAGATATCAACATTTTACTCCAAATATTGTTATAATTCATATGCTTTGAGAAATCTCATCACAATATGTTTGACATATATTTTTGTGACTGATATTTTTAGATTTACAAAGGAGCAAAGTACTAAGGGTTAAATTACTCACCCTGTATTGTCTAATGGAAAATAGATGTCTCTTGATCAATGTTATGCCAAGAAACTCAATATATATTTAAGGGTTGTAGAAAATAATTGAGAGTTATTTTTATGAACAAACATTCTTTATTAGTTTGATGACCTTAACTCAGGAAACCTGAAAATTTGGGCCTTAATTTATCTAAACTCAATTTGTTTCCTATATACTTACAGTTTGTCTACTATTGAGGAATACCCACATCTGCCAAGTAAGAATTTCCTAACAAATTCAGGATATTTGTGATAATTAGATTTTCTATACACAGAGAGAAAATTTGTATTTATGTATACATAATATATATTTTAGAGAGATGAATACATGTAAATTTTATAATTAAAATCTAAAAAAATAGACAAGTCCAATGTAAAGTTTGTAACTTATATGATTCTATTTCTCAGGGATAGAACAAACTGTTTCTTAATATATCATTCATTTGCTCTATATTAATTTTATCTGCTTCTTAGTCTAAAGACTTAAAAATAGTGAGTTCTATTATGCAGCATATGTGCATGTTAAAACTTCTATACAAATCCTATAATGCCTATGAAAGACTTGGAAGGAGAAGTAACTTCTTTTGCCTCTGGGTATAATGATGGCTTCCCATACCCAGGTATGCTTATTTGAATTCCATTGTTGTCCTCGAAGAATATATACCATTTCAGGTAGGTAACATACTATTGGGGTTGCAAC
Source organism: Microtus oregoni (assembly GCF_018167655.1). Lineage (NCBI taxonomy): Eukaryota > Metazoa > Chordata > Mammalia > Rodentia > Cricetidae > Microtus > Microtus oregoni. The sequence goes on from NW_024543090.1 coordinate 8,851,149, forward strand.
ATGCTTAATCATTTGATTAAACCCCATTCATCTTAATTTTAGATCTTGTCATAAAATGTCCAATGAAAACATAGTAGGAAAAATAAAGTGGTACATGCTATTTTGAGATGAAAAATTATAGCTGTGATTTTGGTGTATGATCCAATGTTTAGTTCTTAAAATAACCAAAGCATTTTTGCCTAACAGACTCAAATTGAACAATTAAAACTTTTTTTTAAGATTAAAACTTTGTTTTTAAAGCTTGTCTCTTTTGAGCAATTGAAATTATTTCAGGCACACTTTACTTCTACACCAGGACACTCATGTAACAAAAGTGTCCAAAGATGCACACTGTGCTGCACACTTAGAATATATTAGGGAGAAGCCAATCAGACTCTTTACACAGCACAGTAATTTAGGAAATTGTATAGGACAATGACAAATGACAAATGAGAGAGAAATTCCAGCTTGTGTGGATGGTTAATCCCCAAAGTCATGCATTAGTGACATTTGGAGATAAAGCCTATAGGAAGTAATTGAGATTAGATGAGGTGAAGAAGCTACTGTTCCTAAGAAGAGATTCCCTAGTTAATGGATCGGTTCTGTGTGGTCATTTTCTGCTTTTTTCCCCAAACAATGATACATCCTCATTAGGAATATGCAACGTGACATTAGATGTCACACCCTCTATAAATGCAAGAGGCAGCTTCATTCTTCTTAATAAGGACCTGAAAAGAAGTACTTGGTTTTTGCAAGAGGAAATTAAAACAATAAAAGCTCAGAGAAAAACTAGGGCTCAACCTGAAGATCCAAAAGGCAAAGCAGACAGCCACTGGCTCTTACCTCAAGTTCAGTCCAAAATGGCAATCCTGCCTCCAGGAATCTCAGAATGAGACTGTGGCTGAGAGCTGTCTACTCCCCTTTTATAATCATCTCTAGTTCTGGGCATGCACCACTGTGATTAAAAAATGCACCACCTGGTTTCTATGGCAACGAGTGTGGTTACTGGGATTAAAAGTGAATGTTACCACTACCTGGTCTGTAAGGCTGACCAGAGGGATTGTTTTACTCTTTGATCTTCAGGCAAGCTTTATTTATTAAAATACAAATGAAATGCCACTACACAGATTAAGACAAACTATGCTAGTTTCCTTTATGTTTGAAAAGAAATAACACTCCAAGATAACTTAAAAATGAGAAAACCTTTTTTACCTCACAATTATGGAGTGATTTGACTCCATAGTGATTTGACTTCATTGATTTGGTGCTTATGGGAATCAGTACATATTGGTAGGAACATGCAGAAAAAGAAACTGCCTACCCCATAAAAGCTAGGAAACAAGAAGAAGAAGGGAGAAGTCGGGTTTAATGTCCACTACAAGGGACTGGGTCTGTGACCTCACTAGGCCATGAGTCCCACCTGTTACAGGTTCTGTATGTCCCATACAGCTATCAGCTGGAGAACATGGCTTCAACATGCAGGTTTTTTGAGATACATTCAAGATTCAAACTAAAGCATAGAATATGGTAAAGTAGCTAAAAATTGAGTGCCCCTCTGCTAGAATAACTTGCAATGTTTTCTGAAATTGGAAATGGATAAGATTGTAGAAATTCTGGTTTGTTATTGTTGTTTGTTTGTTTGTTTTGTTGTTGTTGTTTTTAAGACAGGGTTTCTCTATAAACTTTGAAGCCTGTCCTGGAACTAGCTCTTGTAGACAAGACTGGCCTCGAACTCACAGAGATCTGCCAGCCTCTGCCTCCCAAGTACTGGGATTAAAGGTGTGTGCCACCACTGCCTGTTGAAATCGTAGAACTTCTGACCAAATAAAAAACATTTAACAGAGTAACTGAGTCTCCCAGGTACCCATGGTTTCTGCCTCTTGGAAACTAGTTGTTATGGCTCATTGTATGAGAAACAGAATGGAGTATAGAAATACCAACCCTAGGAGGAGGCAGAGATCAGAGAGAAAACAATAGAAAAATTAAGAATTCAGCAAGACACTGGAGACAAGGAAGACAGGAAGGTGGCAGCAGTTGTGTGGGTAAGTATATATCCAAGAATTTCCAGCAAAATCTTCACTGGCCTCTGGGATCACAAATCACTTGGGATGAATGTAAAGCTTGGTCTAGGAAAGTTATAGTTATACTACCAAGAAAAAGAATGAATGGAAAAAGCTATCTGAAATGGTATCTGAGACAATTTATGGAAAGAAAATGAAACAGAGGCAAAACTAAAACCCAGCGTATTTTTGAAATTACCTAGAAAGCAAGTTCCTATGACTCTAGCATTATATACCATAGCAAAACTAGTGTAAATGTGTAGCATTGATGTGTGGTCTTTGACTTTTACTAAACTAAAAACTATAGAGCCATTAAATAGTTTTGAAAAATGTGACATATTAATCTCTCCATTGGCATCACTCCCTCAACCTTCCGAAACTAGTAAACTTACACAATTATGTGTCATTGTCTGTCTAAAATTTCATCAAAATGTAGTTCACATGTAGACATACTTACACATGTTTCGTTAGCTATGCAGAGTAATGCATACAGTATCATAACTTATTCAGCTATAATAGATACTAGTTATAAACTATGAGACCTTTGCCCATGGGTTACTTCCTTAGTATAAAGCCCCTTGGTATATTTTGTTGTCAAGTCTGCAAATCAATTTTTAATGTCAATAGATCTCACCCATTCTCTACTTGACTCTTCTTTCCTACTAAAGCTGTTTTAGGAAACTCAGAGAACAAATTTGGGAGCCCATTACTTCCTGTTTTGTCCTGCCTCACGAAGCTCAACAGGAAACACTCAAATTAGGCAATAGCTCATTTTCTACCAAGACTTAAAAAGGCGTCTGCCACTGAGAGGCAGTTCAACTACCCAGGTGGGAAGTACTGCTACAGATCACTGCTCACCATGCCAGAACAAACAGGTGTGGATTTTAATGATGCCACAGCAGAAGTAAAATAAATAAGGTAAAGAAGAGTTCCAAATCTAGTGTGGATCTCCCAGAGTGAAGTGTGGCAAAGAGGATTTCCCAAGCAGATGATGAAGTCCCCTTTCTAAAAGCAGCTCACAGTTAGGGTTCCTGTTGTCCAAGATAGTCCATTGTCTCAGATCATGGCTCAGACATGTTGCCCTAATGCTGCGTTCTGAAAATGTTTGCTTGGGAAGAGGTACAGATTTGTAAAATCTAAGCATTGTTTTGGAATAAGGAAATTATATAGTGAAATGGAAAAAAGTATGAAAACATTTTATAGCAAATTTATCAACGACTTCATCTTACCTGACTTCTGAATCTTCCTTGTTCATATTCCTTACTCTAGCAAATGGGACACAGGCAGGCATGAGAAGAATTTGAAATGTATTTGTGCATTGGGATTTCTGTTTTTACATGGGAAAGCTTGAGTTAATCTGTCTGAGAAATGCAGTTTGTTTAATCTAGCCAAAAGTCATATAAGAGTGAGGCCATGAGGATCAATTACTCACACGATCACAAGCCCACTGTTTTTACATGGAAGAGGCCAGGCAAAACAAACAGAAAACTCAAATCTGCCCAGCCTGAGTCAGGAGCCAGAAATTTTGCTAGACAAGTTTGTTACATAGCAGTATTGGACTGATAGAAACAGTATAGTCACTTAAATCTACAAAAGGTTCACATAAAGAAAGACTATTTCCTGATAATTTAGGAATCACAGAGAATGTCAGTTTCTTTTAAGAGTATAGCTCCTAGTAGTACTGTGAGAGCAAAAACTGGAAGATACCTATATTTCAGACCAGTCATGGTAACAGAATGTTAAAAATAATAATCATATAAAGTATAGCCACTCTCAACCATGTTCCAGTGAAAGGTCAAATATCCAAGGATACATGATAGAACTTTGTGGGTGTTAAAAAATGTTGGGAATGAAGTAGATCTAAAAGAAGTTGGAGGAAAGATCTATATCATCGAGTAATTGTATGGAATTCCAATGACTAATAAACATTAAGAATAAATCAATATTAACAAAAAGAGAACAAATCTGCCACATTGCCTAGAGTCCATACTATACCAATGAGAACTGATCCTGCCTAGTTTTAACCTTCTCAGTTTATGTTGACTTGAAATAGGGAGAGCACTGGAAATGAACTACAAATGGGTATTTTTACTCCTGCAACCTGAAGGTGGTTAAGACATAGCTGTCACTTAAGCAATACTCCTAGACATTACTATATTTGTCAACAAAGTGTAGCATGCCAAGTAGAGGCAAGACCAAGTCCCCCCTCCCCCCGGTATAAGACTGAGCACCATAAGAAATGGGCTTCAAAATGCCAGTTCATGCATCCAGGATAAGTCCTGGTCCCATTGCCAAGGGCCCTCCCAACAGATCAAGCCACATAAGTGTCACCCGTATTCACAGAGTCTAGCTCAGTCCAGTATAGGTTCCCCAGCTGTCAGTCCAGAGTCCTTGAGCTCAGGTCACTGGCTCTGTGGTTTTTCCAATCATGATCTAAGTCCCCTTGCTCATATACTTTCTCTTCCCTCTCTTCAACTGAACTCCAGGAACTCAGTCCAGTGCTTGCCTGTGTATCACTGCATCTGCTTCCATCAGTTACTGGATGTAGGCCCTAGGATGAAAATTAGGGTAGTCACAATAAACAAATGTTCTCTTTATGTGAACTTTTATATCTCAGGGTTTGCTCCTATTAAAAACTTAGCTTTCAATACTGTAGCTCTGTAACAGAGTTTGAATTCAAGTACAGCTTGGTATTGGCATAAAAACAGAGAAGTCGATCAATGGAATCAAGTAGAAGACCTGTATTTTAACCCACAAACCTATGAACACCTGATTTTTGATAAAGGAGCTAAAAGTATACAATAAAAGAGAGAGCATCTTCAACAAATGGTGTTGGCAAAACTTGTTGTCAACCTGTAGAAGAATGAAAATAGATCCATATCTATCACCATGCACAAAACTCAAGTCCAAATGGATTAAAGACCTCAATATCAGCCCGAACACACTGAACCTGATAGAAGAGAAAGTGGGAACTACTCTACAACATATGGGCACAGGAGACCACTTCCTACATATAACCCCAGCATCACAGACATCAAGGGCAACATTGAATAAATGGGACTTCCTGAAATTGAGAAGCTTCTGTAAAGCAAAGGACACTGTCACTAAGACAAAAAGGCAACCCACAGACTGGGAGAAGATCGTCACCAACCTCGCAACAGACAAAGATCTGATCTCCAAAATATATAAAGAACTCAAGAAACTAGACTTTAAAATGCTAATTAACCCAATTAAAAAATGGGGCACTGAACTGATCAGAGAATTCTCAACAGAAGAAGTTCAAATGGCCAAAAGACACATAAGGTCATGCTCAACCTCCTTAGCGATCAGGGAAATGCAAATTAAAACAACTTTGAGATACCATCTTACACCTGTCAGAATGGCTAAAATCAAAAACACCAATGATAGCTTTTGCTGGAGAGGTTGTGGAGGAAGGGGCACACTCATCCATTGCTGGTGGGAATGCAAACTTGTGCAACCACTATGGAAAGCAGTGTGGCGGTTTCTCAGGAAATTCGGGATCAACCTACCCCAGGACCCAGCAATACCACTCTTGGGAATATACCCAAGAGATGCCCTATCATATTACAAAAGTATTTGTTCAACTATTTCAGCATTATTTGTAATAGCCAGAAACTGGAATCAACCAAGATGTCCTTCAATGGAAGAATGGATGAAGAAAGTGTGGAATATATACACATTAGAGTACTAATCAGCAGTAAAAAACAATAACTTCTTGAATTTTGCATGCAAATGGATGGAAATGGAAAACACTATCCTGAGTCAGGTAACCCAGACCCAAAAAGATGAACATGGGATGTACTCACTCAAAATTAGTTTTTAGCCATAAATATAGTACATTGAGCCTATAATTCCTGATCCTAGAGAAGCTAAATAAGAAGGTGAACCCAAAGAAAAACATATAGTTATTCTCCTGGATATTGCAAGGCAAGTAGACAAGATTGCCGGGCAAAAATTGGGAACTGGGGGGATGGGGTGGGATGGGGGAAAGGGGAGATGGGGAGAAACAAGTGAGAAGAGGAGGATGGGGAGAGCTTGGGGGAATGGGATGGTTGGGATAATGGAAGGATGGATATGGGAGCAGGGAAGTATATATCTTAATTAAGGGAGCCATTTGAGGGTTGGCAAGAGCCATGACTCTGGGGTTCCCAGGGGTCCAGAGAGATGTCCCCAACTAGGTCCTTGGGCAGCTGAGGAGAGAGAGCCTGAAATGGTCCGATCCTATAGCCATACTAATGAATATCTTGCATATCACTATAGAACCTTCATCTGGCAATAGATGGAGATAGAGACAGAAACCAACTTTGGAGCAATGGACTGAGCTCCCAAGGTCCGAATGAGGAACAGAAGAAGGGAGAACATGAGTAAGGAAGTCCAAGACCGTGAGGGGGGCACCCACCCTCTGAGACGGTGGGATTGATCTATTGGGAGCTCATCAAGACCAGCTGGACTGGGACTGAAAAAGTGTGAGATAAAACCGGACTCTCTGAATATGGTGGACAATGAGGGCTGCTGAGAAGCCAAGGACAATGGCACTGGGTTTTGATCCTACTGCATATACTGGCTTTGTGGGAGCCTAGCCTGTTTGTATGCTCACCTTCCTAGGCCTGGATGGAGGGGGGAGGACCTTGGACTGCCCATAGAGCAGGGAACCCTGACTGCTGTTTGGACTGGAGAGGGAGGGAAAGGGGGAGGGGAGTGGGGCATGGGGAGTGGCGGAGGGGGAGGGAAAAGTGAGGCAAGGAGGAGGCGGAAATTTTTAATAAAAAACTAAAATAAATAAAATAAAAAAACAGCTTTCAGTGCTGTCAGTGTGGAAATGCTAATAACTTAATCAAAAGCAATATGATACTTTGGTAGCATCAAGACCAGAAGTTAATCTGAGCATAGCTATTTTTAAAATATTGCTTTCTTTCTGTTTTGTCTTTATTCTTATCTTTCTGATATTAATATTTTTACTTAAACTTATTGGTGAGAACTAAAATTTGAAAGAAAAATTTTAAATGTTTGAATATGAAGTTTGCTATTTGTAGTGACACCTAATGTCAAATCTATGTCAATTAAAAATCTCAGGTAAAAATATTCTTTCCTTTTTAGCTAGTTGAGGATAAATAATTTATGTTTTCCATTTATGTTTTCATTACATTTTTAGAAGTTCTTTTCAAAACTAGATGATATCATTTGTACCTCTTTTCCTATTTTCCTTAGATATTTTTTAAGGAAAGCCAGTTTTTGATAGGCAGTCCTAGTTTTTGTAAAATTCCATCCTCATATATAGAAAATACACAGAAAAGAGTTCCCATTTACAAGCATAGAATATCTTAATATACATATTGCATTTCAAACCCCCAAATTTGTACTTTCTTCCAAAAAAAAAAAAAACTATCACCAACTTTGCTTGGCCTTTTGGAACCTGATTTTTCCACTCGTTAAAGAATACAAATATATATAGCCCATGAGGCTGGCTGCATATTATAATTTTTTCTTGAACATAAATTTTTTTGTCTTTTCACTTTTCAACACTGGTTGTGCTTGTTACCTGTTACAACAAAGACTAAATCTATGTCCTCTACTGCAGGAGGAAATTTTATGGTATGCATTCATCTCCCTATTTATCCTGAAATACCCATGAAATGATCTTGTGTAAGCAATACAATATACAAGGTGGCTAATAGTTATAGTTTTAGTTTTGTAGTTAAGCGTGGTATCAAAACATTTATTCTTTTAAAATCATGACTGTGTTATAACATTATGTATTAGTTATGATCTGAGCATAGAAGACCAAACATGATGTGGCCTTGACATGAAAAGAAGCCATCTATGGCTGAGAGGTCAGTGCATAAATGTTCTTTATTCTGCTCTAGGAACTATTATCTGAACCTTGCATATAGAATCTCACTGAACTGACAAATGAGTGAAAAAGATGCTATTCTTTTTACCAGTGAAGGAGATGAAGCTTTATGGCTAGGAAAATATGTCATAACAAAGCAAAGTCATAATCCATTCATATTATGCACACTACGAAAGTCATAGTGAAGTCTATTCATTTGTATAATTAATATTTACTAACAGAAATGAATGAACACAGGGAAAATAATATTTAACACTTACCCTTCAACTCCAGAGTCTACACACTAATAATGCCTAGTTTATACTATTGTAAATACGAGACTGAGCCACAAGATCTAGGGCATGTGTACAAATATATTTATGGCAGAGAATCAAGAACACTGAATCCAAACATGCAGACACCTATACATGATAGAGGACTCTGATTACAGAGATGCAAGCAGAGGATACATGAATAATACTACTTGCACAGTAAGGAACTCAGAACTTCTCCTTGAAGGAGGAATAACCTCAAGAAGGAAATGGGGACAGAGTTCCTTATCAAGCTGATTCCTTGTCAGGCAGGGTGCCAAACATCCCACTTAGAGTTGCAGGTTTGGAAACTACTGCATTATTTAAAGGGAGTATGTATGGAAAACAAACAAAACATGAAGGATACGAGTGGAGAGGCATTAAATCTTGAATAGAAGAGCCACAGGATGTGGAAATGAGGATGACAAATGACGGCCTGTTTTCTAGGTTGTTAACCAAGTTATGTGCCAGTCATAATATGACAGGGAAAGATACAGTGAAAGAAATAGGACTCATATTACAGTGTTGAGCATGAGGTGTGACAAAGCTACCTAGCGATCATAACCAGGCTTATTAGCCTTCACTTTCTACCTTCCAAACCTACAGCCTAGATTATCATAGTAGAGTCACCACTGTCTGCTTTCTTAATAGATGACAAATATTAGACACACAATAACATGTTGAGTGAGACCATCAACAAAGAACATTATAAAAGTGTAATTTCAATAATGTACAATTTTTACTCTCTTAGAGATATATTTTCTATCTTTCATCAGTTTGAAACACATCTCTAGAATTATGTCCGAGATCATTCACACAATATCTCCATATCTTCTTTTCATCGCATCATGTCTTGGGACCCAATAGTTAATTTATGGAACTGAGACTATTAATAACATTTCATCTTGATCCTTATTCAGTCTTTCTTTTCATTTTTTCCTTTCATTGAAAATTATCATGATTCTGGTTTCTCATCTCTTTACTCCTGCCTATTCCTCACCACTATCTCTCATCTTCCCTCTGAATCTATTCCCTTTCTGTTTTTTTTTGAGAAAAGAAGAGATTTCTAAGACATAAAAATAAAATACAACAAAATAAAATATAATGAGATGAAGCAATAACTATCATATAAAGTTGGACACCATAACCCAACAGGAGGAAAAGAGTTTAAAGAACAAAAATTCATTAGTTCTCACAGTCAGAAATAACATAAAAATATTAAGATGATGTTGTTGATGATGAGGATGTTCATGATGATAATATACACAAAAGACCTGTTGAAGACCAATGTAGGCCCTGTGCTTGCTGCTTCCGTCTCGGTGAGTTCATATGCACCTTCCTTAGTTGATTCAGAGCCTTATTCTCTGGTGTCTCCATCCTTTCGGGCTCTTACAATCTTTCCACCTCTGCCTCAGGGAATTCCCTGAGTTCTTAGAGGAGGAATTTGATGGACACTTTCCTTTTAGACACTCTGTCTGCATAATGTCTATCTGTGGGTCTCGGTATCTATTCCCATCTGCCGCTGATGGAAGCCTCTCTGATTTCTTTCGGTCTTTAATGAAATATACACACTTATATATTAGGGTTAGGGTATCATTATGTATTTGATACTATTAATGAAACAGTAAGAACTGATTCATTTTGCTGTTTTGTGTCAAAACTATTCCATATTCTCAAAGGCAATAGAAAGATACTAGATTATCCTGATACCCACAGCACACAAAGATGCAACAAAGAAAAAGAATTACAGAGGAATCTCCTGCATGAACATTGTTGTAAAAATATTCAAAAAATACTGGCAAAACAATCTAAGGACATATCAAAAACCATTCACCGTGACTAAGTAGGCTTCACCCCAGAGATGCAGGAATCGTTCAAGATATGAAAATGTGACATTATAACACACCATAATAGAAACAAACTGAAAGGGAAAAATACACATTATCATCTCATTTGGTACTGAAAAGATCTTTAACAAAATCCAAATCCAACATCCCTTCATGATAAAGTTTCTAGAGAGATCATGGATATAGCAAACATAACTAAATATAATAAAAGCAATATACAGCAAGTTGTAAGTGAATATGTACTTAAATTCAGAGAAACTCAAAGTGATTCCACTAAAGCCAGGGACAAGACAAAATTGTCTGCCTATCTATTTCATACAGTATTCAAAGTTCTAGATAGAGCAATAAGGAAACAAAAGGAGATGACGGGATACAATTGGAAAGGAAGAAGTCAAACAGACTAATAGAAATGGATTAAATGAAGATGCAAAAGCTATCCAATAAGAATCTAGAGATAATAGATCAAGCAGTGATTTAAATAATATAGTTTCTTTGTGATTATTTCGGGTCTAAGCGGCTGGAAATGAACAGTCTTCTACTACATCAGTGCACACCTATGAACACCTGATTTTTGACAAGGAAGACAAAATATTACAATAGGAAAAAGAGCATCTTTGACAAATGGTGCTGTCAAACTGGATGTTAGTATCTAGAAAAAAAAATACTACTTTTGGACATATACCTAAAGGATGTTCAGTCACATACCACAAGGACTCCTAAGACTCCTAGTAATAATGGAAAGGGTGTCTGAACTAACCTTATCCAGTAATCAGGTTTGTGACTACCCTAATTGTCATCAGAGAACCTTTATACAGTAATTGATCCATAGCCAGCCAGGCACTGGTCTGAGCTCAAGGAGTCCTATTGAAGAGATGGGGTGGTATTGTATAAGTCATGGGGGTGGGTTCAAGGGCATGATGGGGAATCCCAGAGAGAGCTGACCTAAGCTTGTGAGAGCTCATAGTCTTTGGACCAACAGCACAGAAGCTTGCATAGGACTGACATAGGCCCTATGCATATGGGTGATAGTTGTATAACTTGGTCTGTTTCTGGGACTTCTAGCAGTGGGATCAGGACCTGTCCCTGCTCCTTAAGCTGACTTTTGGAAACCTAGTACTCATGATGGAATACCTATCCAAGCTTGATGCAGGAGGAAGAGCTTAGTGTTAGTCTCAACTTAACTTGCCATGCTTTGTTGACTCCCATAGGAGGCCTGACTCTTTCTGAAGACAGATGAAGGAGAAGTGAATTTGAGGGGGTAGATGGGAAGTGGGGAGAGAGAAATGCAGGAGAGGATGGAGAAGAGACTGTGGTTAGTTTGTGTTGTAGAAAGGGCTATTAGTTCATTCTGGCTCCTCAGCCTGGAAAATAATCACTCAGAAACGATACTATTTGTAATATTATTTGGCCTAGCTCTAGCTTCTTATTGGCTAACTCCTACATCTTAAGTTAACCAATTTCTGTTAATCTGTATATTGCCATGAAGCTGTGGCTTACTAGGTAAAGTTCCAGCGTTTGTCTCTGGTGGGGCACCTGCATCTTGTTCTCCTCAAGATCTTGTGTTCTTTACATTTAATCAGCTGATGATCTCTGTAATAGTCTCCATCTTCTGCAAAAGGAAATATTGACAATCAATTTTTATCTCTAAATATTCTTAAACTGGATTTCCAATTAATACTTGCCTCATCAGAACTTCTGTTTTATTTTATGTTTGTGCATAAAAACAAAACTCACTCCCAACAATCATCACAAACTAATGGCGTCTTTGCAACACAGAACTTCCTCAGAGCTTTTACTAAGAAGTGTTGTCTCTCACATTTTTTTTCTGGTATATTTCAAAGTAATTTTACCACAGTTCTCAGAATTACCCCCAGGCTACAATTTTTTCAGGATCTCTTGGTTTTTCAAAAGAAATACAACATTCATCAAATCCCCTGATTTTAGTAAAATATGCTTCAGCTCTCCTCTGATGCCTTTGCAATCATTATTGGAAAGCTTTGGGTATCACCCGCTCAATCACATAGTCCATAAAGTTCCCATCTCTGTGTCAGCTTTTCATCTTGACATGTGTTTGATCATGTCTGTATTGACAATATTATCTTCAGTTCTCAGATATCCAATAAAGGGTATGACATCAACAATTACCTAAATTGCTATGTATAATTTAGTTTTCATTTTGCTTTTTCAGAAATATCTTATCTGTAGTTACTCACTTTTCTGAGATACTCCAAAATTCTCTCTTTGAGGAAGGAAGAGAGAAATAAAGTTCTCTGCATTGATTTGTAATTATACAAAATTATCAGGGTCATTCATATAGATGTTCAAAATGCCTTCACAGGGACTCCCTGTCACTCATTACCCTAATCTGTCTTTTCTCACCTAAATGATCACTGTGAATCTTTTCTGCAATTTAAATGATGCCACAATGATAGTATGTCCTTGAAGATACTCCCTTCACAGCAATCACTCATACTAAGATGTTGCCCTAAATTTAACTGTTTTAATGTTGTATCTTTGATTGATTCTTGAATTCTAAAGGGATAAATACCTTATTACCACTGCAAACCTTGAGCAACAGCTAACATATATATCCCTGGAATAAAGTACAGAAGGAACTAAATCTATAACAGTAGTTTTAACCTCTCCTGTCCAGCTATGAAATTAATAGTGCAAGAAGTGAAAATAATTAGAGCTCACTTACAGGATGATAACTCCAAGGAGTCTACACTGAACTCCCCCAAAACCAATTAGAATAAATGGTTAAACAACTCAGGTTCTGATAGAATTCATGAAAGTAAAATTTTAAGAAGAGATCGAAATCATTTCTGGTTATAAATGTCAACAGAATTCCAGATACAGGGTCACAGCCATGCTCATGTCATTAGCCTACCAAAATCAGGAGTGGACTCTGGTTGAATCATTTATTTTAATTAATACTTACATAGGAAACTGACTCTATAAAATGAATTCCTTCAATTTTCTGTTTGCATAATTAAAGCTATGGAAGAAGCTCATTTGCACAGTTTGTTTTCCCTAGATACATAGTTACCATGACAATGGTTATTGTTTGAGGATGATCAGAATATTATTATGAGTACTATTCAATGCAGAGCATCAGAGAGTGATCATACTCAATAAGTCAGTGTATCAGAAAAAATAGAAGAGAAGCATTTTAGATTTTGTCTTACATGAGATTTTCTAAATTGCTTTTATGAGAAATAGAACTTTTTTTTTCAAAATGCAGAGTAACACTAATTTATTCAAATGTCATGAAACATTGGCTTTTAGCTCAGGTGATGCACAGGCTTTGTTCCTTATAGAAGGACAATGTCTTCTGTTCATAATTACTTGCTGAGACAATGTCACAAAAGAACATTTTAAGAGAAACTGTAAAAACAGAAAAATTCTAACCCTAGAAAATTACTACCAATGGTTCAGGAACGCAGCTTATTATCTGCTATTAAATGAAGCCATTCTATAGAATGGGATATGTGAATGTATGACAAAAGACAATCTTTAATATAATTACTGATTGTTCTAGGATTCTTGTCCTGATTATCTGCATTTTCTTTCAACTGTGAGCATGCTACATTGAGTCTGGAGAATCGTTTCTCTGCAATGAGAAAGAAACCTTAACCTGTGTCACACACTGCGATTCACAAAGTGTCTCCTTGATTTTACCTGGTGGTCACTTCCCTTATGCCACTTTTACAAATTGTGTTTTCTCTTCTCAATGGATATCATCATCTCTTAAAGGAAGTAAATAATAAAGAAACTAATGTTGGTAATTCTGTAACTTGTCTACCACTGTTGCACTAGTGTTAAACTCTTCATTTATGGGGATATAAACACTGGATCCTAATTTAGCTGCTATTTGAAATAATCTCTGGAATGTAGATTTCTGATGTTTCTATTGGGAATATTTCTGTATCTCAATACCAGGGTTTTTTGTTTGTTTGTTTGTTTTTCTATATATTCTAATTCTCTAGGAAGTTCTCAGACTGGATTACTTATGGCTTTTGAGTAAATGCATTGAAATGAAAGTAATAAAATCTAAAAGCTGAAGCATTACTTTCAACCTATAAAATATCAAAAATAGCATTCTGACAGAAAGTAGAATACAAACATAAAGTATGATTTTCAAGAAATACAAATTGAGGTAGAGGCAGGCGGAGCTCTGTGAGTTCTAGGCCAGCCTGGTCTACAAGAGCTAGTGCCAGGACAGGCTCCAAAGCTAAGAGAAACCCTGTCTCGAAAAACTAAAAATAAATAAATAAATAAAAGAAAAGAAAAGAAATACAAATTGTAAATGGTTTCACTGAATTGCCCCTTCACCACAATCCCAAGTGGCTTTCCTTCTTCCTACAATTTAGAATACTCCAGTTACGAGATTAGCAGATTAGTTCTAGCTGGACTTTCTCTAATTTTAATGGTTTTCCTGTGACTTCCATAATAAAAGTCAACAGCAATACAGCTAAATCACTATTTAGACATTCATGTTTCCTTTTAAAATGAGATACTCATTTTATCTCAAAATAAAAAAGGACTAAAAATTATTACATATGTCTAGAATCCTGTCAATAAACAAACAGATACAAATGTTTGTAGTGATAATTTCAAGGATAACAAAGGTTGCATAATTAATAGCAGCCTATAAAACTCTAGTAGAAAAGATCCCAGCATTAACATAGATTATTTCTGGGCATTGTAACCTGCCTATAATCCCAAAAATCTGGTGGTGGTGAGGGATCCTTGCAGAAAGTTGGCTAGTGAGAGAAGTCAAACAAATACTGTCCAGGTTCAGTGAAAGCCTGCTCACATATATATTCCCTATCACATATAAGGTGAACAGCTACCAAGAAGAAAAATCAACAACTGTTACAGATGAGTCTTTGTAGTGGTAGAAAATCCTTCCAATACAAATAAATGTATGCAGTCATGATGCATACAATCGATTTTTCTCCTATTGTTAATGCTCACACATCTCATACAAGTTTAGGAAGTGAGAGTCTAGGGGCAAAGCAAAGACAATGATGCGAAGACATACCCCAAATGCAGTCTATTTAACCTGAAATCTACCTTCCAATTTGATGTGATAAAACTGGTATATTTCTACCCTTTGGTAGATTATGAGATTTTTTATAGTAATCTATAGTGATTAAAAGTGGTGTCAGAGGTACAAAATTAAAATATCCCAAGTGAAATATTACAGCCAGTATCGAATTTCTAGAAGTCCTAGTTTTAGGAACAAGGGTTTCTTCACCAGTTTTCAGATAAGAAATGACTCATTATATATATACTACCTACTTAGCAAATCCTTCTAAAAACTGTATTTGGTAATTGGAAACCATTATTGAAAAGCCACCGTAATTTATAATATATTTAAAATAATTACATATGATTATGAAATTACCTCATAAAGCACAAAGGAAAATCATAAAGTTCCCTCACAAGTCATTCATTTCTAGGCTCAGGCTTCTTTTTATGTACGTAATTCTTACTTAATGCTGGTAAGTTCTGGTTAAGTTAGATGTACAAAGACTATCTTCCCAGATCCTTCATTTTGTCAAGAAAGGCTTTTTATCGAACATAGAAACAAACATGGCTAGTGTGGAAACAGATCACCAAGGGTAAGAGTTTGATAATTTATTTATGTGCTTTAACATTTTAATTCTAGAGAAATGTACACTTCTTCCTATGGTAGATTCCTGTCAGATTTTAAATGAAATGTACCAATAATTTGATTCAGCTAATCTTACACCAAGTGCTAAGAATAGGCACACCAAAATTAATTTGGCCCCTTTAAAGCAACTACCTTTGTAGCCACACATCAGTTCTAAAGAGGCTGTTTTAGAATACCCTTGGAATGAGCAGAGTAAGAAGTCACAAAAAAGGAAGGAAAACATGATGGCAGAGAAGGCACAGAATGATGACACAAAGGGAAAGGACAGAGAACTAGATGCCTGGCACTCCTAGCATAATGTTGGTGTCATTATTATTAGCTTTGTTTTATAGATGTGAACACTAAAATAGGGGTTTCAGGGATTTCCTTCATGTCATATGTGTCTGATATTTGTCACGTGTAATGGAAGTCACACCCAGATACAATAGTTTGAAATAATAGTCACAGTTCTCCAGATGAGTTTGGAATGGATTGGCTAGAAATCTCCTCTGTTCAACACTAGAATTGTCTGAGATGAATGGTCTGAGAAAGTCTCTTTTGCACAGATGACAACTAAACAAGGCTGTTTGTCAAGCCATGTCTCTCTAGCAGGCTATTTTAAAGTTCCTTGCATAGTAATGGCCCACCAGGAAACAAACTCTTACATATTATTTTCAAGATTCTTCTTTTTTTTTTTTAAATAATTTTTTTTATTAAGAAAAGAAGAAAAAAAAACATAAACAAAAAGCAAGTTTCCACCTCCTCCCAGCCTCCCATTTCCCTCCCCCTCCTCCCACCCTTCTCCCCCTCCTCCCACCCTTCTACCCCTCCCCCCACTCCTCTCCCCCTCCCTCTCCAGTCCACAGAGCAGTCCAGGTTCCCTGCCCTGTGGTAAGTCCTAGGTCCTCCCCCCTCCGTCCATATCTAGGAAGGTGAACATCCAAACTGGCTAGGCTTCCACAAAGCCAGCACATTAAGTAGGATCAAAGCCCCGTGCCATTGTCCTTGGCGTCTCATCAGCCCTCATTGTTCGCCATGTTCAGAGAGTCCGGTTTTATCCCATGCTTTTTCAGTCACAGTCCCGCTGGCCTTGGTGAGCTCCCAATAGATCAGCCCCACTGTCTCATTGACCAAAGTCACAGGATAATAAGATGAATTTTCAGCATTCTTACTTGTTGTTAGTATATAAGATTGCCCATTATTTTTCATGTTCCCACTATCATTATTTTGCCTGCCTACTTCTTAATACAGAGATTTTATTTATTTTTGATAGCATGCTACTTCTGTCATCACTGGTTGCTTTATCTTTCTACTCAATTTAAGTAGCTTATAACAGAATAATTTTAATGTGTTTGCCTAATGTAAGAGCAATGGTTTGAGTATGGCTGTTGTTCCTTATCCTAAACAATACTAGACTCAATTAGACTCTGTTGCACAAGTTATACTTGGTCTTAACAATAAAAGCCCAGGGCCCTATATTGGGGAAAATGCTAGAAGTTCAGAAAGAGAAAGGAGCAAGTCACAGACAACTCTTAACTTGCTAATTCCTCAGCCAAAAAGAGGCGATCTCCTGTCTCCTCCTACCTTATATTCCTCTCTTCTCCCAGTCATCTCACTTCCTGTCTGTCTGTATAGACCTCCAGATCTCTATGGTTAAATAGTGGCTATCTCCATCATCTAATATTGAGACAAACTTTGTCTGTTAGAGTAAAAACAAGGTATCATTAAAAATTCAATATGTCTTCTTATTCTAAACCCTGCTCCGTAGGGAAATAAGCTATTTAATATGCTATTGTATGCCAAACAAGGGCAAGAGCAAAGACATAAAGGTGAAATATAAATACTATTTTAAGCAAATGACTTTTGGCTTACATGTTGTTCCATCATGGCATATCACCAAGCTCAAGGATGATATGTATTTTGAAGCAAGAAAATGATGGAGAAGAAAATAAGTCATCAGAGACTTTCAATTCAACCTATCACATTACTCTTTCAGTATTACATGCAAAACTAATTATGCAGCAGAAGAAAATCAGCCTCAACATAGTGTCACAAACAGTCATGTCTAAACCAGTTTACCTAGATAACCTCTCAGTCTCTTTGCCATCAGATGCAGACTGCAAAGAAATTCTTCACGAAAAATAAACTACAACCTTAGAAAGAGGGAGATCTGCTGTCAATGACAGCATCTCAAACAATGTGTCTCTAATGTGGAGTGAATGCCACACCTCCCAAAGCTATATTAAATATGATGGAGCATTGGAAATAAAATAGAATAAAAGGAGAGGAAAAGAACTTGATCTTTGATGCACAAAGTTTCTCTCTGCTAGAACATTTGATGCTTCTCTTGTACTAACTAGCATGTTGTACTACAAAACAGCATACTAATTTTGTTTATCTAGCTGGCTCTTGAATATGTTAATTAGCACAGTCTTTTCCTGGTCTACTTCCCATCTCCTTGACATTGACCTAATAATATGATGAAATCGTCTTTAATTGAACTCAATGTAGAAATCCCCATGTCCACTAATTTAATGCAGTCTTACAGTTTAAAAGGAGATTGATGCCTCCTTTAGGAAACAAGAACCAGCATTCTATTCTTATTTAGTTTCCTTGAAGTATGCTACAATAGTTCCCTGGAAATATCACTGGCTCTTCACGATTTATTTTTATTTTTATTTTTTTGATTTTTTCGAGACAGGGTTTCTCCGTAGCTTTTGGTTCCTGTCCTGGAAGTAGCTCTTGTAGACCAGGCTGGGCTCGAACTCACAGAGATCCGCCTGCCTCTGCCTCCCGAGTGCTGGGATTAAAGGTGTGCGCCACCACCGCCCGGCTCTTCACGATTTAAAAGCCTTCATGTATTTCATTTAATTTTTTGAGACTATAGTACACACACAAACACACACACACACTCTGTCTCACACACACTCACACACACACACACACAGACACACACAAACACACACACACACTCACACACACACACACACACACACACACACTCCTAAATGTAACTGGCCCAGTCTGTATAATGTAATCCATATGTATGCTTCCGTGCCATTAGTTTCAAATCTGAGACTACTAAAATTCTTCTAAAGTTTTAGTCAAAATTACCCATATGTATATGGATGACTGCTGAACATTTCAAAAAATGAAATAATTTTTTATTATATATAAATCTGTTATTTATTAATATGTAAATATTCACTTTTAATTCTTCTAAAAACCTAATACCTGGTAAGCAAAATATATCAGTAAGTAAAATGTTCTCACCAAGCCTGATAACCTGAGTTCAATACCTATAGCCCACATGGTGGAAAGAGAGGACCAACTTCTGTAAGTCCTCCTCTGAGCTCCACAAACACATAGTGACTCATTGTAGGCATGTAGGTCCATGAACTTACACATACATGCTTGCGCACATACACACACAAGCACCACACAGACACATGTACGTTTTAAAAGTAAATAAAAGGTATATAAATGATTTCCATTGTGCAATTATTTAATTCCTAAAGTTTCTATTTACTGAAAAGCTTCTCCTTTGATTATTGGCTCATAAACATCCTTTAAAGCATTCAAGTTGCTCATGTTTTCTTATTTATTTATTTATTTATTTATTTATTTATTTATTAAAGATTTCTGCCTCCTCCCCGCCACCGCCTCCCGTTTCCCTCCCCCTCCCCCAATCAAGTCCTCCTCCCTCATCAGCCTGAAGAGCAATCAGGGTTCCCTGCCTTGTGGGAAGTCCAAGGACTACCCATCTCCTTCCAGGTCTAGTAAGGTGAGCATCCAAACTGCCTAGGCTCCCACAAAGCCAGAACGTGCAGTAGGATCAAAACCCAGTGCCATTGTTCTTGAGTTCTCAGTGGTCCTCATTGTCCGCTATGTTCATGGGAATTGACTATCTGCTTGGGTGTCTTATTGTAGATATTTCTTTTTCTCAGGTTACTTGCCTTTCAAATTTATGTTTTAGTATTTTACAAAGAAAATTTTCATTTTTTAAAATAATGACGTTTATCTTTTTTTATCATTACTATTCATGCCTGTTTGGATATGTTTACCTTCCAAATGTTATGTACTCATCCATAAATTGGGGAGGACCAGAGGTTCTCATAGTCATTACTTGAATTATTATTATATTAAATTTATTCACTGTAGCATCTGATAATTAGAGAATATATATGTTATATACATATATCAATACATTGTAAACTCTCAATCTAATTCTATATAATACTTTCTGTTTCATTACTTTTCCTTTTTATCTTGTCTCTGAGTTCCAAATAGTTCTCTTAAATATAAGAAAATCTATTTTCTCTGTACCGTGTATTTATTTAATTCAATATGGGATTCAATTGTAATATTTGTTTTGATTTAGTAGCTTCAAGATAATTTACTAAGATTAGTATAACAAAATGGTGAGGAAAAATAAATAGATAAGATAATAAATGAATTATAAGATGAAATAAGATGAAACCAAATGATAACTAAGACATAATTTAATTAAATCACAATCTGGACACAGAGAATTTGGATAAAGTGTCACACTACTACATTACTCAGAGAGGTGGATGCCAAGTTGAAAGTCAATCTAGACTATGTAATTAGTTTCAAGCCAGTCTGAACTTTCTATTTTGTTGTTACTTGAGAGTTTTTAAAAATCTATGTGTGCGACTGAATAAGGGAATTGGTGACACAGATCTCACACACTTGAGCTGGCCTTGATAGTACTAGGTAGTCAAGGATGACCCTGAGTGTCTGATCCGCATGCCTTAATCTCCTAAACGCTGTGATTATAGACAAGGAGGAACAAACCTGGGTTTATGATGTCCTAGGAACCAAATCCAAGGCTTCATTAAGTCTGGGAAATGGGTCTAACAACTAAGGTAAATGTATAGCCTATGAAGATTTGTTTTATTTTACTAAAATGTGTTGGGTGTGTTTAAAACAAGGGAATACTCTATAGCTAATGTGTCATTTATCTTAAAAGAGTTACAATGGGTGGATAGATAACATAAGCTTGAAATCCAAGCTCTCCAGAATCTGAGTCAGCAAGATGCCTAGGCATTACATAGTGTCATACTGTATATTTTATAAAGCAAAGTATCAAGAGCAAAACCCCAAATATAAATGTGTCTAATTAACACACTTTTAGTAAAGACTGTGTTTGAGTAATGACTAGAAAATAAAATAAACCATATGTGTGCAGTTGATATGGTCCTTAGATGATTTCTGAAATAGTAGATGTATCTAATCAAAGTGTTGAACAAAGGAGTCCCATGGGAACCCCCAAATAAGGCAGACTATTTACAAGGCTATTGGTTAATCTCCACAAGCTGACAGGAAGGCCCTATTTCTGAAGGAAACATCTATACTACTCATTGAAGATAGAGAAGTCAATCTGATGCCTATCTTGCCCCTTCACCCTATAGACAAATGTCTAGAAGTTTTTCTGTGTGCTACAAAAGAAGAAAGGTAAACATCAATCCAGATACACACTCATCAGTCAACAGTGAAGACATGCCTGATAGATACACAAGTGCAATAGTGCAACAAAGCTTGTGGGAGTTAAAACCTATATACCCATTTCTGATTGGATGTGGGTCCCACTCTATAAGTCCTATGAGACTGATCAAAACTCAGGTAGCCAAGAGCCTGACAAAAGAGAGGCCAGGGACCTAGGAGAAAATCGAATACAATTGTTCTGCTAAAGAAACATGGCAATAAAATGACTTCTAACAACAGTACATATCTTATTCATCATCACAGAAGCTTTCTCCATCATCAAATGGGAACAAATAGAGAGATCCACAGTCAGATATTATGCAGACCTGTGAAAGACTTTGGACCATTCAATCCTAAATGGTCCTCTAAATTAATTCTCCCCCCTCTGAATTCAGAGAACCCTAAGGAAGATGAGACAGAAAAATTGTAAAAGGCAGAGAGGATGGAGAGCACTAGGAAAAAGGCCTTATAAACATACCAAGATCTGTGCACACATGAATTTTCAGATACTGTGGCAGCACGTACTGGGCCTGCCTGGGTCTCTGCCCATTGAGGTTCCAGCACTGAGATAAAAAGTGTACCCACGCCTCTATCCTTAACCCAGAATCTATTATAAATTGATAATCACTTTAAAATGAAAAAAAGGATCACTGGGATTACAAAAACTCTTGTGGGCAGGCCCTGTGCCAGCCATAGATGGTCAATACTAAGGAAACTCAATGGCATCTTTGTAGGTTCTTTGTTCCATAATGTTTTTTTCCAAGGCATTTTTAAAAATCTTATATTTTAACATATACACATATACATACATACATACATACATACATACATACATGCATACATACATACATACCTGCATGCATATATATACTTCTGTTTGTGATTTTATGGAATTACTGTGTATAAAATATATGTATCTCTGTGCCTTTGTGTTTCTTGTTCTTTTCATTTGACCTCTTTTGCTTCTTTATTTATTTTGTCCTATTCTAGGTTGCTTTATTAATATTCCTTTGCTTTGTTATTATTCTTTACAAGTTTGTTTTTGAAGGGGAGACAGAAGTGTATAGATTCAAATGGGGGAAGCAGTGATGAGGATCTTGGAGGAGTTGATACCATAATCAGACTATATTATATGAAAAATTCTATTTTAAGAATAAAAACAAATGTATCTCTTAATTTGAAAATTTAAAAGGACAGCTTCCACCAGACCACAAACATCTTCAAGTTTGCAGGTCAAACTTACATGCATGCAGATAAGCACATATAAACACATTCAGATAAGCACATATATGCTTTGATTTGTTGTCTTTGAAATTATTTTCCTTAATCAATTTCTATAAAGACTTCAATACCCCAAGTTAAATGTGATCTGAATGAGCCTTTCCCTTTGGAACTGGTGGTTCTAGGACACATTTTCTGTCAGTCATTCTCCAAAGAGACATGCCAACTATTCTGGGTTGTCAGATACATTGAAGTTATTATTATTAAATAGTATGTGTAGGAAAATAAGAGGATAAACTTATTTAAATCTAATTTAAAATCTGCTTTATATCCAATTCTTCATACTCTTTCCTGGCTCCTCCTCTTCTAACTCGGTTGTTCCCCTGAAAATGAATCCGGCCTTCATCTAATTCTAGCAGAAACCTGACAGTCTCATTAGTGTTTTATGACATTTCCTGTTCTTTCTATCACTGGATCCCTTAGCAGGAGAGACACTGTCTGGCAAGGCCTGAAGTTCCTTTAGAAGTTATTCTCTCTGTTCCAGATGGTAATTTTCTATATTCATACCAGATCTCTTAACTGTGCACCTTAACTGTTTGAGTTACTTCTTTTGTCCCACTTCATAATTTTCTTGCTCTGAAGCATTACTGATTCTCCTTGGAAATAACTTCTCAATTGCCCTTCCCGTCTGCAATGCCATTCTCAGCAATGAGTTATGAAGACTCGGAGTAGAGGGAAACCTCCCCATCCATAAATCACTTGACATAAAGAGATGTTCCTGGGAAAGACTATGATATAGAATGGAATTTTAATAGCTACCCTGTTCTCTCTCTCCTGTTCAAGATTCCAGGTTGTGTGGCTTCATCCAGAACAGGTTCAAGACTGCTGCATGAGATGATCAAGACTCAAAGGACTTGATCATAACTCTAAATTTTCTTTAGGTCCCCATAAGATTATCAGTGCCCCCAACCAGTTGTAATACTACGCCCACATTCCCCCCAAAAATGGACTATGGATATTTTTCTTTGGTTTTTTTTTTGGGGGGGGGAGGAGAAGTGGTGCAGGAGAATTGTCTGTATTCTGTCAATCATGTTATAAATAAAACGCTGATTGGCCAGGCAAGAAATATAGGCCGGAAAACCAGACAGGCAGTAGAAATGATGTAATGAGAACAGGAGAATTCTGGGAAGGAGGAAGTGGATTCCTCCCACTCCTGCCTAGACCACTGAAGCAGCAGGATGTGAGCTGCCCCACTGAAAAAAAGGTACTGAGCCACATGGCTAACATAGATCAGAAAAATGGGCTAATCAAGATGTGAGAGTTAGCCAGTGAGAGGTTAGAGCTAATGGGCCAAGCAGGTTATAATTTATGGAGTCCTATGTGTGATTTTCTTTGGGGCTAAACAGTTGTGGGTGACCAGGGGGGACAGAAACCCAAACAAGCAGGCCTGACCGCTCATGTTACATTCATGAAATGATCTAGGAAGGAATGGGTATCAGAAACAGCTTAGCTGGAAAGTTTTGAGTTAATGTTGTCCAGCCAGTCAAGAAAACAACAGGGGCTCTAATCCTATGAGCCTTACTTAAGGTGACAGGACTTTTCAAGAAATTTCACACACAGGAGTCAGTGCTGTGTCTGAGTCAGAAACCACTGTCTTTTCCCCACATTTCTCCAAAGAGGGCTACATAACAGTCTTTACGACATGACAAATGCCTTCCCCTGAGTGAGTGATTCTGAAGCCAAAGCACAGGCTGGAGTGCCTTTGTGACGCCAGCAGGAAACTGTGAGTCCACTTATGACTTAGAATCACATTTATCACATTCATCAGACTTTAGATCAGAAGGACCAGATGTGACTCAGCTTGGAGAGAGCCACCCAGGGGAAGCAGGTAATGTACGGGAGACAATCATTTTGGAGTCCCATTACCATCACTAGATTGTTGCTCTTTAGGGTACAGAACATTTTTTGGTTAACTACATTTTAATTTATTCATTAACATAAGCATACATGCATACATGTGTGAACACCATGGTGCACAATGAGGAGGTCAGTAGACAATTTAGGTGGGTCAGTCCTTTTCTCCCACTAGGTGAGTCCTAGAAAGGAACTTGGCTCCTCCGGTTTAGCTTTAAGTGCCTTTACCCACTGAGCTATTCCTGAACCCATGATCTCTATCATATATGTACACACACAGAGAGAGACAGACACACATACAAACACACACATACACACACTACTTGAAACTTATTTCCAATGACACAATTATTTCATGAAGACATCTCTTTGGAAAAGAGTGATTTTGTTTTCTAACTTCTTATGACTTCTATAGGGTCAAATACAGAGTTACTTCTACTTTTTATCCAAGCCAGTCCTAAGGTTTAACTCCTTCAACCCCCTCCCTATAATTTCTCTTTCCTCTGGCATTGCCCTTGTTGCAATCTCCTTTCATAAATCATTGCCTATTTATGAAATGAATTGAAGGAAGGGAATCTCCTGACACATGTGAGGAATCTGCCCTTGCATTGTACCTCTTTCTTACTAGTTAATGACTAGAGCACCAAGCACAGAGCCACAGATATTAGTAAATCACAGACATCTTTTAAACGTCCATGGGCTGCTTGTAAGTCATAGCCTAATAGCCTCGAAGCTGGCATATTATGTTACACTCCATACAAGTGAAATCATCTTGCGCAATATTCATATTAACCAAAGCTTCCAGGATAATCAAGCCCACTTCAGAAAGTTAATGAAGAGCATAAAGGAAGTGAATATGGTCTGTTTCCATCTCGACAGATGTTTATATTCCACATGCAACACATGACATGAGCAAGTTCCTGGGGAGGATCACAACTGTGTGGCCCTCTGAGATGCATGACTAGACCCCGTAAATACTGAAACTGATTTCCCAGTCCCAGGATGGAAAAGCAGCTTTATGCTCATGCGGACAGAAACCCACACAGGCAGCAAGATGGAGCTTTGGGGAAGAGGAGAACAAGCATCAATTCACAACTTTTTATTTGACTTTTTTTTAACCTCACAAGATGTTGCAAAACAGAGGTCCCAAAGATGAACATTGAATCTGATTGAGCTATAGATTTATTTTAAATGACACATTGCCAATTTCTCTTTCAATTAAACCATCAGCTAATAATAGGTAAATCACCCAAAAGTCTGATCTTTAGCTTCCTTGAAGATCTATCAACCATATGGAAGAGAGGTGTCCAAACACTCTTTCACAAAGTTCGTGTGAAAATAACTAAATTAGTATCTGTATTTTAAACCAACAATAAAAGGTGAAGGGGCTCATTATTCTGAAGCAGATGACTCACTTAAGAGTCTGTTAATTTTTTTTTTTTTTTTTTTTTTTTTTTTTTTTGGAGACAGGGTTTCTTTGCGTAACTTTGGCTGTTCTGGATCTCACTATGTAGATCAGCCTGATCTCAAACTAACAAAGATCCTCCTGCATCTGCCTTCCTAGTGCTGGGATTAAAGATGTGTGCCACCATGCCTGGCTACTCTATTTTTGTGTTGTAATTTATTTAAAGAAAAAACTATCTGTTCTCATTTTACAAGCCAAATCCAGTTCCCACCCCTCTACTCCTTTTGCTCCCGTCACCCTCCCCCCACATCCTACTACCCATCTCTCCTCAGAAGAGAAAAAGTTGCCCATGGGGAGTCAAAAATGTCTAGCACACTGTTTTGAGACTAGGCCAAGGCCCTCCCCACTATATCTAGGTGGAGAAAAATACCCCATCCAAAGAGAATGGGTTCCAAAAAGCAAGAACAAGCAGTAGGGATAAATCCTGGTGCCACTGCCAGTGGCCTCACAGTTTGCCCCATCCATACAAATGTCATCCACCTTCAGAGGAAGTAGCTTGGCCCTATGCTGGTTCCCTCACTGTCAGACTGAAGTTGGTTAGCTCCCATTAGCTCTAGTAAGCTGTTTCATTGGGTATCCCCATCATGGTCTTGATCTTTTTGCTCATATTCTCACTTCCCTTACTCTTTGACAGTGTTCTGGGAGATCATGCCAGTGCTCTGCTATAGATCTCTGCATCTGCTTTCATCAGTTGCTGGATGTAGGTTCTATCATGATATTTAAGATAGCCATGAATCTGACTACAGGACAAAGCCTGTTCAGGCACCCTCTCCACTATTGCTTAGGTTCTTAGCTGGGGTCATCCTTGTAAAATCCTGGGAATTTCTCTAGTGCCAGGTTTCTTGCTATACCCATAATGCCTCCCTTAGTCAAGATATTTCTTTCCTAGCTCTCCATCTCTGTCATTCCTCCATTTCAATCATCTCTTTCCCTCAAGTTCTCTACACTTTTTCCCCTCCTATCCCCTTCCACCTTCACTCTCCCTCCACTACAACACTCCCTATTTTCTCAGGAGATCTTGCCTATTTTCCCTTCCTAAGGGGATCTATTATATTTCTCTTAGGGTTCTCCTTGTTACTTAGCTTCTCTGGGGCTGTGGACTATAGTCTCCTTATCCTTTGCTTTACAGCTAGTATTTTATTCACCTATGAGTAGATCCATATCATAATCATTTTTCTCAGTCAGGGTTACCTCACTCAGGATATTTTTTTCCTAGTCCCATCCATTTTCATGCAAATTTCAAGATGTCATTGTTATTTACTGCTGAGTAGTCCTCCATTGTATAAATGTGCCTCATTTTCTTTATCCATTCCTCTAAAAATAATGTTAAAAGAAAAGCCATGTAAGGATGGAAAATACACAGAGAATCTGCATACTGAATGTTATTGTGTTGTCTTTGACTTCTTTTACTGCTGAGGAAGGAGCAACAGCTACTAAAAGACTTTTGATTATAAATGCTGCTGAATTAATCTACCCTATATATTTTGAAAATGCCTTGCCTTCAAAATTGAAGTCAAAAGATATGTTACCTTGAAGAAGAGATTTTGCTTTTGTTTCTACAGAAAATTAGAGGATGTGGATTCATTCTTGGAAATAACAAACAAACAAACAAACAAAAAAACATGAAGATATGCTCAAGGAAGAGCTCCTAAAAAATACCAAATGGCAATGGATGGCCCAGACAATTCAACGTTTTAGAATACCTATGTTTCAGTTTCTTTTGAGTTCTGCATCCAGAACACTGGCAAGGCTGCTGGCTGGCTGGGATGATCAACCCTCACAGAATACTCCAGTCAGGGTTTGACCTTAATCCTAAATTTAAATATCCATAAGATTACCAGCACCCCTAATCAGCAGGAAATAGCCTAGAGAACTACACCCACATTCCAAAGAGTGGATTATGGATGTTTGTCTTTCTTTAGCATGTTGGTTACATGTTGTCATGGATAATGGTCAGGAAAAGAGATAAACAAAAGAAATTAGATTCAAGGTTTTTTTTTAAAAGAAAAAAAGGGGGAAATGCTATGGGATAATGCTCTTCTACATGTAAAGATTTGTCACTCAAATTGATTTAATAAAATGATGACTCGCCAGTAGCCAGGCAGGAAATATAAGTGGAGCAACCAGACTAGGAAAATTCTGAGAAGAGAAAAGACAGAGAGACACAGTCACCAGCCAGATGCAAAGGAAGCAAGATAAAATGCCTTCCAGAGAAAAGGTACCAAGCCACATAGACAATAGTTATGAGTTAATTTAAGTTGTAAGAGCTAGTTAATAATAAGCCTGAGCTAATAGGCCAAACAGTTTATAATTTACAAAAAGGGTCTGTTTAAAAGAGGGCTTTGTCATGGGGATTTTAAGTTGCATTTGGATAAATAGAGGAAAAAAATGTGGGCAGGGAACTTAGAACAATATTTTTCCATTGTCAAATCAAAAGATAGGTAGTTTCAGGAAGAAAGAAATTTTTCAAGGAAACTGAAGGCAAAGGAATTTACAAATAGTTCTAATAGCAACCAGGAGCCATTAGGAGATTTTTTCTTTTTCCCTACATTTTCTCATTTATTCTCTCTGTGATGTTATCATTACTTTGTATTGATCCATTTCTGTTTATTTTTATTATAAGATTATATTCATTGTGCTCTAAACACTATAATAATGACAGGATATGAATCTCTGATATTTATATTGTTTTTATTTTATTAAAGTATTTATTTTATGTCTAACTGTCATTTAAACCAAGATAAGGTATGTTTCAGATTCTAATGGCAAGCCAACAATATAAGGCACCCTCTATAAATGGCCGTTGGACTATATTAATATCACAAGGAGATCAGGAATGCAGATGCCAGAGTTGTCATTCACTCCTTTCACACAAAAACAAGTAGTAATTACTTTATGTTCTAGGACACAAGTGTTTCTACATTTGATTGCTGCATTTTGAGCAATATAAATTTATATCCAGTACTCTACCACATAATATCCTGCTATGACTGAAAAGATCACCTACCTATAAACTCTATGAAAAATGTTGGAAGTGTTTGTGACTGGTATGTGTATTTTTCAGTTATCAGTAGAAAAGAAAGTCAGTGTCT
The DNA here is from genome assembly GCF_018167655.1 of Microtus oregoni. NCBI lineage: Eukaryota > Metazoa > Chordata > Mammalia > Rodentia > Cricetidae > Microtus > Microtus oregoni. The sequence goes on from NW_024543090.1 coordinate 8,880,059, forward strand.
CTATAGCCTGACATTCTTGTGTTGTTATATATAATTTCATTAGTTACTTATCTCATTGAAGTGACAAAATACCTGACATCCTACAAAAGGAAAGGTTTACTCCCTCTCACCATCCCAGGAGATGAAGGCTATCAGGGTGGGAACATCAAGGCAGCAGGAGACTGAGGCAGCTGGTCTCAAATCACCCACAGTCAGAAAGCAAAGGCATAGTAGCAATGCTGGTACACAGCTTCTCTTCTCCTTTTTACTCATCCCAGTTTCCCTGCTAATGGATCAGCGTTACCCATCGTTAGGACTGCTCACCCACACAAGCCCCTCAATTAACACCGTCTAGAAACTCCTTCACAGGCATGCTTAGAATTTTGTCTCCTAAGTTATTCTAGGTTGTGTTAAACTGACAATCAGCATTAACCATCACAACGCCCTTTTAAAATGTGTAGATTCGAATCAGGCCTTTGAATGTCATGCATTTGGTGAACAATGCCATAATATGATAAATTATCTCTGAAGATTTTATTTAAAAAGAAAAAAAAAACAGGTGGATAAGAACTATGGCTTTGTCTCCCCGGAATCTCAGGAACAGGAAATGACTCATCCCCAGAGGACAAGTCAGTATTCAGCTAACTCTGGCTCTCAGGTTTCAACTTGGAATTTAATCAGAATGCTGTATATGTATGTAACAATAATAATTAAAGAAGAAGAGGTCACGATTTGAGAGTGGGTGCGGTGACACTGGAGGCGTTGCAGGGGTGGTAGGGGCAAGAGTAATGTATTACTCATATATAAAGTTATCAAAACTGAAATACAAAGAAAAAACTGTTTGTTTAGTAAACCTCCTTGCCACATACAGAGCTTTGTCTGGTTTTTTTTTTTTTTTTTTTTTCCTGAGGCTCAAGTCTGTTAGGCAAAAGCCTGCTGAAAGATTCAACAGAACATTCTCCCCCTGTATTGTTTTTACTGTTTTTCTTATCAAGAGAAATGTCTCAGTTACATTTAAGGGGCTGGTCACTGGGAATTTGATCATGCTTCAAAAGTAATATGGGCAACACAAATAGGACTTAGTGTCTTTATTTAATTTGGTTTTTTTGGGGGGTGGGTGGCACAAGGGGGGATGAATGGGTAGTGAGTTTGAAATGGATGTGTTATATGACATTCTCAAATAATTCATAATCATATTACATTTGGGAAAAAAGAGCAATGTCTAGGCACTGGAAGGATGGTCTCATTGGTAAAGTACCTGCTAAATGGGCCTGAGGTCATGAATTTGAATCCCCAATAAACATATAAAAATAAGTCAACATAGTGATTTGTACCCATACCCCTCGATCTAGGGAGACAGGGACAGAATGATACATGTGGCTCATTAGGCAGTCACTTTAGTCAATTTGGTGAGGACCAGGTTCAATAGGACTCCCTGTCTCAAAAGGCAAAGTGCAGAAGCAATGGAGTATTACACCTTACATCAACCTCTTGCCTCCAAATGCATGTGTACATGTGTACATGTGCACGTATACAGAGAGGGCATGCATACACATGTGATATTTATATCCCCTCTTTCTAACTATAATGGAAATTAGTGACTTTTTTTTTCCGACAGAAAACAGTAGAATCAAATTAAATGTTAGGTTTAAAAACGTCCATGCAATTTTTCTGTTTTTTGATGCCACATGAGAAGTCCAACTCTAAATTCAGGTCAAGGATCAAGAGAGGTCACTTATATGCTCAGGCAGAAAGTTACACACATCTTCAAAAATGAGCTCAAATCTAGCCTTCCAAATTGATCTGTCATCTACTTTCCAATCTCAACAAAAAGTTAAAAGGCAAAGAATGAATGCAGGAAATCATTAAATCTCTCACATAAAGGATGCCAAGTAAAAAATGTCAATTCAAAGCTGTGACCTTTAGAATTCTTTCTTGAAATTTTGAAAAATGAAATTTTTACATTTAGAATTCTTTCTTAGTTCTCAGTAATTCCTGAAGCCTACATCCATTACTTTTTTAATTGACCTGCAGGAATGGAACCAATGATGATTAGTGCACATTATGAAAAAGTTTGTATTCAATATGAAAAAGAAACTTTATGTATGTTCAGCAATAGAGTAGATGCTAATCCATGAAAAGATTCCATGACAGGGCAGCAATCAGAAAGAAATCACGTGACCATACGTTTGAGTGTCATCTTGAGTATGAAAATATTTATTACACTAAAAGGAAGTAATGCTGACTTCCAACTCAATAAATCATATATTTGCAGTTATATAAATTGTTATAATATGCAAAGCAATATTAAATTACAGCATCTCATTTTACTAAGTTATCATTTACCAATATGGTCTATAGGGACATATATTGAATGTATATATCAAAGGAACCTGTAAAGTATATCGAAGCATTCATTGTATTTTTAATAATAACATTTGGTAGTTGCTTATTAAATAATAATGATATATTATTACATATAGTATATATTATACTCATCATATAAGTAAAATAAATACTTGAGATAATAACATAAATTAAAAACTCCTTCTCTCTTCTTCCTCTCTCCTTTTCTTTTTCTTACTTTCCTGTGTTTATCTCTTGCTCCCTCCTCTTTGTCTTTCTTAAATATCCTCCCAGATGCTTATTAAATGTCAAACCAATGTTGATAGATTTAATTATTTTAAGTTCTCTATTGAGGTAAGGTAGTATTAGATACAATTTCTAGATGAGCAACAAGTTGAACAACAAGGGCTTTTAAGACAGTACTCATTTGAAATGAAGTTTTCTAAAAGAAAAATTATTCTTGTAATGTTAACCATACATCTTTATATAAAATAACTTACTTCTACAAAATGTAATATTTCACAGATACTTTTAAGAATTGGCACTCAGAGTGTTTTTTTTTTTTTTACTTTAACATAAATAAGTCCCTACAAGAATACACCCTATTTATACATTAGCTAACAGTTTCAAATCCTAATAAAAATAAGCACTACAGGTTTGCGTGCATGTACTTAAATGTTTGAACAAGAAGTGCCCACCATAGTCTTAGGCATTTAATTAAAGTGGTGGTGTTCCTTTGGAAGGTGTAGATGTTGTGGCCTTGCTGGAGGAAAAACATCACTAGGGGTCAATTTGAGAGTACAAAGCCTTACCTATATCTGGTTTGAATGTATCTATTTCACACTTGAGGTTCAAGCTCTCAGCATGTTGTTTGAGCTATATGTTTCCATGTTGTATGCGGAACCTACCATCACATACTCTTACCCTCGAGTACCATAAACCTAAATAAACTCTTTCTCCACTAGTTATATTGCTCCCACTGTTTCACTACAGCAATATAAAAATAACTAACATTCCACAGATTGGAACAAAGGTGATCATATTCTGAGAACGAAATTGTGTTCTCAACCACAAAATAATTTTTTAGGCAACAAAACCAGAGCTGAAATTATGGTTAAAGAAAAGACATCTATACCAGGATGTCTCCACTGAGCTTGGCTCTTGTTCTTTGCCCCAATATCAGTACTCTGAAAAAAAATATTTCTTGGCAGGTAGATGCTGAAACCCACTATCCGTCTTCCTGAAGATACCACAGTGACCATGTCTATCTGATTTTCACCATAACTTTTCTCTTTAACTGTTTTACTGGCAATAGATTGACCATAGATTATTGGGGCTCTCAGAGTCTGGATTTTGCTCTAATAACTAATTAAATCTCATACTTTCCCCACCTACAAAGAGTAACAAAAGGAAGAAGAAAACAAAAGGATAACTGTGTGGGAGTGAAATTAAAGGATAGAAGGCATAGTGCTTCTGGAAGCCAAACTGGAAGATTCTCTAACCCAGAAGCCAAGCAGTGAATGTGCTCTACCCACATGGGATTGGTTCTTACAAACAGAATTGTAAGGAGTGTTTTTTTTCTTTTACTTCATATTAGGAATCATGAAAACTGTGACCAGAAATGGAACAAACATCAAGATTCTTAACTTAAAAACTGAGTATAAGTACATAATGTTTTCCAGGTTATATAATGGCATTTGAAATCAGAGATTATGTACAGATGTTAATGACATTATGAAATGTATAACATGAAATACAGACCATGTCAAATACTTGCCTAAGAGTGAAGTAATAACTTTCTATTACACATGAACACATTATCAAGAAAGATACGTATACTCCATAATGGCAGATTTGAAGATGCTTCTCACATGGGATTCCTGTAGTCCATGATGATAAATGTGAAAAGAAAAAAAAAAGTCATCCAGAAAGTTGAGAATTCTAAGTCCATATTGAGAGACAGAAATAAAAGAGATCAAATGGACAAAAGACTGGCTAGTTCAGGACAGTGTAAAAGATCATTTGGAGGACAAATGAACAGTAAAGTCAAAATAATATTAACCATTTTCACAGTAGCATAAAAATGCAACATGATGAACTATCTGAGAAAACAGAGTATATTCAAAATGAAATAAAAGAATAGCTATTGGGGGGGGTGATGTCTTTTACTCTTTTGATACCTTTGGAAATCTTTTAGTCCTACTGTGTTACTTTGTCTAGCATCAATATGAGGGGATGTGAGTAGTCTTATTGCAACTTGATACTCAATGTTTGGTTGATGTCCCTGAAAGACCTGCGCTATTCTGAAGGGAAATGGAGGAGGGGATCTGGGGGAGAAGAGAAGTGGAAGAGGGGATTGGAAGAAGAGGAGGGAGGGGAAGCTGCAGTCAGGTTGAATATCTGAGAGAAGAATAAATAAAAATTCAAACAATTGCCGGGCAGTGGTGGCGCACGCCTTTAATCCCAGCTCTCGGGAGGCAGAGGCAGGCGGATCTCTGTGAGTTCAAGGCCAGCATGGTCTACAAGAGCTAGTCCCAGGACAGGAACCAAAAGCTACGGAGAAACCCTGTCTCGAAAAATCAAAAAAAAAAAATTCAAACAATTAAATATAATTTCAATAAAATATATTTTTAAAAAACAAAAGTTTATTAAATATTTTTAAATATCCCTCAAGGCTATGTCACCCAGCGTGCATCCAGAACATTCCCCACTTCTGCATCCCTGCCATCTTTGGGCACATAATAGCACCTAGCTCAGCCTGTCTGGGCGCTGGGATTGAACACGGAGGGCATCTGGGTGGGCGGGAATTCCTTTGTCTCAATAGCCTGCCTGCAGCAAGCAAAGTAGGCGCGTTGTTTATGAGCTACCCAACCAGCAGGGAGATCTGATCTTGGCACCAGGAGAGCCATCACTGGGGCACCTAAAGAGCCATCACGGGAGAGTGCCATCAGTGAGAAGGTACATCAATGGGCAAGGAGACCTGATCCCATAAAAGAATATCCTTAGGGGAGCATTCAGAGGAAGAGATGGGCAGGCGCCAATGCAAGAATTCACCCAAAAATCTGAAAAACAACATGAAACCACCAGAACCCAGCAACATCACAACAAGAGGATATGAACACCTTAATCAATAAGAAGTAGAAAAAAATGGACTTTATTAAAGTGATTGATGCCCTTAAACAGCATGTAAAAAATTCCCTTATAGAAATGGATGAGAAGTATAATAGATAGTTTGAAGAATTGAATAAAGCAGTGAATGATACCCTAGCAAACCAAGGAAAAACAATAAAACAGATAATGGGAACAGTTCAAGACTTGAAAACTGAATTGGAGACAAGGAAGAAAACACAGAGGGCCAGCTGGACATGGAAAATCTAGGTAAATGCATAGAAATTACAGAAACAAGCATAACCAGCAGAATACAAGAGATAGAAGAAAGAATCACAGATTCTGAAGTTACCATAGAGAAAATAAACACACTGATCAAAGATAACAGCAAGTCCAACAAATTCTCATCACAAAACATTCAGGAAATATGGGACACAATAAAAAGACCAAACCTAAGAATAATTGGAGTAGAAGAAGGAGAAGAAGTGCAGCTCAACGGTCCAGAAAACATATTTAATAAAATTATAGAAGAAAACTTTCCCAACCTAAAGAAAGATATACCTATGAAGGTGCAAGAAGCATACAGAACACTGAATAGGCTGGATCAAAAAAAAAATCCCCTCGCCATATAATAATCAAAACACAAAGCATACAGAATAAAGAAAGAATATTAAGAGCTGCAAAGGAAAAGGGAAAAGTTACTTATAAAGGTAAACCTATCAGACTTACACCTGACTTCTCTATGGAAACCATGAAAGCCAGAAGGTCCTGGATAGATGTTCTGCAGAAACTAAGAGAACATGGATGCAAGCCCAGACTACTATATCCAGCAAAGCTTTCGTTCAATATAAATGGAGAAAACAAAATTTTCCAGGATAAAAACAAATTCAACCAATACATAGCCACAAATCCAGGCTTACAGAAAGTAATAGAAGGAAAATCACTAACCAAGGAGTCCAACAATGACCACAATAACTCAGACATCTAGAGACCCTTCACAATTCCAACTCAAAGAAGGGAAACACACAAACTCTACGACTAAAAAAGTGACCAGAGTTAACAACCACAGGTCATTAATATCACTTAATGTCAATGGACTCAACTCACCTATAAAAAGGCACAGGCTAAGAGATTGGATACAAAAACTGGATCCAACATTCTGCTGTTTACAAGAAACACACCTCAACCACAAAGACAGGCACCTACTCAGAGTAAAGGGCTGGGAAAAGGCTTATCAAGCAAATGGACCTAAGAAACAAACAGGTGTGGCCATACTAATTTCTAACAAAGTTGACTTCAAACTTAAATCAATCAGAAGATTTATACTCATAACAGGAACAATTCATCAGGATGAAGTCTCAATCATGAACATCTATGCCCCTAATATAAAAGCACCCATGTATATAAAAGAAACATTATTAAAAATTAAGGCAGCCATCAAACCGCACACACTAATAGTAGAAGACTTCAACACTCCTCTCTCACCAATGGACAGGTCAATCAGACAGAAACCTAACAGAGAAATAAGAGAATTAATGGAGGCAGGAATCAAATGGACTTAACAGACATCTATAGAACATTCCACCCAAATAGGAAAGAATATACCTTCTTCTCTGCAGCTCATGGAACCTTCTTGAAAATTGACAACATCCTCGGTAACAAAGCAAACCTCCACAGTTACAAAAAATATATTAGTAACCACCTGTGTCTTATCAGATCACCATGGATTAAAGTTCAAATTCAACAACAATGCTACCCCAAGAAAGCCTACAAACTCATGGAAACTGAACAGTCAACTACTGAACCACACCTGGATCAAAGAAGAAATAAAGAAATTAAAGTCTTCCTTGAATTCAATGAAAATAAAGAAACAAGCTACTCAAACCTATGGGACACTATAAAAGCAATCTTAAGAGGAAAGCTCATAGCACTAAGTGCCCACTTAAAGAAAATGGAGAAAGCACACATTGGAGACTTAACAGCCCACCTGAAAGCTCTAGAAAAAAAAAAAAAGAAGCAGACTGGGGCTGGAGAGATGGCTCAGCGGTTAAGAGCATTGCCTACTCTTCCAAAGGTCCTGAGTTCAATTCCCAGCAACCACATGGTGGCTCACAACCATCTGTAATGAGGTCTGGTGCCTTCTTCTGGCCAGCAGACATACACACAGACAGAATATTGTATACATAATAAATAAATAGATAAAGAAGCAGACTCACCAAGAAGGAGTAGAAGACTGGAAATAATCAAACTGAGGGCTGAAATCAATAAAATAGAAAAACAGAAAACAATCCAAAGAATCAATGAAACAAAAAGCTGTTTCCTGGAGAAAATCAACAAGATTGATAAACCCCTATCCAAACTAATCAAACGGCAGAGAGAGAATATGCAAATTAATAAGATCAGAAATTAAAAGGGGGACATAACCACAGACACAGAGGAAATTCAGAGAATCATTAGATCTTACTACAAAAGCCTGTATGCCACAAAACTGGAAAATGGCAAAGAAATGGACACTTTTTTAGATAAATACCGTATACCAAAATTAAACCAGGAAGAGGTGAACAATCTAAATAGACCTGTCAGTTGCGAAGAATTAGAAACTGTTATCAAAAACCTCCCTACCAAAAAAAAAAAAGCCCAGGACCAGATGGTTTCAATGCAGAATTTAACCAGAACTTCCAAGAAGACCTCATACCTATACTCCTTAATGTATTTCACAATATAGAAACAGAAGAGTCATTGCCAGATTCTTTTTATGAAGCTACAGTTACTCTGATACAGAAACCACACAAAGACTCAACCAAGAAAGAGAATTACAGGCCAATCTCACTCATGAACATCGACGCAAAAATCCTCAACAAAATACTGGCAAACCGAATCCAAGAACACATCCAAAAAATTATCCATTATGATCAAGTAGGCTTCATCCCAGAGATGCAGGGCTGGTTCAACATGTAAAAATCTATCAAAATAATCCATCATATAAATAAACTGAAAGAAAAAACCATATGATCATTTCATTAGATGCTGAAAAAGCATTCTACAAAATTCAACATCCCTTCATGATTAAAATCCTGGAGAGATTAGGGATACAAGGGTCATACCTAAATAAAATAAAAGCTATTATACAGCAAGCCGACAGCTAACATCAAATTAAATGGAGAGAAACTCAAAGCCATCCCACTAAAATCAGGAACACGACAGGGCTGTCCACTCTCTCCATACCTCTTCAATACAGTGCTTGAGGTTTTAGCAATAGCAATAAGATAACATAAGGGGATTCGAATTGGAAAGGAAGAAGTTATACTTTCGTTATTTGCAGATGATATGATAGTGTACATAAGCAACCCAAAAACTCCACCAAAGAACTCCTACAGCTGATAAACACCTTTAGTAATGTGGCAGGATACAAGATCAACTCCAAAAAATCAGTCGCCCTCTTATACACAAAGGATATGGAAGCAGAGAGGGAAATCAGAGAAGCTTCACCTTTCATGATAGCCACAAACAGCATAAAATATCTTGGGGTACATCTAACCAAGGAAGTGAAAGATCTATTTGACAAGTACTTTAAGGCATTGAAGAAAGAAATTGAAGAGGATACCAGAAAATGGAAGGAACTCCCTTGCTCTTGGATTGGGAGGATCAACATAGTAAAAATGGCAATTCTACCAAAGGGAATTTATAGATTCAATGCAATCCCCATCAAGGTCCCATCAAAATTCTTCACAGATCTTGAGAGGACAATAATCAACTTTATATGGAAAAACAAAAAACCCAAAATAGCCAAAACAATCTTATACAATAAAGGAACTTCTGGAGGCATTACCATCCCTGACTTCAAACTCTATTACAGAGCTACAGTAATGAAAACAGTGTGGTATTGGCATAAAAACAGAGAAGTCGACCATGAAATCGTATAGAAGACCCAGATTTTAACCCACAAACCTATGAACACCTCATTTTTGATAAAGGAGCTAAAAACATACAATGTAAGAAAGAAAGCATCTTCAACAAATGGTGTTGGCACATCTGGATGTCAACCTGTAGAAGAATGAAAATAGACCCATATCTATCACCATGCACAAAACTCAAGTCCAAATGGATCAAAGACCTCAATATCAATCTGAACACACTGAACCTGATAGAAGAGAAAGTGGGAAGTACCCTACAACAAATGGGCACAGGAGATCGCTTTCTATGTATAACCCCAGCAGCACAGACATTAAGGGAAACATTGAATAAATGGGACCTCCTGAAACAGAGAAGCTTCTGTAAAGCAAAGGACACTGTCACTAAGACAAAAAGGCAACCTACTGACTGGGAGAAGATCATCACCAACCCTACAACAGACAAAGGTCTGATCTCCAAAATATATAAAGAACTCAAGAAACTAGACTTTAAAATGCTAATTAACCCAATTAAAAAATGGGGCACGGAACTGAACAGAGAATTCTCAACAGAAGAAGTTCAAATGACCAGAAGACACTTAAGATCATGCTCTACCTCCTTATCAATCAGGGAAATGCAAATCAATACAACTTTGAGATATCATCTTATACCTGTCAGAATGGCTAAAATCAAAAACACCAATGATAGCCTTTGCTGGAGAGGTTGTGCAGGAAGGGGTACCCTCATCCATTGCTGGTGGGAATGCAAACTTGTGCAACCACTTTGGAAATCAGTGTGGTGGTTTCTCAGGAACTTCAGCATCAATCAACCCCTGGACCCAGCAATACCACTCTTGGGAATATACCCAAGAGATACCCTATCATATGACAAAAGCATTTGTTCAACTCTGTTCATAGCACCATTATTTGTTATAGCCAGAACCTGGAAACAACCTAGATGCCCTTCAATAGAAGAATGGATGAAGATAGTGTGGAATATATACACATTAGAGTACTATGCTGCGGTAAAAAACAATGACTTCTCGAATTTTGCATGCAAATGGATGGAAATAGAAAATACTATCCTGAGTAAGGTATTCCAGACCCCCAAAAAAGGAACATGGGATGCACTCACTCATAATTGGTTTCTAGCCACAAATAATGGTCATTGAGTCTATAATCTGTGATCCTAAAGAAGCTAAATAAGAAGGTGAACCCAAAGAAAAATAGATAGTTGTTATCCTGGGTATAAGAAATAGACAAGATTGCCAGGCAAAAAATTGGGAACTGGGGGGTGGGGTGGGATGGGGGAAAGGGGAGATGGGGAGAGACAAGGAAGAAGGGAAGAATGGGGGGAACTTGGGGAAACGGGATGATTGGAACAAAGGAAGGATGGATAGAGGAGCAGTGAATCACATAACTTAATTAAGGGAGCCATCTTAGGTTTTGCAAGAGACTTGAACCTAGAGGGACTCCCCTGTGCCCAGGGTGAGTTCCCCAGTTAGCTCCTCGGGCAGCTGAGGATAGGGAACCTGAAATGACCCTATCCTATAGCCATACTGATGAATATCTTGCATATCACCATAGAACCTTCACCTGGCGATGGATGGAGGAGATAGAGACAGAGACCCACACTGGAGCATTGGACTGAACTCCCAAGCTCCCAATGAAGAGCAGATGGAGGGAGAACATGAGCAAGGAAGTCAGGACCACGAGGGGTGCACCCACCCACTGAGACAGTGGGGCTGATCTATTGGGAGCTCACCAAGGCCAGCGGGACTGTGACTGAAAAAGCATGGGATAAAACCGGACTCTTTGAACATGGTGAACAATGAGGGCTGATGAGAAGCCAAAGACAATGGCACTGGGTTTTGATCCTACTTCATGTTCTGGCTTTGTGGGAGCCTAACCAGTATGGATTTTCACCTTCCTAGACCTGGATGGAGCGGTGAGGACCTTGGACTTTCCACAGGACTGGAGAGGGAGGGGGAGAGGAGTGGGGGTAGGAGGAGAAGAGTGGGTGGAGGGTGAGGGTAATGGGAGTATGGGAGGAGGCGGGAATTGCTTTTTTTTTCTTTCAAAAAAAATATATCCCTCCAGGATGAGATTTCATGATGTTGACATTCATGAAACAATATCAGTAGATGACCTGAAAGAAAATTAGAGTAACCATTTGTAACTAGAAATAAAGCCAAGAATAACTTTTCCTTGAAGCTGCCACATTATCTGGGATAGCTACAGACACTGAATCTGAAACCTGCCAACACCTTGACAGGCAGAGATCTGAGAATAAACTATACACTTACAGGAAGGAAGAAGGAATGAAAACTTCAAAATGTCTCTTGAATCAGTCAAGAACAATTTGTCTTTACCAAATTTCTTTAGCAACAATCTGAAAACTTCCATTTTAACTTGCATTGACTACCTATTAGAAGAGTTTCAGACCCAACTTTATATTTGCTATTTGTTTTTCAAGCCATGAATATGGATGTTATATTAATGGAAAACCTTAGGTAACAAACAGAAAGCAATGAAAACATCTGTCTGATGAAATAATTCTTGGACCCAATAATGAACGGAAAAAGTTATATATAATAAAAAATCAACTGAATATAAACATAACTAATCTATAAATATATGCAATCCTCAAACAAATATTCTACCATGAGCAATTACCCACTGAAAATATTAATAACACAATCAGAACAGGACATTGTTAAATAAGATACACTATCAGAGCATCAGAGAAGAAATTATCAAATGAAAAATAACCACTAACTTGAGAAAATAACACAAACGTAAAATTGGTTATATAAAAGACTGAAAATTTATAAGTCCCTGTCAGATTTATTCAAGGAGGAGAGAAACTACACAAATAATGTTAGAACTGAAATGAGGATATACATAAGGTATAAAATTATAAGGATGTAGAAGAAGACTACCACAATTTCCAACTCCAATCATTTAAGTGTCATTGACTAATTCTTAAATAAAACTGACTCCTGAAGAACAAGAAGGCATTCTTCCAAAATTATACATGTATTGAAAACACAGATGGATAGCTATAAGGCAAGGAGGCTAGCACACCAGTTTTCAGTGACCTTTCTTTTAAAAGAAAGGGGAAAAGAAAGGTTGGTAGAGAAAAAATGATTTACTTATCCTTTGCCTAAACAATGACAGCAAAGACTCTGAGTTCCTTGTTTATATTTATACATACACAGATAATACCTAGTATTGTATACACAATGTTTGTTCAACAAGCATTCAACATTTTATTAGACTATTAATGTAGCTTAGTAGATGGAGGTACTTTCTCCTGGGCCTAACAACTTGAGTTTGATCCCTGGAACTCACATAGTTAAAGAAGAGAACAAACTCCTTCAATATTTTTGTGACTTCCACACTTTGATATGACACATGTGTACCCCTATACAACCCCAAACAAATAAATAAGTGTAAAATGTATTAGATGATTAATACATTTTATTAATATTCAATAATTATTAAAATACATTAATGAAAACTTATTTCTACTGGCCCTTATGCTAAAATTCATCCACTATCTATATTCTAGAAACAATTATAATCCAAATACCTCTATGGTACTCATAAATTCATTGAGTCACATTATAACTTTTTCTTTTTGTGCAACTTTAATCAGTTATTTGGATACCTCTACTGTCTCCAGATTCAGTCTCAGGGTAGATCTACAGCACTGCCCACCCAACATCACCTTATCTCTCAGTAATGACGTCTTAGTTTTATACTCAGTCTCTAAACCTCTTTTCTAGGATTCCCAGGAGGCCTTAGCAGACCCTTCTGTGTGTCATGCAGACTGCCATGACTCACATGACCCAAACTACAGTTAGATGAACAGCATAAGTGCAGACTAACACTAACCTATGTGATGTGCCAGCCAAGTCTTAAGTTTTCTGTATGGTTTCTGTAGAAAATAAATCCAGAGTCTTTACTGCACAGACGGATCTCCAACCACTAACCATGGACACTCTGAACCTAACCGCCATTCACTCTCTTTATGGGCTGCTATAGTCCAAGGTCCCCATAGGCCACAGCAGTGACATCTATTAACATCATGCCCTCTGTACCTTTTATCTAACTTTTCAGGATCATTTCTTAATAATACACCTTTAACTTAAAACTTTGTCTCAAGATGTTCTTCAGAGAATTCCAACAATAAGTTCTAGTTAACAATTTAGGTTAATACATTTATGTTCATAATTTGTCACTTTTGAAAGATTTGACCTAACTACTTTCTCGATAAAATTTTTGTATCCAGTTCTTTATTCACACACTCCTGGTTTATGCCTACTTTTGTGGCCTTCTAGTTCTCTACTAAATTAAGGATATTTTATAGCTATTGTGTGGCATCTTCATGGTTCATGGTTCATAAATTCTTTCTAGAATATACCCATTCTCAGGTTAGTTGTTGCCAATTATTTATTGGTGCCTATCAAATCTACCTCTATAGCTCATTTCTCTCTACACTTGAAGACACATATTTTTAGTTGTTAATTACGTATTTACACTTAGATATCACCAAACGTAATAGATAATACTCATATTCTATAACTGTATTTGTGCTTTTATACTACAAATATGCACTTTGGATCTGTTTTCTGAGTTCATGTGCTCCCATCACCTGGATTCCTGACCATTATTGGCACTTTTATTTGTTTCTTCATTTTTTTTATAGAAACTAGCTATACTAATTTCATATGAACCCTCTATACATACAAGTGTATATATAAACATATATATAATCCATATACTATATTATTTTAATCTTCAATATATATTTAGTGTGATAGTTTGAAAGGCAATGGCTCCACAAAGGATTGTCACTATTAGGACTTGTGGCCTTGTTAGAGCAGGTGTAGTCTTATTGGAGGAAGTGTATCATTGTTGAGGCAGGACTACTTCCTGTTTCCAGTGAGTCAATATGTAGGAGGACTCTTTGCTACTTTTCCAGCACCATGTCTGCCTGCACACCACCATATCACACCATGATAAAAATGAACAAACCCCTGAAAATGTAAGTCATTCCAATGACATGATTTCCCTTTATAAAAGTTGTTTCAGTCACAGTGTCTCTTCACAGCATTAAAAACCCTAACTAAAACATTTTGTACACATGTATATTTACAAATATAGAATTTATTTTGGAGTGTATGTGTTTGATTTTTAAAGTAATTTCTCTCTTTGGCTAATCCTTCCATCATTTCTAATCTGATACTTTACATTATTAACCTAAAAGTCACACTGATTAAGGTATCTAGGATACTGTATTCTGGGTCATCTTTCTAAAATCAGAAACAAATATTAGAAAATTTGCTTGCTGATTACTATATGATGCATTTAAAATTTTCATTTACTGGATAAATGTCCAAGCAAGTAAACTATGGGTTGCATAAGTAATCATATTTGAGGTGCTGCATAATGTATATATTAATGATGATCCTAAGAAATAAGAAAGCACAGCCATCAAGACCTATGTGAAAATATTCTTGAAGGGGAATTTATCAGAGTTGTAAAATTTTATCGATAAATATATCTAATAAGTCCTACATAATGAAGACAGTCAAAATCACACCAATGTAGTTTTCTGCTCTTAGATAATTATCATGTGGCAGTGATATTTCCAATCTACTCTTTACATTATAGAGTCTCCAAGCATATTATTTTGCTGTATAATGAAAAACTAGTAAATAATTAGTACTGACTTTTCCCACTTACTGTCTTTCCCCACTTCTTGTCTATTACAAGCAAATTTGTTTGAAATATTTTCAGTTCTTTTTATTCAGTCTTTCCTGACCACTATCCAAGGGAGGTAGTTAAAATAGGCCATTGACAGGCTGATAACACTTATTTTCTCAACAATGATCTTTCCTAGGTGAGAAAATGCTACCTCCCTTGTAAAGAAAAAGAGCAGCTGCCTATGAAAGAACAGTGATCTCCCCAGGTGTGAGCAAAGGAAAGCGCATTGTGCAGCAGGTCTGTTAAAGAGAGAGTATTTCAGACTACTGGGTGATGTCAAACGTGGTCTTTGAAGGTCAGCAATTTCTTGATCTATGCTATTTGATATTTCTAGAAGTACTAAAATCTCTTAATCTGAAATTATTATGTAAATCACCTTGCTGGTTTTCACAAGGAAAATTAATAGTTTATGGCCATATATATTGTCTTCCATCTTTGAAAGTTGCAGATGGATTAAAGAGCACAAATGGGGAATCTAACAAAATCGTAGAGCAATGTTTAAAGGGCATAAAAGTGTGTACAAAATAAAATTCACATTCCTTGAGATGGCAAGAGGGTGACATTGTAGCAGCTATCCACTTTATTTTTATTGCTTTGTGTGTGTGCGTATATGTGTGTGAACATGCCTGAATGTGTGTATCCATGACTGAATGTGTCTATGTAGAGGACAACATGAAGCAGTTAGTTCTATTTTTTCTTCAGGCAGATCTCAGGAACCAAATTCAGGCTGCTGTGCTTGGCAACAAGCGTCTTTATCTGCAGAGCCACGTTACAGTCCCCAAAACAGATATAGCTTATTTATGTACATTTTCATGATTGTTGAGCCAATATACAATTTTGCTAGTACTACTTAAATATCCATTGCCACACGATGCACACATGAGCATGCATGAAGAGAAATTCTATGTATCATAGTGTTTAAAGATAAAATTCAAAAAAATGAGTTTCAAGCTCTTCCATAAAATGAACTACCTTTATGTTGATTGTTTACTCTAGACTGTGAAGACCATTCTGGGTCTTAATTCTCCTTTACTTTAAATTTTATTCGTCTCATAAGACTCAGTTTAAAATTCAACCAAGAATTTAGAATTAAGTTTCTAGACTACTTCAACTCAAAATTTGTCTACAAATTACTAAACTTGTTTCAGTTACAGTACATTCACTTAAATTGCTTGTTTTAAGTTTTTCTTTATTTTGACTATAAATCCATGCATGCATGTAGATAATATAGGATTGCAAATATACATGTGGATCTACTTTCCCATGTTTGTGGGTTGTGAGGATGGAATCTCACCATGGGATTTTTCTGTCTTATTTTTTTAAACATATTTTCTCACTGAACCTGGAGATTGCACTTTTGTGTAGAATGCCTGCCCAGTGTGCCCCAGTGATCCACCTGTCTCTCCCCCCTACCCCGGGTATGGGTTAGTGCTAGATTACAGACTTTCATAACCAGTTCCAAATTTTTATGTGAGTGCTGGAAAATACCACAAGTATTATGAAGCCTTCACAGGGTTTCAAAACTAGCACAATAAGGTCCTGAAGAGAAGTGAAGTCAGGTCACAAATAAGTTCACATACTATGATATTCAGCAACGCAGACTTTGTCTATTAAGTAAAAGTAAAGAGATATCACCAGTTAATGCCATCAAAATTTTTTATAACTTTTGAAGTTTTAAGAGTTCTCAACATTAAAATGAATGTCATACAGGTTTTGATTTACAAAATGTTCAATCTAAAGGTTTTAGCATAATTCTAAAGGATTTACATGACTTATTCCAGGTAAGCTTAAGCAGCAGAATATGAGCTTACATAGAACATAATCTTGTTACAAATGTGGTTTCACAATACTTTATGTACAGCAGTTTCTTGAGTCACCACAGATGAAAGGAGACAGAGACAGAGACCCACACGGGAGCACCGGACAGAAATCTCAAGGTCCAAATCAGGAGCAGAAGGAGACGGAGCACGAGCAAGGAACTCAGGACCACGAGGGGTGCACCCACACACTAAGACAATGGGGATGTTCTATTGGGATCTCACCAAGGCCAGCTGGCCTAGGTCTGAAAAAACATGGGATAAATCCGGACTAGCTGAACATAGCGGACAATGAGGAATACTGAGAATTCAAGAACAATTGCAGTGGGTTTTTGATCCTACTGCACGTACTGGCTTTGTGGGAGCCTAGGCAGTTTGGATGCTCACCTTACGAGACCTGGATAGAGGTGGGCAGTCCTTGGGCTTCCCACAGGTCAGGGAACCCTGATTGCTCTTCGAGCAGATGAGGGAGGGGGAATTGATCGGGGGAGGGGGAGGGAAATGGGAAGCGGTTGTGGGGACGAGGCAGAAATCCTTAATAAATAAATAAATTAAAAAAAAAAAAAAGAATATAGAGTAGAAACTATAAATGTTAGCCCTACATAACAGTGACTTTACTCTCAGTGCTGTGAACTATAACTGTGTGGTACTCCATAGGTAATTTTCTTTGACAATTACTTTTCCTTATGTGTAGCAGATGTATAGATATTTCTTTTTCATATGGCTATTTTTAAAGTTAAACAATAAATTATTTTAGCATAATGAAAAGAGTACATACACGTACTTAGTCCTTAGTAACGACACAATAAACACTTTATAAATATAACATACTTACAATAAATTTCTTCTCTTCCATGTATAGGTACATTCACTTCCTTGTACAAGTGATATGAGTGCAATTCCTTTCTAAAAATACGTGATTATTAGACTTTTGTTACTGGATTAGATCAAGTCAAAGCTTGGGCCCTGACAGTCGTGGCAGGTAAGGTTCTGTCAGTCATCCTAAGTAGGTCAGTTAAATAAAAGCAGAGAAGTTTTACTCAATACAGTTACACTACAAAGAGGAACATATTTAAAAAGAGCTCCTCAAGGTCCATCTTTGGGATCCTGATATAAGACTTTGATATGAGTAGAGGGGATAAAGCAAGCACAAAACATGAGCAGCCTCGGTCCTGTTGTGGTCCTGCCCATCATTGTCACATCATGGCTTTGGCTCTCATCTTTCCTGAAAGGTGGTTTGACAAATAATCAGAACTGAATGAGATCTGTCTTCTGAGAGATAGTCTTCCTACATAGCTAGAATTAGAAGTCTTTTTTTTTTCATTAGAATGAGAGATATTATGAGAAAATTACAGTTCTTTGGAGACTTTCATTTCAATTGCCTCACAAACCAAAAGGAGGAACTTTAGAAGATAATTCCTGCCATGAAGTTTACAACTTGTCTTAGAATAATGATCATGTTTTCCTTGCTAGGGTTTATTTTACAGGGTAAAAATAATGCTCAGGTAAAGATGAACAAATATATTGGACAATGTGATAAAGTGGAATGACATCAAATCAAGTTCATTTGGGAGCTATGGATCACTAGTTTCTCTCTCAGAGGCTTGATTAAAGGACAAATTAGATGTATATGGATCAATTTCTGAAGCCAGAAGAGGGAGAAGGAACTGCTGGACTTGTGCTACTGTGAGCTTGCCAAACAGCTGACCAGCTCTTGGCCACATAAAACAAACAGAAGGCACAGACAATTAAAAAAAAAAAAGAAAGTGTAGTAAGAGCTGATCTGCATTTTCCCTGTTGATTGTTCCATTGTCCTGAGGCCAAAACTTAGACCTGAGATGAAGAAGCTACATTCATACTGTGAGTTTCACTCTGGTGAAGTGATGGGGAGCAAGGAGCTTACTCTTGGAATGGCCCTCTGGTTCCTGTAGTTCTGTGTGAGTCCATGCATCTTATCTGGCTTTTGTTTTGCAAGCCTAATGGGAAAAGAATGGATTGGAATTGTTTAAAGATCTGTGAATACTAGTGGCAGGGGGAAGAAATTATAATTAAGTTTTTGTGTAAATAACAGGGCAAAAAGTAATAAATCCTCAGGGAGTACTCAGGACAGAGGCTCTTTTCATGAAGGCCACTGATGAGTCTTAGACATTACAACAGATGTTATGACAACATTAATATTCATAAGCTGGAAAGTAGTGAAAGAAAAAATATATAGATTAACAGAGCTGAGGAAGGAAAGGAGAGAATCAAATACATCATAAAATGATAAAATTACCCAAGAAATATTTCAAAGAGCAGTTATGCTCATTTGTATTAGGTGATAGACATCCCATTAAAACTCTCCCCTTTGATGACTTCAGATTCTAGAAGGCTAAACAAAGCTAAGTGTAAAACAAAATTGTAGGCTCTGAGACATATGTAGCAACACCTAGGTTATTACTGGAAATCTATCAACAACAAAACAAAAATAACATTACTAGAAAATTTTGTTATTCTATAACAATACAACATGTAGAGCTTAAGCTGGTGCCTACACAGAACTTTCATCTATTCTAGTGACCCAGGATGGTACGCTACCAAAGAGAAACAAATACTAACCTAAGCACACAACCTTTGATCTACAATCTGTCCTTCCTATAAAATATTTTAGGGCAATGATGGCACAAACCTTGCACAAGTAACCAAGTAATGTATAGTTTGACTTATGGTTCACTCCATGTGATGGAATGGGGCTGGAGAGATGGCTCAGCTGTTAGGAGCACTGCCTGCTCTTCCAAAGATCCTGAGTTCAATTCCCAGCAACCACATGGTATTTCAAAACCATCTGTAATATGATCTGGTGCCTTCTTGAGGAAGATACCTGGTCAATTATCCTCATCAACTTAGACCATGAAACCCAATATGGACAAGTTCAACAGAACAGCCGTATATGGCTGCCCATGCATGCTTTAACATTGCCATTACATAAATATTTTTTTTTCATTTTTTTCCCATGAGATGAAATCCATACGTAACACTTTTGGATGACCAAAAACCATAAAATAGCCCAGTGACCAGGTTAAAACCTGGTTTAAATAAGAAAGTAACAAAAAGACTCCAAATGATACTCTGCTATACTCATATATGATGAAAACCTTATTCCGTCATCATCAGAGAGGCTTCCTCCTACAGCATATGGAAACAGATACAGAGACTCACAGCCAAACACACACACAGAAAGAGAGAGACAAAGACAGAGACAGACAGAGGCAGACAGAGACAGAGGCCTTAAAACACACTAATCTAAACAAAATATCTACAACAAACCATCCCCTTGGAGCTCAGAGAACCCTGCAGAACAGGAACCAGAAGAAGTGGAGAAAATAGAGGGAATGGAGGACACCAGGAGAAGAAATCTCTGTAAAACAACTGAGCAAAATTCATGTTAACTCACAGAAACTAAAAAAGCAACACAGATCTGCACTAGGTCCCCTGCATATGTACTATAAATTTCAATTTATTACATTTAAGAGACTCCTGAATATGTGAATAACTGCAAATCTGACTCTTGTTCCTGATCCTGGGGGCTCTTATTTTTCTATTGGCTTGGTTTGTCCAACTTCGATATGGTAATTTTTCATTGTATATATATAAATGGCAATTTTTCGTTGCATATATATATATATATATATATATATATATATATTTCATTTCATTATGTTTTGATATCTCCTAGAAGAATTCAGATTAGGAAAGGAGTGGATTTAGCTGTGAGGAACTTGGAGTAGATGTAGGGTAAATTGTATTCAAATTATATTTTATGAGAAAAGGACCTATGTTTAATTACATTGGATAATATATGTGTAAGGTTTATGTTCTTTCAATAGATGCATTACAGTTCCCTTTTTCTTGCTACTCTATAAAACAGGGAAAATGTAGGAAATAGACTGAAGCTAAAATTTATTTTTGACTCTATTCTTTTTAAATGGTAGGTTGGGGTACAGATGTCATCTGTCACTGAGAAGAGGTGCTGTGGGAAAATGGTCTGTACCCTGTCACTTGTACTTTAAATAAACGCTGATTGGTCAGTAGCCAGACAGGAAGTAGAGGCAAGGCAGTTAGGCAGGAAGTAGAGGAAGGACAACAAACATTCTGGGAAGAATGAAGTTTCAGTCTGCATTTGTCACCCAGACAGAGAGGACGCCAGACACAGATCAAGCAAGATATGACTATCTTGCCGAAAAAGATACCAAGCCATATGGCTAACACAGACAAGAATTATGAGCTACTATAAGTTAGAAGAGTTAATAAGAATTCTGAGATAATAGGCCAATTATAATTAATGTAGACCTCTGTGTGATTTCTTTGGGACATAACGACTATGGGAACTGGGCAGGACAGGAATTTCAGTCAACAAAGAGGCAGGAGCATATAAGCAAACTGGACTCTCTGAATGTGTTGGACAAGGCGGGCTGACTGAGAAGCCAAGGACAATGGCACTGGGTTTTTATCCTACTGCACTTACTGGTTTTGTGGGTGCCTAGTCTGTTTGGATGTTCACCTTCCTAGACCTGGATGGAGGGTGGAGGACCTTGGACTTCGCACAGGGCAGGGAACCCTGACTGCTCTTTGGACTGGAAAGGGAGGGGGAAGGGGATGGGGGAAGGGAGAGGGGGGAGGGGGAGGGAAATGAGAGGAGGGGAGGAGGTGGAAATTTTTAAGTAAAAATTAAAAAAAAAATCTACTCTTGCTACTAGCACAACCTGTTAGTAGATTATTAATCAATAAATGGGCTCTCTTATACTAACCCCGACAAACATAATAATACCACAACTGGATTGCAAGAAATGTCATTTAGCACTGCTAAGGATCTCAATGCCTATAGCTGTTTTGGGAGGTGAATGGAAGAGAGCTATGGTGTAGAAAGGGCAAAAACACAGATGTTTGCCTCTGCAGTCTAATATGTGACATTTTCCTCCTGAATCTTGTGTTTATTAAGCGTATCTAGTCACATTTCAACAATAAATATAAGATTACTAAAGCTTAAATTGCAAACTGAACCCCACATACAAATTGTGGGAGATTTCAAAACTGTACTCTCACCAGTGGACAGGAATGTCAGACTGAAAATTAACAGATAAACAAGGGAACTATCAGATGATAAAACAAAACTGGGCTTAATAGACATCTATAGAACATTCCACAGCAAAACATGAGGGAGGGTCTTTGTCCTGCCTCAACTTAGTATGTCAGACTTTTGTTGACTCCCCATGGGAACCCTTACATATTGGGAGGAGTGGATGGGGGTGGGTTGGGGTAGAGTTTAAGGGGGGTGGGAGTAGGAGTGAGGGGTAGAACTGTAGGTGGAATGTAAATTGAAGTTAAAATAAATTAATAAATAAAATAAAAACCAAACTGATATGGTGGTATTCAGATCTTTGTTTCAAAGGAATTAATTTATTTTCTTGAAAATCCAGTAAGGTAAAAGTTTGTCTTGGGTGAATATTTCTATTTAGTTATGAAGTGAGTAAAGTTGTGGGCTTTAAAGAGAGGTGGACCTCTGGAAAGCTTTTCTGAGTTGAAACTCTTTGACCCATAATAAAGACAGTTGTATATACCTTACTAGGATTTAACAGAACCAATTCCTTAAATCAACTTCATTCAACACCTACTCAGTGAGAAATATATAGCATAATTATTTATTCAGAAATAAGAGAATCACAGGCTATGGTACTTATTGGAAGGAAGAAATTTTGTTGCTTAAATCATTGAAGAAAAGTACTTTACATTGGTTAATAATGTCAGTATTTATTAGTATTATTATTATCCTTCAAAGAATATTAATAGATTATGCTGTAATAAAATAAAGGAAAATGAATTATTTTTCACTTTAGCTACATTCATGTGTGTGTGTTTATATGTATGAATACGCACAAATTCTTAAGAAAAAAATGTATATAAAGACATATCCCAAGATTTCTAAACTCACAAACATAGCATTGGTTCTAAAATGTCCATTACAATTCTTCATTTTAAGATATAAAATCCAATATATCTTCCCTTAATACAGAGGCTTAGGATTCAAACTAATTTAATAAAGATTTCAAATGAAGTTGGAATAGTGAGTGACTCATAGGTCACATGTGGGTGGCAGGTGACAGAGGGGAAGGCCTCCAGGCAGAAAAGAGACTCTCAGAACTAGTTCCCCTGTCAGAATGGAATGAGATATTATGAGGTATTACTTCCTCTGTTATTTTAACCTATGGTTAATGCATAAGTCACATTTCCACATATTTCTATACATGAAAGTAATATTTAGAGAAGTTGTGAGGAGAAACTTGTCAAGTGTCCTCCCTCAAAACCACAAAACTGAAAATGTTAAAAACCTTGTTTGTGCTTACAGATTCAGGGTCTTTCCCTGTATTCCTTTCATCTCCCATAACCCAAGTAAATCAGGATCTACCTCCTCTTGCTTTACATGAGTGTGTTATGTTTATAACTTACTGAAGATTCTGTGCTATAAAAAATCAGCAATTTTATCCAAATGGTAACATTTTTGATAATCATTTTAAGTAATATATAAGTAAACAGAGCAAACAAGAAATCCATTTTAAACCTACATTATATTAAGTCAATGAGTTTGCTTTGCTTTAACTAGACTTAATATGTTCATGGATATATTAATATCTGAACAGGAATTTAAGCCATGATTTCAATGCATATATCCAAGTTAAATATTGTAGAATGAAAAGACAGAAATTAGTGATCTAGCAATTCCTTTATGGCCAAAGATACATATAAAACCTTCAGAGTCAAAGCTCTTAATAATTAAACCAGCAAAGTAAATCTCCTGGTTTTATCTAAGTACATTGAGGAAAGGCCTTATTTAGTATTATAGCATAAAATCATAAATCAAGGATAGAAGCACAGGAGTCTAGAGAGATGATGGATGGTTAGGAGAGTTTGATGCTCTTGTAAACGAGATGTGGATGAATGGAGTTCAGATCTCAGGACCTATGACATGCTGTTCAAAGGTGCTTGTCACTCTGTCGACAGCTTCTTGGGATCCAACACACCCTTCTGACATCCATGGACACCTATGCTAATGTTTCTCTCTCTCTCTCTCTCTCTCTCTCTCTCTCTCTCTCTCTCTCCCTCCCTCCTTCCCTCCCTCCCTCTCTCTGTCTCTATCTCATACACACACACACACACACTCGCCTAAAAAATTTTTAGAAAAAGATTTTAGAAAGTATAAACATGAACTTTATAAAACTTAAAAAGTTACAAGCATGGAATAATTGTGTCATTCTAATAGGGAGAAAGACTGAAAGTTGCAGTTTTATTTCTTATAATTATTATGACATTTGTGGTCCACGTGGAGACTTGAAAGCCTAGTCGTTACAAATTAAATGTTACTAAGTTTCTCATTATGAAACATTAGAAATGTAAGGCTAAAATGCTGGCTCAGTGGTTAAGTGCACATACTGCTCTTGCAGAGGACCTAGCTGGTTCCCAAAACTTATATTAGTTGTCAAATTCCTATAATTCCACTTCAAGGTGGTCCAATGTCCTGTGGCTTCTGCAGTCACCTGAATGCAATTAACAAACACATACATAAACCATGCACACCCACACATATATAAGAAAAAAATTGAATATCTAAAAAAGAATACTTTAAAATTTAAAAAGCCATTCTATATAAATGTGAGTATATTTTGCATAATTCTAACTTATGAAGTGATGCTTACAACTAATATATTAAATAAATCGTGTATATTGTATGAATAAAATAACTAGGATGAGTGAAGGACACAGGTATGAATCATTTCACTTCTGAGATTCTACAGGCATATCAAAGTGATCTGTTTTCCAATCTGTAGTGATCTCTGCTATATAACAGATAGAAGACTAATCTCTGCTATACCTCTGGAAACTTAATAAAATGTCCTTTTTACTATCATCCTGGCAAAACTTGTGAATAAACAGAAAATTAGGGTTAAATTATTTTAAAAGAGAAAATGAGAAAAATAACCTCACAACCATTTGAAAAAGTTCACATAAATAATGGGGGAACACCAATCCACCTGGAGCCAAGGTGAGATGTCAGCGCTGAGAGAGAGATTACTAGCTGCTTAAGGACCAATGAGCTCATTGGAATACTACCGTCAACTGATATAGGAACTCTATGTTGTAGACAAGACAGTGATGAAAGTGACAGATAAAATGTGTGTTGCATTAATGTTTGAGATATGGCAATGATTCAGCGAAAGTCAAACAGTATAATAGTCACATAAAGCAATGAAATGGTGTCTGAGATTAGGTGTTGAGAACTATGAAAAGCAGAATGAAAAAAAGTTCTAAATTTTTTTTAGAGAAGCATAGAAGTATGGGAAAACAACCTCACATATGTACATCTAGAATGGAAAGAATTTTTAAGGAAGAAAATTTTTGATTTATTAGGAATACATTAGATTTGTCATGATCCCTATCACTCAGCTTAACCCAAGGATTACACCTACTTAAGTTCAATATGCATTTCTGAATGGAGAATACGCATAGTAAGAATTCATGCAATTTGTGTTGTTGACTGTGTCCTTTGCACTACAGAAGCTTCTCAGTTCCAGGAGGTCTCATTTATTCATTGTTTCTCTCAGTGTCAGTGCTATTGGGGTTATATTTAGAAAGTGGTCTCCTAGTGGCAGCCTACAGAGTGGGAAAAGATCTTCACCAACCCCACATCAGACAAAGGGCTGATCTCCAAAATACACAAATAATTCAAGAAATTGGTCATCAAAAGAACACATAATCCAAAATAAAAATACCTAAAGAGAGAACTCTCAACAGAGGAACCTAAAATAATGGTTAAAAGACACTTAAGGAAATACTCAACATCCTTAGCCATCAGAGAAATGCAAATCAAAATAACTCTGAGATTTTATCTTACACCAGTAAGAATGGCCAAAATCAAAAACACTAATGACAACCTATACTGGAGAGGGTGTGGAGTAAAGGGACCACTCCTGCATTGCTAGTGGGAATGCAAACTGGTACAGTCCCTTTGGATATCAGTATCTAAGAAAATAAGGAAACAACCTTCCTTAAGACTCAGCAATACCACTTTTGGGCATATCCCCAAAGGATGCTCAATCGTACCACAAGGACATGTGCTCAGCTATTGTTTGTCATAGCCAGAACCTAGAAACAACCTAAATGCCCCTCAACCAAAAAATGGATAAAGAATATGTGGTAAATTTACACAATGGAGTACTACACAGCAGAAAAAAAATTAATGTCATCTTGAAATTTGCAGGTAATGGATGGATCTAGAAAACATCATTTTGAGTGAGGTAACCCAGACCCAGAAAGACAAATATCATATGTACACACTAATAAGTGGCTTTTAGACATAAACCAAAGAAAATCAGCCTATAATTCACAATCCCAGAAAGCTTAGACAACAATGAAGATCCTAAGAGAGACATACATGGGTCTAATCTACATGGGAAGTAGAAAAAGACAAGATCTCCTAAGTAAATTGGGAGTATGGGGACCATTGGAGAGGATTGAAGGGTATGGGAGAGCAAGGGTGGGTAGCAGAGAAAAATGTATAGCTCAATAAGATCAATATAAAAATTAAAAAGAAGAATGCATGTAAAACAAGAAGGATAAAGATGGTACTGGAAACTTTCATAGATCAGAAATGAGGATAGGAACATGTTTGTAAGAACATCAAGTTGTTGGTACAGAAATCAGAAGGTCCTTTGAGGTTCCCTCTCCTCAGTTGCTCAAGGTACTAGCTGGGGATATCTCCCTGGACACCTGCGAGCCCCTCTAGAGACCCTATCCTATAGCCATACTGATGAATATCTTGCATATCACCTTAGAACCTTCATCTGGCAATGGATTGAGGTAGAGACAGAGACCCAAATTGGAGCACCAGACTGAGCTCTTAAGATCCAAATGAGGAGCAGGAGGAGGGAGAACATGAGCAAGGAAGTCAGGACCACGAGGGGTGCACCCACCCACTGTGACAGTGGAACTGATCTATTGGGAGCTCACCAAGGCCAGCGGGACTGGGACTGAATAAGCATGGAATGAAACCAGACTTTCTGAACTTGGCGGACAATGAAGGCTGATGAGAAGCCAAGGACAATGGCACTAGGTTTCAATCCTAATACATGAACTGGCTTTGTGGGAGCCTCGCCTGTTTGGATGCTCACCTTCCTGGTCCTGGATAGAAGTGGGAGGACCTTGGACTTCCTGCAGGGCAGGGAATCTGGACTGATCTTCATTCTCGAGAGGGAGGGGGAATGGAGTGGAGGAAAGGGGGAGAGGGAGAGGGGAGTGGGGGAGGGGGCAATGTGTGCGAGGAGGGGGAGGGAAATGGGAAATTTTTTTTTGCAACAACTAAAAAAATAAAATAAAAAAACAAACAAACAAAAAAAGACTTACATTAAGAGGACAAGTCTTCAGACTATGTCATGTGTGCCCACAGGAATTCATGGAATCATCTAAGAGTATGCACACATAAATAAATATCCAGTTCCCTTTCAAAAAAAAAAAAAAGAAATCAGAAGGTCCTCTGAGCCATAGATTAGAAATAAATGATGTTATTTTTAATTAATTATTTATGTATTCTCTCATATTTTGCATTCTGACTGCAGACTGCACTCTCCCCTCCTTTCTTTCCTCCCAGACCCCCACAACCTTTCATTTTCTCCAGATCCACACATTCTCTGTTTCCCTTCATAAAAGTGCAGGCTCTCCAGAGTTATCAACCAAACACAGCATAATAAGTTCCAATAAGACTAGGCACATACCCTCTTATCAAGCCTGAGCTTTTTTCTATTGAAGAATGAAAAAAGAAAATGTAGTACATCTACACAATGGAGTATTACTCAGCTGTTAGAAAAAAAATGACCTCATGAAATTTGCAGGAAAATAGATGGAACTGGAAAAATCCTGAGGTAACAGAGATCCAGAGAGTCAAACATGGTATGTACTTATTTAAGTGGATATTAGCTGTAAAGTATAGGAGAATCATGATAAAATCCACAGACATAAAGGATGTTCTTAAAGATGGACAGGGTATATGCCGGAAGAACTCTGTAGTAAACAAAACTCGCCAACATAAGAAGAAAATTTCCAGGTGCCCTAAAATTTAAGTTAAATGATATTGGTTATGGGGACCAAAAGATCTTCTGTAGTCTTTTCACATGTTTTCAGGATTCCATGAGAGTGGAAGAAAGAGAAATTCTGTTACATAGACATAATGGTGCTTAACAAAATGAAGGCAAACAGTAGAGATGTTTCTGAAATGTTTTTATATGACTGGAAATGTTAAAAAAATAGTAAACTAAATAGCAAGACCATATTTCCGTTTTCTTTTGTTATATTTATTAATTTTTCATTTATTTTACACACCAACCAGTTTCTGCTCCCTGTTTTCCTCCCCATCCCCGTACACTTCCAATCCCCTTTCCTACTCTCCATGGGCCATCCTCCCCATCTATTTCTCACCTCTGTTCAGAAAGAGTGAGGCCTCCCATGGGTATCAACAAAGGATGGCGCATCAAGTTGAGGCAAGAACAAGCACCTTTTTCTGCCTCAGGCCTTGGCAAGGCAACTCAGAATAGGGAATAGATTCCCCAAACCAGCTCAAGTGTCAAGGACATGTCCTGATTCTACTGCTAGGAGTCGCACAAACAGAATAAGCTACACAACAGTCACACACATGCAAAGGGCTTAGATCCGACCCATGTAGCTTCCTAGCTGCTGTTTTCTTTTTTCCTTTTTTAAATTTTTTAATGTTTTTATTGAGCTATAATATTTTTTCTGCTTCCCTCCCTTCCTTTCTCATCCCCTTTTACCCTCTTCAATGGTCCCCATGCTTCCAATTTACTCAGGAGATCTTGTCTTTTTCTACTCTCCATAATGTATATACACGAGTAATCCTGGAAGCAAATTTCACAATAAAGAAGAGGACTTGGACACCAAAATTGAACCAGTTTTTCTGACAACCTTCAAGGAGTTCATAGCCCAACAGGATCTTCTTCAAAGAACTTATTGTGAGATATAAAAGAACACAGAATTGTAGATATGACTGAGGCCCTGTGAGAGAAGTTAAAACAAGCTTCAGTTTGCAGTAATTTTTTTTTAAAAAAAGATAAATTTATTAAGTATGAGGATGTAAACATGGAATGTGTTTGTATGTTTTAAGGAGAAGGAATCACCACCATAGGCTGTTGACATTGGAGGACTAAAAGAGGAAGCTGAAATGAGGGCAGGAAGTGTGCGATGCAGACCCATGCCCGAGTTGAACTTGTTGCACTCCTATGCTCTCTCTTTCCTTTGCTTCCTATTACCTGACAGCAGAAACAGAATGAGTAAGCCGTGGTGAGAGAGATGCTCGGGGGTGATGTATAGGAAGTGAGCAGCATCTTTGAAGATTAAAAGTAGAGTGGAGTAATTTAAAGTTAGATCACATACATAAATAAAGCAAAGTACAGCACAGGAATTCTGTTTGGTAATGAAGAGCATTAGAATGAAGTGCTTTGAAGATGAATGACAGGCATAACTGTCTCCGGAAAAGCCTACACTCACGTCTTGGATGTGGAATGTTCTTTCTCTAAGTCAAATCTTTCTCAGATTCTCTGGGTATTTTTCTTTGCACATGCCTAAACCTCTCTTAAAAAGCATCCTCTCTTTTTAAAAGATTATAACATAAATACATTTCTCCCTTTGTTTTCCTCCATCCAAGATCCCCATATAGTCCTCCCATCTTCCCTTCAAATTCATGACCTCCTTTTATCCACTAATTGTTATTACTTGTACACACACACACGTACACACACACGCACACACACATGCACACACACACACACACACACACAAATATTCCTAAAACTTCCCAAATAGGTCAGTATAATGTTACTTGTGAGTATGTTTTCAGGCTTGGACAACTACCTGATGGTCTTCCCTAAGGAAGACTGTATCTCCTGCTCCCAGATTTTCTAGTTTCCTATGGTCCTTTGTGAAGGTTGAGATTTCATGGGATTTTCTCCTTCCACTTTGGCAAGTCTTTGGGTGTTATCCTTGTTCCACTCACATTGGGCAGTCATGTCAGTGAGACTTACCCGTGTTGTTTCTTGTTAATTTGTCATGACCTATAAAGTTTTTCAGTGTTAAATCTAACCATGTTAGCTCCACATGAGTAGAAAGGCCTCTTCAGGCTACCATAGACAGCAACATCAGGTTACGCCTTCTGCTGCTGGTACCCTGGCACCTTGGTTAGTGGTCTATCCAGGGATATTCGAAAGCACTATTCGTGAGTTGTCATCACAGTGGTTTAGCTGCTATCATCTGTTGGTTTCACTGTTTAATGACTTTTTCTGATTCCTCCTTTTCTTCCCCCCCCCCCCTTTTTGTTACATTTTATCTTTTGTTTTCTGGTCAGACATCCACTTACTTGGAAAGGAATATCATTGGTACCACAGATTAAATCTTTCAAATGTCCTTTCTTATATCTAATGGAATAATCATGGCTGAGTAGGAAGTACATCATCTAAGGACTAATCTGCTCATATCCTAAGCTACTGTTTTGTCTAAAAAGAAGTTCTCCAAGACCTTGTGGTGAGTCAACTTTGGGGTGATAAACAGCAATGTGGATATTGTTAACTAATACATTCAGGCTCTAATACACATCAGAATGGTTTGTACGCATGACATTCTCAGATCCTTTACTTGTTCCTCAATCTTATATATTGGCCTTCCTAAACTTTAAACTTCATGATAGGTAGAGCTTGGGGCACTCGGTGACGGTTTTGTTACATTTATTTCCCACAGCCTCACACTTACACCTGCTCACACTGATTCTTATTTTTATTTAAGAATTCTCAGTAAATGATACTTGCCTTTAAAAAACATGATAAGAAAAAAACAATATGGTATCCTATGTCTAGTAAGAGGATATATATATGTGTGTGTGTGTGTGTGTGTGTGTGTACTGAGTTTTCACTGAAATATGAAGAATAAATCTATTTAGTTAAAAAAATAAAATATATACAGAAAATAGATTAAAGACAGTTTAGTTTAGTGGCTTACCAATGTGATGAAAGCAATCAGATAATAGTCCAATTTGTGTGAACATAGTAGTTCATGCCTATAAGTCCAGCTTTTGGGAACTGGATATAAAAAACTAGGAGTTCAAAGTCAACCCTGAACATACAGTCATTTGTGAGTCAACCTAAAATACATAAAACTCTGTCTCAAATAATAGATACTGTATTAATTTAAAATTGATAAATAATAAATATGAATGAAAATGACAATTTTTATATTTGTATATGACTATTGTTATGTACATAGCCTACCTATGAACTTACACTTGGATATAATTTTTAGGTACCATGAGCTTTGATTTAAATAGAAACAAAAACACAAAATTGAGCAATTTTGGTCATGGCAAGGGCTCACTGTCTCAGTTCTCAAAGGTAACTTGAAAGGTCAAGCTACCAATCATTGAGAAATTAATTAAGCTTCAGAGTGAAGCCTTGTATTATTCAGGGGAAACTGCCCCTATCTAGGGTTGTTTTTTTTTTTTTCTGTGAGATTCTACTGTCCTGGAATTCAAGGTGACGAGTTTAGGATAATGACTTTTCTCTTTGTGCCTTTAGCCTTGGAAGAAGATAAATCAGAGAGATTCTCTTTAAGAGATAACATGCCTGTGCAGAGACAAACTGGAGTATATCCAAAGGAAAGGAGAAAGACGTGAAAGGGAGGCTACGATGCTAGCATTTCATCCTGATTATAGCTTTCCTTGTGAACCCAGCTCCTCTTAATAAATTTGTTTGTTTGTTTGTTTGTTTGTTTGTTTTTTTGTTTGTTAAGAACCAGACCAATCCAGGGCTTTCTCAGAATCTCTGATGATAGAACAAGAAAAACTTAGTTCTATGTTCTTGTCCAGGAACAGACTTGGCAAGACCTTGTCTGAGGACCTGGAAGGAGTTATGGTTTTGGTTCCTGGGATCTTGATTTTACCTGAGATGCCTTTGAGTTATCTTATGCTCCCCTTGTGCAATGTGGATTGATTAGCTTCCTGCTGATGATTCCCCTGTTGTATGATGGCTTTTGCTAACTTTGACCTATTTTTCTTCAGAAAATAATATATAAGATGCAATACTTCTTTATAAGCTTTCTTGGCATACAATATAGCTTGTACAAGACCTCCTAATCCCAGGTTCCTGTCTTATTTCTCCTCTCATCTCTTAGCCAACTTCCCTTATTTCCCTATCATTGAAGAGTCTGCTGGTTTGTGTTGGATTTTGATGCCTGTTATGATAGATCTTAAATCTAAAAACTAGTTCGTTTAATTTTGTTGGTAAAAAAAAATAAGAGTCTCTAGGATGTTAACATTGTTTGCCTTTGTACATAACTGTTAGATATTTAAGTTGAAGAGTGTTTCCTGTGTCTCAAGAACAGCCTGCTGAGTTTTCAAGTGACCAAAATATATTTTATGAAAATTTTGTTATTGTTGTTATTGTTTTTACATCCCAACCAAAGTTTCCCTCCCTTCTTCTCAGTCCATCACCCTCTCCACCCAATCCCATCCACCCAATAACTTCTCTTTACATACAGGTAGGCATCAGCCATCAATGATATATCAAGTTGCAGTGAGACTAGACACCTTTTCTTCTGTTAAGTCTGGATGAGGGAATCTGGTAGGAGGAATGAGTCTCAAAAGCAATCAACAGATTCAGAGACAGTCCCTACTGTGACTGGTAGGAGTCCCACACAAAGACCAAATTACATTACTGTAACATATATGCACTCCACTATACCACAAAGACACTTGCACAACTATGGTCATAGCAGCTATATTAGTAATAGCCAGAAACAGGAAACAACCTAGGTATCCCTCAATTTAAGAGTGGGTAAAGAGGCAGGAACAAGGGCCTCAACATCTCTGAGGAGTGGATGGGGGATGGGGTGGGGAGAAGATGGGGGGAATAGGAGGACAGGAGGGAGAGGGAACTGGGATTGGTATATAAAACAATTTTTTTAAAGAAAGAGTGGAAAAAGAATGGATAAAGAACATGTGGTACATTTACACAATGAAATATTATGTAAACAATGACATCAGGAAATTTGGTGGCAAATGGGTGAAACTAGAAAAGATCATCCTGAGTGAGGTAAGCCAGACCAAGAATTAACAAAAAGAAAAGAAAGAAAATGGAAAATAAGTAAATATCAGAGAGAATAAGAGATGGAAATGATAGGCATCATCCCTAAGTCAGATGTTAGTAGGCATTTATGTCACCTGTCGATTTACTCTCCACTTTTAGGAGAAAGCTACAAATGCAGACAATGAAATGACCAGACTTCTGACATTAACATTTAAATTCAGCTTCTGGACTTTCAACAATAGGCATAAAATAGAGGCTGTCTGCACAAGCTCCACAGCGTGATTAAAGACACAAGAATGAGCCTAATTGAGAGCTAAGCCCTCGAGAGCTAAATTTCCCTGGGCAAATGAAGATACCCCCACAACCTCTACCAGAAGAAAGGAGACTCTCAGATACAAGGCTTGCTGTAGCTGTGCAAATTCTGGAAACAGAGACAGACTCTTCAGGAGGATTCTAAGAAACTGAGGTATCATTGCTTCTGCAAAGGGAGAAATCACTATCAGGGATAATACACCACCCTTCAAGGGAGGAAGGAGATTAATCCAATGGTTATTGTCCTTAGAGTAAAACAGTTCAAGGTTTCCTAGTGAGGCTTCCTCTCAAGAAGATAAACATCCAGGAGTTTTGGGTAGCTTAAAGTAGCAGACGAAAATATGAATTTCATTTTCTGCAAGGAGACTTCATTCTATGATGAAACCAGGGCTCCATTTGAAATAATTTTGTATAGTAACTCTCTTATTTGCTTGTTGCTATAATATAATGCTCTGACTCTAAACTACTTAATTTCTTTTGTTTTGGCTCACAGTTCAAGGTGAAGTCCATCCCAGCAGGGATATCAGGCCAGCAGGACCTTAAAGTAACTGCTTACATTATGTCCACAGTTAAGAAGAGAGCAACAAACACTGTGCCAACCCAATGGTTCTGTTGGAGACAGTCCAACACCTATCCCAGGGAATGGTGCTACCCATAGTGGCTGAGTGTTCTTGCCTCAATTAATCAAATGAAGACCATCCTCCCCAGGTAACTATTCCTCATACATATGTTCAGAGGCTTGTTTCCCAAGAAATTCTCTATCTCAAGTTGATTAGAAACTTTTTTTTTTTGAGACAGTGTTTCTCTGTAGCTTTTGAGCCTGTCCTGGAACTAGTTCTTGTAGATCAGGCTGGCCTCAAACTCACAGAGATCCACCTGTCTCTGCCTCCCAAGTGCTGGGACTAAAGGCATGTGCCACTACCTCCCGGGACAGAAAACTTTTAAGGACAAACAATAAGGTATAACATAAGGAGTCCTCACTTAAAATTAGGGGATGTTCTGATATCATAGTTTACTTCCCTGGTTAAGCTCTGTATTAAGTAGATGGCCAAGAAGTTTGCTATCTGCAGTAGTAGCAGCAGTGATGGATGTGAAGACTACAAACTGCTCTGAGACCTCTGTTACAGAATTAAATGTAAAGCTTATCTTACACAGAGGCAAGAAAGGAATGCTGTACCCAACAGAGTTATGGTAAATGACTGACAGCCTCAAAGGAAATATGAGTCTGTTGCCCAAAGCAGATCAATAAAAAAATATTAAAGGACTTGTGACTCATGTCATATGGGATGACAGACATTAACTACCCTAGATATCCATGTCTTTGGGGAAAAGAACTAGAGTTCCCAGTTCCACAAGTGGTAAGAGCTATCTCCTGTTTCTTTAATGTAGAAAACAGAACGAAGCCATTGCCTTCACTGAACCTAATACAAAAAGGAAACATTGTCCTGGAGAACATGGAGATGAGAATTCACGCACATGCCTACCTTTTAAAGATATAAATACAGCTGGTATTCCCTGACACAATCTTAGTGTGGATAGATGGCTAGCCTACACTGACTAACAAAACCTAAAATGAGTTTCTATAATAAAACCTACTTCTCTGAGTCCCCACTTCTTCAAGAATATCTCGAGGTTAAGCCTGTTTGTGCCTGTAAAGTATTAAAATATTTAAAAGAGTCTCTCCAAACAAGAGAAAAGATATCTTTTTATTCACAAAGAGGAGTTCCATTTAAAAGTCTATCAGACGTGATGATCCTGCACAGTGTTTAAATGGCTTCATTGTTTTAGATGCTGTCAGTGTAATCACATGTCTTCAGTGAAGACAATGGCTCAGTATTTCCCTTTTAAAAGGCTCCACCAATGGATAATAATTTCTGGGAATTGTTCCTTTAATGCTTTGCTATATTCTCAGTTCATAACCATTAGTATGTTTCTTTTCCACTGCCTTATTTCTAAACTCAAATGTTAAAATAATGAGGACAGCTCTCCTACAAAACTGAATGGCCCAGAGATAATGACAAGAGCACAAAGGGGAACCAGTGCCATTATTCAAGTAGAGTGCAGTGTTACATATGACAACTGGGGCAATTGGTCCTTGGTGCGCCAAAATTTGCATACCTAAATTAAGTCTGCGTCAGATTCTTCTTTAATTTTTGGTGATTTACTAACAGCAGGATTCTCAAATTACACACACACACACACACACACACAAACACACACAAAGCGAGAAAGAGAGAAAGGGAGAGAGACAGACTTTCTATTTTTGGTTCTAAAACAAGCTTCTGTATTTTGTTTGTTTTGGTATTCTGAGTAATGACTTTCCTTCGGTTAGAATGTCAGCAGAAGTCATGTCCTGATATCAAAGCTTCAAAGCTTGGGCTTTCCCTTACCCCATTCCCCCACCTTGGATTGAAGAAGCTCAGAACTATTATTTCCAGGGTTGGTAAGGTCTTCTTTAATGTTAAGGTATTGAGATATCAGAAATGAAAATTAGGGCACTATAGAAAGATAGCAAAATCCAGAGAGAAATGAGAAGAGAAATTACCTCATCTTTTAGTCTGGCTTAAGTTTCTTGATACCTGAAAGTAGCTGAGTCTGACACAAAATTCACTGTGAAGATTTCCTACACAAACAACATATTTTTTTCTCTATAGTGATACTTCAAATAAGAAGGATAAACCCGCAACAGAACAAGCTTAATGTTTAAGTGGGCATGACTTTATAGATTGGCCATGTTCCTTCACCAGTTATAAATGTGTACTTTGCCATTGAGAAATTTCTAAAAATTGTGTTTACAGTCAATGCAAGCAAGCAAGCAACAATGAAATGTTTGTTCCTCAGAAATGACTTAAACAATCTAAAGTTTGAATTTATCAGATTGCAATGCAACTGTGGTGGTTTGATTGCGAATGGCCCCCATAGGCATGTATATTTGAATGCATAGCCCCTAGATGATAAACTGTTTAAGAAAGGTCAGGATGTGGCCTTGTTGGAGGAGATGTATCACAGGGAATGTGATTTAGAGCTTCAAGAGCTCATGCCAGGCCTGGTGACTGACTCTCTCTCCCTCTCCCTCTCCCTCTCCCTCTCCCTCTCCCTCTCCCTCTCCCTCTCCCTCTCTCTCTCTCTCTCTCTCTCTCTCTCTCTCTCTCTCTCTCTCCCTGCTACCTGTGGATCAGATGCAAGTTTCTCTGTTATTTCTCCAGCACCATGCCTGCTTGCTTGCTACCACTTCTCCTGACATGATGATAATGAACAAACCACTGAAATTGTAAGTAAGTCCTAATTAAATGCTTTATTTTATAACAACTGCTTTGGTCACGGTGTTTCTCCGCAGCAATATAACTGTGACTAGTGCTAACAACACATCTAGTGTGACCTTTTCTTGTGAAGCCTGCATATAGGTGTTGGATGTGTTTTGTCCTTTCCCTACGGCTGTCTCTCTGTCTTCTGTTTCTCTTTCTCCCTTTTTGATGTCCATGCTTAAACTCATATTAAAAACCTTTCTCAAGCCGGGCGGTGGTGGCACACACCTTTAATCCCAGCACTCGAGAGGCAGAGGCAGGCGGATGTCTGAGTTCGAGGCCAGCCTGATCTAGAAGAGCTAGTTCCAGAACAGGAACCAAAAGCTATGGAGAAACCCTGTCTCGAGAAAAAAAAAAAAAAAGAAAAGAAAAAAAAAAAAAGAAAAAACCTTTCTCAATGAACCTCATCTCCTATATATAAATAAGAGATACAAATGATACAATTGTGGTAAAGACCTCAATGGCATTTTCTGGCATGGACTGAAACACAGCTTTCAAGCGTGTAAGAAGTTCTGCTTTTCTTGTTACACTGATTCTGAGCCCTTACAAACTGACTCTGGGGATGCAATTGGAAGCTGTTTGTCAGTGTTAAAATTCTAGACTTTTTTGACTTCCCAAGGAAGGCCTTACTCCCTCTGAAAAGTGGATGGGGAAGGGGGAGGGGGTGGAGGGACAGGAGAAGGAGACGAAGGGGGAACTAGGGTTGGTATGTAAAATGATTTTTTTTTTTTAATAAAAATACTTTTAAAGGGGACTTTGTTACTCCAGTTTGGCTTGTGTTACAGGTGATCCTAACAATGATTCTCAAAACCAAGAGGAAGAGTAGAGAAAGCTCTCCTATGAACAGAGACTCAACCTTGGATGACAAAGATATGTGTAATCATTTTCTTCACTTTAGACTCAAACTACAAACTGTACTCTGTGGGAGGAAGAAATGACTGTAAAAGAAAACAAAGGATGCTTTTGTAGACGTTTGGTTGGAAAAAAAAAACAACAATGATTTCAAGTGAAAATGTTGGTAGATATATAAATAGACACTCATGTTAATTCATGATTGAGAAAGTAAAGGAGCTGGACAGCATGAACTGAGCCAAGAGCCTGAAAATCCACTAGTATAAATATATTCCTTTCCCTTTCTCAAAATTATCTTCTAAGTTTGTTTTTTGTTGTATGTTTTCTTCAAAGCTCAGTGGCTTTCTTTAGTTATCTCATTTTCTTCCTTCCTATAAGGAGAGAACCAACTCCTGGTAGCTAATTTACTTTCTCTCCATCCAGATTCCTGACAGTTGGGCTGCTGGTGATTTTCCTGCAGGGAGATAGGAACAAACTTCTTTAAGAAAGTTTTGGATGAGAAAAACATTTATCATATCTTGTAGCAATGGATATCATAAAGAAACTCGGGCTTCAGGGTACGCACATACACAGTACTTGGCGAATCTGAGGCAGGCCAATAACTATGAATTCAATCAAGGCTTGCCGAGGTGACAAAGTGAGTCCAAAGCCAGCCTCACTACAAGGAAAATGTATCATAATAAACCAAGAGAACAAAGGGAGAACTTCAAAAAGAATGTGGAATAGAGATAGTGCCCAAAATGAGTTTCAAGCAAAATGTATTCTTTAAATTTTAATCGTTAATAACATATGTTTGAATATACAAAATAGCTATTTTCGACTGACATTTTCATGCATGTAAACAAAGTGATTAATGGTATTAATCCCTTATCACCTTCTTGTTCTTTTCTCACCCCAGCTGGCGAGCTGATCCTCATTCTTTTCTAAACCAGGTCCCAGTTGCCTTCCTAATTTCTAATCTTTTTTGTTGTTGCTGTTTTTTTTTTTTCTTTTGTTTTTGATTGTTTGTCTGTTTGTTTTTGGTGTTATCCAGTGGGTTTTATTTGGTGGGGGCTACTCTGGAAAACCACCTTTCAAGAAAATACCTCCTGAACAATCACCTCCAATATTTTCACACCAATTGCTGCCAGGCCTAGCATAAAAGAACCAGTTAAACTGCTTAAATGTACAAACAGTAGGCTCTTCTTTAGTGAGAGAGTCCACAATGTATTTTTGAGAACTCTAGTTTTATATTCTCTAGTCAAGTATTATTACACATTACTCAGAAGCAGAAAGCAAGTCTTTTCAGTTTTTAGAGGATACAGATTGAAGTAGCTGATACAGTGTTAATTATTCTGCAACAGAAGAAAGTCAGAGAGTGAAAACTGTATGTTCCAGTACCTCCAGCGTCTTCCTGCCCCAGGCTTTAGCATCTCAAAAATGGACAACCTACGTCTGTATTTCTAATTCCCCACAAAATCAGATTTATTAGTCCTGTTCAAAAAAAGGTATGACTTGTTCCAAAAAATTCATTTTTACTTTGAAAAAAAAAAAAAAAAAACACTGCCAACCTCCCCCTCGTTCTCAACTCTGATCCAAGCAAGAAGGTTGTTTTAAATTGGATCCTCACACTTGAGTCAGATCTTTATTGGAACACAGCAAGACAGGAAACTTGTTCTGTGTGAATCACATCTTCAGCAACTGTGTTAACCTGTAAATATGGCGAAAAATGATTGAGTGCATCCCACGGAAACAACAGGTCAAATCTCTTTCATAACTGACTTCAGAGAAATTCATTCTACCTTTAAATGTCTTTGCTTTGTGTCGAATATTGCTCCAAGCAAGGAGCCCCTCAGCTCTGAAAAGAAATATTGTTATAACATGAACATTTGAAATGTGACTGAGTTTTTAATAAGTTTATAACCCTATGCTATAACTGGATTGTGTCCTCCAAATTCATATACTGAACTCATAAAGTAGAGATAGGACTTTTAGAGAAAGCATGGTTATATGAGACTATAAGGGTCAGCAGGCTTCTGACCCTAGGATCAAGGATTTTATAAAAGAGGAAAGAGAAAATCATTTCCATATATTCACTCCAAGGAAAACTTAGAACTCCCAGCAGCAAAACAGGACAAGAGCCCCTGCCAGAGTTTATTCTTATTGACATCCTTATTTCAGACCCACATCCTCAGAAACTCAAGAAAACTTTTAAAAAAGTCATTTAGAAACCTTGTCCATGGAATTTCCCTAAGGCAACCCAAAATAGCCATTAGACCATGTAAATTCAGTTGCTCCAAAGATCACGAGATCTAAATGTTCAAAACTCAAGGAGAAATCTTCAACATAAAATTATAAACTTAAAAATTATGCGGTAGCTTTCAAAAGCTGTAGATTCACTACATTTGCCTATTCCATGGAAAGTGGCTGTAGGTTTTGTAGCTGCAGAATGATAAGACCAAGCTGCAAAGATAATTACATCGTCATCTGACACTCTGTGGAAGTAATTTTGATTTATGAGAAAATTCAATAGCTCCTAACTTAAGATAACAAAATTAATCATAAATTGATTTTATTATGGAATGATTAAGCGTGGGGATGAAGTCATCATTACATTACTAATTTATACACTACAAAGATAGAATTTATGTTTGTGGGTTTTTTAATTTACAAGTTCCAAATCCCAGTAAAGTCCCCTGCTAACGTGGGTCTTTGGTTAAGCACTTCAGTTGCCTCCTTTTACGTAATGCTATGTAACTAAATTCAGAAGAGAATTTTAAAATATAAATAGAGAAGGTAATTTTAGAAATTTAATTAGTAATCCCTCCCACACCACTGATTAACTTTGGTTTGGATCATTGATTCTCAAAAATATCCACTGAAACTTCCCTGAACTAAAATGATTATTTAATACATCCCTGTGTATTTCATACTTCAAGACAGAGATCAGGTCTATTTTGCCAGGTTTTTAAATAAGGGCTAGCTATAAAAGCGCCTTAGATATATAGAAACTTTGAAATGGATGATTTCTTATCAGTACAACATAGTGTCTCACTGATGGCTTGAGGGAGGCTTGTAACAGTGTGTGTGCTGCTATAAGAGATGAGAAAATATATCAGTTGTAACTTTAAGAAATATATGTATTTTCTACTTCTCGGAGCTAGAGGAACGTTAGGTGAATGACAACATTTATTCAATTATTTATTTATTTATGGTCTACCTGATATTTAGTTCTGGGTGCTAATTTAGTAACTCTTACTTTGCATGCAAAACATGTTATCTACCACTGAGTTATTGCCACTTCAAATTATTTTTTTTAATTCTTATTAATGGAAAGAAATGTACTGGGTCTTGACTCTTGAAAATAGGTATGATGAAATCACTAGAGGTTATAGTGTTCATATTGTATTGCTCTTCAAAAGATAAAAGGACAAAATATGCTTTAGTCCTCCTTTTATACATTAAAAAAATACTTATGAGAACCTACCAAATGTTAGATTTTCATTGCTTTTTTTGGCTCAGAATTGAGAAGTCAATATAATAATAGCAGATTTGGTTTCTATGATTACAGTGCTCATATAACACTGGGATAAAAGGCTAATAAAGCAATCAAATATATTAATGCAAAATTATAGATATGGTCGATACTTTGGGAGGAAAGAAAATATGTGTTTTCCTAAGAATTTTCTTTGCTAAGCAATTAAAAGCACAGGCATACTTCAGAGCTGCTAAGACCCAGTAGTAGGACCTGCTTAGACATGGAAAAGCAAGAGGAACTTAGTGAAAGGAAGCATTCAGTGGTTTATGTTTATCTTAAAGGCAAAACCCTTGAATGTATTTTCAAATAAACTAGAAATGGAGGGTTGATTACATTTTCAGTTTAGCCGGTAGAAGTAGTACACATCGATAACGCCAACAGGAAGAGCCTACCACAGGAATAGGACAAATTCATGGCCAGCACAGGTTAGCTAAGGCACTCAAATCAACTTGAGCTACATAGTGAAACACTACTTCAAAAAAGAATTATGATTAAACAGCTCCAGTCTGAATAATAAATCAGAGAAAGAAAATTGTCCATAAAGTCTGAAAGGAAGGTGTGCCTACATGGACCAGGATATTAACAATATCTTGATATTGGCCTGTGCCAATGCTGTAAGCCATTTTCTTAACTATTATTTGATGTAGGATGGTTCTGTCCACTATGGGCACTGTTATCCATAGGCAGGTGGACCAGGCTGTGTAAGA
The DNA here is from genome assembly GCF_018167655.1 of Microtus oregoni. Lineage (NCBI taxonomy): Eukaryota > Metazoa > Chordata > Mammalia > Rodentia > Cricetidae > Microtus > Microtus oregoni. The sequence continues at coordinate 8,921,830 of NW_024543090.1, forward strand.
ATTCTAACTGAGCAAGTCAACAATAGCGAAGCAGTAAGCAGCATTCCTCTATGGTTTGTTGTCTTGCTGTCTTATCAACAAGTATGATAAAAACTCCCTGAGAAAGGCAACTTATAAAAGCCAGCATTTCATTGGGGTTTATACATTCAGAGGGTTATAATTCATGACCATCACGGTGTACGCATGGCAACAGGCAGGCAGCCAGGCAGGCAGACACTGGAGCAGAAACTGAGAGCTCACATATTGATCCATAAGCACGAGGCCAATAGTTAAACTTACTTGCTTGAGCTTTTGAATCCTCAAAGCTCACCCCCAACTTCCTCCAATAAGACCATACCTCATAATCCTTTTCAAACAATTCCACCAATTGGAGATGGAGTATTCAAATATATGAGCCAATGGAGGCCATTGTCACTTTAACCCCTATACTAGTCTTCCCTAGACTATGGAATATAACCTATAAGTCTTTTCAGCCTTTTCATCTCAGTAGTTTTTGGTCATGTTGTTTATCGTAGCAACAGAAAAAAAGACAAGAAACCCCTGTTGCTGTTCTATTTTGTTTATTTTGTGTTTACACCGTTATTTTCAGCCTTTTCTAATCCAAACTTAGTATGTTGCTGAATGTAACCTTGAATTCTTGTCTCCTCTGGATGTTAGAATTACAGTCATACACTGCCATATCTGACTTCTCTAGATTTTTTTTTTTTTTGCTGATGAGATAAGGAGTCTGAAAGGGAAATTTAGAATTCTTTAGTTCTTATATTTGCAAACGGCTAAAGATTCCAAATAAAATTTTATTTTCATAGTTAGCTATTGTGTTGCTGAATTAGTGTTCTAAAGTCTGCTCCTGGTCTATAATATTTGCTTGTAACTTTTGTCTGTGAATTCTCATGATTGAAATCTAGTTCTTCAAAATTTATTTCACATCTTAGGTAAAAATGTAGCCTAATTCAAAGAGTATAACTTAGGGCTTATCATTCATAAGGAGACTGACATTTCTCCAATGCGTTACCACCCTTGAATTCTTAGGATTTCAGGTTGCTATGCAACCCACGAAAGTAGTGCAGAAATTCTTTTCAAAGAGTTTATCATAAGCACCAACCTTTTTAAATGGGCACACATCCACATGTAACTTGAAATTACAATGGATTTTTCAAGGAAACTCTAACTTTTCCTCACTTATCTTGGTCCACAATTAAGATTTGATATGATGTAAGATGAGTTAACTGATTTTGTCAGCATCTTAATCTACTGAAGCCTACCATAGAACAATTAAGTTTCTCTTCTCTTACTAATAGAATAATTGTCTAGTCACTTTTAAAAAAGATATTAATTGTACAATCACTTAAATAATCTATTTTTCTTGGAAGTTGAAATGAAGTCCCCAAATTCTTTTGGCACATTCTGATGACTAAGATATGTTCACCAATCCACAAAGATGAATTATCCCATTCATTTTGAAGTTGTTCAGCTTGGCTCTTCCCCTAACGACAAATCATCCTCCGAAATCAAAGGCAATAATAAAACTGTCAAATGCCAAATTGGTTTTTTTCTTAACCTCGTCCCCTGTGTCCTATTTCCTGGGTTTTGATTTCTTCAAAGAAAATATTGAAATTTCAATGAAAAACAGCAGCTCTGAATTCTTATTGCTGGGTGTTCAGCCATCAGTAGGTATCCTATATGTAAATGTATACAGAAGCTTATACTTGAGATACAGTTTTTATTACATGATGATCCTTTGAAGAGAATAAAGTATGAGTAATTCCATTTATCACAGTTTTTAATATTTGTGTCTTCTGCAAACACACATTTTTCTGACAGTACTATTGACAATATCCTTGCAAATATGAGAGCTTCAATATTTTATCCATAGTCAGTAGGGTAGGTGGATTCAACATAGTCTATGTTCAAACAAATTTCATCTCAGAAATCTTCAGAGAAATGTCATTTATAGTAAAAGAATTCAAATAAAAGATCTCAGAAGATATTAAAACAAACGGGAGACCAAAAACATTGAGGTTGAAAGTCTCATATATGAGCTGTGTGTTTAGGTCAACACCATCCCCTATTTTGAATTGTATACATGCTTATATGTATTTGTGTGTACCTTTTCTTGTCTTTTTCACTTTAGTTTAATTTTTAGCAGCATTCAATTGATTATATTTTTATTATTGATACCTTAATCCCTGTTTATTGAAAAAGAATAGACATTCCATCACAAAACAGTGAAAACTTATCTTCATTACAAACATCAGCTCATCATATAATATAATACAAGAAATAATCTGTCTTGCTGATAAACAACAACCACCACCACTGACTTCCTTCCACTATTTCAAAAGTGACCTTGCCAAACATGACTTCAAGTTACTAATTTTGCTACTAAGACTGACCAAAAAATTCCCAAATATGTTCATAAATTTAGAAACAGCTGATGGCCTTAACAGGAAATTAGGAATTTCAGAAGTGATTTTCACTGTATTTAAAAATAAAGGAAAATATTTTATTGCTAAGTTGTAATAGTTTGCACTATCATGACAAATACATGAGAAATCTCTTGGTATCCTGTACCAAATAAAAGAACCATCTGAAACAATTGTCATGATATTTATCCTAGGGATATCCCCAGGTATCTGTGAGTTAGAAGTTGTGTGGAGAACCACATTTCCTTCCAAATATGATGAAGCATTGTTAACTGTTAAGTTTTACAAACTATTGTGGAGACTCCTTACTCATAACTTTTAAGAGATTCTATATTTTCCTTTTTTCTGTCCTCCATTTTCTTTATATTCATTGAAAAAAATATATCCAGGAAAATTGCTTTCTACTAGCACAATAGAAAAGGTAAATTATGAAATAAAGCTGTCTTGTGAAAGATAGGAATATATTCATAATCTAAATAGTTAAACAGTAAATTCCACAACAATCTTATGCAGGTTGGGGGGTGGTTGTAAGTTCAGCGGTATTTCCCACGAAGGTATGTAGAATTTCTTAATTCGTGTATCTCTAAATGTTACTGTGTTTGGAGAATGGGTCTTTTCATGTATAATAAAGGGGAAAAATCATAGCAGGTGATAATAGACCCTAATCTGTTTACTTCTGGACTTTAAGTGAGAGGGCCACACGCGTATGAACAAACACAAAGTGAAAAAGGTCATGAGAAGACAGCAGAGAGAGTCTCAATGATTGCTGTCCCTTTAGTACAGGGATTATCTTTGGAATTTTCAGAGATAATTCTCCAATCACTGATAATGAACTGTAGAAAATGATTTTCTCTGCTTCATCTTGCCTGAGATCGCAGAAGCACAAAGACAAGGACAAACAGGAAAACTGTGAAGCAATGATAGCCATTACTAACACACAATCAAATATACATATTGACAAAAACATGAGATCAACATCAAGCAAGTACTGAACCAAGATAGGAAGAAGCTAGAGTTGACTGTGGCAAAGAGTTTTTTTTTGTTTTATACTTGCTGTTGTTTTCTCACTGAAAGAGGACTCTCATATTGTAGCCGAAGATGTGTTCTTTAAGTAGCACAAGTTTACCATGAACTTAGGAAATATCTGTATCTCATCCTCTTGTGTGAAACTGTTTACCCAGCTAGAATTCCTTAAATAAATACTGCATCTGAGACCTTGGCCATGACACTTTTGTTTAAAAAATAAAATGAAGAAAAGGAGACGAGTCATTCTGAGATAAGTTTTGAAAATTGCTAGAAGAAAACAATGAATTCAGATCAAGATATTCAGGTTAGTAGCAAGCAGTCAAACTTGATGTAGACAAGTATAACATGAAGGGGCCTGTTTGTTGAGGTTTCTGACCCACCCAGTACCCCAAAGAAAATCACACAGAGATCTCTATAAGTTATAAAGCTGATTGGCCCATTAGGTCAGGCTACTTATTAGCTATTGCAGCTTATATTAATCCATTTTTCTTATCTATGCTAGCCATATGGTTCGGTACCTTTCTCAGCAGGGCAGCTCACATCTTGCTTCTTTGGAGTCTGGGCAGGAGTGGGAGGAATCAACTTCCTCCTTCCCAGAATTTTCCTGTTCTCATTGCATCAATTCTATTTCCTGTCTGGTTTTCTGGCCTATACTTCCTGCCTGGCCAATCATCATTTATTTAAAACATGATTGACAGAATACAGACAATTCTCCTGCACCAGACAAGCAGGGAGCTCTGTCCATAGTCTCCGTGTATTGTATTCACTTTTAGACTTAGGAGTGAGCCTACATATCTTTAAGCTGAATGATGTGCTCGGGAAATAGCAAACCTTGCAAGTGCAAAAACGAAGCAGCTTACTGTTGTTTCACACACACACACACACACGAATAACGGTGTGGATGCTGCAGTTTTTAACCAGCTTCTCTGCCTGCTGTTTCTTTAGGTGGACTTCATATGATAATAATGAAGTTAGTGACAGAGAACATGGGTGAACATTATCATGGATTCAGGCTGGACAAATTATGTTTTTATTATAAAGCAAATATTAGTCTCATTTCTTTTTCATTTTCATAATAGTAGAAGATATATTGGTGTTCCAGCTGTAGACATGCAAAAACTGAGTATTGGGAGGATAAAGTAATTCACCCTAATGTCTCTAGCCAAAAGCATAACAATTACAAATAAAGTCAAGACGTGCCTAGCAAAATAGCTTCTGCTGTTAAACACTAAATTGCATGGTTGCCCAGCTTCCTTATTCCATGCATTATTTTCCATACTGGCCCAGACAATATTTCACAAACGAGGTAGAGCCTTGTCTGAAATGAAGGAACATCCATTCTGAAGCATCACTTTGCTGTCTTTAGAAATATTTCACATCTCAGAATGTTGAAGCAAATAATTCTTTCTAATACTGTGAAGCAGGCTGGTGAGTAAAAAAGGATCAAAAGTTTTTCATAAGTGTTAGAGCTACACTGGATTATGCAATTTGCTGACAATCAGGGTTCAAACTCGGAATCAGTAAAAACACATAATAGGAAAATCATGAATTTCAAACTCAAAGAGAAGGAATTCACCAGCAGATAAAATCAGAAAAAGCACTCACAGAAGAGAGGCCCAATGTTGTACCCACTCCTATAGAATGCATGAATACACAGTGATAGAGAGAACTAGAAATCCACAGATCATGGCTGCTTCCTGATCTCTGACAGAATATAACAAATGTAATCTAGAGACCCTGCAGTGTGCAGTCTTTCTGTCCTAACAATCTATCCCTGATCACGGATTTTTTCCAGAGGAGAGGTAAAGAAAAAGTTAGTAGATAACATATATTTTGCTAAATTTAATTGCCACTATCCAACTGTTCATAGCTTTTTCTCTAACAATAAATATAGAAAGGAACATAGAAAATATGTTTTAAATAATTTATAGAAATTTGGATGGCTATCTTAAAATTATAGTATTTTCCCATTTCACTTGTAAAATATTAAATGTAATAATAACTATTCTCTCTTCATAGTTATTCTAGGCCTGTGAACCATAGATACCTAAAAACAAATACCCTTATGTTATAAAAGTAGACATGAACATCAGTCCTCTGTCCGACGTGGGAATGGTGAAGATCTTTTCCCACTCTGTAGGCTGCTATTTTTGTTATGCTGACCAAGTTCTTTGCTTTACAGAAGCTTCTCAGTTTTAGGAGGTCCCATTTATTAATTGTTTCTCTCAGTGCCTGTGCAACTGGAGTTATATTTAGGAAGTGGCCTCCTGTGAAAATGTGTTCAAGTGTGCTTCCTTCTTGCTCTTCTATGAGATTCAGTGTGGTTGGTTTTATGCCATTGGTTCATTTGGATTTGAGTTTTGTGCATGGGGATAAATATGGATCTATTTTCATTCTTCTGCATGTTAATGTCCAGCTATGCCAACACAGTTTGTTAAATATGCTTTCTTTATCCATTTTATATTTTTTTGTTTCTTTGTCAAAAATCAGGTGTTATTAGGTGTGTGGATTGATATCTGCATCTTTGATTTGGTTCCATTGCTCCTCCTGTCTGTTTTTATACCAATACCAGGCTGTTTTCAGTACTGTAGCTCTATAGTAGAGTTTGAAGTCTATTTGAAGTTTAAAAAAAAAGTAGACATGGAGACTAAAGAGGCTCTTCTGTAGACTACATTTATCCTCTTAGCAACATAATATTCTCATGTTCCCATGCTTAAAAAGGTTTTTATATTCATTTTATCTTAATTATTCTTTTGTTATAATTTTTATTGGGGTGTCTTTTCAATAGAATTGGTTCAAGTTCAACGACTGTATACTCTTTTGATATATGGTGTTTTTTGGAAATAATGCACTAGTTTACTCCCACAAGCAATATAAGAAGATTCCCTTTCCCAACACCTTCGCCCACACTGGGCCAAGTTAATGGCATATTTTAAAACTATTTTATGGTGTTATACCCATGTGTGGGAAGAAAACTCTGCTATTGTGTTAACGTTGATATCATTCTTTGTTTAAATGAAATCATGAGGAGAGTTATTCACTACTGGGTAAAAAGTATATTTACTGAAGAATATTAATTAACAGTAGATTATATTAGTTGAAGTAGATTACCAGAAATGTTTGCTCTCTAAAACCGTACTATAATTAGGTTTCAACAGCATCAGAAGCTCCAGTTTTAATGACTTGAATGACATTTATTAACTATTCCATGATTAGCACAAAAAAAACCAGCATCATTTTGTAGCCAAAAAGTAATTAATTTGCAGTTCAGTTCCCTTCTTGTGAGTCACCAAATGCCACCTACCTGTGACAAATTCCAATGAGCTATTAACAGGAATTTTCCATCTTCTGCAAATATAGATGTGTATGTATACTCCACATTCCTAAATAAGGGATTGTGCTTATTCTCAGCTACTTTACACTTGAGAAAGTCAAGTTGAAATTATTTTTGCTTTCCTTTACAGGTAGACTCTGTATTGGCACTGAAAGGCAAGCCATGCATTTTGCCTCAAGCTATAAAGAACAGTAGAGTAACCCCAGACCATAGTATATTAATTATTTATTAGTTGTTTCAAGTGATATATAAACACTTTTATATATGGCTTTTGAACAAGGACAATGAAAGTAAAATACTCTGTATATAGCCTAAGGTAAAATTAATCAAATCCCATTGTGCTGTGTATTCAAAGATGCTACAAATGCTACCTCAGTTTCTTCCATGCAAAGAAAGGCACTAAAGTGCCCTCTGCCTAATTTCCTTTTGAGTCACTGCCATGAGATCATCAGCATGTTAGAACAAATTATTCTATTTTTAAATGTTCTCGATGATACTTTATTTTGCTTAAGTTACTATTTTAGTTGTAGTTGGAACACTTTTGCATCAATTGTTAATTTAAGAAAAGCTAAAATCTTCAAAATTAAAATAATGACAAGAAAAAGTATTCAGTGTATAAACTTAAAAGAAATTCCACCTCCATGTAAACCATTGTTCTTAGATGTCTCGTCTCACAGGTTGAACTGCTATTTACAAGTGAATAAGCAAACCCAGAAAAATGAGGAATAGCTTCTAGAATGTTCTTTCTTTCCATTCATTTTATTTCAATGATAATAATTGAATACCTCATGCCTTTTTTTTCTCTAGACTAGAGAAAATGCATATCTACAACAAAGTCATGCAGTAGAACCCCCCAGTTTGTACCTTCTCTTCTCAGTTATAGTACTTTTCCAAGGAATATCTAGTTGAGTTATCTTTCAAGTCTATGACAAGACACAGAGATTGGCTCTTTTATCGCCTATTTCAAAATCCTTTCCTGTTACTTCCACTTTTTTATAGCTTTGTCATTCCATGTTTCATTAATCTTAGATTGACACAGCAGTGTCATGATGAATGAAATATAGGTATGATGCTGTCATGGAACTTTCACCTTTACTATCATCTTTTTATACCTTTGACTCAAAATCCACCTTGAAGCCAGAAGAGAAATTGAGTAAGAAAACTTGAGTGCTTGATGATATTATTGAACATAAGAATATATGTTCTTATGCCATTCCTATGTTATAGTATAATAGACACAAGCCTCTAAAGAAAAAAATTTCTATACTTGCACTGAAATTCATTTCATATAAGGTCTAATTTCTGTTTATTATGATATTTTCTGATTGTCTGTAGGTATAGTGATATAGGTACTATTTTTTGATTATACAGTTTTTAATGCAAACAATGTTTTCATGGGAAGCAAAATACAAAATTTATACAGGTCAATGAGCTATTATAAATCATATGCTTACAACTTACTCATGATATGGAACAGTTATAGATACCCAGAGCACCCTTTTACACTTCTTTCCTGTCTTCTACACTTCCCGATCATCTACAGCAACAATTTAACAAAGGTCAACTATACTTTATAATCTTTGAATTTACTGAAATTTTATCAGGTTATTTTGTGCTTTGTGTAATTTATAGACATAGAAACCGCTGTACTGAGAGAGGTTACCTAGACATAGAAAGACAAACTTTACATGATCTACATTATCTGTGTATCCTACTTCTAAGTCTTCAGATATGAGTCTGTAACTCAGAGTAAATGCATAAAACTGGAAGTAAAACATTACCATGGTTGAGGATAGGTGAAGGAATTCTAGAGAGGGGAAGAGTGAATAGGGCACAAATACTATAAATGTGAAAAAGGGGTGAGGGGCGTTAATTGGGACAGGGAGAGGAAGAACACTGCAGAGGGAGACAGAAAAAGAGGGGATAAAATACATTAGAGATGTTTGAAACACTCATAGAAAATCATACTCTTTTATGTTTATATTTTATGTTTAAAATTATATATGTATGTGTATAAGTTACACCATAAAGGGAGATTATGCCTCCCTGAAGAACAGACTAACAAAATCCTACACACCATGCATAGAAAATCTGTTTGGGTTGTTGGTCTGGGTAATCTGAGTGACACCTGAAACAATATAAGCTATTGATATTGACATTGATTGCCTCCTATTTTCTGAAGACACAATATAATTTGAATTCAGGACTTGGATGAATCAAACAGGATAGGCTCTGAAAGCCTGATTCTTGAGTCCTAGTTGTCACAGTTCTGAAGGTTGCTGTGCAAGATGCCAAGAGAGAAAAGCAAACAGGCGTCTTAATCACCTGCAACACCTATGAACCATAATAATGGCCAGCACAGCACGATATTTCCAAAGGTATTATAGTGACATTTAGAACTTTGGGTAACCCACAGACACATACTTGGACTTAAAGACTGCTCAAGAGGAAGAAACTCATATGGCATACCGATGAATCTAGGTCATTCATTACCCATGTGAATGTGGCGACACTAGTAAGACCATAGACCCTAAACATGAACCCACTACTGACTGTGGCATGTCTATACACAACTGATACCTGTACAATCAGAATCCTAGGAAATCTTCTGCAAGAATATGTCTTCTATATACTTGAGGGAAACATCAAATCTCAATAGTATGGTCACCTAAAGAAGACTCCCTAAAATGACAACAATAAGTGACATGCCAATGTGGGTGCCTGAAATCTCGCATTCCTCTAAAAGAGCTATAAGCTGCTGAGACAGAGGCCATTAGCCTGTTGATAGGTTATCCAGTCCCAAGCTTTCTTCCCTAGACACATGCATGTAATAGCAAAATTAAATTAACTCAAAAGGTTGGGTTTATGAATGTATTATCATACAGAACTATATGCATATGTATATATTAGTGATACATATACATATATAAAGAATTGGAGTCCAAAGAATATGTTGTATCATAAACTGAGTGAAATATAATACTATTATGTTTAGTTAGCCACATTATTTCCAATATCAAAGCATAAACTAACATATTAAAATAATAAAAATGTAAAATATGATAAAAACTGATAACCTTTTAAAAAGCAAAAAGTTATTAAATATTTAAATATAAGAAAGTAAATTACAGTTTTTGATCAATTTCAAATTGTATGTGTAAAAAACCAAGATTTAAATTCATTCTTCTGCAGATGCATATCTGGTTTTGACAGCATCATTTGTTGAATATGCAAACAATTTCCATTGTATATTTTTGACACTTTTGTCAACAATAAAGTAGCCATGGCTTTGCTAACTTATTTCCTGTTACTCTATTCTGTTCCGTTGGTCTACCTTTCTGTTTTTTTTTTTTTTTTCAATTCTGGGCTCTTTATCACTTTAATTTCATTTATAATTTAAACTCAGTTAGGTTAGTTCCAAGTGTATTCTTAGTCCTTAGAATTGTTTTCATTGTTTGTAGTGTTTTTATAGTTCTACATAAATTATTATCTTATCTATATCTGTGAAATAAAACATTGGAATTCTGAAGGTTAATTTTAGTTATAAAATCATTTTCATGATATCAGTTCTGCCAACATAGGAGCATGAAAATTGTTTCTATTATCTAGTGTCTTATTCAACTTCCTTTTTAAATATCTTGAAATGGTCATTGTAGTGATCTTTCATGACTTTGGCTACATTAATAAATTTCTAGGTAATTTATTGGCTAATTTTTCTTGATATTTCAATGAGACAGTTTTCCTAATTTCTTTCTATGAGAGTTTATTGTGTATATATTTTAAGCATTGATTTTGCATTCTGAAACTTTAATGTGTTTATTAGACCTAAGAAATTTCCAATAGTTTCTATAGTCTTTAAATTATAAAATCATTGTTATCTATAAATAAGTATATTTTAACTTTTTCATTCACATGCATTTATTTTGCATCTTTTGCTTCTATAATTGATAGATCTAAGTCTTTAAGCACTATAATGCCTAAGAAAGAGAATAGGCCTCATTGTCTTATTTCCGGTTTTAGAATAAATGTTCTATTTTTCTCTATTGGATTCTTGGCCACAGGTCTAGTGGATATAACCTCTACTATTTGGATGTGAGCTCCATCTATTCGTTATGTCTTCAGGGCATATATCATGGAAATTAGCTTAACTTTATAAAAACGGTCTTGTTGACATCAGTGACAGGTAACATGTCATTTATGGAGAGAATGAGGGGTTACTCCAGAAAGTTGGGATGAATCAGTGTATCACAATGTGAATATGAATTCATGATAGTCAATAAAAAAGTTCAGGTATATTACTTAATCAATACATATTTTTTAACTGCAATTTTTTGGATGCTAAAACCACTACGCATCAATATAGTATTATTTGCCTTCAAAAAGATACAGACAACCAGCTGCTGTGCTCTTCCCTATGCAGAATGAGCAGGTTGAAATATATACACATAAATGTATGAATTTAAAACACAGAATGGGGTAATACATTGGGGAGTATTGAGAAATGGAGAAATGAGAAATAGAAACTATACTATTATAATTTCAAAACTAAACAAGTTTAAAGACAAAGAGATCTAGAATGTGCTAACAATGACAGGAGTGCTCAGCAAACAGTGAAAACCAAGAAAGTAATTGGACTCCTCCACAGAAAGATTAAACTGACATTCTGTAACATCACTCAAATGATATAGAATAGAATAACACTATTTTAAAATCAGAAGTTGCAAATATGCTTAATTTTATCAATTAACTCAAATTATTTCAGAATCATTTTTCAGTTTTTGTGACTACTTATGTTAACTTTCAAAAATTTTAATATCTGTGTGTTACACATAAATATATTTATTAGAAACAGAATAGCATAATATTAGCATATTCAAAATTGTGTTTGTTTTCTATCTGCTAAGTTTGAAGGAAATAATTGGTTATCCAGAGATTCCAAAAGAAAGAAGACTGAGAGACAAAGGGAATCATTCCTTGAAGACTAGGCATTAATTAAGGCATGAGTTTACAAATGAGCAACCTAAAAAGTCAGGAATCATGTAGGAACTTGTTTTTTTAAAAAAAAAAAAGAAAGAGAGAGAGAAAGAGAGAGAGAGAGAGAGAGAGAGAGAGAGAGAGAGGAAGGAAGGAAGTAAAAGAAAAGATTTTCCGGCCTTCTCCAGACCTACTGATGCAGAAATTCTAGAGATTTTAAGCAATATGCATTTTTAAACCATCTTTTGGGGATTGCTATGTGCATATAATTTGAGAGGTAATGAGACCATTTAAATTATAGTACCGGACTGAAGTACTGAGTTAGATGAACTTGGTCACTTAGGGAACATGGGCCATCCTCTATACCATTTGACTAGTTACAGATAGAGGAGTCTACCTTTTCTCTGTATTGCTATAAGGGCTGATCATTTTGTGAGTATACTAGATTCTAAGGAAACTAAAATTTGAATTCAAACATGAAGATGCCATTTTTTCCTCTCCTAAAATCAGTTATATCTCTTTCTTTAATGAAAAAGGTAGAGGAAGGGAATTTCCCTAAACTTTGCTTCTATAATGTCTTAGCTTCTGTACATAGTGATATCTCTTGTTCTTCAAAACCTTATACAGGAAGCTACAGCAACCAATGTTAAATATGGTACCCAATGTCACATTTTAGACAACAGTCCTTTGTGGGTCATCTTGGATCCATGGAGTCTTTGTCCCACTGATGCTTTTAGTTTTCAGAATTACACTTTTGTAATATGCACACTATGCATACTCAATAAAAGTTCATGGAGCATATGGAGAACAAAAGAATGGGCCAAATATCCTTGTTCTTGTGTTTCAGTAGCTGATACTTATACCAGACATTTTACAGAACCTCCAGGAACTGGATGACACTTAGACTCTTATGATAGTCCACTTAACAGAGGTGGCAAAGAAAATGCTGCAGTCGTTGAAGAATAACGATGCCATTAAAATGTTTAGATCTTTACAAGGCAGACATTTCAGCTGCTATAAATTCAGTTCTGTGTTTCATCAGAAGCACTGAACATTTAACAGACACAAAGAATATTAAAAGAAACTACCACTTTTTCAATGGATTGGAATTCAAACTTTTTATCCTACTGGGGAATATCTATAGCTCATTTTATTTCACTTACCTTCTAGATACTGTCTTAGGGAAAAAAGGAACTCAACTTAATTTTAAAATCATTTCCAAATTACATGAAATGACATACGGAGATGAATACAATAGTTGCTAATGTTTCTTTAAGGAGTCATGGGGCAAGAGAGAAGAAGAAGCCGATTAAGGCTTTGCAGACGTTTGTTATTTGAATAGCAGCAGGAAGGGAAAGCACATAGGGGTAACATTTTCAAGCTGTGTGTGGGAGGCACTTACACAAAATATTTTGCCAACAGGATTTCTGCGTACACCTCTCACACACTGCTTAGAAAATTTACCCCAGAATAGAGATTCTCGACTTTTTTTTTTCTCTTGCAAGCTGTCTTCCCTATCTAATTAAAGTCCTCCAGCAAAGTAGTATCAGGTGCTGACAAGATATATGGTCCCTATCCTTTGTCATAGGGGGTGTGGAAGTACACATTTTCATTTTACTCAACCACAATGGTGAAAAATTATTTTTCTCATCTTTACTCTGGAACATTCCCCACTGCTGGTTGTCTGCTAAGTTTCTCTGCCACCTCCAAATGACACTATTTCCCCTCTATTTGGCTTATAGACAGTCACCTTATCCAAACAGATATATTGATATTTGATCAAAAACACATGAACAGCTTGAGCCCTTATTTATGATAATATCTTAAAAGCATGTAAAGTTCTCTCATAGAACACATTATCTCGCTGAATCTATTGTGAGGCTGATTTTCCTCTATGTTTATTGGTGGGATTTCAAAGTTCAAAGGCACTGTCCTGTACAGACTTAATGGTCATTTAATATTCAACTGATTAAAATATAATTATATGGAATTTCTCAGTGCTTTGATGTCATGTACTCAAGCCTCCACTGCAAAATCTGCCTCAAATATTTCAGGAAACATATGGACCTCTCTTCCACAGAGCAGCAGCATGGTACCCTGCCATTAGTTGTAACCTTCTTCACTTTGGCCCATTGACATCTGAAACTGTGCTTCCTAAAAAAAAAAAACAAAAAAACACTGATGAATTAGGATTTGGTACCCTCCTTTCAATACAGGACCACAGGACAAGGTACAAAAAGCCCTGTTCAACACTACCATTTATACTCAACGTTTGTAAGAATTGGAGGAAAACTGACCTTTGAATAAGTGAGGATGTCTAAACCTCTAAATCAAGTCTATTGGCCACAAATTTCACAATGCTCTCGGTTTAGAAGTCCTTCATTATCTACACACATTTGAACTCTCCCTAGTCACATTCACTTAGCATTATAACTGAAATTAGACAAGAAATGTCTTGTTTCTTTAGTGTTATATGCAAAAATTTCTTTTCAAAGATTCTTCCTAGGACCTAATACAATACAACTAAGGCAGATGGTTAAATGACTATGTAGACAGACACACTGGAAAATTTTAGAGAAAAGGGTAACAATTATACCAGGCCCAAAGTTGTGAAACAGACCTGGCCTAAGTACTGATTAATCTGTTTCTAACCTCTGCTGAGCCTTCATAACTTTTCACTAATATACTCACCTATCAAGGCAAAAACATTTATTAATTACATAAAATATTTTAATATCCATGATAGAAGATAGAAAGAAACTAGCAGAATAGAACTTTTATTCTGATAAAGCACTAAATCTGTAAAGATTGTTGAATTAAAAGAACAGGAAAACCCAAATTAATCTTTTATAATAAAATAATAAAATGCTGAGAAATAAGTTCTTACTGGCACAAATACTCACCAGTCTCCATACATATGAGCTTGCATGCATAACGGAGAAGCGAATATACATTTAGGGTGGGGGTTGATGCTTGGCTTAGTGTAGAAGAGTAAAAAGAGACACGGTAAATGGAGCAGAAACACAAGACAAGACTCTGAGGTCACAGGCTTGGAAAATAGCTATAGAGATTAAAAAGTTGGGACATGGCTGGAGAAAAAGGCAAATACGAAACTTGGTGAACAGCTACCACGATCTAAGGTATACAGTGTTAAAAGCTAAGTACAGCAGTAAAAGCAATAAAAGTAAGCATTCAAATGTAAACATCACTACTCTCCTGAAATTTTCTCTCTGTCTCCTTCTCTCTCTCTCTCTCTCTCTCTCTCTCTCTCACACACACACACACACACACAAGGACAAATATAACTTCTCTTCTATCAGGTATAAGCATTTGTTTCCGTAGAAGGAATTTTATTTAACAGTGTCATACAAGTTATTTTCTTTAAGTATTACAAGCAGAATGGTCTCTATTGCAACTTATTTTTTTATTGTAACAAATGAAAACTGGACATGTCCATATTCAAAACATCTTCACATCTGAATACAGACTCAAGGGATTGGAGAAATTATGAATGGTTAAGGGCACACTTGCTGTTCATGCAGAAAACCAGGGTTCAGATCTCAAAAATCAAATGGTCTTCTACAACTCTCTACAAATCCAGTTCTCGAGCATCCAACAGTCTCTTCTGCTATCAATAGGTACCAGGTATAGTCATACATGAAGGTAAAAGTCTCATACACAAAAAGAAAATAAATAAATCTTTAAAATAAGGATGGAAGAACAAGAGATGCAGTGCCTGAAAGCTACAGTTTGGAGCTCTTGTGTTATAGACACCTGCATTCGTGATATGTTTCCTCCCAGCTATAATCAAGTAAGAAAATCTTTGTTGTTGCTTATGATGTGCATTTCAAGAATGTATTCTTCCAAGACACATTGTCATTTTATTTTATGCCAGGTTTCATGTTTTCTATTTCTGTTGAATAACATGTGTCTGCTATGGAAAGAGGATAAGTAATGTATGATGGTACCTGCTAGACTGAGCTGGTTTTGATTTGTTGAATATTACAAAAAGCCAGTTTATTGTCTAGTGAATCTAAAGAAAGGTGAAAATTCTATTCTAATAGCCATTACTATTTGGGTAGAATAAGAAATGTTATGATCTACTCATTTAAAAATATACTTGTATAAACAAAAAGATAATTTTTAGAAATAATGTTATTCACACTTATAAAATGTTTTTATTATTGTTTAAGAAAATATATGATAATAGGAATTGTGAAAAGAAAGCACATTGCACTCTCAAGTTTATTCTCATTCTAATTCATTTGATAAATAATTTGTTTAAAAAACTTTAGTCTCATGTTGTAAGATATTTATACACTGTGTGAAGATTTTTTGTTATAATTGGTGTAATAAAAAGCTAGATGGTCAATAGCTAGGCAGGAAGTATAGGCAAGATTTTCAGGGTGAGAAAGGAAGAGGAGGAGAAATCTAGGTATGGATGGGGAGGAGAGGAGAGCAAACAGTAGGTGCAAGATGGAAGCGAGGTAACACCACGTGATAGAATGTACATGAATATAAATGGTTAATGTAAGCTATAAGAGCTAGTTAGGAGCAAGCTTAAGCTATAGGCCTAGCTCTCATAATTATGAAAAAGTCTTTATGTAGTTATTTATGGCTGGAGATGGAAAAGAAATTCTGTCAACAGTATGAGATATAGATTAGATATGTAGATACAGTTTTAAACAAAATATGAACATCCTCTGAAAGGAAGCCAAAGTCCAGGAAATGTTCTGGATTTGTAGTATATTTTCATTATCTTTAAGCATCTTTTGAATTTTACAAAGATCAGGGCTCAAGTGAATACTCTTAAAAATTTAAATAAGTTTGTGACCAACCCAGTTTACCAACAGGAATTTTTGCGTTTTCTAGAATCTTCAGTTCCCCAAATCCTGTTATAAACACATTCATAATTAGTCATTCTTCTACTCATCTTAAATTGCTTGATCAAAGAACAGAATATGAAGCCATTTCTTAAAAGACAAAGTCTGCTAATGCCTATTTTTGAGTAACCCTGTTTCATTTGAATATCTCCAGTACTCCTGAGAGAAGGACGAGGCTTTCATGGTGTCTAGTGGTTTGCAAAAAGCATATGCAATTTAAGAGAAAAGTTAATTTGGGCCATTTTTCTCCAATCATGTTTCTGACCTCTTCTGTTCTCATGTTTGTAGACTTATACCAATTAATTTACATAAGTTCTTTATGATATAAACACACAATTTCTTCTTTTCTAGAAAAATTCTTCAATAGCAAAACTTTTTGGATCTCAGGACTATAAATTTTTAGTGTTGCTTGGTGATTCTCTCTCTTGAGATAGAGACAGAAGTGGAGATAGAATGAGAGATTTATTTCCTTCTATAAGCATGCACATTATGCAGATAGCATGGTCAGTAGTAATTCCCAAATCGCTGAATGCTTAGCCATCAATCCACCTACCCTTAATTTCTTTCTTCACCTCCCCACTTGAGATATTTGTGATAAACTCTGATGCTGGTCCAGAAGAACCTCCATCAAACAAGATTTATATTTTTTTAAATGAAGATTGAATGTTATACCTCAAATTTTAAAATTACAGAAAACTTATTTTTGGAGAGAGGGATTCTTAATTTATATTAAGCAATTAGTTCCAAGTACTTTTCCAGGTATAGTTTTCAATTCACTTGTATTAAATAATCAGCATCATTAAAAGTAGTTAAATTTCTTGTAGAAAAGCACATACTTGGAGAGTGATAGCACCCAGACTCTGAACAGGAATAAAAGCTAGTTGACAAAATAATTTTTTTTTTGGAGTCTCTAAAAGACAGACCTGAGGTTAGAATCAAATAAACTAAATTCAAGATGAACCAGCCTTTCCAAAGACAGACAAAATACACTAAAAATCCATGTTCTTCAACAGTTGAATTGGTAAAGAAAATGTAGTTTCATGAAGAGTGGGATTGTGTTCAGTCATTTTCAGCCAATCAGAGGAAGTCCAAGTGCCCAAGAACCTTGACTGATGTAAAACACATTCCAGTCCCCAAAACAAACATATGCAATAGACAAATAAAGCATGTAAAATGATGAAATTGGATGTTAAAATGTCAAATTTAAGCCATTAACAAAAAGCCACAGACTAGGGGTTGTAAATACAGCTCAGTTATTGAGGAACACAAATGACAAATTAAAGAATGTGTTCTCTGATAACACAAACTTTGAATCATTGTTGGCTACATATAGCTAGACTAGGTGATAGACTGAGTTGTAGACCAGCACGTGTTTACATTATAAGATGTTAAAAACAATGCAGGTACTTCCTTAAGAAATCAAGGGAAAAAAAAAAAAAAGAAAGCACAACTAATGAGATAGAACAAATCAATTAGATTAAAGAAACCCCAAACATTTAACAAATCAGTTTTTTTTTTCTATAAAAAGATCAATGATTGATGAACTCTATGATGACTAAGGCCAAAAAGAAAGCTCAGAACATCAACCACAACTCAGACAAAAGATTGTGAGCCAGACCCTAGAGACAGGAAAAAGACTTCAAGAGAATTCATGAGCAATAGAATGTAAATAAATTTCAAAGCTTATAAAATGACTAACATTTCAAAATGCAAAACTCTAATATGATCATAGAGGAAGTAATATAACTGGAATAGTTTATATGATTGAAGAAATTTATTCTATAACCAAAAATTTCTCATTTCAGAACCATCAGCCTTGCATACCTACAACAGTATTTTTTTTTAATTCATTCATTTATCTTATGTGTAGGCATTTTGTCTGCTTGTTTAACTGTGTACCATGTACAGGCATTGCC
This sequence comes from Microtus oregoni, assembly GCF_018167655.1. Taxonomy (NCBI): domain Eukaryota; kingdom Metazoa; phylum Chordata; class Mammalia; order Rodentia; family Cricetidae; genus Microtus; species Microtus oregoni. Next base: position 8,940,386 of record NW_024543090.1, read on the forward strand.
TGTGGAGGCCAGAAGAAATCAGATGCCTTGGGACTAAAATTACAGATAGTTGTGATCCACCATGAAGGTTCTGGGAATTGAACCTGGACCTCTGGAAGAGCAGAAAGTGCTTTTAACTGTTGAGCCATTTTTCCCCAGCTACCTCAACAGTAATTTTGCCAAACATAAGAGAATGTAGAATCAACAGTATGAAAAAATTTCCAGATAATACAAGATAGGAACCTAGAGGATATTTCCCACACTTTTTACAGAAATGGCATGTATAATCCTCAAACAAAGACATTATCTTTAAAAAAAAAAAAGTAGACCAAATCTTTCAAATATTTGTAAACTGAACAAAGTAAGACATATACACTATTATCAAATGGTATCTATCCCAAGGGAATGGCATTAATTTATTATAATTAACAATCTAACAGAGAAAGACAATTATCTCAATAAATTTAAAATGATAAATTTCAACATCCGTTAATTATAAAACATTCTGAACATATGAAAAGTATCTTAATCTGATAGAGTAAGTCTATAAAACATATCTACAGCTAATCTTACATGAAAAGTATAGCTTTATTGAAAGCTCACTAATGGTGGGTAATGCAATAATATTTTTATTTTTAATTAGCACCATAATTAAGGGATGGTGAATGATCAATTCACAGTGTTGAGCAAATAACTATCAAGCGGTGCACATATTAACAAATTACAATTCATTGTTACAAAGGATTAATTGCAATAGACTGACTGTAGAAAATATCAGCATTGTGGAATATAAAGTAAAATTTGATTCCAGGCTACATAACTATAAAGCTTTTACATAATATTCTATATTATCTTTATCCTCATTGGAATGAATTGTTTTGAAAAAGAAGATAATATTTAGACAATTCATATACTTAGGTTAGATATTAAGTATCAGTATGTTTAATACAAATTTATAGGATACAAAGAACAATACTTATAAAACTTAAACTTCTATTTGAGAAAAATGAGATGGATATAAGAGATTCACATAATGTGATGTTTTACTCTTTGTCTCATTGATTCTTTGTACTGTTTTCTTTGTTTCTATTTATTGATTTCAGCTCTCAATATGATTATTTCTGCATTCTAGTTCTCTTGGGTAAGTTTGCTTCTTTTTGTTCTAAAGTTTTCAAAAGTTCTATTAATTCACTAGTGTGGGATTTTTCCAGCAGTTAGTGCTATGAATTTTCATATTAACACTGCTTTCATTGTGTCCCATAAATTTGGTATGTTGTGTAGTCATTTTCATTGAATTTTCGTTTCTTCCTTTATTTCTTCCCTGACCCATTAATGATTATTTGAGCATTGTTTAATTTCCATTTGTTGGTAGGCTTTCTGGAATTAGTATTGCTGTTGATTTCTAGTTTTAAATCATGGTGATCTGATAAGATACATGAGGTTATTCTAATTTTTTTAGTATTTGTTGGGGTTTGTTTTGTTACCAAGTATGTGGTCAATTTTTGAGAATGTTCCATGAGGCCCTGAGAAAAGGTATATCCTTTAATGTTTGGATAGAATATTCTATAGATGTCTGTTAAGTCTATTTGAGTCATAACATCTGTTACTTCCTTTATTTTTCTGTTCATTTTTTGTCTGACAGACCTGTCCAGTGGTGAGAGTGGAGTGTTGAAGTCTCCCACTATTAGTATGTGAGGTTTAAGGTATGATGTAAGCTTTAGAATTGTTTCTTTTACATATGAGGGTGCCCTTGTATTTGGAGCATAAGTGTTTAATATTAAAATTTCCTCTACATAGATTTTTCCTGTGACTAATATGAAATGTCCTTATGTGTCTCTTTTGATTGATTTTAGTTTGAAGTCTATTTCATTAGATATTAGGATGGATACACAGACTTGTTTTTTAGGTCCATTTGATTGGAAATTTTTTTAACAACCCTTTACTCTGAGATGATGTCTGTCTTTGAGGTTCAGGTGTGTTTCTTGTATGCAGAAGAAGGATGGATTCTGGTTTTGTATCCAATCTGTTAGCCTCTTCCTTTTTATAGGTGAGTTGAGTCCATTTAGATTCAGGGATAATAATGACCAGTGATTGCTAGCTTCTGTTTATTTATATTTAATTGTTGGTGATGTTAATTTGTGTGTGTTTTCCTTCTTTGGGATTTGCTGCTATGAGACCATCAACTGTGTTTTTGTTGATGTAGCCAACTTCCTTGGTTGGAGTTTTCCTTCCTTCCTTGTTTAGGGCTGGGTTTGTGGCTTGGTATTGGTTAAATCTGGTTTTGCCATGGAATATCATGCTTTGTGCTTCTATAGTGATTGAAAGTTTTGCTGGGTATAACAGTCTGGGATCGCATCCATGGTCTCTTAGTGTCTGCATAATGCTTGGCCACAACCTTCTCGCTTTCATTATCTCCAATGAAAAGTCAGGTATAATTCTGATATGTCTGCCTTTTATGTTATTTGGGCTTTTTCCTTTGCAGCTCTTAATATTCTTTCTTTACACTGTATGTTTAGTGTTTTGATTATTATGTGGCAAGGGAACTTTTTTTTGAATCCAATTTATTTGGTGTTCTGTAAGCTTCTTGTATCTTCATAGGCATATCTTTTTTAGGTTGGGAAAGTTTTCTTCTATGATTTTGTTAAATATATTTTCTGGGCTATTGAGTTGAACTTCTCTTTCTTCTATATCTTTTATTCTTAGATTTGGCCTTTTCATGGTGTCCTATATTTCATGGATATCTTGGGTTAAGCTTGTGTTAGATATAATGTTTTCTTTGACTGATGAGTCAATTTCCTCTATTGTATCTTCAGCACTTGAGATTATCTTTTGCATCTCTGTATTCTGCGATTCATGCTTGCATTTGTAGTTCCTGATTGTTTTCTCATGATTTCTGTTTCTATAATTCCCTCACATTGTGTTTTCTTTTTTGTCTCTATTTCAGTTTTCAAGTCTTGAATAGTTTCTTTCATATGTTTGATTGCTTTTTTGTGGTTTTCTTTAAGGGATTTGCTGATGTTTTTCAATTTTATGTTTCTCTTTTCCTCTATTTCTTTGAGGGAATTTCTCATTTCCTCTTTAAGAGTTTCAAACATTCTCCTAAAGTTATTTTTTAGGTCATTATCTTCTGCTTGATCTATATTTGGTTGTTCAAGTCTTGATGTTGTTGGATTTTTAAGTTTTACTGGTACTGGGTTGCTCTTTGTGGTGTTGTGTGTGTTCTTATATTTTCTACTCATCTTTTCCTCTAATAGGTGTGGTTGGGGCTGTCTGTGATTCTTTTGAATAATCTTCTAGGTGCTAGAGAATCCAAGGCTCAGATGGTTGTTCCTCATGGTATAGTCAATGCCACGGTTCTAGTTATGCCTTTGGTCACCCCGAGTTTTTGAGGTCACTCAGTGCTCCTGTGCTTTGTTTCACTCCCTTGGAGTTTGCTGTCTCATACCTGTTCTAACCCAGGCTACCAGCTTTGACCTGGTTCTGTAAATCCTGGTGTGGATTTGCTCCTCAGAGGTCCCTGGCTTGGATTTGGTCCTGCAAATTTCTTTTGCTCTGGTCTAGTCTATGTCCTTGGAACTCCCAGGCTCAGGTGTACCCAGACCTGCAAAAGGACCTGGCTCAGGCTTACTCCCTCAGAGAGATCCCAGTCTCATGCTTGGACCTGCAGAGTTTTCTAGTTCCTGCCTATTGTTTTTGATATCCCAGACCGAAGCCCAGATCCACAGAGGTCCTGGCTCAGGCCCACTCCCTCTGAGGTCACAGACTCATGTCTGGACCTGCAGAGATCTCTGGGATCTTGCCTACTTCTTTGTAGGGTCCAGATTCATGCCCAGAACTGCAGAGGACCTGGTTCAGGCCTAGTTCCTTAAAGGTCCTAGACTCAGGCCCTGACCCACAGGGGTCCTGGCTTTGGTTTACTCCCTTGAATGTCCCAGATTCACATCCAGACCCTCAAAGGTCTCTGGCTCTAGCTCACTCACTCAGCAGTAGTGCCTCTGTGCCTTTTCCCATGGAGTTTGCTGTCTCAAGTCTACTCTGACCTAAATTACTGGCTCAGTCCCTGGATTTGTTCTGCCCCTTCTCCCATGGAGCTTGCTTTCTCAGGACTACCCAATTAAAAACTGGGGTACAGGTTTAAACAAAGAATTCTCAATAAAATCTTATATGGTCAAGATTTACTTAAAGAACTGATAAGTATCCTTATCTATTAAGGAAATGCAAATCAAAATGACTGAGATACCATCTTACATCTATAATAATGGCTAAAATAAAAAATGCTAATGACACTCTGTGTTGGAGAGGATATGGAATAAGGGGAACACTCCAACATTGCTGATGGTAGTGCAAATTTGTACAGATATTTAGGAAATCATCATGGTGGGTTTTTTTTTTTTATAAAATTGTAAATCAATCTACCTCAAGACCCAATGATACCACTCTTGGGCATACACTCAAAAAATGCTTAATCATACCACAAGGACACCTTTCAACTATGCTCATAGCAGCATTATTTGTAATACCCAGAACCTGGAAACAGCCTAGATGCCCCTCAATCCAAGAATGGATAAAAGAAAATGTGATATATTCTATACAATGGAATATTACTCAGTGATAAAAGCAATGACATTATGAAATTTGTAGGAAAACAGACGGAACTAGAAAAAATCATCCTGAATGAGGAAACCTGATGGAGGAAGTTCATTGGATAATTAATAAAGAAACTGCTTGGCCCTGGTAGGATAGAACATAGGTGGGTGGAGTAAACAGAACAGAATGCTGGGAGGAAGAGGAAGTAAGCTCAGATGCCATACTCCCCTTTCCTGGGCAGACAAGATGAAGCTCCTACACAGGATGGACGTAGGCTAGAATCTTCCCAGTAAGTGCACCTCGGTGCTGCACACATTAATAGAAATGGGCCAGACAGTGTTTAAATGAATACAGTTTGTGTGTTGCTATTTCAGGGTATAAGCTATGCAGGCGGCCAGGAGCTGGGCTGTAGGAAGAGGCCCACAGCTCTTACTACAGAAACCCATCTTGAGGAAAGACCAAAGCCTTCCCACACCCCTGTGTTTAGGCTAAGCAAGGTATCTCTCCAAAGAGAATGTGATCCACAAAATCAGTTTATGCATTAGAATTAGACCCTTGTTCTACTGCAAGTGGTCCCATATACTCCCCAAGCTTCACCATTGTCACCTGTATTCAGGGGGCCTAGTTCAGGTCCTATAGGACCCTCAGTTGTCAGTCCAAAGTCAGTGATCTCCCACTAGATCTTCTCTGAGATCCTGAAGGTTTCCCCATCATAGTCTTGACCCCTTTGTTCATATTATCGCTCCTCCCTCCCTTTCATTGTACTCTGGGAGCTTGGCCTAGTTGTTAGTTGCTTATCTCTGCATTTGCTTCCATCTATTACTGGAAGAGGGTTCTAGTTTCTCTGCAGTAGTGGACTGTAGGTGTGTTATTGTTTATTTTATGTCCAGTATCCACTTATGAATGAGTACCTACTATATTTGTCTTTCTGTGTCTGGGCTACCTCACTAAGGTTTATTTTTCTATTTCTGTCCATTTGCCTGAAAATTTTATAATATCATTGTTTTTTCATTGAATAATACTCCATTGTATAAATGTACCAAATTTTCTTCATCCATTTTTCAGTTGAGGTACTTCTGGGTCATAAGAATTTATTGGATGTGACATTTTTTTGACCAATGAATCTATTTCCTCTATCATATCTTCAATACCTGAGATTTTCTTTTCCATCTCTTATATTCTGTTGGTTATACTTGCATTTGTCATTCATGATTGTTTAACCAAATTTTCCATTTCTAGAATTCCTTCTGTTTGTGTTTTTTTTTTATTGCTTTTATTTCAGTTTTTAAGTCTTGGTTTGGTTGCCTTTTTTTTTTTTTTTTTAGTTTTCTTTAAGGGATTTGTTGATTGCTTCCAATTTATATTTTGTCTTTTCCTCCACTTATTTAAGAGAATTTTTCATTTCCTATTTAAGGGCATCAATTATCTTCATAGAATTATTTTTAAGATTGTTTTCTTCTGCTTCATCTATGTTGGGGTGTTCAGGTCCAGCTGTAGTATAATCACTAGCTTCTGGTGGTGTGTATTGCTCTTTATGTTGTTGAGTATATTCTTACCTTGTTGTTTATCCATCTCTTTCTCCAATCAGAATAGGTGGGGCTTGTGCTTCAGGCCCCTCATCCTCCAATTGCTGTAGTTGGGGACCATAGCTCTGTTGAAATGCTCCTTCCAGTGCAGGCAGAGCAGAGCCTCCAGTGATCACTCCTCCAGGTGCAAGCAGGCCCAAGGTTAACATCGTCCCTCCTCAAGTTGCATGTGGGACCACAGCTCTGGTGGTCACACTTCCAGGTAGAGGAAGGGTCATATTCTGCAGATTTTTTTTCTAGGTATAGGTGGAGCTGAGGTTCTTGTGGTCACTGCAGTAGCAGGCTATCTCGTTTGAGAATGGCAGTGGATGCTGATAGTGGCAGTGGTACTCTTTTCAGAGGAACTTCTTTTTGTATTGATTTTATCTAGTATACATTTTTCTCTGACCCCTCCCTTCAACCCTCTCCATGTTCCAAATTTACTCAGGAGATCTTGTCTTTTACTACTTCCCATGTACATCAGACAACAGGGTCCTCACTGTTGTCTAGGTTTTCTGGGATTGTGAATTGTGGGCTGGTTTTCTTTGTTTTATGTCTAAAAGCCACTTATGAGTGAGTACATATGTTATTTGTCTTTCTGGGTGTGGGTTACCTCACTCAATATGATGTTTTCTAGCTCCATTTATTTGCCTGCAAATCTCAAGGTGTCATTATTTTTCCTCTGTTGTTTAGTATGTCATTGTATAAATGTACCACATTTTTCTTATCCACTCTTCAGTCAAGGGGCATTTAGGTTGTTTACAGGTTCTGGTTATGACAAAAAATGCTGCTACGAACATAGTCGAGCACATGTCTTTTTGGTACGATTGAGTATCCTTTGGATACATACCCAGAAGTTGTATTGCAGGGTCTTGGAGAAGGTTGTTTCCTTCAGACAAACTTCTTACAACAGCTTCTGGAAGCCATTTTTGTGAGCCACAGTGGTCATTGCCCCTCAAGCATGCTCTCTCTCCTGAAGATTGCTAAAGGCTCTTAGTGGTTGCTCACCTCTTATGAGCTCAGCAGGTCTGTGCAGGGAATTACTTTGAATTCTGGCCCTTCTGGGCAGGTTACTGGAATTCCTTACATTCTAGTTCCAATGTATTCTCATTTGTCTATTTTTGTTTAGGTTTCCTATGCTCTGGGAACTTATCTCAAAAAAATCCTTGACTATTCACTGTTCTGAACTATTTCCCCCATTATTTACTGCAACTTTGCTTTACTTTCTAACTGCTGAGCTGAAAAGGTCTAGTTTCATTGTTCTGAGCCAAATTTCTCAGAACTATTCATTAAAAGGACACCATTTCTTCAGTGAGTATTTTTATAACCTTGACAATAATTGGTTGTGTTTATCTAAATGAGTTTATTGTGTGTTTCCTTACTCTTTGTACATATTTTTATATTAACTTTATAATATTTTGATTAAAACATCATTTTAGTTTATGGTGAATTCATGTATCTCCTGCTTTATACATTTTGCTCAAGGTAGGTTTGTCTATTATCTTTTGGAGACCCATAGAAATTTAGTTTTAGTTTTTCTACTTCTATAAAAAAAAATCAATGTGATGGTAATCTGCCAAATGTGTATTGGCAATATTGATTCTTCTGATCCATGAACATGGGGAATCTTTGTTTTTTTCATTTTATTTTTTAATGGTATTTTATTTTTTATTTTAGATTATTTTTCCTTTTTAGATAAATTATTTTGTTTTCTTCAGTTATTTTAGCTGGGATTGATTTTTGAATTTTTATTTAAGATAATTTACAAGTATTATTATCTACCAATTTTTTATTTGTTTATGGTAATGCTTTCAACTTTTATTTGTTGATTTTTGTTTCTTATAACCTTGCTTATTTGTTTATTAGTCCTAAGAATGCTTTGGCAGTTTTGCCTTTATTATATGTATGATGATGGCATCTGCCAACATTCACAAGTTTAATCTCCCTTTTTTTAAAATTTAGTGACCATTGTTTCTTTTTGTTGCCTGACTGCTTAGGATAGGACTTCAAAAATTGGGTTGAGTAAAGCAAAGAAAATAGACATCTTTATCTTATACTAGACATAAGAAACAAAGTGTTCTGTTTGTCTCCACTCATGCAGGGATAACCATTTGATAGTACACACACACACACACACACACACACACACACACACACACAGATGTTTTATCCTGAGATTCATCTCTTATTTAGATATGCTTTCAGGAAAGACACTGAATTTTATCAAATACTATCTCTGAACATGGGATGTGCATATTTTGTTATTTTGTTTTGTTGATAATAATATTATATTGATTTAGATATATAAAATCACTTCTAAGTCTTTGATGACTCTCATACATTTTAATGAAAAAGTAAAATTTTATGTATCTATATAGATTATATATAGATATTGAATTATATCCTATATATGCATATACACATAGAATGATGTATATATAATTCACATAATTTCTTAAGATTAATAATAATGAATGTTAACATTAGCTTCTAAGAAATGGAGCTAGATAAATTATTAAAAATGAAGAAGGAAAATTTACAAAGTATTCCTTTGTAAACACAGAAGAGTGTGTGTGTAAAGTAAAATAATAGAGCAACTAATAAAAATAAAAGTGACTTTTTATCAAATCCTTTTTTTCAAGTTCAGTAAATTTAACTAAGATAAAATAAAGATAGTACACTTGGAAAAAATTAAATGATACTTACTATGTAGATTTGTTTATTTTATTTTTTTTCAATCTTTTGAGACCATGCATTACTGTGGCACAATGGTCTTGTATTCTGTAAAGATTTGTCAGTTGTATTGGATTAATAAATGCTAATTGTCCTGTTTCCAGGCAGGAAGTATAGGTGGAAAAACTAGAATATGAGAATTCTGGGAAAAGGCTCAGTCTGCAGTCATCATTCAGATGCTGAGGAAGCAAGATGAGAATGTGTCACGGATAAAAGGTACCAAACCATGTGGCAAACACAGACAATAATTAGGGGTTAATTTAAGATGCAAGTGTTGGAGGAGGAGCTGTTTGTTGGTTTCGAGCCACTTGGCTAGCTTAGGCTAGAAATAATCACACAGAAACTGTATTATATAAATCACTGCTTGGCCCATTAACTCTACCTTTTTACTGGCTAACTCTTATATATGAATTAACACATTTTTATTAATCTGTATATCGCCACAAAGTCATACAAAATTTCAGCAAGTCTATCTCTGGTGGTGGCTCCATGGTGTCTCTCTGACTCTGCCTTCTTCCTCTCCACATTGAGTCCAGTTTTCTCCGCCTACCTAAGTTCTGCCCTATCAACAGGCCAAGCCAGTTTCTTTATTCGTTAATCAATAAAAGCAACACATAGACAGAAGGACCTCCCATATCATGCAAGAGGTAGATAAAAATATGCCTAAGCTATTGGCCAAGCATTTCCATAATTACTATGGTTTCTGTGTGATTTTTTGGGTCTGGGAAGCCAGGAAATAAATGAACAGTCTCTGCTTACAAGGCATCATGTGTTTTTCTTAAGCATGAATATACAATCAATGGCATATACGTAAATTATGGTTAGAAGTATTTATGGTTTGAAGAATTTTCATTTTTCTTATAAAGGCAAAACACAAATTGTGCTATGGAAACTGCTACATACAGTAGTAACAGTTACCAGTATGCGACTTTGTCATGTCCATGAGAGAGAATGTCTAAGCCATAACACAGCCTCAAAATTCATCTTAACACCCAACCTGTAAGGCAGAAATGCCATGCCTCACATAATTAAACAGCTTCCAAACTGGGAGGTATTGCTTTAAATATGGCTGTACAATGTGTAAAATATATGGCATTTACTAGTTTATGTAGGCTTTCTCTGTTACTTGTTATAAAATAAAAAGCACATTGAAAAGTACTTATTGTTGTATCTGACATATATTCTCTATTACTAATTAATACCTATTGTCATTATTATTGCTATCTTCACTATTGTTACCATTAGTGACCGACTGTAGTTTAGAACTCAGATGTTAGTGAAAACGATGTTCATTTTGTTTTATAGAATTATTAGTGAAATGATATATTAGGACTTCGTTAAATAAGAATTTTCATTATCCTGCAAGAAATGTAATCAGAGTTGAGTGAAATAGAGCTATTGGCTAGCAAATGGTTTCATCTATACCAATCACACATTAGTTTTTCTGTCTCTGTATCATTTGTAATTCAAATTGAAAGCTCTATTACTGATAACCCTGTAACTACATTAGCTCTGGGGGAGTCAGCTGTTAACAGTGTTGTGCAGCACACTGTAATTTTATGGACAGATTAATCTACTCAAAAGGGGATTAAGAATTTTTGTCAAAGACCTCAATTTGTTTATATAAGCAACTGAAGAGAGCTGTCACCACATCCAGGCTACATTTGGTGTTAAGTCTCTTAAGGGTAAGAGTCACCCTCTATTGTCCACTCTGCAAAGTTAGATGTCATGATATTTGTAAAAATTACAGTTAAATTAATCATGAATAAATAAATGGATGAACAGGATAGCAAAGCTGGAGTAGGTTTTTCTTAGCTCTTTGAAGAATTGAACAATGGGATGCAGATCATTAATGCATTGGCAATTTAGTATTAACCCTGATGTGGCACAGTTGCATGATGCTACCTTCAAATTACAACCAAGTTAAAATCATCAAATCAAATTAATAAATAATTGCATTTTGCATGATAATTGGCATTACTGTTCTCATTATTTTGTATTTTAAGAATCTCCAAAGTAAAGAGCTGTATCAAAATTCTGTAAAAAAAAAATACCAAGCATTATACATGTGTGTATGTTTTGTCCTATACAAGTAGTCCCCGAGATATACCTGAAGTGAAAGAGAAATAATTCACAGATCATTTGAAGCATGCTCGATGGGCGTTGTTCTGGTGAAGAAATTTCACATTTTCTCATTGTCCTCATTTTTATCTTCACAATAACACATTATTTGACACTTTTTTTAGGGTTATAATTCAGCATTCATTTGTTTAAATACTTGATTATTTGCTTCCCACCCTAGAGTTTAGGATCCTTCAAAGCAGGTTCTCCTCAGCCAAATGCAGAGAATTTTATTACAAGCTCACAGCACCCTGTTGTGTGTTTGAAAAAACTTAAATATTAGTAGATCATTGTAATGCATAAATGATTAAAAATGTGTTTTGTCTGTTATATTTATACCTGCATAGAATTGCTAGGCTGTGTGTGTGTGTGTATGTGTGTGTGTGTTTATGGTATGTTTGTGTGTATGTTTGTGTATGTGTGTGTGTCTACGTATGGAAGGGTCTCTCTCTGTGGTTTGTGTGTGTGTGTGTGTGTGTGTGTGTGTGTGTATTCAGAATCTTGTGATTAAGGTGACAGATTTGCATTAACTATGTGATAGAGATCAGGGAAAACTCTCCTAGAGGCCATGGTGCAAAGACCAAGGGGCAGATATAATGTCGCCTTATTAGCTTCTGCTATTTCCAATCTCTTTCACTGATCCAATTTAAAATGCACTCCATATGGAAAGGGGCATGTGAGACTTCAAACCATCGGGTCTCTACCATTGCCCAGTCGATATTCTTTAAAGTCTTTGTATTAGGTATCTTTTCCATTCGGTGTCTGTGCCTCAAAGTGGACCACCGTTGCTGTTCATTCTTTTATTTCAGTCTCACAGATTTAAATCCTTTGATTCACTCAAATCTTACTTAAAAGATAAGTGATCTTTACTGGGGGTTTCCTTTGATCTTTTTGGACACATTTAATATACCACATGCTAATAACCTACTTATATCAATCTATATCTATAAGGAATTGAATATACTTGTTAACTGAAACATAAAATAAAAAATGAGAAAAATGATAAAGAAAATGATTATAAGGTGACCTAATTCCACTCCTATTGTTGAGGAGGAGGAAAGAGAAGTCAAGTCAGTGGCCTAGCAGAAGTTTCAGAGTAAATTTTCTAAAGAGGTTGTCAAAAAAAAAACCTCACATTCTAGACATCTAGGAAAACCAGAGCCCTAAAATACTGCATTACAATGGATTCCTTCTTATTATCTTAAAATCCATTTTAACATTTCCTTAGACGAGAAAACAACTTTTCAGACACCTTGTCAGTCACTGGTGAGGCAAACCCAGCAACCCAGCAGGCTCAGAAACAATGAAACTATTACAGAATGTCCAAGAATTTGACATAGCACCACCATGAAAAGCATGCTGGGATTATTTTCATTTTACATATTGTGTGGGACTTACTCGATAACAACTTTTTTTCTTCTTTCACTATGAGCACTACACTTAAAACCAAAAATATCTAAAATGCTCATTTTATAAGTGATTTGATCACTTGAAACCAAAGGTTTGCATGAACAAGATGTCCAGCCTAAATTCAGCAACAGATGCCTTTTTTTCTTTAGTGCTTACTTTTGCAATAAATTCACATAGGGATGAGAGTAGACAGATGGTAATGCAGAAAGATATTATTTCATTGATTAATTGCTTGGCCTTGAGCAGGATCCCTCTGCCTTTTAGCGTTCGCTTATCCACAAAATAGCTTTGTTTGATGGTCTTCATTCTGTAGTAAGTTCAGAGTAGGAAAAAATTCTTCAAACTTTGAAATGATCGTTATGTCACAAGATTGGATGAAAATAAATGATATATTGAAAGAATGCAAGAATTTCACAAAGTCTCTAAGTACACTTAGAACAGTAATAGCAAATACAAGAAGTATGACGGTGGGTGTGCTGGGTGCCTGGCAGTGTGTTAAAGTATTCAGGAATAAAAGGCTATGCCAGCCTTATGAGAAAGTCCACAGGACTGTCAAGACCAGGAGGACAGAAGTAAGGGAGGAAATGAAAGGGTGAAAATTATAGTTCTACTTGGAAGAAAACACATAAAATTATAAACAACTGTTGTTTTAGAGACAGAAAGTTACTTCTGAGTGTTGATTGAAGCATTTTCTAATTTTCTACATACTACTATTGATACATCAAAATTTTCCTCAATAGTTGCTATTCTCAAAATTGAAGTATATTTGATGTATCAGTTTTCAAGAAAAAAACCAAGAAGTACATCGCAACTGAGATTATCACAGTTGGCAATCATCATGTGTAATCTACTACTTGCTCACACAGTGCGGACACCTGCATCAATAATTGATTTGTGATTGCATACAAATATTCAAGAACATTCATAACTTCTTGTTCCTATCTCACATCTAAAATGCTCATCCACTTTGCGTGAAGAAATATATAAAATTGGATTTTGAATTAGTGTTTTAGGTTATCTTACATGAGGGGAAAAAAAGACCCTAAACTATTTCCAAGAAGTTAATACTTTCCAGAAAGTTAGCTCATTGGCTTGTAAACTCATTAGTTATTTTCCTCCAAGGTACACATGAAAAAGTCTAGGGACAAATTTATCACTGTGATTGAGCCTAGCTACTACTGGAATAGCCTAGGAAGAAGCTAAGAGATTTTGAATACCTTATAAAAGACGCAAAACTGCTCACTGACCTCAACTCACCCAACAAAAAATTATACAATTCAAAATATCTAAAAATAAATCATGAAAATATATAGTATTGTTAATGACTCTGTGAAATATTTTCCCACATATATGGACAGGATTGTAGATTGAAGCTGGTAAAGAGATCAAAATATAGAGTTCATACTTTATTGAGGCTCCTGATCTTCTAATTCATAAATGGATATGAATCACCTGAACATCATTTCTTCTTTTGTTGAATGTGAAAAAAATATAATTTTCTCATAATTTGGGTCTGATAAAATAAGCCTTCATAAATATTCTGTCACAACTGTAACTGCAGTTAGTGATAATGTATTGACAAGTAGAGATGAAAGAAGAGGATGGGGGACAATAGTGACAACGATGTTGCTTGGATGATGACTGTTGTGGGGTGGATGTTTGTACCATCCATACACTCATATTATGAAACCTTAACCCCCAGTATGATAACAATAGAAAGCAATGCTTTTAGGAAATAAATAAATTTCAATGAAAGCATGCGGATGAAGGCTCACATTAGAGTAAGTATATTTTGGTAAGACAAGGAGACACCAGAGTCCTTTTCTCACCATCATTTTGATTCTACAGCAAGAAGGCCACCATCTGTACACAAGCAAGTGTCCTTTCAGACAGCCCATATGCCAGCAGCTTCATCTTGAACTTGTCAATCTCCAGAACTTTCAGAATAAATGTCTGCTGCTTAGGCTACTTAGTCCAACATGATTTCTTTTAGCAGCCTGTGCTGACGGAATCAATGGGAGGGTTGAAAACAGCATGTGTAGTAAGATGATGATCGGAACTGGGATGACATTGGTAATTTTCACCCTGCATTATAGAATTCTAATCTCAACACTAACTAATATAAATAGTACGATAAAAACTAGAGATGGGAAGCCTGCTTAGTTTTTAAATTTCCCAAAAAATTGAATTTACAGTGCTTGCTATTTCTTTGGTTGTGGGAATATATAAAGTCCTAACTTGCTAGTCAATAGCATAATAACCAAAGAAAAACATAGGAAATGTTTTTATACAGAGCAAAATTGTTTTGAGTATACATCAGAAAGTAGGTCCACTCTCAACTTAAGACTCCACATCGGATGCGTCCACTAACATATTAGCCGCGGCTATGTTAAATATCCTAGAAACTGATTGAAATAGAACATGTAGGATGATGAGTCTTGGTAACAGACTGAAAGTTAAATATAGAAATCAAATATCCATCTACCTATTTGGACTGTCGCTGGATGAGTAAGTTAGCTTCTATGTTTTGCACCATTTTAAACATTTATCTCTGTTAAAGATCACATTCTTCTGTTCTCGTCCTGTAACGGTGTAAAAGAATGCAGACAGATTGTAAATATATATATATATATATATATATATATATATATATATATAGCTTTAATGTAGAAATAGACTTACAGAACCACCGTTCCCGTGGAGACCAGGAAAGCAGAAGCGAGGGCTGGGAGCATGCTTGCCAAATTTATAGGCAAACATTAGCCCGAGGCGAACATGCCCCCTTAGGGGCGGGACTTATCCCTACATCGTCCAATATACTTTGAGATACGAGTTTATATTTTTTATCATGTGGATTCTCATGTCAAATTCAGTGAGGTTTTCATTTAGTCATGACCGTTGAAAGAATTTTAAGAAAGTATAATAGATTTCTGCCAAATTTATCAGCCAATCAATCATGTTTCTTTTAGTAACTTCCTACACAATTCCCCTTCCAACCTGAAAGCATTTGGATGCTTTTCTCAGCAAATACGGTGTAAGTTGTTTCCATCGTATCTATACAGTTGAGTAAACAAAAGAACAAACCTATTTACTGTGATTGAATGTGTTGAATTTTCAAATCTTGCTTGTAGATTATGCTGTCTCACTTTACAGAACTGTTCAACTTGCTCTTTCTAGGTAACATGACTTTTCCTTTGTTTTCAAGCTCTATTTATCAACTGCTTCATGTTATTTATATGGATAACCCAGTCCTTTCAGTGTTCCGTGAAACATATTAACACTGGCTCATTGCATCCTGATTGAGGGGAAACTACACTAGCTCTTATCACATGTCCCAGCTTCAAATTCCAGTTCTGGTTCTCACAGCAAATCCAAATCCTTGACCATGCAAGGTAGGCAGCCTGTCCTTAAGCTCCAGTTCTAGCCCAAGTTTCTGAATATTTAAAGATAGCAATTAATTATGTAAAGCCAGAAAAAAATTCTTACGCTTGTGTTGGCCTTGTTTTCTCCATTTGTAAATATGAATGGGAAGAATAAAATTCTTCCCGTAGTATATAAGGCATTTTACAAACTGTTCATATAAAAAGTTTAACTGCTATCTATAATGACTTTATTACCTCATTAAATGTTTCTTTTTTCCCCCAATTAGGTTGCAAGTCTGTCAACACAGCAGCATCTCTGGGGTGACAAGATGAACCCTGACCTTACCAGAACATTAGTAACTCTTCTATTCATGTCAGTTTAATCCACTTTAGAGATTGAAGTGAAGTAACAATTATATACATGGTATGTAGCATATTGTGTAAATTATGGCATATACTCAAAACATTGACATATAAATTTTAAAAGTATCATTTATTGAAAATCTCTGGATGTAAATCTAGTTTTCTGCATTATTTTATAACTACTTAAGTCTCATGTTCATATTATAAAATAAGTTTGGATTTTAGCTTCATTGAACACAAAGATGAATGGGGTTCAGAGATATATAGGGTTTAAGACATTTATGTTTAATCTAGGGTTTAAGTTCTAAGGCTTAAGACATTTAGAGTTAAATCAAGCTGTGACAACCTTTAGACCCTTACCTCCTCTGCAATATCTGCATTTTTTTACCTTCATGTATGGGACATAAAGAATATATAGATATATATGAATGGTTAATTAATGATTACTATTCAGAGTCTATAAACTATAATACGGAACAATGCATAACTAATAAATACTATTCAGCATTTTCTATTGTCTGAAAATTCATTGGAAATGACATTTGTACTCAGAAGTACCAGAAGTTTCTTCAATATGGAAAGTTTTCCACATAAATATTCCTAGACAGTATTGATGGATAAAACCTCTCATTCAATGGGAACATTTAAGCAAACCTAATTCTTACTGGAATGAACCCTTTGGAAAACATCATGTATCAAGGATGATAAGGAAAGTGCTAAAAGCAATAGCTGCTTTGCTTAATGGAGCAAGTGGAGAATGTTCGACATTGCTCTTAAGAGTAGCCAGTGAAACAGTTTCCAGTAAAACTTAAGTGAGGAGATAATTCTCATCACAGCAGTGTGTACGCAGGACCCGCTCAAATAATAGCAATGTGCTAGCCTAGCGGAAAGTTTCTTTAATCTGTGCTCTCTAATATGTACATACCTGCATTGTGAGCTCACTACGTAAGCTATTTCTTAATGGATTTTGTTATTCAACAAAAATTTGGAAGAATATTAGGTAAGTCCTATAGAATTTGGAATATCTACTAGCACTGATGCTAAACACTTTTGTAATTAACTCATTCAAAAACATTTTTAACCACTAACAATTTTGCATCAGGTACTTTGACAAAATACTCTAATGATATCAGATGATAATTTGAAGTAAGTCTTATACCGAAAGAACAAATAGAGTAAGGAGAAATAAAAGATTTTAAATAAAGGGGCTGGAAAAATAGCTTAGCATTTGAGAACACTGGATGCTATTTCAGATGATCCAGGTCCAATTCCTAGCACCTTCAAGGATACTCATAGCTGAGTAACTGCAGTCTCAGAAAATATAACATCGTATGACCTCCTGGGTACCAAAAACATATATGCAGTAGACAAACATATATGCAGACAAAACATCAGTATTCATTAACTAGCAATTAAAACAAAATGTTTAACTATATTACAGTTTCATGTAAGTACAAATGCCCATTTGATTTCCCTCTCCCAAATTAAAGTCTATTTTCTAACCTCATTATAAAGAAGTGTAACCATGTGTTTAAGTTATTGCCAATTTGCTATTGAAAAAATATTAGACACTTAAAGTCAGTCCTGTAGAAATGGTGTTTCATGTTGTTTCTCATATGCCTGACCCAAGGAAAAGACTCTGAAACCAATGATGGTGAAAGTGAAAGAAAGAAAGAAAGAAAGAAAGAAAGAAAGAGTCTTTTAGCCATTTGAACTTCCTCTGTTGAGAATTCTCTGTTCAGATCAGTGCCCCATTTTTAATTGGGTTAATTAGCATTTTAAAGTCTAGTTTCTTGAGTTCTCTATATATTTTGGAGATCAGACCTTTGTCTGTTGCGGGGTTGGTGAAGATCTTCTCCCAGTCAGTAGGTTGCCTTTTTGTCTTAGTGACAGTGTCCTTTGCTTTATAGAAGCTTCTCAGTTTTAGTAGGTCCCATTTATTCAATGTTGCCCTTAATGTCTGTGTTTCTGGGGTTTTACCTAGGAAGCGATCTCCTGTGCCCATCTGTTGTAGGGTACTTCCCACTTTCTCTTCTATCAGGTTCAGTGTGTTCGGACTGATATTGAGGTCTTTAATCCATTTGGACTTGAGTTTTGTGCATGGTGATAAATATGGGTCTTCTTTTTTTTTATTCTTCTACAGGTTGACATCCAGTTGTGCCAGATGGACTGAGCTCCCAAGGTCCCAATGAGGAGCAGAAGTAGGGAGAAGAAGACCAAGGAAGTCAGGACCACGAGGGGTGCACCCACCCACTGAGACAGTGGGGCTGATCTATTGGGAGCTCACCAAGGCCAGCTGGACTATGACTGAAAAAGCATGGGATAAAACCGGACTCTCTGAAAATGGCGAACAATGAGGGCTGATGAGAAGCCAAGGACAATGGCACGGGGTTTTGATCCTAATTCATGTTCTGACTTTGTGGGAGCCTAGCCAGTTTGGATGTTCACCTTCCTAGACATGGACGGAGGGGGGAGGACCTTGAACTTTCCACAGGGCAGGGAACCCTGACTGCTCTTTGGACTGGAGAGGGAGGGGGAGAGGAGTGGGGGGAGGGGGAGAATGGTGGGAGGAGGGGGAGGGAAATGGGAGGCTGGGAGGAGGGGGAAACTTTTTTTTCCTTTTCTCAATAAAAAAAATAAAATGACATCTAATGAAAAAAAAAAAGAAAGCAATGGATTATGCTGAGGGCCGCACAGGCATGTGGAGTTATTAAGGTACATTTTATGTGTGGAGTCTATGCCAATCACGCCATCATTTATAAGCCTTTCTTATTCTTGATAAATATCTAGTTCAAATATTTACTTCTTATAAAATTTTTATGTGCTTATTTAAAAAAAAAGAAAGAAAGAAAGAAAGAGAGAGACTGAAAGAAAGAAGAAAAGGGAAGAAAGGAAGGAAGGAAGGGAGGATGGAAGGTAGGATATCAGATATTGCTCAGTAAGTCAGCTCCCCGATGTCCACAATGAATAACAAGATGAGCAAGACATAGATATCTGAAGCCTAGGGCTAGAGTGGTGACTTGATTGGTAGAAAGTGTTGTACTTAAATGCAGGATGGAGAGCTTGAATTTGATCTCTAAATCCTACAAAGTGATAGAAGAGAATCATTTTCTATGAGTACTGCATGTGCACAGTGACTTACAAACACACTTTCTCTCCCCCTCTCTCTCATACATACACAGACAGACAGACAGACACACACACACACACACACACACACACACAGAGAGAGAGAGAGAGAGAGAGAGAGAGAGAGAGAGAGAGAGAGAGAGAGAGATTTTTTAAAACATTCTAGGTTTGAATATTCCAAACAGGAAGTTTACAAAAAAATATTTAGACAATGAGTACCATATTCTCTCTCTCTCTCTCTCTCTCTCTCTCTCTCTCTCTCTCTCTCTCACACACACACACACACACACACACACACACACACACACACCCCTCTCAAAAAATTGGTCAGATGCCGGGCGGTGGTGGCGCACGCCTTTAATCCCAGCACTCGGGAGGCAGAGGCAGGCGGATCTCTGTGAGTTCGAGGCCAACCTGGTCTACAAGAGCTAGTTCCAGGACAGGAACCAAAAGCTACGGAGAAACCCTGTCTCGAAAAATCCAAAAAAAAAAAAAATGGTCAGAAAAAAGCTAATTCTGAGTTTAAAATTCTATCCCCTTTGGTCTTACCATCATGCCTGAATTCAGGTGTTATACAATATGTCATTTGGACCTGGGCTATGGATCCCTGGAAAGTATTTTCTTTGCACATAAATGCTCTGGATAAAGGTGACATATTAAGACCTAACAGAATTTTAATATTCTAAGTATATTCTTTAACAGATAGCAGCTCTCAGAGTTATCATGTTAATATGCCAGGGGAGTTCCTCAAATGGTATAGCAACCTTCAGAAGTTTCTTAGCGAGCTGTGGTGTAAAAAAGTCAGGTTGTCCAAGAACAGCCACTCTGTAGTTTTACTCCTGACAGAAGTCTAAGGCAAAGAAATAATTATCAACGCCAACCTTGTTCATGTATAATCATCTTCAGGAAAGATAATTAGCATTTTTAATTTTAACTCAACTCCAAGTGACTTTATAGTTTCAAAATGTTGTCATCAATAGTGTGGCCTACTGCACATTCAAAATTTGTGCATGTTTCTGGTACCCTCTAAATTCATCAAAGCCAGCAAAACCCTGTGCTGCTGAAGTCCTGTCAAACAATTCTTGCACATGGAAGGGAAATGATGTATCAGCTCAGGAATAACACTGAGTTTCCTTCTGTAACATATCTCCATATTCTCATATGATCGTAATACCTTGATAAAGTTATCTGAAACTTACAATTATCTTCCTTTCAAGTTTAAAGTAAAAGCTTTTAATTCTAATTCAAGATGCAGAGGCAGGCAGATCTCTGTGAGTTCAAAGCCAGCCTGGTCTACAAAATGAGTTCTAGGCCAGCCAAGGATATACAATAAGACCTTGTTTAAAAATAAGAGTAAATTAAAAGTAAATTTTTCTTCTCCAGGGTTTTGAAAACCTTACCATTTTTCCTAGGTTTAGTGAGTTTTTCAGAAAATATTTGTTCTGAGTTTTATTTATTTTAAAGATCCTTTATGAGGCTATGTCACTGTGTAAAGCATTATACATAACCAGACTTGGGAATGAAAATGTTTCACAGGATAAGAAAAGGAATTAGGTCTGTCCTGATTTTCAAGTCTCTTTTTGATATATTTGTTTCATTTTTGACAATTTAAAATAAATAGTTCTCCTTCACAAGATTTAAAACAAATTATATGTAAAAATATATATTTGAGACAAAAACCATTCGACTACTTTGTGCTTAAACATGAGAGCTCTAGGGCAAACGACTGACCTCAAATTTGAGGCCCAGCATTCATGCCCTTTCTTTAACTCAATTTATGAAAATTTACCAGCTTGATTTTTAAAAAATGCTGAATGGCAATTGGGACACAGTATTTACTCACTAAGTAATAATGATAATAACAACAACAATAATAACATTGTCATTATTAGTATTGGCCTCTGAGGTAATATAAAGGAAAAAGTGTTACAAGGGAAAGGGAATAGGGTAAGAGAAATGAAATTGACAGAAAATCATTGTATACATGTATGAAATTGTCTGAGATATTGTCATTAAAAAGTAAATAACAACAAATAATAATATTTGGAAAGCTAAATATAGATAACTGGACTCTATAACCAACGATGTCTAAAAAATGCTAGATTAAATTAAAAAGACACAGTTTTATATGGCCTTCTCAGAGCCCTAATGTTAACTGGCATTATAAATCTATAAGGGAGTAATGTAGTACACCCTAGAATTATCATCCTTTCCAGGATTATTATTCAATGAATATACATTGCAACATGCTTGGTTAGAATTCAGAAAAAAAAGTCTGTTTAGGGAATCTAGGCAGAAGATTTAGAGAGCCAAGCTAAAGAATTCTGGGCTTTCTTTGTAGAATTCAGAAAATCAAATCAGTAAGGGGAGCCAATGTTTGCCTGTGTAAATTGATTCATTATAGTGTGTATTCAAAACATAGCATTGGTCAATTGGGAGTCATTCTCATTGTAAAGCTTCCTAGCCAGAGGACAACTGAGAGAACTTGCCAATATGCCCATTGTTCAAAAGATTATGAGCCAACATTTTAGATGTGGGTGGGACAATGTGTTTTGGAGACTATAAACAGGAAGCTAAGCCTAGAGGCCTGGCTCAACAGAATTGTTTTCTTATGCCTCCGTGTTTCAACCTATTTCACTTCTACATTTATGTCATGATAACCTAATAAATAAGTACAATGTAGGATATGAGAGTTTTCTAGTTCAGGAGATAAAACTCACTCTATAGAAACCCATCATTTTAACATTTATTATTTTTCTGCTGTACCACTGGGTTGTCAATAAAAGCAGAACAAATGATTACTAGCCTTTGATATTTTACCACACTATAAGAATGATCAAATTTGTAGGTTTCAAGAACACTCTAAGACAAAAGGACTTGTAATGATGCCTGAGTCCTTAAAGCAAAGATGCAAGTTACTTTGCTCACATTTCAAACAAAACTTGGAAAATTAAATTGATTTAAAGAGGAATTTTTTTTCTTCCCAGGAGGATCTATTTGCACAGCATCTACTTTCATTGCTCTTACACTCTGTGAGTCATCAGGAAGTAACGAGAAGTTCCACAAGAACACAGAGTCCTCCTGGGGTTTGGAAACAAATGGCTCTGAAACTGCAGAGTTGATCCTACCAGAGGATGATGTGCACAGGCATTCAGTGTAAGAGGGGTTGGATCAGTGCAATTAGATGTAAGCATTGCACCTGTGGAATCTGGAACACGATGTTGCATTGTGAAGGATGAGCCAAAGTAGGTGGTTTTCATTCATTTCAAAGCCTTGCTCTCTTCCTCCTTCATCATGTGGTGAATGTTAGGACATTAACTCCATTTGCAGGCAATCAGCTGTTGAAATAAGCTGTTTCAGCACCTCACAAATGTATTGCATGCCTAATATCTGTCTGTCTCTGTGGTGTGAGGACCATAAGGTGGGAATCTGGCTTCTTTAAAATATAAGTAAAATTCATAGAAGCAAGCATAAGTGTCTAGATAGGCACATGAGAGTAAGATTATACATCCAGTACTCAGGGGAGAAAAAAAAAAGGTGGATTCCAAATATGGTAAGGACTAGCATACCTCTCTGTGCACAGCATTGAGCAGAGTTGGGAAAAGTCTGCACTGAGAAAGGTACCCAGTAGGGGAGCTACCAGTAACCTGTCTATTATGATATGCCTAATAATACAGTGTTTAGGATGAGTTTCATCTGTCATCATGGAACAAGGCTGTCATCCTCAGATATTTAGAGATGACAAAATATTTTAGGCAATACAAATAAAGTGTGAACAAAGATAATAGTCAGTTCAAGCAAGATAGATGCTTTCTGAATAGGATTCTGGTCTCCAGGAAATAGGGCCAACTGACATATGGCACGTCATAACATAAAAAAGACCTTCTATTTTTCAAAAGAAACTGTTAATTGAATAAAGACAGAGACTATGGCAAGCTACATATCTGACAGAAGATGAATGTCTCAAATATGCAAAGAACTCAAAGCCAAACATCTGTAAAACAACCTAATTAAAACAACCAATTGCTGAACAATATCAAACAAAACAGAGAGTTCTCAAAACAGGAAATACAAATGTCTAAATAAATACTTTTAAAAGTGCTTAACATCCTTACCAATCATGAAAATGCAAATTAAAACTACTTTGAAATTCCATCCCACCTCAGTTAGAATGGCTATCATCAAGTGTTAGGAAAGCTGAGAGGAAAGAGGAATGGTTTTCACTGTTGATAGAGGTATAGACAGTGTAATCAATGTGCAAATCAATACAGAGAATCTGCAAAAATAAAAAAGCTAGCAATAGAACTGTCACTGTTCTAGCTCTATATGTATCCCTAAGCATCCATCCAAAATAATCTACACCCTACTGCAGAGATACCAGCAGATTCTTATTTGCTGATTCTCTATACAGTCCCCAGAAAATGGAACCAGCCTCCATGTCCATCAGCTGAAGAATTCATAATGAAAATATTATACATTCACAGAGAAATTTATTGATGTGTAAAGAAAAATGAAATCATGAAAATTTAAATAAAAACTGATAGAACGTGAAAATAATGTGCCAAGTGAATCCACGCCCAGAAATACGAATGTGACATGTTCTCTCTTACCTGTGTATCTTAGTTATGAATTCTTAAAATATTGTATGTGAGTTGTACAAGTAGAGACTAGTAAAGTAGAAATTAACCATTAGATACAGAGATATGGAAAGCCCTAATGGAAGGAAGATAATAATAAAGGTGATATAAAAATCCAAAGCAGGAGTACTAATAAAGGTGTGGGGTTGTTTCAGTGGGCAGGAAAATAGGAGAATTTGGCAGGGGGGGGATTTATGGGGAACAATGAGCATTAAAAACATAAAGGAAACAAATATGATCATATTAAAAATTAAATTTGAAAGGGAGAATTAAGGGAAGTGCATTGCAATGGTAGATGATAGTACTTCCAGAATTCCTAAGTTATTAAGCCAAAATCTCAGTGCCAAATGTGAGATTCCTCTGTACCAGTTGTTAATTATGGGGGCCTCAGAGTTACACAAAAAAGGTAGGCTAATGCTATTGTTTTTGGTGACTACCAAAATTTTTCCTTGGGCTTATTGCTGAAGATAAGCACTGAAACAGAACAAGGAGAAATCACATGAAGCTGAGTTAGAAACCCTACCTGATTAATAGATTTCATAGTGCTCAAGGTGCAGTACAGATTGTTAGAGAGAAAAGGCACCAACAGTCTTACCTAGATGTAATATGTTCCCACAGCTGCAATAGTGGCATGAATATTGAGGGTAACCAACTACTTTCTCATTGGATCAGAGGCCTGCTCCACAAGATAAATTTCACATCCAGCACTGTACACCTGCGGAACACCAGTGGTGGCCATAGAATTCATAGGTCATAGAGGGGAACCAGCTACCACTGTTATTAGTCTTCAGAGAGAAGATTCTTATCTTAGATGGAAAGTGACAGTTAATGAAAATATTCATAACTGGTTAAGTCCTGAGAATAAGCGACAATGGAGTACTCATGCTAAATGGGTCATCTGTATCACTGCGTCCAAAGCTAGGAGAACATCATAGAACACATGTCTAGATGCTGAATGGGAAGTGGGAAGTGTGCCATAGAAGACATCTTTTGCTGGTAAACTTTCTTTGCTTTTCAGAGTCGTTACCAGCATGATTCCAACAAGAGGCTAACATTCAGAAATCACAAAGGACTTAAAGAAGTATAATACCACTGATATAAAATTGCCAACCAGCAAAGAGGCTAATGAATTAAATAGACATTAAAAAATGGAACACAAATGGATGACAACTGTTTTTAAAAGTGTTCAATATCTATAGTCATAATAGATAATTCTGGTAGATATGACCTAATAGTTGCAGTCATGAATTCACAGAAGCTGTACTTACAGTTACTGGCACAAAACAGGTCCTGGCAATGTTTCATCACATGTGGAAGACAGAGTCATGAGCCCCTACTCCTCTCTGGAGGACTATGATAGCTAATGAATGATAGAAGGAGAGCGAAATGCTTTTCAGTGGTATAGTCAGTAACAAGTTACCCATACTCCAGTAAGTAGCCTTCCATGCTAAGTATGTATTTGAATGAAACTTTCAAAGGACTTAAAAGTGATAAAAATGACAGGTAAGCACTTAGAGAGGTTGTTTGATGCAAGTTCAAGTAAATATAGTAAGGAATATAATTAGCAGGATTTTGTAGTAGGTTAGATATGGGAAGTGAGGAAAAGGTTTAGCCTACCAGTGTCCTAGAATGGGCTAATATTTCAGTGATACTTGATCCACTGAGCTAGAAAACATAAAATGTGGTAAAGATTTAGGAGTAAAGATAAAAAATTCTCATTGATGTATATAATCATGGTACATGGGTGTTGAATAATGCACTGATGATTAAATATTCTAGCATAGGGGTAAATCCTGGCATTGGCACTAAAAATCTGGAACCAGATATTATTAACTACTAAGATAAGACTAAAGGAAAAGGAATAGAAATACCTCCAAGAAGTCTCCACATGCATGGAATGAAGATATGGTTAAGAAATTAATGGAAGTTGCATTTAAGGAGAAAAAAATTACAAACCCAAACATCAAAGAACTGACAGTGACCATAAAGGTAGCCAGGTAGAAGCTAATAAGAAAACCAGTCATACAAGTAGTAAAAGAGATGGTGGCTCTTTACTGAGATGAACCTAGCACACACAGGATACAGCATGAGAGATATGATCAACAGCACCCCAATCAGCAGGAAGTAGTCTAGAGAACTACACCCATGTATTCAAATATTGTTTATAAATCCTTGTTTACATTTAAAGGGGGGATATAATATAGAGATGAATATTTGACATTGGTATGACTCTTGGTTTATTGATACAAATTTAAGGTCAATTTTGTTATACTGAGTATATGTAGCTCTGATCTTGATTAAGGTATTGTGTTTGTGCAGCTCATTTAAAAGTGTAATATAGGTTAATAGAGAGTCATCTATAATAGTCAAGCTTGTAATTAGGTTTTCTAGATATAAAGAGATATTTTTTAGTTAGGTATTCTTCAAACCTTTCAAAGACTACAGAATATGGCATTTAAATGTTTTAAAAACTTAGAACTTAGGTAATATCATATCTTTATGAAGTCTTTGATGGAGTTTAAGATTTTATAGTTATAAATATAGTTTTACTTAGTTATGATAAAATATAAAGTAGATATAAATATTGTAACTGTAATTCTTACTTGATAACTGTTTTGTAGTATATAATTTTACTATGTTAAAGTTAAAACCTTCCTTCTTATTTAAACACAAAAAGGAAGGTGATATGGGATTCCCCCCTTAATGCTGTGAATATAATTGTTTAATAAAGAAACTGTCTTGAGCCCATGATAGGACAGAACATAAGTAGGCGGCGGGGCGGGGGGGGGGGGGGGGGACCTAAACTGAATGCTGGGAGAAAGAAGACTGAGTCAGGGAGTGATCATGGAGTTGTTGCCAGGGACAGATGCCAGAACTTTAGCCAGTAAGCCACAGCATGTGGTATACACAGATTAATTGAAATGGGTTAAATTAAAATGTAGGAGTTAGCCAAGAAGAGGCTACAGCTAATGGGCCAAACTGTGATTTAATTAATACAGTTTCTGTGTGATTATTTCTGGACTGAGCTGCCAAGCAGCCAGGAACCAACAAGTTGCCTTCTTAAAATAGGTGGTCAGAGACATATGTTACAGAGATCTAGATAAAATTAAAAAATTACTTAATAAATTAGTTGCCAGGAAGTCAGCCATTGCTGCTGACCAATCCTCAAAGTGATGCTGCATACGATTGTGAATCTTGATATTTTTAGATTGCTGGAAGAGGTTCTGCTTTAGCTTGAACTCATGTGAGGTCACTCAAATATGCTCTGTAATTTTTATCTTCTTACGAAGATGATAACCTACAATTTGTAATTGTAATTGTAACAAAAAGTAATAAGAGCTTTCAGTATATCAGGTGGAAATAGGCTTTTCTTTTCATTTAGGTAAAATTATACATACTGTCAATCAAGTTGCCTATGACATTTCCTAAGATTTGCTGAATGGCTTTGCCAACATTGTCTAATATAACTCACTATTACTAAGGTATTTTTTTTTTATTTTTTAGAAGTACCTTCCCTTTCCTCCTTCCAAACTCTCCTATATAGTCCTCCTTGCCCTCTTTCAAAATCTTGCCCTCTTGTTTTTCATTAACTGCTGTTGAATACACACAGCCATACCCATATACATATATGTACATGTAATATATGTAAAACATATAATATATATGCATTATATGTAATATGTGTACATACACATTCAACCTACATTCTACGCAACTATGATGCCTATGAACTACAACAATAAGCCAGACTATCATGATAATTCTGATGGTGCAATAATGGCACAATATATCTTTGTGATAAGGAACAGCATTCTAATTGGATTTAAGACACACTCAGCAAGAAAAAGAATCATACTCAGTATGATAAACGTAGACAACTATTCAGATCTAGTGAAATCAGGAATATAACATGCTTAAATATCTATTTTACCCAACAAGAGATCCACTAATTATATGTGGCTACTTGAAATATACTTAGCATGTGTGTCAATTTTTAAACTATAGGAATTAGATGGCTAGTAGATATCTATCTATATTAATATAACTTATATCCAATTTTCATAATTGGTTCATCTTAATCTTTCTATATAACCTTTTGTGCAATTCAGGCTGTTAGGTACCCTTTCTCAAAGGTCTTTTGAACGGGACTTGTAACCACACCCCATTGTTGATCTTCTTTCTGAGTCCAAGTTTCTAACAGTTAGAGAATTAATCTTCACTCCAAGACTTTTTCTAAATTAAAGACTCTTCTATTTGGAGAGATGAAAGACATGAATCAAACATTTTACAGACAATATGTTCCATCAAAATTAGGCCCATAATTTGCTTTAGTGTTTTCCTAAACTTCATTCAGTATTTTAAAGTTTCTAATAGAAGTAACAGAAATGATAATATACTTTCAACATTTTGCCTAGAGTTCTACATCCCACCTAATTCATGTTCTACTTCTTCAGTTTATATTATTTTGTTATAGATAGCCATTTTGCTGGTTATATACTCACAGCGACAGTTATTAAGTGTCTAATATGATAATTCCACACATTCAGTTACCTACTTTTGTAACAGCTAGTAGTTCAAATAGCAAAATTTATTTTCATAAACTATATTTTTGCTATAAAATAGTTGAGGTCGGTCAGGTTCAACTAGTATAGGATCACTAAGCCTAGGTATGTGTTTAATGGTATTTTCTAGATGAGCAGTCTAATTCAGAAATGTTATTCTCTTGTAAAGTCAAGGTTACAAGAACAGAAATCCAATATCATAGCATTTTAAAGGTTCATTTTTACTTGTTACTTCTAATACTACATCATCAACAACATATAAACTTCATAGTCAATCAGAGCCAATAGGCAGAGAAACACAGTTCTCATTAGTAACAGGACTCCACAATTATTGAAAAAGTATATGTCAATAGGTTGGTAAAGAATAAAGATTGTTATTTTGTTACAATATAACACAGCAAGTGACATTAGAAAAACAAGTTGGATAACAATGAAAGTAAACAGCTGAGTGGCTGTCCAGAAAATTGGAAGCTAAAAAATATAGACAGCATTGCTTCATAGACTATTACTGGGGTAGGAAGGAAAACAGGACATATATTGTAATTCCTGTTGTCTATTTATTTATTTATTAGGGAGTGGGACATGAATTGTGGAAATTGCTCTCCTGCCACCCCAGGTTCCAAAGATCACACTCAGATTATGAACCTGGAGAGCAAGTACTTTTTCCACAGATTCATTGTGGAGACTTTAAAACCAGCATTTCAAAGTTGTTTTTTTTTTTTTTCATAAATGCCTGAGAAAGTACTTTTTCTGTTATTTCTAAATGGCCTCTATCAAGAAAAACCTTACCATCATTACTGGTTATAATAAACATAGTCTAAGAAATCTCTTTGTCACATAGTGTGTGAAATCATATATGAAGCAACTTAAGAGTCAGTGAAAGAATTCTGCTTGTGTGTGTCTGGGAGAACCCAGAATTTTTTCAGGTAATAATAATGACCATACAAGTAAGACCCTTTCTTCACTTAGAAAACAGCATGTAATCTTTGGATTCAATCATAAAGCCCATCCAAAAATGGGGTTTCATATAAAACAAAACTGAAACTACTTATCTGTATAATTTAGGATTTGGGGTATTTCCAAGTTGACTTGAAGAGCATAATTAATTCTCTCACTTTTAGAAAGTTTTTCCCCTATTGGAATAATCTATTGTTTCCATAATTGGCTGAAGGTTGGTTAGGGTATATTTATGATGATCTGTGGACCTTGTATATTGGACTATTGTGGTTATGGAATTTTTCTTGGAGTCTACACTGGAAAGAACCATTCCTGGAACACAGAATTATTTTATTTTTACAAGAGACTGATAAACCATTAAAAGTATGTTCAAACAAACAACAGATCACATTAAATTGAATAGGATTGCTTGTAACTGAGGGTAACAGATAATTCAGGTTAACATTGGATTTGTTAGAGAAATAGTATATCAGATGAAAATTAGAAAATAGTTTCTAGTTTGATTTTATGCTGAATGGTATGGATCCAGCAGTGGCAAGAAAAAAGGAAGAGAGAGAGGGGGACAGACAAACAGAGGGAGACAGAATCTCCTCATACATAAGAACAGACTTGAACAGGGAGATACCAAGGTGGATTTCAGGAAACCAGAGTATTGATTGCTTCTTATTATCAATTATTCACATATTATAGATAATTAATGATGAGTAACAATATTAATGAGCTAAACACTAGAAAGAAATTGCAAATCTAAAGCTGATGGATGTGTGAACTAGTTTGAAGCTGACAAACTAGATCACTGCAACCATGCTCAGATTTGATGGTAACACTTGTTTTCAGGGTTTTTTTTTTTTTTTTTTTCTCTTTTGAGGCAGAGTTTCTTTGCAGCTTTGAAACCAGTCCTTGAACTAGCTCTTGTAGTCCAGGCCTCGAACTCCTAGATATTTGCCTTCCTCTGCCACCCGAGTGCTGGGATTAAAGGTATTCACCACCACTGCCCAACAAAAACAAGAAGTGTTTAAGATTACTGATCTATAATGTCAATTTCTCCATGAATGATATGAACATATTTATTTATAGTCAAAGCGTATAGAATGGACTAAAAAGGAGAATAAGATGAGAATGAGGTCTACACTTTTTAATACTATGACAAATAAAATATAAGAACCCCTTAAAATTGCTTACCAAATGCAAGCTCTTTTCAGATTCACATTAATGTCTACATGGGATTCAGCCAATGGAATGTTTAATATTAATTCTATTTCTTAAGAGGGCCATGGATATTTTATAAGGAAATAATACAAGTGTAAATATGCCACCTATAGTTGATACTGTTTTTTCCTGCAAGGTGGAATTTAGTGCCAGCTGTCATTAACTGCCTTCATTTCTGAGAAACAAGAGAGATGTCTTCCCCAGTTCTCTTCATACTCTGCATGTATTATCATCTAACGTCAAATTCAACTGGGGCCTTATTATTAAGACGCCCCATGCTTTGGTTTTGCTTATTTATGCTAAGTTATTCCAAGGCTTCTTGTTTGTCATCTTTTCAAAATGGATATTTTCTAGTAGCCCAACAGGTTCAAGGGCAAAGGGAGAAAAAATAGGTTATCACATGAGTCTCAAAACACCCAAAGTGGTCAGAGAGTGATTACAATTGCCCCATGGTTGCCAATTTAAGCACAACACGGTGATCTTCCTTGGCATGAGTGCAATGAACATTTATAGATGTTCTATTCTTAGGAACTCAAAGGTCCCTGAAAGTTTATCTGTGGTCATTTTACCAGCGACATAAATTAACTTATAGGTTTTGTAAAGTTGATAATAAAATTACCAAGTCATTCACCAGTGGGTCTACAAATCCCTGATCCAAATACATGTTTAATGAGGCAGAAGAGGACATATTTTGTATTTACAGAGGTGACTACTGAAAGCATCAGGATTGATTAAGTATCTAACCAGTGTTTATTAAATATACATCATAGTAATTAGCGAGTCACTCAGACTGCCCATCCTACAGATTTGCGTTCAACAACAACAAAAAGGGAATAAGATTGCTGTCCTTTTGTTATTTAGTTGAAAATATGAGATCATTATGGAAGTGTGTCACACAGTCTGACTAACTGTAGCTACTTGATTTGTAAATAGGAACTGTAGGAATAATGATGTATTAGTTAGGGTTCTCTATAGGAATTAAATGGATAGCATTAGCATAAGATTAGATTACAGAATAAAGTCTTAATAGTATAACAGTACCTGACTCACACTGGAAATGCAGGAAACTAATTACTTAGTTGCTAAATTCAAAAAAGGCTCATTGTCTCAGCAGTCCCAGTGTGGCACCAAAAGTCTAGAGGATTCTTGGATACCTTTGGGTCTTCAGTCCATGTTGGATTCCTGAATAAGCTTGTTCTAATATCACTGAAGGAATTTGCAGTGGTATCAGCAAGCCAGATAAACTCAGCAGCAATACTCAAGGCCAAGCAAACAATAAAAGCAAAGCTTTCTTTCTTCCATATCCTTTTATCTGGCTCCTTACCAGGAGGTGCCACCATATTTGATGTGAATCCTGCCATGTCAGGTAATGATTAAGATAACCCCTATATAACCTTGGTAATATATATATTACCAATATACTATAACCTTGGTAAGCCCACAGGCAAACATGATCTACATAATTCTTCCTTAAGACCCCTTTTCTGGATAATTCTAGGTTCTGTCAAATTGACAGTTTAAACCTATCATTATACATAATATTGCTAGAATTTTACTTCCAGTGTTCAAAGTATATGATTTTTATAAGATTGTAATTTTTGAATTAGTACTAATGCTAGCAATTGGTCCCTGGATTTAAGAACAATCAGTGGCATTATCTCAGCCAACTTGACTCAAGTTTTGAGAATGCCATTTCCTGAATGAAAAATTTGGAAGTCTTTTTCCCACCTGGGCTTTGGTTTCCTCATCTTTAAAACACAGATAATAGTAAACACCTGACTTACTGAGTTTCTCTAGGGAAAATTGCATTATTTCTTGCCTTAAATATTAATGAAATCTGTGGGTAAATAGATGAAGCTGGGAACAACAATTCTGAATGAAGTAACCCAAACCCATAAACGGGCAAAAAGAAAAACATATTTGTTTGTTTATTTGTTTTCCATTGCATGCTGTTAGCTTTGAAACGTCAGATATGTAAGATCTACTAGTGATAATTAAAGAGAAAAGGAAGTTAGTAATGGGTCTAGGAGGAAGGGCTGGCATGTGAAGTGGGGATATAATTCACAGGCATAAAACTTAAAAGGGGAATAATAGAATACAAAAGGGCTCAATTAGAATTAGGGATTGGAGGGCAGGACAGAAGAGGGGATGAGGGAAGAATTGCTAACACTATAAACCCTTTTTAAAAATCATATAGAAACGTACAATTTCAGAAGCTTCTATATAACAAGTTTAAGTAAGTTACCCTATAACAGGAATAAAATGTCCCTTGGATAACAAATACCTAAGCTAACAAATAAAAAGTGCAGTGCCAAGAATGGTTTATC
The DNA here is from genome assembly GCF_018167655.1 of Microtus oregoni. NCBI lineage: Eukaryota > Metazoa > Chordata > Mammalia > Rodentia > Cricetidae > Microtus > Microtus oregoni. Next base: position 8,973,327 of record NW_024543090.1, read on the forward strand.
TTTTTAAATTTTTGACCTGGGAGGTTCAACGGACTCCCAAATGTTACAGGCTATTGCCAATGCTATTGGTCATTTTCCCAGACTTGGCAATAAGATTTTTTTCCACTCCTGAAAACAACATATACATGAGTCACAGAACATGGAGAAATCAAGTTAATACAGACCTGAGAGTACCACTCCCTACTGGCTAGCTTTCATAGTATAGAGGTGCTATGTACACCACTAGAGGAAAAATGTTATCATCAATATCAACCAGATTTGAACTCTGAGAGTTACTGACCTAGAAAGGCGTGCCCACTGTAGCAGTAGTGGCATGAAAATCGAAAGAGTAAACAACCTCTTTCTAAATTGGATAAAAGTTTTGTTCCACAAGATGAAAACCACATCTGACATCACTATCAGGAACAAACAAAATTGTGGCTATGCTGGTCATAATTCCTAGGAGAGAACCAAATACTAACATTCTTCTAAACAGACACAGTAGTAAACCTATTCCTTAAGAATAAATATTTTATCTATCGATCATTTCATCTCTCAAGCCCTGTCAGAAAAGCTTCTACTTTCAAGAATTAGAGATTTTCACAGAGACCTACAACTGGTCAAGATGCAGAAAATAAAAGACTGAGGAATTCTTTTACTTAAATGGGAAATCAGTTATGCATCTTCTTGAAGGTTCAAGAATTAATGTAGAGTGGGATCAGAAAGTAGAAGAGCCAGTGGTGCTAAATGATTCCTAAAAGACTAAGCTTCCCTGACACAGTGGGAAGCATGGCACAGCCATGATAGCATATGCAAATCCTTCACAAGCTCAACCCAGACCAAATCCCAGCATGGGCAGAAAGAGCAAACATATCTATTCACCCCAGTTGAAGAGTTGTTTGTATGAGAGGGAGAGACAGTTTGCTGTTTGTAAGCCCTGTTTTACCAACCAAGCTCCAGAAGACCACACATCTAAGAATATATGGGCAGCAAAACTTCATCTTCATGGCTTTAAATCAAAGAAAGAAGTAACAACAATGGGACTGTATGAAAGACAGGGTGAATCTGCGAGGAGTTGGGGAGGGCTGTGTGAATATGATAAAAACACATTGTACAGATTCTCAAATAAGTGGGGAAAACATTGAGAAATGTGCCTGACATATTGGAATCTCTATGAGATGACAGCTTCTTTTATGAGTGCTTGGTTCCCAAAGCCAACATTCTTTGTGCTGAGTAAAGTTTGAACAGACATAATGATGAAAAGAGAATATGAGAAAACCAGGCATGAATTGATATTACATTTAGACAAAATTAAAAATAGTACCAGGGATGCAATACATTCTAGAATTACCTTGAAACTAGGTAGGAAGGACTTACTGGTTTCACTTGTAATTTGGATATAACATTGAAAAGGGTAGTGATTAGGATCCCTTCAAGCAGATGCAATTGTTTCCTGGAAGGGATGATGACAAACAGACGTAAGAATTTTGTTTCAGGAATATTACAACTACTGTACCTGTAAGCATTTCCAATGGAGAAGATACATTTGCTATAGGATCCTTTAGTCAAAGAACAGTCTAGAGAGCAGATACAAACTCGGGAGCTGTCTTCTAAGAGATAGTAATTTTATATCATGCACAGAATAACACAACTCATGAAACCAAACTACATGAAAGTAGCTGAATGAGATTTTACAAAAAAATAAATTAGAAAGGATGAGATAGCCCACTTGTAGGATTTAAGGGTTCACTTGTGAAAATTTTGCAAGTTGAAGCTGAATGTCAAGAACAGAAATGGTAATTTAGCACAATATCATGACCAATAAAGACCATTTACATTGGTAAGAACTCTTAAGTCATTATGGCCTGCTAGAGAGTAATTATTAGCCAGATCAGGTTGGTGATGTGTGTGCCTCACATATTGAAAGCAGATGAAGATGTGATAGGAAATGATTTTCCCAGGTACCTTGCCATGCTTAACATGGATGCCTATTCAATCAGAATCCACTTGTAGAACTTGCCAATGAAGGGTTCTGCACCAAAGGGAAAGATAAAGGTGGATAGACTACAGACCCTTGATCTTCATAAACCTGAGATTCTGGCCGTGCAATTAAACATATGATAGTAGAGTTCTAAAGTTTGTGCATATGTTAAAAATATAGATTACGGATTTGCCTTGTAGTACAAAACCTAAGAGTCTAGGAGGGCTACTGATTTTTTTGAGTTGATCTTGTATCCTGCCACATCACTGAAGGTATTGATCAGCTGTAGGAGTTCTTTGGAAGAGGTTTTGGGGTCACTGATGTACACAATCATATCATCTGCAAATAACAAAAGTTATTTTTATCAATTAAATTAATTTCTTGTCCATATATCAGCATTTAATGAGACTGGTTAGGAGTCATCAGAATTGCATGTTTAATAACTTCTAAAAGTAAAATGCAAGGCCGGGCGGTGGTGGCGCAAGCCTTTAATCCCAGCACTTGGGAGGCAGAGCCAGACGGATCTCTGTGAGTTTGAGAGCAGCCTTGTCTACAAGAGCTAGTTCCAGGACAGGCTCCAAAACCACAGAGAAAACCTGTCTTGAAAAACCAATAAATAAATAAATAAATAATAAAATAAAAGTAAAATGCAAGAGTTTATGAGGGCATATTGATTGACTGAACCCCCACATGTAGTAGCTCGCTCAAAAAAAAAACCCCAAAAAGCAAAACAAAACAAAAAAATAAACAATAGCTAAGGAGACCCTCTTGCTGCCTGATAGGAGAGCCTCTCTCTCTCTCTCTCTCTCTCTCTCTCTCTCTCTCTCTCTCTGTGTGTGTGTGTGTGTGTGTGTGTGTGTGTGTGTGTGACCACACACTAGAGAGTTTTTCCTTTCCTCAGGCCTAGAAAATTAAATAGCTGCCAGTGTCATCAAATGAAACCAGCAAGACCATTGACATGCTCACTACCTCACAAATAGGAAAGGAGGTGAAAGCTATAAAAGCAAGAGTTGATTACTTTTTTGATAAAATCATCACTTTTAAGCCATGAGTCGCACTTGATTGTCTTATGAAAGTCTCCTGTACAGTCTTTCTTATATTTATCCACATAGCTCAATGTCTATTTTGTCTGCCTTCTATTTATTTGACAGGTAATTGGCAGACTAATCTTTATAAAGCACAGCTCCATGCGTATAAATTGTTCCTCAAAGAAAAGCTGCTGTGGTCTCTTTAGTTAGATGACTTAGTTATCAACCTGAGGTTGTAACTGAAGACCTTATGCACATCATTAGGCCAACACTGCCATGCACACCCGCTTACTTCCCCCATGTAACATACCTAGTTCTGTTCAGCACAGAATTGTTCTAACATTGTATACATAAGGACCTTTGCAAGCTCTCACCTAGACTTTTGTAATCACGCAAGCCTACACAGACATATTGTTATGAATGGAATGATCAGTATGAACACACTTTAAGTACTCTTCTTACTGAGTTTTTATTCAGATAACTCTCACCCTAACCAAAGCAAAGGACATTTCTACCCCCTCAGAAATTTCAGTCATGCTGTTCTCCTATAAAGCCCTGTGCCTCCTGGGCACCAACACATAGAAACACTTTTGTCTATTCTGGAACTTTGTATGCATGAAAGCATGCTATGAATACCCTACTAGATCTCTTCTACTCAACATGTTTTGAAGACTTTTCCATGTTACAATATGTATCAAATGGTTCATTATTTTATTATTTCTGAATATCAGTCTATTGTGTGAGTATAATGTTTTGCCTCTACTTTAAAATTTTTACTTATTTTTTTATTACTTCGGTGCAAAGAAAATGATACATGCTAGTATTTATCTATATAAATAATTACTATAATTTGGTGTATAATTCACTGCACTGTGTGTTATATTTCTTGCAGAAGGGAGTGACAAAGGGGAAAGCTTTGTTTCTGCTATATAGTAAACTTCAGGGGAGGTCACCTCCTTTAATATTCCTTATGAAGTAGCCCTTATCTTGTTTTACAAATGAGGAATTAGAGACTTTAAGACAGTAAGAGTCCTTGTAGTCAAGGATTAAGTGAGGGAGAACTTTAATCTACATATTCTTGTTTCCTAAACACTTATTTTTGTTTCTGTGATGCATTTTGCTTCCTGTGCAGAGTATTAGAACTATGCCTCATATAAAGTTGTTAAATTGAGATTGTATTTTGGTTTTTTTGTTGCTGTTATTTGTTTGTTTTCATTGTACTTAGGAAGAAGCAATATATTAATAAAAATATATGAAACAAAACCACACAAAAATAGATTAGAAGAATTGTCCCCTTTAATCACTGGTACCATCCCAGGGCAGGCACAGTGACAGCTGACCAGCTCAGAGAACAGGAAGAAAGCAAGGCTGAACTCTGAGAGGTCCATTCCCAGTGACCCTTCTCCAGAGGCTCAGTCTCATCTCCTACAGATTGCACAAGACAGTACCACCAGAGACAGCCAAGTGTTCAAGCACACAAGCTTCTTGTGGGAGACACTTCATCTTCAAAGCATAACAAATCATGTTCATTTGTGTTTGGATTAACTGGCTAACTTTCCTAAATTCTCAATGTCCTTCTTCCCAAAAGAGCCATTCTAAGAAGAGCTTCTTCATATTATTGAGAGACTCTCTGTGGGTCTATACAGTTTTGTTTCCTTCAGGCAGTGCTTAGCTCACAGGAAGCAATTTCCATAATCAAAGAATGGGAGCTCTTACCAAAGGACTCTGATTCCCTGGGATCCATACTTAAGATTCTGCCTGAAGGTTGGTGTATAGGGCACGTGAATTCTACCTATCCAATAAACATGTAATATAGGGACACCTGATAAAATTGTTAAGGAAAGCAAAAGTAGATCCTGAATTATAAAAATTTCCTCCTGGTTTCTTTGAATAAGATTCAAAAGATTGTTATTTAAATGCTGTCGTCAAGTAGCAAATATCATAGAGCTGAAGAAATCTTTTAAGATTATCACTTGGAAATGAGTTGCTACCTAATAAATGTTTCTGCCATAAGATATACTGCAAAAGCCTCATAGAAACTTTAAAGACAGAAACATAAACAATCATGTCTTCATTTCTTTTCCTGTGCTTGTGATAAAATATGCTGGCAAGAGCAACTTACAGGAGAAAGCGTTTATTTTGGCACACAGTTTAAGGTGCAGTCCATTACTATGAGAAGTCAAGGTAGCAGGAACTTGAAGCAGCTGGCTGCATTAGATTCATAATGAAGACCACAAAGTAGTAAATTCATTCTCCTTCTCAGAAAGCTCTCTTTGTTTATACAGTCCAGGGCCCCAGTCAGGAAATGGTACCACCTGCAGAGTTTAGGCTTTCAAACCTCAGTTGATGCAATCAAGAGCATTCTGCCCTGGTATGCTTAGTCATCTGTCTCCTGGATATTTTGGATTTTGTCAAGTTTATACCTGACACCAACCATCACAAACAGATCTCTCAATGAAAACACAAACATCATTTTTAAAATAATTCATTCCTATTTTGGGAACAGTCCTTGAGATTGCTGCTTAACACTGAAATGATCTGGGAAGCCATAAATAAATATACAAATAAATAAATAGGGCTGGAGAGATGGCTCAGTGGTTAAGAGCATTGCCTGCTCTTCCAAAGGTCCTGAGTTCAATTCCCAGCAACCATATGGTGGCTCACAACCATCTGTAATGAGGTCTGGTGCCCTCTTCTGCCCTGCAGGCATACAAGCAAACAGAATAGTGTATACCTAATAAATAAATAAATATTTTTAAAAAATAAATAAATAAATAATTGAATAAATAGAAATTTAAAAGCCCATTACCTCAAGCAAACAATAAGAGCATCCAAGTCAAGGTCTCTAGAGCAAACTTGAAGGCAGATGTTTCTGTAAATGTCCAGAAGAAAAGTTTTAAAACTTAGAGTTACACATGTATGTGACCCATAGAGATAAACCCAGACTGCATTCAAAGAAAGTCGTGACCATCTAGGTGCAGAATTTACCCAGGGCAACTATAAAAACAGAATGTTTTTATATGCAAAAAAATAAAAGAAAGAAAAGAAAAAAGCTGAATGAAGAGTCAATAATACAAAGACAAGGCAGGGATAAATAAGTTCTGCTGAGCATCAGTCAACAGTATGGAAGTGTTTTTGATTAATTTGATTTTTCTATTTATTTTTGATCCCTTACTCTTTTTGACCCCTTACTTATGGGCTCTGAAGAAATTAGAGCATAGGATAAGAAAAATGCTATTACGTGAGGCTTTCACTTAAATATGGACAAAAATTTAGGAACCTAAATACAGTAAACTCTCATGATGAAAAGATTATGAAAACACTACTATGATCAAGGTTGGCAACTCTATAGATGAACACCAAAATAGTTGCCCGAAGCAGTTCTGCTTCACTTGAGACCTACATGATGAGCATCATCAATTACATGAAAATTAGGTGAGTGAACAGAGAGAGAGAAACAAAAGGCATATATTAAAAATGTAATTTCAAAATTGAGAGAAAGCGAACAGGAAAACATGCCTGAAGAAATAGAAGGGAAGTTCTCTAGGAGAGATAAAGTCAGAGGTCATTCTTTTCAAGATACGGGCCTGTAATATTTTAGACAGAGAGAGAAAAATTATGATTTGGAAAAAAATTTGTTAATAAGTTTGATATAGCTACTACATACAGAAAATAGTAAGTATAGTACTTTGGTTCGATGCTTGAGTGACTAACTCTTACTTTAAAAAGTAATGTGAAGTAGAGAAAGAGGTTCTTTTGACCATCTCAGTGGAGATAACAAGTTGAAGAATAATGACCCCCATTTGCTTACATATTTGAATTCTTGGTCCCCAGTTTATGGAACTGCTTGGGAAGGAGTGGGAGGTATGGCCTTGTTAAAGGATGCATGCCACTGAGGGTGATTTAAAGATTTCAAAATCCCAAACAATTTGCATTATGCTTGGAGTCAAAATGTAGGCTCTTAGCCTTTGCTCCAGTGCCATATCTGCCTGTCTGTTGCCATGTTTCCCACAATAATAGTCATTGACTGTAGCCTTCTGAATCTGTGAATCCCAAAATAAATGCATTCTTCTATAAGTTGAATTGGCTATGATATCTAACCACAGCAATAGAAAAGTAATTAAGATGGATACACACACGTGTTTGTAAGTAAGTTGGGAAGTTACTTCCATAGGGAAGTTAAAATTGTGAGGCCAAAGTTATAGAATGATATCTAAAACCATAAAGATAGGTTACATCTAGAAAAGGGATGTAATTAGGAAAAAGGAAACCCAGTACTAAGCCAAGAGAAAAGGTGTTCATTAGTGACTAAATAGAACAGGAAGAACTCACAAAAGAAACAGAGAAGATGTCATCTGTAGGAAGAAAAGCCAGGTAATAGTGGTACCACATTAATAATAAAAAAAGAATAAAAATAGCAAGCTTCCAGCTGTAGAACATACTGAGAGATCAAGCAAGGAGAGAGAAGAATGACCTGGATTTAGCCACATGGATTGATTACTTTTCAAACAGGACTCAGACAAACTATTACGCTTAGTCTGAATGCATGAGGAGGTGGACTATCAGGAAATGAGTACATGAATAATCCGTAAACTTTATGTAGAGGAAAGCAAAGAAATCTGAGAGAGACTTAAACAAGGACTATTGTTCTCTTTTAACATTTAATTGAATGTCATTTGAAATGAAACTTTTTTGATTACTAATTCCTATGATTTGTTTTCTGATTAGTAGGCAAGGATATACTGTAAATATGTTCCCTGATTCTCTTTGCAAATCATGACAAATTCCTCTGAGATAAAGGCCATTATAACTTCCGTCTCATTGCTGAGGATGCTGAATCATAGAGTGGAAAATTGGTGTGCTTCACATAGTGAGTGTCAGAACAAGCATTTAAACTAAAACAATAAGATTTTAAAGTCACAGTTTGGGCCAGTCTTATAAACTGTCCCTTCTTATACACGTTTGCCTCTGTTATATGTTTTGTTATTCTGGTATAGGATACCAGTAAACAGAGAAGAGAAATGACATTACCAGAGAGGAAAATAACATGGCCAGAAGGAAATCTTTAAGAAAATATGAGAAATGAGATAAGAAATGTAATAGCTTAGGAAAAAGTGGGGACAAACTCTACCCAAAAAGATGGGGTGAAATCATCTCTCCTAATGAAGAGAGCCTTACAGATTTGGTCGTAGGAGGATAAAGACATTTACAGATGCATTTTTATCAAAAATAAAAGTGAGAAAAGGGGTTATTGATATCTGGAACAAAATGTGAAATGGAAGTTATGGAGACACAAACATCACAAACCAGAGCAGCTTCATGGGAACTGTTTCCTTTTGAGAAAAGGAGTCATGGACTTAGACTGTATAAACATAGTTACATTTTTATAAGACTCTGATGTGGTATTCTCCTCTGTATGCTATGAATATGTTTTATTACCATTGATTAATAAAGAAGTTGCTTTGGCTTATGTCAGAGAAGAATATAGCAAGGCAGAAAATCCAAGCAGAGACAGAGGAGGAAAGAAGGCAGAATTAAACAGATGCTCTGAAGACAGCCAAGAAGCAAGAAGTAACAAACCTTGAGTCTCATGGTAAAATATAAATTAATAGAAATGGATTAACTTAAGATGTAAAGTCTAGCTATTAATATGCCTAAGCCATTGGTTGAACAATGTTGCAATTAATATAGTTTTGTGTGATTATTTGGGTCTGGGTGGCTAGGAAACCAATGTGCAGTCTCCTTTTTACAAGACTCCATTACCTTCTTGAGAACACACAAAACATGAGCAAATTGTTAAGTTTATAAGGTGATTTAGGATACAAGAAAAAGAAGAAACAAGGAAGTTAGCAATGGTGCAAGGTGAGTTTTTTTGTTTTTTCCTTTGTTTATTTGCTTTTTTTTTTCAAAAGCAGATGTAGTCATGAAATTGTGGTACTGGAGATTTATTGGTGATCTATACTATGACAAGGAAGGGGGAGGTTATCAATTCAACAGTGAAATGAGTGCCCCTGTAATGTTGACTTGGGAAAACATTGGGTCAATCAGGGAGGAAGCAAATGTAGTCACTAGGCAGAGATGGCTGGAACTCTTTGGTGTTCCTGCTTTGTGGAGTCCAAAAGTGGGATATTCAGGAAGAGAAGAGAGTTTTCTCTGTAAATCAGTATATGGAGATGACTGGCTGTCCAGTTCTTCAGTGCTAAGGAACTATAGATCAGGAGATTGCCTGGTGAGAACTAGTATTTTCATAAAGGATCACCTCAGAAGCTCATCTCTGCGTCTCTCAGAGAGAGCATTATCACAATAGAGCAAGAATGGAAGCCCAGCTTTTTGTCATACTATGTGGAGTCTGGTGTACATCCACCATATAGAAGGGTCCATAAACTTGCCAAATCCTGAATGATCCCCGCTGATGTACGTTTTGTCCAACCAGCGTCAGTCTGGAAAACTCAATGTATCTAAAACCTTAAACAAGTCATAGACCTTCAGATTCATCTTTGCATATAAGAGTCTTCCTTGAAAACTCATTGTCATATTATCAAAGCCCTGAAAATTCAGATTTTTTTGGAGAAAGGCTAAAACTCTCTATTGAGAGGTAAGAGCTATTTAAATTTAAGATGACTTTCTCACCTGAAATGACTTCAGTGTGGGTCTACAATAAATGAAAGCAACCAATTAGATGACTTCCTGTTTATGTCTATGGGAGTACTTTATCTTTTTATTCAGTTCTTTGATGTCTCTCTCTCTCTCTCTCTCTCTATATATATATATATATATATATATATATATATATATATATATTCCCTCTCCTTTCCTCCTCTCTCTGTTTATGTGGTATGAGGGGGGTGTTTATGCACATGTGTGCCTGCATGTGTTTGTATATGTGCAAGCCAGAGGTCAATGTTAGCTATTTTCCGCTGTTACTCTTCATTTTAGTTTTTGGGACAGAGTCTTTCAGTGAGCCTGAAACTCTAGCCAGTGTGCAGCATCCAAGTGTCCTTACATTCCCTCAAAACTAGGATTACCAATAATTCGATGTTTGGATTCTATACAGGTGCACAGATTCAAATTTAGGACTTAGGTTCTCATCCTTGTGTTGCAAGCACTCTACCAACTGCACACAACTCTATCTTATCATTTTAAAAACATTTATTATATTTTTATTATGTGCATGTTTGTGTGTCTGAGTGTACTAATGGTCATGTCATATGGAATGCAGGTGACAGGGAAGTTCAGAAGAGGACACCAGAGCCCTTGGAGTTAGAGTTAAAGATGACTGTGAGCTATGCTGGAAACTAAAGTTGGGTCCCCAGCAAAAACTGTAAGCACCTTTAACCACTGGTGCATATCTCCAGTCCCAGCACCCTATCTCTTTTCATGAACAAATGTTTAAGGAACTAGAGCAAAAAAAAATGCATTTGGCGATATTTCAATTAAAATGTAAAATTACCTTTTGAGAGCAAAGTAACCAGAATATTTTATGAAAAAGAATTTCAACATTCTATCAAGAAAACAAGTCCTTTACCTTTCCACATCATATTGGAAAAAATACGTACCACATCACAATGCTCCCCAGATACAGATAACTGTTCTTAAAAGTAGCAGCAGAGTCACCTAGCTAGGGACCAGTCACCCAGTACAATTTCTGCTAACTATTCTTTGCATTCCTTTAACTACAGGGTCCTCACATTGTGCTAATGTCATCTGTTAATAAGTAGCAAAAGATTCTGCACTGTCCCGTTAATTTTCTGAAAATTGCATGGCTAAAAGCAATGGCTTTTGTTGTTCACAAAAGACTTTCATCTCACTATTCGATAGCTATACACACAGGAAAAAAAAAGGATTATTGTAATAGCAAATTTAACAGCACGGGCTATTAGAAGCTAAGTTTAGACTAAATCTTTACCCTAGTTACTATGATTAAACTTGAAAATGAAAATATTATTTTAACATGGAATATGAATGTTCACTGTGTTTCTCACATGGAAAGAAGCAGTTGCTGGAAAGAATTTGAACTGGTTGTGACTATAATGCAATTATTTTATTGAAAACATTGGCTAGACAAGAAGTGTTCTAAAGATAGGAACTAACTAGACTAGGACTTCAGTAATATTTCTGCTTTCCACACAGAGATGCTGACCACCACCCCACCACACACACACACTCACAAGAAGACTGAAGAAATTTGATATTGTCAATTGATTTACTTTAGAAAACGAGTATTGGCTTGATTTTCAAAGGAAGTTAACATGATGAAAGGGGCAGGGTGACTACAGCCTCATTTATGACATCCAAGAAGCTACTTCTTGCTCTAAGACACTTGCTTCTCCCCTGTAACCTACATGGTCTCATTTGACCAAGGAAAGTCCTTTCCAGACCAGATATTCTACCATAATGCTACTATGGAAAATATACACCTGTAGAGAATCTACCTGTTACTAAGATCATCTGCCGAATAAGTGAAGGATCTATTCAGCAGAGCATGGCTAATAATCAAAAATGCATGGAAACATCAATTTTAAGTGATTGTACAATGCCAGATAATATTCAAAGCATTTGACAAGCATGCCTCCTTCAATATTTATCAAATGAAGATAAGAATGAGATAAGATAAAGGTCAGATTTTCAAATAGCAAACATGTTTTCTACAAAGGCATTTGAACTTTCCACAGAAACACATTGATTTTATGATATAAAGCTCCCTGAAACAAATGCAGATTCCCCTTACTTGGAGAGTAAATTAAACCATAACAATATCATATGAGAAATGTACTTAAATTTCAAAACTTGCAGATATCTCCTTCAATAAATTATTTCAAAATTAAAATATAGGTACACTTGAGAGTCAGGGGATGATGGAATTCCTACTCTGTGATAATTCATTTAAATTGCCTAAGCCTTAGTGTCCTCTATAAAATGAAGAAAACATATATATGTAAGTAACATAGTGCAGACTGAGAAAGTTTTATTTATACATTTAGGAACATATGTAACAACAATTAAAGAAAAGGAAGTCGTGGATTTGAGAAAGAGAGCAAAGGAGGTATACAGATGAGGGGCTAGAGAAAAGACAAGAGACATGGCAAATTATGAAATTATATTTTCATTTCAGAAAATAAATAATTGTGAATATTAATAAACATTTTCATTGCCATAAGTGGTACCTTTAAAATTAAATGCTAACCTTTTCTTAACTAGCCTTTTATACATTCTATACCTGTTAAATTTTGCTCATTTATTAATTCATGTATATATTTATTATTCTAGGATATAAGCAAAATAAATATTCTGATTTTAAAAGAATAAAATGAAAACAACAATGCCACATTGTATTTCAGTTGGAATTCTGTAAGTTCAAGGATGTAAGTTATTTGCTACCATTTCCTATCTCTTTCCACTGAATCTACTATATTTGTTCCCTAACATGATTTACAAATTTTTATAAGTGTGCAATGTTTACACACCATGCAAAGACAAATTTCCAGTATTTGAGGAATTGACCTGGGCATTGCAAAAAAAGCAGTCATGTGACAAGAGCCTCATATGTTTTATGTGGGCAGCAATGCTTACACAAGCCCATCTCCACTTTGACAAGTCCAAGTCTACTCCACCGTTGTGAGGTGGGTAAAATGTCATGATTATGATCAATAACCAGAAGAAGACATTTTATTTTGTTTTATTAAATTTTTACCAAAAAAATTCATACAATATTTTCTGATCATAATTTCCCTTCCCCCAACAACTACCAGATCCTTGCCACCTACTCAACTGCACACTTTCTCCCTCTTTTTAGAAAACACACTGGTAAAATGTAATTAATTAATTAATTAAAGCAAAGAAATCAGAAAATAAGAATTAGCAAGAGAAAAAAAGAAAAACAAAAGGAAAGCAAAAGAAACATGCAGACACACAAAGCCAATAAAAACACAAAATCAGAAACCATAATATACCAGCAAAATACCAGTAAAAAAGATATCATAAACAAAATGATACGAGACAAAAAGTCTACAGCAACACTATTGAGTTCATTTTATGTTTGTCATATATTGCTGGGTGTGTGGCCTACCCTTAAATAAATTAACATAAACCTAATGATATTCCACTTAAGAAAACTAAGCTTTCTTTCACAAGCAGATGCCAGTTGGAGGAAGAGAAGGTGTGTTCTGTCACTTTGATTAATGGAATTTAAAAGAGGAGCAAAGTCTGCTATGTGCTCTCTTTCCTGTCTAGGTAACTCTGGAAACTAATTTTACCTATGGCACCCAGATAATAAGAAGAGACCTCTTTCAACCCAGATCACTGAATGCCTGACATTGTGATGGAAAGTACCCCCATTAAATGGACCAGACTTGTAAGAGAGTGAATAATAAATTGTAAGCTATGTCATTAGGATTTAGGGATCATGTGCTCTAATCGATGCCTGTTCATGAGTCAGAGGCAGCAGAGACGAGGGAATAGTGACTGACCTGCAATGCCACTTGAAGTATTTACAAGGAAGGATGCTCTTATTTCAGTTCTGAAAATTAAACAGCTATATTCACCATGAAGCCCTGAGGTTTAGGGGGTTATGGGCTATTATTGTAAGGAAGGATAACAGTGCAATGAGAAGCATGAAGTTATAAATTAGGAGGACACAACAAATTGCAAGTAGCTGAGTATAAAATGTCTGCAGTACTTGTTATCAGCAGAGCACAAATGGGGAATGATGTCTCCCAAATATGTGCACCCTTTCCTTCTAATATGAAAGAACAGAAAGGGATGTGGAAAGCCAAGGAACTAAAGACGTTCCTTGGTTTGGCTCATTTTCTCTCTCTCTTTTTTTTTATTGAAAAAAAAAATTTCCCCCTCCTCCCAGCCTCCCATTTCCCTACCCCTCCTCGCACTCCTCTCCCCCTCCACCCACACCTCTCCCCCTCCCTCTCCAGCCCAAAGAGCAGTCAGGGTTCCCTGCCCTGTGGGAAGTTCGAGGTCCTCCCCACTCCATCCAGGTCTAGGAAGGTGAGCATCCAAACTGGTTAGGCTCCCATGAAGCCAGAACATGAAGTAGGATCAAAACCCAGTGCCATTGTCCTTGGCTTCTCATCAGCCCTCATTGTCCGCCATGTTCAGACAGTCCGGTTTTATCCCATGGCGGTTTCTCAGGAATTCGGGATCAACCTACCCCAGGACCCAGCAATACCACTCTTGGGAATATACCCAAGAGATGCCCTATCATATGACAAAAGCATTTGTTCAACTATGTTCATAGCAGCATTATTTTAATAGCCAGAATCTGGAAACAACCTAGATGTCTTTCAATGGAAGAATGGATGAAGAAAGTGTGGAATATATACATATTAGAGTACTACTCAGGGGTTAAAAAACAATGACTTCTTGAACTTTGCATGCAAATGGATGGAAATAGAAAACACTATCCTGAGTGAGGTAACCCAAACCCAAAAAGATGAACACGAGATGTACTCATTCATAATTGGTTTCTAGCCATAAATAAAGGACATTGAGCCTATAATTTGTGATCATTTTGTTTCTTAATTAAAACTAAGAGGATTGTAACTTTATTACTGTATTTTTGTGTTTCTTTTGATACTGATATTCATTAACATCACCCCCTTTCTCCCAATGCAGGTGGTTTCAAGCACAAACTTCCAATGTTCCAAAATGGTTTCCTAATATACAATGCCCATATTTCACTTGGGGCTCGTGGAACCCATAAAACTCATTTAATGTAAGAATTTAATTACATGGAGATGGATCAAGGCCCTCAGAGGTGAAAGGCTAATAGGGCATTAAACCCTGAACCACTTAACAGCTGCCCCGACACTTGGAAGAACAGTATTGTCAAATAGTGTTTGAAATATATTTAAAATCAAATAAATAAAACATACTTTCCTGCAAATGATGCCAACTCCTGCCAACTAAATTCAGATCTATTTTTTAAAAAAAAAAATCTTTAGCTCTCAACAAATGCTAGTGCTTTTTCCCACTAAAAGCAATTCTGAGCATTCAGGCTCTCACTTTTCCCTGTACCATTATGCTGTGTTCCTCTTGTTAATATTTAAAGATTCTGAAACTGTTTTCCCCATGCTTCTGGAGTAGAATGCAAAACTGAAGTTTTATGTTTTATGAAGCTGTGTAAAAATAATTCCATGATTATTTAGAGAAGATATTACTAAAAAGAAATATATGTGAAATCTTACTAACTACAGAATTAAAAAAAACTTTGGAAAGCCAAGTCTTGATGCTATTATACAGTGTAGAAAGAAAACTTTATTAGAAAAATGAAACAATGTTAATAATAACCTGTGTTGATATATCATCTGGGTTTGTAATCACTTTCCACATAGTATTTCATTATGTTCTCAGAAGTATCATACAACTATTTTGTCATTAGGGGACTGCAAGTCAGTGATCACAGAGACTGGCCCATGATGTCAGAGTTTTAAGCATTTGATTATAACTTGTACTCACCTTCATATGACATTAATTTAAAATGACATGTTATTCCATCTTTAAATTTTATAGTTGGTATAGTAAATACAATAGGATAACTGAAATCACAAAGCTTATATTAAATATCTGTTGCACATTCAATGAAGAGATCATTACTTTCTTCTTTGAATCATAGATCCAAATTTTTAGAATTAAATTATTTGATAAAGTTAGAACCATCTTTTTGGGCTCTAGATGGACCAACATGCAATGTTGAAGACTTGAGATTTTTAAGCCCTAAGAAGTTGCAACTTCATTTGGTTGCAGATATAACTTGGTAGTTATGAGCACTGGCTGCTATTCCTGAGGAACCAGATATAATCTCTTGCACCCACATGGTAGCTTGCAACCATCTGTAACTTCACTTCCAGGGTTTCTGATGTCATCTTCTACTCTCATATATACGAAAATAAATAAATCTCAAAAAAATTAAAGATGATGCAATTTTCCAATCTGAAGAGAATGAAGATTTTGCTAGAATTTACTGTGAGGGTGTTCAGAAGAGGGATTAGCATCTTTGCAACTTTGATGCGATCCTAAAGAAGCTAAATAAGAAGGTGAACCCAAAGAGAAACATATAGTTATCCTCCTGGCTATAGGAAGTAGACAAGATTGCCAGGCAAAAAACTTGGATCTTGGGGGTGGGGCGGGATGGGGGTAAGGGGAGAGGGGGAGGAAAAAGTGAGAAGGGGAGGATGGGGGGAACTTGGGGAAACAGGATGATTGGGATATAGGAGGGTCGGATAGGAGAACAGGAGGGTTGGATAGGGGAGCAGGGAAGCACATATCTTAGTTAATTGAGCCACCTTAGGGTTGGCAAGAGTCTCGAACCTAGAGTGGCTCCCAGGTGCCTCGGGCGATGTCCCCAGTTAGTTCCTTGGGCAGCTGAGGATAGGGAACCTGAAATGACCCTATCCTATAGCCATACTGATGAATATCTTGCATATCACCATAGAACCTTCATCTGGCGATGGATGGAAATAGAGACAGAGACCCACACTGGAGCACCAGACTGAGCTCCCAAGGTCCCAATGAGGAGGAGGGAGAACATGAGCAAGGAAGTCAGGATCACGAGGGGTGCACCCACCCACTGAGTCAGTGGGGCTGATCTATTGGGAGCTCACCAAGGCCAGCTGTTCTGTGACTGAAAAAGCAAGGGATAAAACCAGACTCTATGAACATGATGGACTCTGAGGGCTGCCAAGGACAATGGCACTGGGTTTTGATCCTACTTCATGTTCTGGCTTTGTGGGAGCCTAACCAGTTTGGATGTTCACCTTCCTAGACCTGGATGGAGCGGGGAGGACCTTGGATTTTCCACGGGGCAGGGAACCCTGACTGCTCTTTGGACTGGAGAGGGAGGAGAAAAGTGGGGGGAGGGTGAGAGGGGCAGGAGGAGGGGGAGGGAAAAGGGAGGCTGGGAGGAGGCGGAATTTTTTTTTTCTTTTCAATAAAATAAAAAAAAAATAAAAAAGAAAAAACAAAAAAAAAGAAAAAAAAAAGAAAATCTCACCTAACTTTAAATTTTGTAGGTACATCCTACAAAGATATCCACAAACATGCGGTTGTAATTACAAGCCTGATCATCAGAAGAGAGAACTTGACTGAAGCATGCTGCTTTTTACATGCAGGTCTAAGAACAGCTACCTTCTTAAACTCACCAGTCAGAGCCATTAAGAACCTGGGTGATGGGAAGGGAAGAAAGGTCTGTCAGTCACAAAATCCTCTGCACATTAAATTAAGTTCTGGTGCTCTTATAGCCACTCTCCACTTCAGTGCCAAGTTTTGCTGAGGATTTGAGATTGCATCTTTTTTTTTTTTTCCAAATCAAAACAAATTCATTTTCTTCCTTAAATGTTATCCACAACTCCAAGATTCTTTCTTTTTCTCTATTCTTTATGTCCAACTAACTTGTTTTGACTTTTGTCTGTGCTCTCGTCTCTTTTCTCTCTATTCTCCTATGTAACTTCGGACCTTCAGGCTTCCATTGCCTTTCTTTAAGTTTCTCCAAATATTTCTTTCTAGACGGTATTTGGATACAACCATATGGTACATACATTTTAAATGACTCTAAGTGGTTTTTAAAAATTGAAAATACAACCGTATGATATTCCATGTTAGAATGCCTGTATGTCTTTGAGGAAAACTATTTTTTTAAAAAATTAACCCAGCACCTTTCCAAACCTGACTTTTGTATTTTTCCATATTTCAGTTCTCTACAATCTTCTTCTCCACTCAAGAAATAGATCTCTAATTCTTCACACTTCTCATATTTATTAATGTATCATGTGCTCACATTCTTTTTCAGTTTTTGAGTCTTTTAAGCACGTGATTTGTGTTAGAGAGAAAAGAGCGAGGAGCAGGAACAGAGTGACCCTTCAGGGCTGTGTTAGGAGAGAGTCATGCCCATGGTAGCCTTGATCAGGCCTTGAGCTAGGAGAATGCTAGAAAGGGCAGTACATCAGACCAGAGACAGACCAGAGAAAGAAAACCTGGAGAGGGAGGGGGTTCATAAACAGAGATATAAACTGAGCCATAAAGATCAGTCTCTAAATTTGATTTATCATTAAAAAAGTATCTATATAACTTCCCCCTTCCACCAGATAGGCCCTTACAAATCTGTATTCTATCACAGTGTTCCACATAATTTGGAATATTTTTGTCATATCAGTTATGATCACATTTGCAAGCATGATGAGATAAATGGCCCTTGAAGTATCATGAGACCCATGAGGAAGAGTTCTGTGTACTATTACATACTCACTGCTGGGTGGCTCTCATTCTCAACACCTGTGACATCAGTAACAATGATATCTCTTTATTTCTCTGTACTTTTAGCTGTCCTAAAATTGTAACATATTGTTGATCTTTAAAAAAAATCAAGGTAAAATAATGAATTAATATAAATGCTTAATCGGAAAGATTCAAAATAAATGGAAAATCTTACCTGGTCTTGACCTTATTTAAAATAATTTTGCTCAATAATCTAGTGCAAGTTGATAGTAAAAGGAAACTCAAGCAGCTTTTAACAGATATAAAAACTTACGGTGGCCTTGAGACCTTGGGTACCCCCTCAATAATACTACTTGTGAGCATTCATTTTGCATTATAATAAAACTCAAGCTGTTTAGGGATCTGTTTGTTCAGAACAACTTTATACATGTAATAAAGTTAACTTTTATTATCTTTTTGGAAGGCCTTTTGTAGAGGAAAAGAACATCATAGTGAAGATACTTTGATTGTCTTGTATTCTTTTTCATTAAGAGTATATTCCCTTTAATAATACTTTGATCTAATATGATCCCATGGCAAATATATAAAGATGAACAGACTTTCACTTGAACTTAGGAAGAATGCACTTGTAAATGACATCAAGTCTCATTCCTCTGGGCCTACAAAGACAGGGAAAAATAATCTATATTGATATTTTCCATTTTCTTGAATATTTGTCCACAAATTAAGAAACAATTAAGAAAATGAACAATAAAATAATCATAATTTTAAATAATGCCTCAAAAGTCTTTTCAAGACTTCTTTCTCTTGTCAATACCGCTAAGAAAATAATTTGGGGTAAACAGCATGACTTAATAGTTTATAAATATTCTGATGACCTTATAGTAACTAAGATAGAATTCTATTTCAAGTGCAGCTATCCATAGTACATAAAGGAAAGTGAACATAGATAGAAAATAAAAAGCTGATTATCTCCTAGTATTGCAAATTGATTTGTTTTAAGAAACTAATTCAAATAAGGGTTTCAGTACTTACTAGTCATAAAATAATGAACAATAACAAGACATTTGTTTTCTCTGAATTTTATTTCTGTCATGAAAAGTTTATAAAATCCTTCACATCTATTTTAAGAGTCATTTCACACTATATTAACCACACAACACAGTACCTAGGATAAAACAAGTGCTTGCTAGCTGGAATTTAACCAAGTGTAAACAATTTCTTCATGCCCATGTGAAAATATTTTGGTTATCCTATTCTTTCTACCGTAGAGTTCATTTGTGAATGAATTAAGATGCATCAGTGAGATGACCAAAAACATAGCCCATCTCTAAAATGAAAATAGTCTCAATTATTCTGGAGCAAGTGAAAATCCTAGGAGGCTATGATTACAGAATAACATTGACCCTCTCCCCACAATGGAATTTGGATGAGAGAGCATATTAATACTTCCTTATATTGTATTTCCTTAAAGAATTAAAATTTCTACATGGAAATCCTGTCTCATAAAACAAAAAAAAATCCTGTCTCATAAAAAAAAAGAATTATAATTTCTTGTCACTTTAAAATCTGACACCAAGGGGTTTATAAATCTGAATTAAAGTTAAACATTTAACTCCAGTACTTTCCTTAGAAGCCAAATAGCACTATTTAGCTCCTTGAGTTCATGGCTTTTAAATATATTCTTCTGGAGCATAAGAAGGCAAAAGTAATAATGGTGAATACATGGAGGATGCAGAAGAGGGAGTAAAATGTTTGCTGATATCAATGTCCACATCAACGCTATGACCAAAGATAGTTTGCTCACTTCTTCAGAAAATCAGAGAATCCTCAAGTTACCATGCACACAAAATAACTGAGTTTGGAACTGCCCTTCACCTTAGGTATTAGGATACTTTTCAAATAAATGAAGGTTTAGCACCAAATGTCACTAATGGCAATGCATTTGACAAGCACACTAAATTCGACTTAAAATAAAATTGCAGAGCATCACTTCCAGATTCACTTTAGCTGAATATCTCAGGGGTAGAAAAACTACTTTAAATTTATAGTGATAAATGAGCTAGCAAAGCACTGCCTCACACTTCAATAACCTAGGGATGATATATGGTGACTGGACATCTTCTAGTATGCCATACCTTAGCTGTGAAAATTAACCATGCAAATAGAGGGCAGTCTTGGTCACCTACGTGATGCATTATGGAAACACAGGGAAAGCCTGTAGTGCCTGAAACCTCCCAATTTGAGTACTATTTTTTTCTTTAAAAATGTATTATATGCCATCAAATCTATATAAGATATCTCCATCTTCTTAAAACTGCAGTAGAATTTAAACATTTTCTTTAAGTTTATTCAACTGTTAAGTTATCATATATTTATTCTTGATAAGAAAACCTTTCTGATTCTGGTGATATAGTAACACAGGAGGAAATCAAGGCTTGCCAGTATGCCCTTGAATTCAACTGAGCATTCTGAGGGATGAGTGCTATTAGGATAAGCCCCTAGGAACACAAAGGGAAAGGGGAGAATAATTTCGAATAAATTAAAGACACAAGGATGCCGTGATGACCTTAAACACCTATTTCTACCTGTTTCAAATATCTTAAAATATCACCAAATTTTAAGAAACGCAAATTCTCTACAGAGTTTACACATTTTTAATGAAGAGAATAGTTTCTTTTTTAATTTTATATTTTGATTCATTTTTCTGTATGCGGATGTATAAAGGCAATCATGGCTTGGCACACAAGTAGAGATCAGAAAACAGCTGGCATAAGTTATATGCCTCCAAAAGAATGAAGTCATGTTATCAGGCTAGTAGCAGATACTTTTACCCAAGAAGCCATCTCATGAATCTGCAGAGATTAATTTCTTACCATTGCTGATGAATGTTCACTATCTTCAGATATTTGACTTTGTTGTAACTTCTACCAGTCATCTCTTATTTACTCTTTAAATTATATAAGCATAATGAACATAAAGAAGTATTTCTATAGACCACCAATATTTTATGTCACTGAGAATATTATCACTAATATTTCCTCTAAACAATATCTTTCTTTCTTTGATGAAGCATAGCAGCAGCTGTATGCTCATCCTTTATTGTAAAACTTTGCATCCTTTTCTTGCTCTTCATGAATACTATTCTGTAGCTGGTTTGTCCCTTTACTCATTGGAGAAATATTTTACTGTCAGACATTACTCTGAGTCTGCCATTGAACTAAAGGCAAAAGTCAAAGTCTCTCTAGACCATTTTACATTTTAAAAAGGACAGATAGAATATAATTGAGAAATATAATTATTAAGAAAATTTTATATTACCTTGTTGAATACAGAAGCAATAGAGAAAATAATGTGACCAAGAACTGGGAGCTTAGCGGTAGTGAAATTACAAACTGAAAAATGAAAAAAAAAAAAGCAAAACTTTGAATGAAATATCTTAGAAAGTAAGGAAGTTAGCTTAATGGATACTTAATGGATTATGTGCTTTCTACGTGGAAAGAATGGGAACTATGAAAAGAGAAAAGCTTTAGGAGCAAGTGAGGACTGTAACAGAGGAAGAAAAAAATGAAGTTAGACATGAAGAAATGAGCCTGAGAGGTGACTGAAATTGAATCCTGTGTTGTTAGATCAGCCACAAAGCATCATCTTAATGACATGGGGATTCATTGGAGGGTGCAAAGTATACACGGAATATTGTCTAACTTATATTAAATAAAACTTTGTGATGTTAAGAAGAGATTCTTAAAGAACAACAAAACTGAATGAGCACAAGAAACTCAGCCATGAAAAGCTGAAGGAAGGACAGCATGATGGTGCTTTCCCCAGATGAGGTTATAAAAGTTGTCAATAATGCAGACATGTTGAAGACTGGACCAGAGAAGTTATCAGTGGAGAGTCCTTCAAATATAAGAAAAAGAAGTTCGGATAACTCAAAATTTAGATATTAGTAACCAGAGACATTATCTGATGACTTTAAATTTTTTTCCTTAAAATTTGTGTTGTAGGCCTAATTGTTTGTATTAATTTCTAATATCTAAATGCCACAGTAAGAGAGATTACAATGGACATTTGCATTTTAGAGTATATTTTTTAATATTTATCCACAATGATCTGTGTAGATGTTCATTAGTATAGTAGCTCTCAAACTGTGAGTTGCAATCCCTTGGGGATCAAATGACCCTTTTACAGGGGCCACCTAAAAGCATCAGAAAACACTCTTAGGGAGACCAAATTAGCCTCTGACTTTCTGCTTCCGTCATTTTTTCCCAACTAACCCTGTAGTATTGCCACTATAAGCACTAAAGTATGTTGTTGCCTGAAGAATGCAACAAAAGAGAGAAAAAATGAGTGTGAGTGCCCTGGTCCAAATGAAAACTATTTCAAAGTATTAGAAATAGAAATGAATCATTTTGAAACAGGAAGTTTAGATATATAAGAATCCAAATGATTATGAAAAACATTGACCTAACATAAAAACCACATATGGAATTATTTATACAGAACTTTGACCCCTGGTTAATCTTTGGAATGTGTCACCAAAAGTACATAGAGATACCATGGGTTCTGAAAGGAAGAAAGAAAGAGAAAAAGAAAGAAAGATAGAAAGAAAGAAAGAAAGAAAGAAAGAACTAGAGTCATAAATATAAAAAGTATCTTCCATTGATCTATGTTAAAATGCAAGACTGTAAAACTGAGGAATTGTACAGACAGGTCCTCTGAAAACCTATTCTATTATAAGAACCCTAGGGCTCAGTATATGTAAAGTTGCCCAATTCTGCTTGTCAATAACATGAAAAAATCATATTTTTTAGTCAACACATACAAATTTTATAAAAAACTATAGTCTGATTGTTTGTATCTTAAACAAGAGAACAAAGACAAGATATAAACTTGCATAAAATTAATATGTAAATGTGGTGATTATATTTTACATCATTTTAAACAGATGTTGTCCATTCAAGACAGCCTAAAATAGAAACATCATTCTTAGTCATTGCTTGAACAGTTGAAATTTAATTTGCCATGTTCACTATATTAGAGTAACTATAGCACATGATATGTGCTTGTTAATGAGGTGTGTATCTGCTAAAAGGCTGTGCCCTATATGCTCTGCAGCTATGAAATGGAATTTGCTAAAGACAAATTAGAGAGATTAATCACATCATCATGTATCATTCAAACACCCATGAATACAACTGTACCAAATAAAAAGATAGATTTTAATGCAGAATTATAATTTACATGACAATCTAATACCTGCTGTACAATATCCAAACTCCATTTGTGACTCAGCATCACTTTCTTCAATTAGACAGCAACATCACAAACTTTTATCAGGCTAGAGAAGAGTTTTGAAGAAAATATATTGTTAGCATCTTGGGCATTTTCACATCTAAAATATGTTAGATCAGAGAACACAGCCATTTCTATCCTTCAGAAATCTAGTAAATTGATACTTCCTATATCTTATGATTTTCATTCTTTATCAAGTGATTTTCAAGGGTTTTCATCCTTCACCATGGTATGCCTAGGATGTGACAACAAACTGATACAGGCATTTCTCCAACATAATAATAATTCCACAAATTCTTCTGAGTGATCACTCTCTCCCCAATCTCTCACCAATATGTGTCCCCTGGTAGATGAACAACATAAAGATATTTATTATTTATAATATCATGTGTAATATCTTACTCTACAGCACAGATATGTAAAACTCTCAGGACATCTTAAGTCTTTACAACATCAAAAATACACATTAAATTACTTTAAAGTCCAAGGAAAAATTAATGACTATTTCCTTGGGAATAATTGTCATATCTGATATAGTTTATGAGATAAAATATCCAAAAATTCAATAAAATCACAGAGAATTTAAGTGATAAAATAAAGTCCAAACAAAGTCAAACAATTCACTATTGATATTATATGGAAAACACCAAATAGTGATATTCTGCAAGTTAAGGGCAATACCCCGGTCATCCTTTTTGTCATTTATCTGTCTACCTACAAACAACAGACAAATGAACTCACCAACAATAAAGAAGCCTCTGAATCTCAAGCAGTGAAATTCAGTAGAATCAAATTAGAAAACAGCAAGATAAAGGAGAGAAGACCAACCAGCAGCAGAAAGGTGAGAAATCCCCACCTTCCAGCTTTTACCTAGGGAAAAATATGAGACAGAAACATATATAAAGAATTCAGAATTTTGGAAGAAGACGGCTTCCATATGAACTAACTCCTATCATGTATAAATTTGGGCACTAACAGGTAAAGGTGCCTGGGCTATTCTCCTGCCAGCTAAATTCAGAAGAATGTCCAAATCCTATATTCTTTCTGAGAAAGTAAAAAATTTCAAACATATATTCATTGAGGTAAAGACAGACTTTTGCATTGCAAAAAACCACAGGTAACTATCAAAGGTTATAATGGAGCAAACGATTTATAAATTGTGTCTAAAAACAAGTCAATGTCTAAAATACATAAGTGGCTCTTACAATAACTCAATAGCAGTAAATAATGTAATAACATAGGGGCAAAGGAATTGAATGAACATAAATTGCAATTGCAAGAAGACACACACGTAGCAAACAAATATATACAAAAGAATCCAACATCTCCTGACAGAGAAATACAAATAAAAAAAATGCTGTGTTACTTCATGCCTGGTAAAAGCCGATATCAGATTCCATAACAATCTCACACAAGAAAAAGAGAGAAAATAAGGAGTTAGAGTGGCAAGTAACAAGGTACAAAAACGTGAAACCATTATGCAAAATATTTTAATGGATCTCAAAAAAATAAAAATAATCCTGTCATGTTAATGGTCTACTATCTTCTGGGTGTTTATTGAAAAAAAAATAAAACAGAATCTTCCTGGGAAATTTGACTGCCATGTTTATTTCTGCAATGTTCAGAATGAGAAGGGAAAAAATCTACATGAGTAATTGCATAAAGAAAGGGCAACAGACATATCTCCATATCAGTCTAAAGTGCAAGAGATGTTAATATTATTCAGACTTTTAAGAAATAAATTCTCATTATACAACAGACATGAACCATGAGAGCATAATGCAAATAAGACAGTCAGAAAGGGGAAATACGGCATGATTTCATATAGATAGGACAGCAGACCTTTTCAAGCTCACAGAAGCAGAAAGTAAAATGAATTATGGTTTCCTGGTCCTAAAAAAAAAAAAAAAAAGGGGGGGATATCAGGATTTGATCAAACACATACAGAGTTTTAGTTAAGCAAAAGGGGAAAAGATGCTCATTTCTGCTGTGAATCATCGTGCATGAAGCTATCAAAATTGCTTGAGGCCTGTTAAGTGGTTATATCTCATGTGTTTTTCTTTCTATATTCATTACACAAACACACCTGCATGTGTAGTATTAAGAAGATGAGTCTCAAGTAAGAGATTTTTTTTGTAGTTCTGAGACCAAACTGTCATGCTAAATGACTTTATACCCCTGTCTTTATTCTGGATGGCCTTCAGAATAAAATAAATGATTATGAGTCTAGTATTTACCTTTGTAATGAACATCAAAAAGGGAATGAAAGAAAACAGGGATGAGGCAGACATACAAAAAATATAGACAGATGTGGGATAGGCAAAATTGAGTTTGGGATGCCTGTATTTTTTCACTTCATATCATAACCAGTTACACCACAGTTAACTCTTCCCTAAGTGACTTTCTTATTTTGAGGGATGGCCCATTATTGAAACTCATATCCATACATAGCAGTAGGAGAAACCCAGGCTTACTAGCTACTGAGGGCAAGGAAAGGTGTTGTTCAGTCTTAAATGTGAACAGTATTTATGGATTACAGCTAATACAAGAAAAGCAAGAGTTTAGAATAAGCAAACATTAAGAGATCTCAGAGGGAACAAGCTAAATACACAATTTATGCTGCTGTTGTGCCTCTTAAAAGAGTTGAATCTCATGAAAACAGCAAAAGACTCAGTATGGAAACTGGAGCATGCCCCAGTGAGTCACACAGTATTCCCATTAATCTCTACATCTTCACTTGCAAGTTTTCATTGCAAGAAGTCATTGGTCTGGTTTGAGGCTTTTGACTTCTGCTATATTATCAAAACTGGGCCTTCACTGGGATTCCTCTTAGACAGCTTGTTGCTGATTGTGTGTGTGTGTGTGTGTGTGTGTGTGTGTGTGTGTGTGTATTCTTTGTTTTTATGCTTCTTTTGTTGGTTGGTTGGCTCGGTTTGGGGAGTACTTTATTTTAAATTTTATATTATTTTGTTTTGGGGAAGGTTGCAAGGGCAAAAGGTTGTAGTTACAAAGGGTCGGGGAGATTAAGGAGATCAGGATGCATGGTGTGAAATCTAAGAATCAATGAAAGTTTTAAAAAATTCAATGTCATGACACTGACTAAATACAAACACAAGACAAAAACTAGTGAACTAGAAAAGAAAATGATCTTTCAGATGTTAATAGAATAGTTACAAAATATGAAAAGATCTGGATTCTGAATCTGACTTTAAAATATTTCTAATTTTAAGGCTAATAAATAACAATAAAAATCATGGAAGTTTTTGAGCAGAAAATAAGCGACATAAAAGATCATTTTGAATGACCCTGCTGACAATCATGTCAACAGGACACAACAAAGAGGGTATATGCTATTATATCTTATATCCCAATCCTCCTGCAGAAATATCCCTGGAAAACACCAGGGGGAAAAAAATCTCCATTCTGCACAAAACTCACCAAAAAGCTTATGAAAATAGCAAGAATCACAACAGTTGCAGAGGATCTTGGTGCTTTTATCTGGGAATGTGTGGCATAGGTTCACGACTAAAAAAGAAAAATTGCAAGAGTGAATTCATCACAGAGGTCCTAACCATCCACGAGGCTGGTTACATCTACAAGGAAATGTCTAAAGACTGAGGTTACCGAATCCCTAACAAATACCTTTTAGAAACAGAGAAATCAGTAATGTTGGGAATGAGACAGTATACCTATTAACAAAGCTGATCAATGAGCGCCAACCTTCAAATCATTTCTACTAGCATGCTTAAATTATATCTCCTAAGTGATAGAGACCAAAGTCATTTGAAATTGGAAAATCCGTAAAGGATTATATGGTAAAAATTTTTAAAAGATACATTTTTCTCTCATCTAATGACAAAAATACATTTAATAAAAATAATGCTTAGTTTTAATATGATTAATTGAAATTCTAGAAAACAATGGACACTTGTGAACACAATGTTGTAAAGGCATGGCTTTACAACCTGAAACTGGAATTTATCCCAGGAGCATCAAAAGTGGGCATTGACATAGGCTGCTTCTATTATTAGCATTTTCCAGGAAGATACATCCAAATTTAACAAAATGTTTAAAATAAAAGGGTGTAGAATTGTTGTTTAAGGGTTATTTGATAATATTATAATAATTCCAAGAAAATAAACTGAAACTATGTGAAATCGGGGAGAGTTGAGGAAGAATATTTTAAATCAATGCTTATTTGCATTCTTATAAAAAAATAAAAAAAATAGAAAAAAATTACAGAATTTTCTCCTACAGTAGTTACAGAAGTAATCTAGAGGAAGTATCAAGAACAAATACAAAAGAGCTTTGAAAAGAAAACTATCAAACTTTACAGAGATACAGGACAACTTAACTTTTAATTATGGATTACAGCTATGCTGATTCTGGGTTGGTGACTAAATATTTTAAAAAAGCAAATATGGAATTTTACCCTTTTAATATGGAAGTACTTTCTACTTTCTATATTATAAAGATAAAACTTTTAAATAAAAATGAAATAAGTGAGCTGAAGTGGGAGTAAGGTTAGATGAGACATAATTATGACCTAGCATGCTCTTTGTCAAAGATAAATGATGAACTAAAAGGGAGGGATGTAGGCAGATCATCTAAGAGTGTCTGTGGGTGGAGATGAGAGAGAAAAGGCAGTGAAAGAACACATGTTGGGGCTACGCGCAAGAAGAAAGATCCTGGAGGAACATTATAGGAGAACCGAGAGACTATACTAAAAAGGACAAGACGCTAACATGAACATAAATAAATGTTTTGTCCTTGGCTGCTGCCTACAGAGCAGGAGAAAACCAACATGAAGACAGGATATAAGGAATTCCATTTAGTACACAGTACATTCTGAAGCAACCATGCTCTCACAATGACAGAGTATTCATTATGTCCCTCAGGTAGAAATTTTGCTGATGACGTAGTTGGGGATACTCTGAATACAAACATTAAATAGAAAATGAATGTCAGCAAGGGCAGGAAGCAATAATCGTGATGAGGAGTAAATGGTTGTGGTGGCAAATATTCTAAGTTTCAGAGAAAAATGAAAGGGATGTGCTATTTAAGACAATAGAGAGCTACTATTTAGTTAAATAAACAACACTGTCATTTCAAATGCTTTTGCATTTTTCTCTCATTTGTACGTGAATTATTCCATTTGTTACAGGCTGCTTGTGTCTTCTTCTGCTCTGTCATTCCTTCTGTCTTCTAACAGACTTGGCTGTGACAGCAGAAGTGGTGGTGTAGGTCCAAGCCTAACTAGCCTGTTTTCATGCAAGAATCACATGCTACATGCCAGTAGCTTGTCTCTTATTCTTGGTCATGCCACAGAAGGAACAAGGGAGCTGATTTCATGCTAGCTGACACAATTTTCTTCACCATTTTCTGGAAGGAAGCACCATAGTGGGTCTCATATTTCCCAGACCTCATGTTACAAAGCCCAGCTTTCTTTACATGTCTAGCTATTTCATGACGACCTACGCCCGAGTCTGGGGAGTATTTTTATATTTTCTATATCATGAATTTAATAGAAAATAGCCTTATAATTTCTTTTCTTTAAATATGGAAATTTATATGGTCATGTGGACCATATAAAGTATTAATGTGAGGGTTGGTTAGTTTCATGGTTCCATTAAATCCAAAGCCCTTTAAGGGATAGACATGATTATATATCAGAAAGCTCCAGATTCTGGCCTGGTACTAGGGTTTCTTTTGCATCCTATAAAGAAACACCAGCAATGTAAAGATGACACATAGTTACAAAACCTTTGAGTCATTACAGGAGATAGGCACAAATATATTTAGCTCAAATGTTTCCAAAGACGGGGCACATTTGGGAAATTGAAGGTTCCTATGCTTCTCATAGGACGACTCCCGGTTTTCTTCTGTGCTAATGTTAGTACAAGGATACACAACACAAATAGGCCATGTTTCTGGATGAGTCATTAGATGGTGGGGATTTGTAATATAAGAGCCAAAACTTTCCAATCTATCTATTTTTAGTAGTTTCTATATTTGTGTTTCCTCATTTAGAGAACCTTCTAGAGAATATGGAAACATATGGAAATCATAAGAATGGCTGCAACTTTTATACATCAGACAATATTTTGATACACCTCCGTAATGGAAAACAAAAACTATCTTGCCTGTGTTTACCAAATATACACCTATATATGCATCTAGATGAACTGTGGTTCTACAGGAATCTTCATCACCATTTGGTGGGATTCCTGGCACACAGATCAGGAATCAATCAATCATTAATCATCAATCATTAATCAAGAAAATGTCCCACAGTTTTGCCCAGAGGCCAACCTAGTAGAGACATATTCTTAATAAGGTTGTCTCTTTCCAAATAAACTGTCTGTGTCACATTGACATAAAAACTAGCCAATGAAGCATGTATGACACATGAATTGTGCCCACACATATATATGCACAATAACAATAAAGTAAACAAAGATTTAAAAATGAACTAAATAAGGAAACATCACTAAAGCTCTTTATATTGTACCTGGCATATGGAAGCCATCTGACAGAGCTATATATTACTAGTTATGGTTTTATGTGATGCTGAAAGGATTGTTATTGACAAGAAAGTTGTTATCTCTTTGTAGGATTAGGGTTTAGGGATTAGATCAAGCAGGGAGTGAATTACATCTCCTGGGGAAGTGATACAACTATAAAAGATTGGCAGATCACAGAGAGCTCTGTATAAACATTGATTTTTTTTCCAATTTACTAGCTAAGAGAGCCCATAAATTCTGAGACTGAATTATGACCAATAAAATGGAAGTTGCAATATATACCTCATGGAAATATAATAAGGATTTAAAAGGTTGTTTATGTGTGAATATTTCATAGAATATAGCATATAATCCAAGGGAAGAAAGAAAAGAGGATAATAAAAATATACAAAAATGAAAACTGGAAGGGATAAAGGGAAAGGATGCTAAAGACTGATAGTGTATTATACTAACTATGTGCTGTGTAAAAAATTAGTCCCAAGTTAGAGACTTACTCCATTCATTTGTTCTATTTTGTTGGGTCAGTAGTTCAGATATAATAACTTCCTCTGCTTCAGATTCTCTCATAAACCAGCAGTACAAATAATAACTGAGATTCTAGTCCTAGGATAGCTCATGTGGGGAAGGATCCATGTCCATGTACACTCACGGTAGCTGTTCTCAATTCCTGGATGTCTATTTTCTGTAAGTAGTCCTCAGTTCCTTGCCATTTCTGTCCCATGGAATAGCTGACAATATGGTTGGCCACTTCCTCAGAAAAGATAGGCAAAGATAACATGTTTACATTTAAAACCTAATCTTATTACATTGTTATCAAATGATATCACATCTGTTGCCTTATGTCAGAAACTACTCATACATTCAGTCCTGTACAGGGAGGGTTATAAGCCTAATGCTATTCTAGAAGCTTCCTACCACCATTTTAATCACTAATGATGACATTTATAAGAATATGGGGTCTGGAGCCATATTGCATCCCTTAACCTCTTAGAAATATACCATTCAGAACAACTTACTTGACCTCTCTATTTCCTTAGTTTCTTTAGGTTAAAATAATTTTAAACGTGAGTAAAGAAACTAACAGCTTTCAACATGTAGAATACTTAAAATACCCGAATTAAATCCTAAATAAATTTAGTTGTTATTGTCACCATCATTCTTATTTGTAAACTGCTAAAAATATGAACAAACCCACCTAGTCACAGTGACAGAGAATAAAAGAGATTTCAGTCAAATGTTGCAAGTTAGAATATTTGATCTCCCTCCTCCACCCTTTGCAATAGCAAACCCTGAAATATTGAAGAAGAAATCCTAGTTATTATAAATGATAAAAGCTGTGAATTTTGCAGTGAATTTTATACATTTATTCACAGCAGAGAAATTGTGTTATTTCTAGCTCCTCATTTTTATTGCTAGTAAGCCTCACAGAATTACTGCTGGTGAATTATTTTCCTTTTCTTTTGGGTGGTAGTGTATTTCCCAGTGGAAATTGAGCAGTTTTGTGATCTACATAATAACTAAAACATTTGATCATGTTGTAGTATAATATTTTTATTGTCTAATTGACAAAATGTTGATATAAAAATTTAAAATTCAGCTGTAAATTATTCAATGCTTCTGAATAATTGCATAGGTAAAAGAGACTCCTGAAATAGTCTGAAGGTCTCATTTTAAGAATGAATTAATGATGCCAAAATACCAATAAACATATAATTCATTAAATTTATGGAGTATCACAGAGTAATAGCACATGGAGTTTTAACAACAATGTCATTGTTGAGGCAAGTACTCTGTCAAATCCTCCTCATTTCCAACTTATGTAATCTTACATCAACTCATTACAATTAATATATATATATGTATATATATATATATATATATAAATAAAAATGGGTATGTGTGTGTTATAATGAAACTGAACCTGGAAGAACAAGTCAGTCTTCAGCAGAAGACTATAACATATCCCAAGAAAGGAATTAGAGAAGGCAAAACCTACAACAGGAAAGAACCAAAACCAAACATGATGGCTCACACCTATAATCCCTGTACTTGGACATCTGACATAAGAGAAATACCACAAGTTCTGGGCCAACCTAGACTATAGTAAAACTCTGTCTATGGAAGGAATGAAGGAAAGAAGGAAGAAAGGAAGGAAGGGGAAGGAAGGAAGGAAGGAAGGAAGGAAGGAGAAGGAAGGAAGGAAGTAGGGAGGGAGGGAAGGAGGGAGGGAGAGAGGGAGAGGGAGGGAGGGAGGGGAGGGAGGGAGGGAGGGAGGGAGGAAAGAAGGAAGGAAGGAAGGAAGGAAGGAAGGAAGGAAGGAAGAGAATAAATGTCAGGGTCCAGCTTCAGCTTGGGCTCAGGTCCTGAGATGGGGAAGGGGCATTGGTGAAAGAAAGAAATGTGACCACTCAAGTGTCTTGTTCTAAAATGGCACTGAATAGCTTGAGCCATCGTATTTATACTTTAATTGAATTTTCCAACCAGATTTACATAAACAGCTTTATTTTTGGCTCCTATTTTGACTTTTAAGAAATACATTGTTATCATTATAAAAGTGACCATTATTCCCCTTTATGCTTCATCAAACACTTTTTCCCACCCCCATATGACCCCATTCCAGAGGTTCTATATTTTTGCAAGCTTAACTAAATATTGAGACAGAAAAATCATGCCCCTGTAGCATTTATGTCAACTGACAGCTACATATAGTTACAAAATTAAAAAGTAATAGATGTACGCACAATGTTTTACAAACAATGTTTGAATCCAACCAATTCTTTCATGTTTAAAAGATATGCTCTTATACAGTTCCTTTTCTTCAAGAGGTTACCTGTTGGAGGGAGACCTCTTGTTCGTTTCCTGGCTGCCAAGACTCCCTAAATAATCGCTCAGAAACTACATTATTTAAATCACTGCTTGGCCCATTAGCTCTAACTTCTTATTTGCTAACTCTTACATCTTAATTTAACCCATCTCCATTAATCAATGCATCACCACAAAGTCACAGCCTATTAGCAAAGTTTCAGCAAGTCTGTGTCCAGCATCAGCTCCTTGGCTTCTCTTAACTCTGCCTTCTTCTTCTCCCAGCATTCAGTTTACTTTTCCCTGCCTAGCTCTATTCTTTTTCCCTATCACAGGCCAAGACAGTTTATTAATCACTGGTATTCACAGCATACAGAGGTGAATCACACATCACCTCCCCTTTTCTGTTTAAATAAAAAGAAAGGTTTTAACCTTAACATAGTAAAATTACATATATCAAAACAGTTATCAAGCAAAAATTATAGTTATAATATTTGTATCTATCTTATGTTTTTTCATAATTAAGGAAAACTGTATCTACTCTTCAACTCTCTAAAGACTCCAGAAGAATACAGTATTACCTAAGTAAACAGGAAGTGCATTGAAACAACTTCCAAAACTCTAGAGATGACAGAGACATCTTGCTACATGGACAGTTACTCAAATTTCTTCTGTATCATTGGGATATCTAAGCTTCATACTACAGGCCAATAGTATCCAGCAGACTTTTCCATGAAGCAGGAAATTTCAAAGACAGTTCCACCTATATTGGTAGTTTTCAGTCACTTTCTTCTGTGTCCTACGGAATGTCTGTCAGTATCTTTCATGAAGCAGGAACCCTGAAGGACCATCTCATCTTTAAACAAGTTCAGCAGTCATTTCTCTGTGGGTCCTACATTTCCATTTCATACATCATACCATCATGCAGTCAGTCATGAGCAGTTTTTTGCCCAAATGACTAACAAACTCCATAAGGAGCATCTTCGATGCCCATCTTCCTCTTGAAGTAGCTTGGTGTTGCCAGGAGCAGATGTGCCTCAATGTCATGAAAAGTCCTAAGTTCTTAAAATATTTTTAATGCCATATTCTGAAGGTCTCTGAAAGATTTGAAGAATACCTAACTAAATTATATATCTGTATATCTAGAAAATCTAACTAACATGACTACAAGCTTGACTATTATAAATGATTATCTCTTCACCTATATTTTTTAAATTACATACTACATTTTAAATGAGCTACACAAACACGATACCTTAATCAAAAGCAGAAATATACATATAACAAAATTTACTTTAAATTTGTATCCATAAAGCAAGATTAATACCAATGAAAAGTCTTTATCACTATAGCATATTCCCTTTTAAAGGTAAGCAAACATTTATAAACAATATTTGTGAATATATGTGATGTGTTCTCCAAACTGCGTCCTGCTGTTTATTTGGTGAAGTAATTTTTGGCGGGACTTCAACGTGACCTTTCAGAGGGTTTTGGTCCATCAAACCACATTAGTCTGGAAAGATTCTACATGTTCTTATCTTCTGTGGAGACAAAAGAAGAACCTCTTTTCCAAAGTAACATACCTCTTAACTTAAATTTTGAAGTCAAGGCATTTTCAAAATATAGTTCCCATTTCTCAATCTCTGTATAAAAGACTGACTTTGATAAGGCTCTTTAACCCATCCCACTACACCATCCTCCTTTCACTATGGAATGGTTAAGATAGATCTATCCATCCCACATTTTTAATTGCATTTTTTACTCTTGGAGTATATCAGATCCTACTATTGATTCTATATACGTGGTTTCTAGGGAACCTACCCTTAACAGTGGCACTTT
The DNA here is from genome assembly GCF_018167655.1 of Microtus oregoni. Classification (NCBI taxonomy): domain Eukaryota; kingdom Metazoa; phylum Chordata; class Mammalia; order Rodentia; family Cricetidae; genus Microtus; species Microtus oregoni. The sequence goes on from NW_024543090.1 coordinate 9,007,997, forward strand.
GTATATTCATGTAACTTTTTCCCTATTCATTGTATGCTTGCCTTACTCTCCTTTCCAGAACTGTGATACATGGTTAATATTCCAAGTGTTGTTTTCTCATATGTACCTGATACTTCCTGCCACTACTGTTCTGTGAGTCTCTTTCTTTATGAGGTGGTTCTATCTACCTTTTCTTTAGAACAATTATGAACCATTAATTTTAATTGCCTCTATTGAGTCAGAAAAGTTCCCAGAATTTGGAGTTGTAGTTAGTAATTCCCGATAAGAAATTTGAGAAGCATTATTACCCTGCTGATACTAAGGGGAAAATACTTGAGAAACAACAGATTTTCCAGGAAAAATTACAGAGGTTGCATGCATGCTTGACAAAGTAAATCTAAAAGCTGCCAAAAGATCAAAATATAATGAGAGAGGAAAACAGCCAGCAAACTGTGAACTCGGCAAAGTCCTGCACTTTCCCATATTGCAGTGGTACTTGACCGGTGAGAGACCATCTCTATGGGTCTTGCTTGGCTGAAATCTGTTGGACAGGCATTTATATGCTGATCCAAGACTAGGCTGCATGGCTCCTCACAAAACAGAGAAGAGACAGAGGAAAAGAGGAAAAATAAAAGCTATGAATTCTGCAGTCAATTTTACTGATAGAATTACAAGTTGAGTATGGGCTGTATAACTTTGAAGTCACTAAAGCTATGCCAGAGAGCGTTATTCTCAAGGCAGGAAGCTCTAATATCCAGTCTTGTTGCTTCATTTTCACTGAACTCCCAGGTGACCTAGGAAGTGGAACCTTGATAAAATGCTAACAACCTGTACATCTGAGTGCCATCAAAATATGCTCCTTGCATGAGCCTTCAGCAGTGACAGAAATTTCAACAGAAATCTTTACCTTGACATATGATTATAATTAGGCAGAGATAACAGCCACCATTTATGCAATTTTCTCTTATGCCTGAACTTGAAAAAGAGCACAAGATGTAAAGGTCTTCCCTCTGCACACCTCAGAAATTACACTCTCCAAGAGCCAAAGCAAGCAACATAAACTCCTCCTACTGTCCTTAAAATGGCATCAATAGATAGTCAGGCTATCTTCCTAAAATCTGTGGTTGAGATGGGTACTTGGAATTTGGAGGACAGCCTACTAACAGTTTTAACAATAAGAGAATTGAGTAAGTCTTGTGTTAGCATTGAAGGGAGAGAATATGCTTATTGACAATTCCTACTTTCCAAAGAACTTTCTGCGCCTTCTGCTTATATTAACTCATTTTTTCCCCTGAGATGTAGGTATTTTTTTTAAAGTAACTGTTTTAAAAACTCTCAAAAGAAAGGTTTTTACTGAAACTCAAACAAGTGAAAAATTTTAAGCCTATTCCTAATTCATTCCAGATTATAGTTCTTACCATGTTCTAGTACAGCTATTTTTTTTTCAGTTAAATATTGGGGTAGGGAATGAATTCATAGCATTTTGGGGGAATGGGTCTACTGAATTCATGGTACACAAATAACCTCTGGTTTATTATTTCAATTACCAGAGAGAGGAACAACATGAGGCTAGTAATGCAATACATCTAATCATCTAATCAGCAGACATCAAGACTCATTGGATCCCTCCTTGTACCAGCAGCTCATTCTATTTGAGCAGTTATCGATAAACTGTAGAAAATCTCTGTGCTAGAATTTGGCCCTTAAGTTTCCCTCGATTCCAATCTCTAAGGCAAGGCAGGTTCAACAAATCTTTTAGGACAGCCTCTGGTCTAGGCAAACAATTTGGCATCAAATGCAAACACCCCCATACATCCCACATGTATGTGCTGAGTCAAAATGTTATAGGAATATAAATTCCTGCCCAGACGACTCCAGAGCTCCTTGCTTGTTTTCAGGGATCCTTTTGTGAGGTGCCATCCTGATTCTCCCCAGTCTGTACTAATGGGCAGAACGCCTTACAAGTGCAAATCATTATCCAGATAGACCCGGGATGGGAGAGTGCCTTTCATCAGTAGTTTCAAATGCACTAGGCTGGAGGAGAAGGCAAAAGAATCAACCTGCTCTAAGAGCAGGGAAGCTAAGCTGAAAGTAAGCTTCTGGGAAAGGCAAGTGCAAATGAACAGGAGAAAAAAGTTTCACCGTAGAAAGGTGTTATTTTCTTCATTTCCGTAAGCAGCTCTTAAGATTTAAGTTTCCTTTTTTTGCCCCCTCTTCCAGCTTTCTTGTTCATTTAAAAAGTACCCAGAATATGAATGTTAGCTTTAAATATACCCTTAAAAGTTATGTAAGTAATTGCACTACGGGAATGCCCAAGGAACTTTTACAGGCGAAAAGAAAGTGATTAATCAAAAATCATAGTTCTGAACACCATAGTGTATGGTTTGTCATGGGATTTAGATATGATCCTGGATATGAAACCACATGTTTCTTGTTATTCTCACATTTTAACTAAGTTGCAAGTCTATAAACATTGGGAGTTAACACTCTCTCTATTCTGAATAAACAGCCAATGGATTGTCATTAACTAGGCATGTCAGAAGCACTACAAGTGATTATATCTACCTTTCAAAGCCCTTAGCTTCTCACTCTATTGAACTCATACAGCATCACACAGACAAGATGGTGAGCTTAGTCTAGATTGTATCCACTATTCAGTGATTAGAAAGTCAGTTGATCCTTCACTGGCAACCATTCCAGAGATGGGAAATACCAAAATAAGAACCCATGGACACATGGAGTGCCTGACAGAAATTCCACAGGAACAGTATGCAAAGAGATGGTTTTAGATCTTATATGTCTTTTCTAGGGTTCTATCCCAAATTGAGATTACTACTTTATTTCTACTAGAAAATTCTGATAACGTTAAATCCATAGTACCAATGAGTAAAGACAATTCCTGTTTAAGAGAGGGAGGAGGAATTGTACAAGTCAAGAAGAGTAAAGGTCATGACAGGAAAATCCACAGAGTCATATGACTTGAGCTAGTGGACGTGGACTCTGGAACAACAATTGGGGAACCTTCATGGGACCCACTTAGGCCCTCTGCATGTGTGTGATATGTATAACTTTGTTTGCTTATAGGGCTCCTAGCTGTGGGATCGGGACCTGCCCCTGGTGCTTAATCCTGCTTTGATGTTCACTTCCCATGCTGTGTTGCCTTGCCCAACCTTGATGCAGGAGGATGAGCTAGGTCTTGCCTTACTTTGTTGCCATCCTCTGTTGACAGCCATGGGACACCATCCCTTTTCTGATGGAGGAGGAGTGGATGAGGAGGTAGAGGGCAGGCCTAACCCTAAATCGAATTTATTGATATACCTTTAGGTAAAAAGTGTGAGATAAACTCAATTGGCTGGTTAGCAGATTCGCTATGCCATGTGTAAAAGAAATGCTGAATCTAGCCAGTATAGAGGATAGCAAGCATTGAAACAACTCACATATGTGTTCAAAGATGTGAACATTCTAACACTTGCCAAAGCAAAGGTCATGGAAGAAAGCATAAGCCTAGATAGAATCTCAAACAGAACAAATAACAACAATAATAAAATAACCTAGGGCCTTTTCTATTTTTTTCCTTCTTGACTCTATAGAAACTAAAAGGGTAAATAAGAAGAGAAATGATAGGAGAAAAGAGGTAATGAGGGAGGCTAATTAGTAAAGGTACAATACAATTAATACCAAAGTTTATGAATAAAATGTAGACCAAGCAATCTGTGTGTGGAATTTTTCTCATTAAAGTCACCGTAGCTCACAAATCTACTCTGAATATTATTAGTGAGGAAAAGATAGCACAACATGTTAAAGGGAGGCAGACTGCTTCTTCTCTGAACTGCAGTAAGCTTAGTCTGCATTGTAAATTAGCCGCAGACTGACTTTGCATTATCCTGAATTAATGAAATCAAGTTCAGTAGTTCAGAGAAGATCACATATCTGTCTTGATGGTTTGATGTTCAAACTATGATAATCTGGTAATGGAATCTTCACCGCCCCAGGTTGTGTGGTATAATGCAGAAAGGGAAGTAGGACTTAACCACCCAGGTCTATCTGCAAGTTAGTTTACTGTGAGTGAGGAGTTGTTTAGGTGAGGGAACTAGAAAACCTCTTGGGAACATGTAGGTCACAATCAAAACAGGAATTTTGTTTTGGTATCTGCCAATGCCTTTGACTCTTTAAATAAATCAAGGATATTCTAGCTGATCTAGGAATAGGAATATATAGGAACATTGTGAAGAAGTCTTGGGGACACCCCAAGAAGATCAAGAGTAACACACACACACACACACACACACACACACACACACACACACAGTTCTCTATCCCCACAGACCCTTTCTCCTCAGTATAATGTTCACACTTAAAATTCACATTTACAAGGGTGTCACCCCTCCCCAGGCTAGGACCTCTCTCTGATTTGACAGTTCAGAGGATTTAACTTATGCCACATCAGAGTCCTGGAGTGCCATTTTATGTCCTTTTCTCTTTCATTGTTTTAGAACCTGGTTAAGGGATAGGGACTATTTAACCAACTTAGTTTTCATATCTTGTACCTGGAAGACACCTGGAAAACAGTGTATGTGCATTTTTTAGCTATGAGGATGAACAGGGCAGGTATAAAAAGAGACTAGTAGAATTTAAAACTATCAAGGAAATCAAATTTGCTTGCAAGAGGCAAAAATCTCCTCTACAACTAATAAATCCTTAAAAACCCCAGGTAAAACAGATGCATTTTGCTTTGGTTTTGGTTTTGGTTTTTGGAGAAAGCTGTAAATAAACTTTAGTTAGATGGTAAATTGGTAAATTAAGTTTTTATAAATCACAGACTAAGTTGATGATACCCACGTACAGTTCAAGGTTTGGATGGCATGGTTTTCTTTGTCACAATAAATCTAAATAAAGTGTAATTTAAATGTGAATATGTGAATTTAATATTAGGAAGAATGCTGTCCATGCCAAAACACTTCAATACCCTAATCCCTACAATCTATGATACTTATTAAATATAGCAAGAGAAATGAAAGTTTCATTAAATTAATGCTCCAATACAATGTGTCCTGGATTATCCTAGCAAACCCAATGTAACTGCAGGGGCCCTTTAAAATGGATTGAAATGATAAGAATGGAGGTCAAAATCCAAACTGAACCTCTCTGCTCCTGGCTTTGAAGACAGGGGGAGGTCTTATATCTCAAGGAAAGCAGCTGATCTCTAGAACCTAAAAATGGCCAATAAACCAGTTCTCCACCAGAACATCCTTAAGGAACAGTCTTTCCAATATATTCAATTTATCCGAGAAAGACTCCATTTCAAATTTTTGATTTCCAGAATGGAAAGACAGAAAATTCTTATAACCATTGAAGCATATAACCTGTTACAACAACATTAAGAAACTAATACAGACTTCAAAGTCCACATTATTCAAAGTCCAATTGTATCACAGCATTCTATTAGGACCTTCATGAAACATAAACAATGCCATCCCTCCTAGGAAGTTGTACTGGCTGGTTCTGTGCGTCACCTTAACGCAAGTTAAAATCACCAGAGGAAGCAGACTCGGTTGACAAGATGTCATAGTGACATCCCACTGCAAGGTATTTTCTCATTTAGTAATCAATGGCGAAAGGCCCAGCCCCAAATGGGTGGTGCCATTCCTGGGCTGGTGGTCCTGGGGTCTATAAGAAGGTGGACCGGGTAAGCCATGGAAGCACGCCATTAAGCAGCATCCCTCCAGGGATTCTGCATCAGCTCCTGCCTCTGGGATCCAAAACTGTTTGAGTTTCCGTCCTGAATGCCTTCAGTGATGAACAGCAATGCTGAAGTATAAGACTAATAAATGCTTTCCTACCCAACTTTCGTTTTGGTCATGGTATTTCGTTACAGCAATAGAAACCCTAACTAAGACAGAGGTTCATTGACAGTGGCTCAAATTCTAAACATGAAGTTTGTAAGTATATCACCTGCCTGAGATCTTTGTTATGTGCTTATATGTTGTTTCTGTGTTGTGCGTGTGTGTGTGTCTGTTGTATCCTTAATCAATGACTAGTCACTTCCTATATGAAAACCTCCTCCCTCCTTATCTATGGTACTGGCTACAGAATACATCACAGGGATCTTGCTGAGCAGCCTCCAGACAGTGATGGTTTTCTCTACTGTGTGAATTACCAGGTCACTTATTGGTTCTGGATGATATTTTCATTTTTTCTGAATCAAAATCAGTATTTTTGGCTGAATATAAAAGCAGGTTTGGGTCTTTCTCTCGTTTGGCTTTAGTAAACAGTTACTGGATTTTCTAAAATATGTTATATACATAGAGAATACTGAGAAATGGCCCCAATACTGGTACTTTATTGTTATGTGCATCAGGTGAAGGATGCTGTGCTATTTGCCTTCCATCCCAAGATAACAAGTATGCAGGAGCATAGAGCAACGCTATAAAGTCGAATTGCACATATCTGTGCTTAGTGAACAGCAAAGCAAATGCTCTTGCTACTGTTATAAATAACCTAGGAGAACTAACAGGGCCACATTGTTTCCACAATAATATGTAGGAACCTAACGTATTTCTATTTGTTCTGATCACCTAAAATCCAAACTATCCCAACACAAAGAGGCTATCTTGAGAAAAAAACATGTAGACCCATTTCATCTTATGTTCATTGCTTCACTGGTGTCATTTAAAGGAATCCGTGATATTTCTTGTTGTCATTATAGCCCTCTGAGGACGTGTGCTTTTAAACTAGACCATAACCTGTAACATTCTGTTGTGGCTCAGTTTTGTTTGTAGCCCTGTTGGGGAGCCTTATTAATCATTTCGTTTCTGCAGAATGTCATCTCTCAAGTTGGGCTGAACATAAAGGTGGGCAGGAAATGACCTGAACAGAAACATTTTGTCCCTTTCTTGTCTCTCACTTCCCACGCATGCCCACTCCTTTTCTTATAAACAATTATAATGTGCAAGCTAAAACTCTCCCATCTCTTTCCACTGACGAAAAGCATGTAAATTTGGAATGTCTCTATCTTTCATAAGTGAGTGCCCACACTCATTCTATAGGCAATAATAGGCACCACTCATACAGTACCTGATCTAGAGTCTGCAGGAAGGGAACAGTTTCCTGACAGCTGAATATATGAGATTTTTCTCCCACATGCCTCTGACCTTTACAGGGAGACAGACATTTCAGTTATAATGAAATCCATAGTCTCTGTTGACAGGGAAAGCATTTACGAATGACAATTTTTATCACATAGTAAATTGTCCCAAAGGCAGCCAAGAGAGTAGTACTTTTGTCAACTAGAACTTTCAGCATTGAGCTTAAGCCACCAATAAAATCTGTAAAAACAAAATAAAGTCAAAACTGAAAAGCTTTCCTTGTCTTTATGTCTTCTCTGAAGTTCAAATATCGACAGATTCTTTCTGCTCAAAGAAACGTTCCCTTGCTGGACTTGGACAATCTTGGATTTTAATTCTGTAAATTTGTATTGAGATAATAATATAAGTATAGATTAGAAAGTGGAGGGGGAGTTAGTGAAGTTATAGTTTTGGAATGGAGTAGATATGAACTTAGAGTGTTATATGCATGTAAGAAAATGTCACAAAGAAATCCATAATTCTTTGCAATCATAGGACCATTAAAAATAACTCACCAGCCGGGCGGTGGTGGCGCACGCCTTTAATCCCAGCACTGGGGAGGCAGAGGCAGGCGGATCTCTGTGAGTTTGAGACCAGCCTGGTCTACAAGAGCTAGTTCCAGGACAGGCTCCAAAACCACAGAGAAACCCTGTCTCGAAAAACCAAAAGAAAAAAAAAAGAAAAAAAAAACAAATAAACAAACAAAAAAAAAAGCCTCACCATAATATTTTACATATAAAAGTATTACTGTCTGGTTATTTATATACACAGTGTGTCTTCTCTAATAAATTGTATGTTTTATTTTTAGTTTGAGAATGAAAAGTGATGGTAGTGACAAACAACGAAGTTGGATCATATATTTGGAGATCTAGGATAAACTACATGCCCTGACCACTATTTGTGCCCTCTGAAGAGCATTTTAATCTCTTCCTTATAGATGGTTTAAGTAAGAATTGGAAGATGTAGCCTGATATCCTTTCCCACCAATGATAATTTACATTTATTTTTCATTAGACTATTTTACCTTAAATATTTTTGTAGTGTACATAACGTATTTGATACTGGCTCTATTCTTCAGTTGCTAGTTGAAGATAGAAAAATAAAGTTATAGAAGTTTTATAAGAAATATTGATCAAAATATAGGATCCTTAATATTTAAAGATCTATGTTTGTCATGGTAAGATGCCAAGAATCTACAGACAGTAACAGAGTAGTTATATATGGACAAACGTCTCAAAACTAGTCACAGACAGCTCTGGGACATGTCTTTACTTTTTTAATCTATGGTCATAAAATAGTGAGTGTCAGAGGTAAAACTCAAAGACCGAAGGATGAACATTAGTTTAAAAAAAAGTCGCGAGCACCGGACAGAAATCTCAAGGTCCAAATCAGGAGCAGAAGGAGACGGAGCACGAGCAAGGAACTCAGGACCACAAGGGGTGCACCCACACACTAAGACAATGGGGATGTTCTATTGGGATCTCACCAAGGCCAGCTGGCCTAGGTCTGAAAAAGCATGGGATAAATCCGGACTAGCTGAACATAGCGGACAATGAGGAATACTGAGAATTCAAGAACAATTGCAGTGGGTTTTTCATCCTACTGCACGTACTGGCTTTGTGGGAGCCTAGGCAGTTTGGATGCTCAGCTTACGAGACCTGGATAGAGGTGGGCAGTCCTTGGGCTTCCCACAGGTCAGGGAACCCTGATTGCTCTTCAAGCAGATGAGGGAGGGGGACTTGATCGGGGGAGGGGGAGGGAAATGGGAAGCGGTTGTGGGGACGAGGCAGAAGTCCTTAATAAATAAATAAATTTAAAAAAAACAAAAAAAAAAAACAAAAAAAACCAAAAAAAAATAAAAAATAAAAAAAAATAAAAAAAAGTCGCTGTTTTATCATTTTGTTAGTAATTACATGGACTAGCTCAAAATTGAGACTTCTAATCTGGACAATGAAACTTAGTTTCTGAATTTCAACTAACATTTGATAAAATGAGAGAAATCTTTGGTTTTGTTTATTACCCTCAGGTTTCTCGAAAGCCACAATTCTTAAAAAATAAAGTTCTTGTGTCCTCAGTGTAAGATAAATTTACAGACCTCCATTTGCTGCCTAACACTTTGAGGAATTTGCAAAAGTGTCAATAAAAAATGATTTACTTAAAATTAAATGCAAGACAAATTATAGAAATAGTTTTACCTCATCTCTAGCTTTTCTCTTTTATTCCACAGTTCTTCATATCTTGTAGTACTTAACATATTGGATAAACAAGTGAGCAGACATAAACAAAGGCTAGTTGTACTTTCCTTCAAAAACCAAGCATTTTCACACACTCAAGATAGCATATCTCATCACGTGACATAATTGCCTTTCAGTCCTGTTACCTTCCTGATTAGGTTAAGGTCATCATTTTGATTGTTGTCTTGGCAGCCTGTATTGTTTTATTTTACCTCTATGTAATAAGTATGTTTTTTTATCATTAACTTAAGGCCTGGAAGATTATTCACACACCAAATGCAAATTCATCTCATTAAAACAACAATGTGCCCATATACTGTTAACTTTTTGTAAAGTGAATATATACTTGTATAATTAAATGCTTTACAAAGTATTCCCAAATGATATGGCATATTATGTCTGGTTTTGTTTAGAGTCTTTCATAGTATTTTGAATCCAATTAATACACATGTACTTGACAAGATCTTCTGTCATATCTGTATAAAATCCTGGAAATGTTAAACTTCCCCGTATGGCAAATAAGTCCCAACGGATGCAAACTGAACAGTCCTTGTCAAACATTGGTTCCCCATCATGCATCCAGTCTTCTAGCCACATTAGAGTGCTTTGTATTCTCTAAACTTTTCAAACATTTTTAAACTCTGTGAATGACTTCAAATTGTTTATGAGAGGGGGAGTGGAAATAAAGAAGTGATGTTACTAAATTTTAATCTTTGGTACACTTGCTAGGCAGTTTGCTCTATTTCATCTTCTCCTCTAAGGTCAAGCTCTAATTCTGCTTATCTGTGAAACTCTCCTGACATTTAGCCCACACTACCTCTGGGAAAAAACACCAAAATGAATCACTCACTTTCCCACACTTAGCCAGATGAAAAGACTTGTGCATTTCATCACATCATGGTCTACCACAGTCCATTGTTCATCTGTCTCTCTCTTTTCTGTACCTCCAGGTCTAAGAAACTCATGACCAGGATAGTATACTATACATGTATAGTATACATCCCAGGACGCATAAGATGTCATATGATTGTTGGCATATTTAAGTGCCAAGGCAAAGCTGCTTGAGTCTTCCGGATTCACCACCATGAAGTTTCAGTTAGAGCTGTGTTGCATCTGGGAGTCATATAGAACGTAAGCATTATTATTTATTATTAGTATTTATTTATTTATTTATTTATATTCTTTATTTATTAGTAGTATTTATTTATATTATTTATTAGTAGTATTTATTTATTATATTTATATATTTATTATTAGTAAAACTTGGTGCTCTGTAGGCTACTTGATAGACTATCTCAGATTTTTCTGTTGCTTGTCAGCTGGAGGCTGCCCTTGATCATTGGTCATGAGTACCTCCATACCCATCAACCACAACTATGACAATTGATTCTTCATAACCAGGCAAGGACAACTTTACAGAATATGATCACAAATATCTAATATATGTGTGTATTATATAAATATATACACACACATATACACATGTGTATCCACTACATGACACTGGTTAGAAAGAGCTCATCTTCTCCAATAATTAATTGCAATTGTCAATTTGATCTAATCTAGAAACACCTACCTGGGAAGGCAGTCTCCGTAAAGGCTTCTCTAGATTCTGTTAACATAGAAAGCTGGTAGCACTTATTTCTTGGGTTTGGATCCCAGACTATATACAGACGGAGAGAACGAGCTGCGCACTGGAAATCCTTTTTTTTGTTTGTTTGTTTCTTTGTTTGCTTTTTATTTTTTTTATTTTTTTTATTTAAATTTATTTATTTATTAAGGATTTCTGCCTCGTCCCCACAACCGCTTCCCATTTCCCTCCCCCTCCCCCGATCAAGTCCCCCTCCCTCATCTGCTCGAAGAGCAATCAGGGTTCCCTGACCCGTGGGAAGCCCAAGGACTGCCCACCTCTATCCAGGTCTCGTAAGCTGAGCATCCAAACTGCCTAGGCTCCCACAAAGCCAGTACGTGCAGTAGGATCAAAAACCCACTGCAATTGTTCTTGAATTCTCAGTATTCCTCATTGTCCGCTATGTTCAGCTAGTCCGGATTTATCCCATGCTTTTTCAGACCTAGGCCAGCTGGCCTTGGTGAGATCCCAATAGAACATCCCCATTGTCTTAGTGTGTGGGTGCACCCCTCATGGTCCTGAGTTCCTTGCTCGTGCTCCGTCTCCTTCTGCTCCTGATTTGGACCTTGAGATTTCTGTCCGGTGCTCCCATGTGGGTCTCTGTCTCTGTCTCCTTTCATCGCCTGATGAAGGTTAATATTCATGAGGATGCCTATGTGTTTGTCTTTGGATTCACCTTCTTATTTAGCTTCTCTAGGAACATGAATTATAAGCTCAATGTCCTTTATTTATGGCTAGAAACCAAATATGAGTGAGTACATCCCATGTTCCTCTTTTTGGGTCTGGCTTACCTCACTCAGGATAGTGTTTTCTATTTCCATCCATTTGTATGCAAAATTCAAGAAGTATGGAATATATACATATTAGAGTATTACTCAGCAGTAAAAAACAAGGACTTCTTGAATTTCGCATACAAATGGACGCACTGGAAATTCTGAATGCATTCATTGTTCCTCTTCTCTTAACTGTGGAGGTAGCTAGCTGCTTTAAGTTCCTTCCTTCACTACCATAAATGATGGCGTATATCTTGGAATTTATAACCCCAAATAAACAAACAAAAACTTTATTCTTCAAGTAACCCTGGCAAGGGTGTTCTATCACAGCAACAAAAGATGGAGCTAAGACTTGTCCTCCACTAGCAAGAGGAAAGAAAGGATTGTGAAAGGGTACAAACACCAGGAGGCATGGGTCTGGGGAAACACATGGAGTGCTGGAGCCAGTACTGCAACAAGATAATTCTAAAGAATGGAACACGGTGAATCCAAACAAGAGACCCAGAAGCAAGGGCGTTAAGAGGTTCTCAAGAGCATTACAAAACATTCACATTTATGCCAATAATCATGCTTCCTTCAGTTACAACACTTCGGGTTTTTTACTATTTAATGAAGGGAAAACAGTTATTTAATTAGTTGTTTCATTATTTAGTCACTAGTAATAAGTTGTTAATACTACTTTTTAATATTTGCAATTGAATTTATGAATTTAAAAAACTGCTACTGTAGAAACCCAAGGCCAAGAATGAGGTGGAGCTTGAGAAATCCTGTTGAATAAGGGGAGGAAAGATTGTGGAAGCCAGATGGGTCAAGGACACTACAAAGTCCCACATAGTCAACTAACCTGAACTCATAGGAACACAAAGAGACTGAACCACCAATCAGAGAATTTGCTTGGGACGCACCTAGGCCTCTGCACATATGTTACAGTTGTGTAGCTTAGTCTTGTGGGGTCCCTAACGGTGAAAGCAGGGTTTCCCTCTGACTCTGGTACCTACTTTTGGGACCTTTTCCTCCTACTGGGTTGCTTTGTCCAGCCTTAATAGGAGAGGAAGTACCTAGTCTTATTGCAACTTAATATGCCATGGCTGGATAATATTCATAGAAGGCCTTCCCTTTTTTGAAGAGAAATGGAGGAAGAGTCAACGGGAGTAGGGTGTGGTGGGGGAAGAGACTTGAAGGAGAGAAGGGAGGGAAACTGTGGTCAGGCTGGAAAAAATTAATAATTTAATGTTGAAAAAACTGTTCATTTAATTAAGAAGAATCCCTACTTCTAGAAGTAGAGCTATAAGCAGGTATTTTTAATTCATTAATGAAAGTGACTTATTTGTTGAGAACAAAGAGTAGGCTTGCTCACTAAATAATTAAACAAGTACGTATTTAATTATTTAGCTCTGTTTTCATGGGTCCAAATAAGTATAGTTCATAGGTGGCCTGCCATTTTAGGGATGGACCACACAGATAAAAGACTCAGAATCCTTAAAAATTACATGGCTGTAGTTGTACTTAATCATACTTTTCAAACAAAGCATTGATGATTAAATACAATCTCTGGTGAGATAATCAAGTTGCAACTGCCAGATTTTATTCTAAATTCCAAAATTGTAAAATACTTCAGGATAGAATTCGCAGACCAAGCTTTACTTTAAACATAATTTCTTAAGAAAGGATTTTTGGTTCAATAATTCTAAAGATATACTTGTCCCTGTTATCCTCTGACCATGGTAGGCACTACGTGATACAATGTCTAGTTATTTTTACTAACAGATATAAATAGAAACTCATTCATAAGCAATATAAGTAGAGGTGAGTCTGGTGTGTGTGTGTGTGTGTGTGTGTGTGTGTGTGTGTGTGCTTGAATGCCAAACTTAAGAGGTTCATTTTAATTTAGATATACTATGTTAAGTCTACTTTGCTTATTCTTGATATTCCACAGAAATTTAAATATAGAAAGTGTTCTTCCCCTTGGTTCCTGGAATTCCTTTGCTATTGGAATGATGTTTAATTTCAAAGAATGAGTTGGATGTGAAAATGCATTGGGCTTAGAAGAAATCATCCCGGATTTACTTCTCACTCTGTAAACTGCACTTCTGACTTCATTCAACTTCTCCTCTGACAGACAAGTGGGGGCAAAGGATTTAACTTGAAAAATCTCAAAGCCATTTTCTGCACTAAAAGCTTTGTTTCAGGCCGTTGGTATATTTTATGCCTATAGTTATCTTGGAAATACCCAAACACAATCATTTAAAATATGTAAATGTTTATGAGACTTCAAAGGGTGCCCCACACATATACATCTTAAAACCCTCTTACTTGATGAATTTCATGACACACACTTGTAATAGTCTAGCCGTAAGAAATGTTTGTATTTACTTTTTTCTTTTCCCTAAGTAAAAATATTTTTCTTTGTTGCTTACGCTACCTTTCAAATAAAGTATTGTAAATGGAGTTACACTTAATACCAACTGAGAAATACATTTGGTGTCCAATATTTTAGAACATGTCTAATGTAGTATTGTAGATTTTCTCTTCTCTTGCCCAAACCATTCCAATATAATTCAGCAGAACATAGTCAGCAATGCTGGTGTTGGGATGAGGAATATCTTCTTGGCATGTGTGCTGTCTGGCATAAACATTTGAATATACATAATAGCTGTCTGAGAAATAAGTGTCCAATAACATTATTTATTTATCAGAAATTTGTCTATTTCACCCCATAAAAAATGAAAACAATTTTTATGTGCTTGTCATCTGCTTCAAAACACAAAGCCAAAAAGTGGAACTTGGCATTAAGCCAGAAAAAATTAGTCCCACTAATTGAATGGTCTTTGACTCACAGAGGAAGAGCAATATTTGATGCTCAATTTATAAATGAGACAATTATATGTACCACTGGTAGATTCACAACCTAATTTTTCCACAATTTAAGATTATTTAAATTGTGTGTTCATAAAGATAAAAAATGATTTAATGGACACACCGTAACATTGCTGAGTCAAAATAGTTACCTAACCATTGATCATACATTCTCATGGTTTGTCCTCAAACACTTAATATGAAGTAAATTTGAAAAGTCAACTCCCAGCCGGACGGTGGTGGTGTATGCCTTTAATCCCAGCACTTGGGAGGCAGAGGCAGGCGGATCTCTGTGAGTTTGAGACCAGCCTGGTCTACAAGAGCTAGTTCCAGGACAGGCTCCAAAACCACAGAGAAACCCTGTCTCAAAAAAAAAAAAAAAAAAAAAAAAAAAAAAAGTGAAAAGTCAACTCTTGGTTAGCCTAAAAAGACTGAAGTCATGAGGCCTAAATAGGAAAGTTCAACGTTGATACCACGCAGATAGTACATTGCCAGGTAAAGCAAACTAAATTTTATTTTGTTCATCTTTCTAAATGCACCAGTTATAACTTCAAACGTGCCCATGTAGGATGCTGAAGTATTTAACCACCCTTGTTAAGCAGTCAAAGGCTTACCTGTCAGCACCTAGCAAAGGTCACAAAGCATTCTTGGGCAGAGATAAAAACACTTCTGTTTTTGTAAGCTGTGTTTTATTTTTTTTTTTCAATTGCCAGCCTTTAAATAGAATAGCACAAAATGTCAAAATTACTCATCAAGGTGTCTGTGAGGAGAAGGACTCATGAATATGGAAATGAAGATCATAATAGTAAGTCCAGCCAGCCACCCTCCTGGCCAGAGATTGTTCCTGTCATGGCTTCTGAGACAGATGCTACAGAGTGGCAGCCTGTGGGCTGAAAAATCCCATTGGTACTTTTCGAGCGGCCTTAAACATTTTTAAATTGGCAGATTTCATAAAAAAATATAGTTTCAGCTTTTCTTGAAAAAGCCAAATATCTGGCAACATTGACCCAAATTCTCACAAGGCAGTAATAGGAAAGACCTAGATAGCTACTGCCTCTTTTATGCACAATTCTCTGAGACATATGACAATCCCCCATCATTATATCACACCCAAGCTTCTCTACTCCTTAACTTACCTGCCTTGCCCCTATCTGAGTTTGTCACTTTAGGGTCAGGGAATGAAAGAAGAAATTGCCAAAATATGTCCTACACATCTTAAAGGTGTCTTCCAATTTCTATATTACCAGGCTATGAGCCCCTCTCCAGCACATCTTAGATACTTCAGGGCTATCTCTTCCATTTATTTTTAATTTCTTTCCTCTTAATATGCAGTGTTCTCTAGGTCTCCATCATAAACCCCTTAACTTTTCCTATTTTTCACCGAAAAACCAAACCCACTTATGGTGCCAATTCTTTTTGGATGTCCCTTAAGTATGTATCTTTATTCCAGACCTCTAGACAAACTGTATGGGTACAGTTACATGGAGACACCCCACAGGCACCACTAAGTAAGTTCAGAAATTGACTAATTATCCCTTTTCAATATCTTTTTATCAACATTCTTAATTTTAGTGGCTTCCTTATAATTTACCTGAATTAAGTAGCCAGCTTATTTCTCTGCCAAAAATAAAATCACAACATTGCTCATATCACACCAAATGTTTTGTTGATTCAATACATATTTCTATGGTTCTTCTTCTGATATTTCTGTGAATCATCATCTCTAATACCTAGTAAAGAGATAGGGATTTTTTTTCTCTTTCTGCTCTTTAATCATTTTTCAGATCAATTTTATTTCTGATAATTATTGTATTACCTGTAGTCTAATTCATTGAATTCAAAATAAAAATCAAATTCTATAATCTGGAATAAAACTAATGGCAAAATAGGTTAATTTAAGTTGTAAGAGCTAGTTTAATAATAAGCCTGAACTAATTGGCCAAACAACTTGTAATTCATATTAAACTTCTGAGTGTTTGTTTTGGAACTGGCAGGTAGGAGAGAAACCCCCAGTTACAAATGGCATACCAACATGAAGCTCTGGAATTTCCACAGAGCTTGAGACAACTTTTAAAGTAAGTTCTAAACATGTAGAAACAGAGCTGCACTGGGCATCTTGGTCTCATAGTCTCATGCCAGCAGCAACACAGAGACAAATCTCCCAACAGGTGCCTGCAAGATGGAGCCAGTCACCAACTGGCTTGAGCTAAGAGGTATGGTAGGTTTCCACAGTCTCACAGAGGCCTCAGTACAGAGAGGCTAAACAGCTGTGAACTGTATATGGCAGATTCACCTTTTACTCACACAGACAAAAAGGCTTTATGGACTGACTGCATGCTACCTGATGACAGCATTAGGGGAGTTGGAGGTTGAAAATGCAAGCCAATTTCCACCTTGTCTGATGGTCAGAGAGTTTGGAGATTGACAGCCAAAGTTGCATGTCTCAACTCAGGATGTCATTGCTTGGTTCTTTTAAAATTAAGATAAGTCCATGCCATCCTGACAGACAGTCAGGATATGCAAACATACTTCTGTTCCTTCTTTTGTAACTATGAGGTCACCTAGGGAGGGGATGTCTTCAGAATACACAACTTAGTGCAGTTTTGCTACCTAGACTACAGAATGCTAATGATTTTGTGTCTCAGAGTGATAAAGCACTAGACTGTGTGAGTTATCCTTTGTATCATGTTAATAAAGTCTTTTGTTAAAGCCTTCTCCTGTACCCTGCCCGCCCCCCCCCCCATTTATGTTGGGTATAAAAGCTGTGGAAAAATAAACAAAGGCAAATTTCAGGATTTCGGTAATCACTGGACTATCCTCCCAGTATTCTTCTATGTTTTCAGTTTTATTATTTTTATGCATCTTCATATTCTTTACTTATATTTCTTCAATTCCCATCCCCCTACTCTGCCAAGAGGTGGTTTTGTTGAGGCTGGTCCTCGACAGGGGAGTAAACATGATGCTCCTCTGTCATGTTGAAAAGCTGAGCAGGCTGGAATCAACAACCAAAGTCGCCACTCTGGTCCCAGTCATTGCCACTTAGCAGTTTAAACACTGATCAAAAAAATGATCACAGATATGCAGTAAAGAAAGAGAATCAGGCAAAAAAAAAAGAAGTTACAGTGTGTTTGGTAAATACTCATATGCTTTGGCGAGATACCATAAGGTATAAACCGAGTCATAGACTAAAAGAATAATTTAAATATAATAAACTGAGGTCCTTAAATAGTAAATAGAGTAAAACAAAATTATAATAAGCCATGTAAAGTTAAAAAATACACAGAGAGTCTGGATTATGTATATTATTGAGTTTTCTTTGAATTTTTGTCTGTTGATATGGTAACTGCAGAGAGATGTTTGATTTTGGGAGATGCTGAACTAAACCAACATGAAAGTATTTTGACTTCAAAATTTGGGTCTAATGATAATGTGGCTTTGGAAAAGAGGTTCTGCTTTTGATTTCACAGAATATGAAAAGCTGTGGATTTCTTCCAGATTAATATTTTTTGATCAAGTAAGAGTCCCCTGAAGACCTATAATGGGGTGATGGCTTAGGCATTCCAACATCCACAATGGTTTAAAAAGTACTGACTGAGATGGACCAACCACAGAAAATACTCTAGTCAGGGCTGGACCATCATTCTAAATATTTTCAGGATCCCCATACAATTACCAGTACCCCCAATCAGCAGGAAGTAGTACAGAAAACTATGCCCAAATTCCCAAAGTATTGTTTATAAATATTTATTTTCATTTAAGAGGGGTTGGTTATAAATGATTAATGGTCATAATCACTTTCTGAAGAAAAAGAGGGATATGATAATGAGGTAATAAAAAACAGTTTATTGAATCTACTTTAATCAAGAAACAACTATTAATCTTAAAGTTCTATATATTGGGATGGATTTAGGTTTATTAATACAAATTTAAGGTCAATTTTGTAATACTATATGTATATTTCTACTCTTATTTAAGGCATTATGTTTATGCAACTCATTCAAAATGTAATGAATAGTTAAGAAACACAAATTAATAGTCATCTATGATAGTCAAACTTATAGTCATAGTGTTTTTCTCGATAAGCAAAAATATATTTCAGATGGATAGGTAATCTGCAATCACTTTAAAGACCTACAGAATATGGCATATAAAATGTTTTAAGAATTTAGATTGTAAGTACCACTATTGTTTGAAGCACAGTAAACACTTAGCAAACACTATTGTCTTTGCATAGCCGAGCATGTTGATACTAAAACCTTAAATGTTTAATTCATAAGTAATTTAAAGTGGGTAAAACTAAATATTATTATTTAAGCAAATTTTTACATAGTTGGAATTTTTCACTTTCTGGGGTTCTCTTTATAAAATACAACTTTCCTGAAATTTCTCCTTTTAAGTCTAATGCAATAAGGTTGGTCTCTAAAATGTAGAAAGAACTTAAGAAAATTGACATCAAAAAAAAAAAATCTTAAATAATCCAATTAAAAATGGGTATTGACCTAAACAGAGAATTCTCAATAGAAGAATCTCAAATGGCAGAGAAACTCTTAAAGAAATATTCATCATCCTTAGCCATTAAGGAATTACAAATTAAAAGGACTCTGAGATTTCATCTTATATCTGTAAGGATATTTAAATCAAGAACACAAAGAGAACTTATGTTAGAGAGCACGTGGGAAAAAAGGAACACTCCTCCACTGCTGGTGGGAGTGAACACAGCAACTTTGAAGATCAATATGGCAGTTCTCAGAAAATTAACAATCAATCTACCTAAAGATCCAACAATATCACCCTTGGGCACATACCCAAAATGATGTTCAATCATACCACAAGAACAGATGTTCAACTACGGTCATAGTGACTTTATTTGTAATAGCCATAACCTGGAAGTAACATATATGTTCCTCAACAACAACAATAACAAAATGGATAAAGAAAATATCATACATATATGCAATGGAGTATAGTATTACTCAGCTGGTAAAAACAATGATGACAGGAAATTTCCAGGCAAATAGAGAGAACTCCACGAAAATCATCCTGAGTGAGGCAATGCAGACCCAGAAAGACAGTCACAGTATGTAATCACTCATAAGTGGATATTGACTATAAAGTGAAGGATAATCATGCTACAATCCAGAAACTCAGAGAGGTTTGGTCTCAAGGAAGACACGATGGAGTGGAGATGCATGGATCTCCATGGGAAGGGGAAATTGAGGCAATCACATGAATGCACTGAGAGCAGGTGGGCATGGGAACTTGAGGGATCTGTTTGGGGTTGAGAGGGAGAGTGCTGAAAGAGATGACTAGAAAGGGGGGCTTTATGGAGTCCAGTAGATGCCTGATACAATTGAAACTTCTAAGAGTCTACAGGATGGCCCCAGCTAAGAATCCTGACAGCAGTAGATGCATATCCTGAACTGCACATCTCCTGTGTGATTGAATTGTGATTACCCTGGTTGTCATGCCCAGATGCATCTGCCCTTACCTCCTCTTTGTGTCCTCTTGATCATTATTGTTTCTTGTTTTATTTTGATTTGTTTTGTTTCAAGACATTATTTCACAGCAGGTATCTTGGTTCTCTGACCTATAATCTTTCTACTCTTTCTTTGGCAATGTTCCCTGAGACTTTAGTATAGGAGTTGTGTTGTACATGTAAATTGGGCCTAGGGACCCCAGAGTTCAGTTGAACTCTACATTATGACCAGCCGTAACTTTCTGTAATGATCTCTGTAAACTGAAAAAGAAAGCTTTTTGATGAGGGGTGAGAATTACACTTACCTGTAACATAAGAATAAATATTTTAAAAGGTGTTGGAGGTTATAATGGTTTAGGAAACTAAAAGTTGTATGTTCTCCTCTAGTCTCCATGGCCACTAGCTAGGCCTTTGGCTACATTACATTGCCAGATATGGATTCCCTCCTATTTAATAAGTATTAAGTTTAATTATACAACTATTGATCTCCCTTAGTATATAAATGCCACTAGTTTGAACACCTTGAAAAGATGTAGTCTCTCAGTTTTTCTTAAGGAAAGTAAAGCAAAAACAGAATTTGAAAACATCCAAGTAAGTAGAGAAGCTAGTTACCTCTGTGTGAACTGATGGAGGAAAGGGTCAGAATGGGGGTGTGGGTATCTATTTATTCTGAAGAGAGAAAGCAAGGAACAACTTTAGAAATCCACAAAAGTTACAAAAAGGTCTCTGAAACATGTAGAGAAAAAGGCAGGCATTGCAATGATAAGAAGTGAGCAGAACAGAGCACAAGATGATGCATGGCTCCTGGGTTGTGGTTGGAGAAGGGTGCAAAGGGTAAAAGCTGCTTCCTATAGGTGACACAGTCTAGAGGTAGGTCTTACCATGTGTCCAAGCCTACAGCCCCTACATCACAAGCCTCACATTCAGGTCCTAGGCATACTTAAGATTAAAACATCCATGGACTTATTTACTTATTCTACAATTTAGTACCTGAAAAGCCTTGTACTATTGATTAGCCTTTTTAAATCCTACATTCCCTATCTATAAAATTATATTATTACTCAAGGGAATGTGAGAATTATGTTATCATTTTGAAAAATATACTTAATATTTTATTACTGAGGAAAAGTGAAGTACTTTCTGTGAACTTTTAACTTCAAAAATTATCATAGGTAGATATTATTAATCATATCATGAAGATAAGAAATCTGAGAAATTTAATTATTCATCAAGAATCATATAGCTAGTTATTAGCAAAACAATGATTTCAGTCTGGACTTGTTAGTGTTATAACCCAAACACTTGAAACATTGCATTCAATTTTGGCCAGTGTACATAGATATCACATTATTAAAATAGCTTGAATTTGAATTTAAGAGTCCTTAACTAATTTTTTGTTTAATCTTTCACCCCCTTCAAGGAATAATCCCTGGCAGATCATTATATAAGGTCCTACAGGCTGAGAGGGTCTAGGAAATTGTTACTCTTGTTCTCCCTCAAAGCATTAAACAGTCAAGTTCCTTCTGTAGGTGAAAAAAAAGGATCTATCCTGGTATTTTAGTTAACTGACCACAGCTCTCTCACTCCAGGCTATCAAATCTATAAATAAACTACATTACACAGGATAAACAGGTTCAGAAAGAACTAAGGTAAAAAATAATCTTGTTTTAAGGGATACAGATGACTGTTATTGGAAAAATACTTAATTGTGAATTAATCTCAACCTGACCCTTCTGGGAGAGTGTTTATCATAATATACACCCAGGTTTTACTGCAATACATAGCTGAGGACTGAAAGGCACGGCAGCCCTGAAAGGTTGTAATGGGATTGCTGGCATTTTATTTTTATCTTCAAAAGAACCAAGAAAACATTTCTAAGGAAAGCCATAAAAATGCCTTTCCTTCTATCCAAAGCATTTGGATTGTCAGAGTAGCCCTTTATTTGGCCCTCTCTGTTCATATTCATTTTTGGTGCTCTGAGCAAGCATCCCTGTGTATATTATCACCTGATCTATAAAGGGAACACTGAGGCCTCACTCAAACTATTAGTCATTGCACCTTGGGAACACTCTTGTGCTTCTGCATGGCTTAGGGTGTAGGGATACGCATGTACTTATTAATGAAACATGTATTCAATCCTGATTCCAGCCAATGTCCAGACTCGAACTACTTTTCTTAAATGGACTTTCAAGTCACACACAGCTTCATTTTTCTTTGTTCTTATTGTTTTTCAATTACCAATAGTCTCTCACATATTAAACACCCTTTTCAAAGGAGAATGGCAACATGAAGGAAATATTTATTTCTTAAATTTTTTGCCTGTTTAACACACTTTTCAATACTTTATCCCTAATGTTTTAGAAAGTTTCGGTTTGGAACAAAACTTTGAAAACCTAAGTTTGGGTTACTTTCCTCTCTGACCTTCAACTGTACCTTTCTTTTTCCAGAGTCTAGTGCAATCCTCAACTCATCAAGGAAACTTCTCTTTGCAACATTCTAGACAATTACAGAAAGCCAGAACCAACTACAAGGCAGAGTTGTATAGCCTAGCCCAAGGGATATATTACAACACAATGCCCACCCCTAAGGGGTTGGGGAGGAAGAGTTTAAGAATCTGGGGATCAGGCAACCAATTTGCTGTAAAACTGTGTCTCCTAGAAATACTAGAAGCTGCACCTGTAAAGTCTCACTAACATAGCTGCATAACATGTTCTGAATGAAAGGACACCAATAGGTTGCTAATACGGAGCCATGAAAGTTTAGGAGTCTTCAACACTACACAAAAACTACATATAATGAGAAAAAAAATGAGGGCAGTAGAAAAAAATCTTCTGTAGGGAAAATACATCAATATAAAGTGGTCAGATCTGAAAACACACAAACAAGTAACAATTTAAAAAAAATAGACAGATTGTATTTATATGTTTAGAATATGATATATATACATATATATGTATATTTATACATAACAATAGAAGAAAAAAGATGGCATGGACTTGAAAGAGACTAAAGGGGAGTAACACATGAGAAGGTTTGGAGGGAGGACAGGTAGGTGAAATGTAATCATAATGTAACTTAATAAAGTAACTAACATTATACAAAAAAAGCTGGACCTTATTTTCATTGATATTCAGAGTTTGAGTACAGGGTTAACATCGTAGTTATTTGAAAGATATTGTATGAACAAAAACACGACTCACTACTTACTTGATGCATGACTCCAGAAGAATTAGTAATCATCTTATTTTCCTGTTTTACCTAATGGAAATATAAAGCTTCATAAGGTGGAGTAGGGATGCAGGTCAATTTTGAAGTGCTTACCTAGTGTATGCAAGGGCCAGACTCTATCCTCGATACCAAAAATTAAAATAAATAAATAAGATAAAGAAAAAAGGAAGGAATGATGAGAAAGAAAGAGAGAGAGAGAGAAGAAGAGGAAGGAAGGAAGGAAGGAAGGAAGGAAGGAAGAAAGAAAGAAAGAAAGAAAGAAAGAAAGAAAGAGAATCCCTTGGAGGTAGGCTTAGAGATTTGATATCCTGTCCCCACTTCCTATCTTCCTATCTGTTCTCTGCTTCCTGGCTGTGGATGCAATGAGATCTGAGACTTCTCTCTACTGCCTGCCATACTTTTCCCACCACCATGAACTATGTTCCTTGTTAAATGACAAGCCTCTCTTCCATTAATTTACTTCTTGTCAGATATTTGGTTACTCACTGAGAAAAGTAATAAAGTCCACACTTGCTGCAGGGTAATGCTTTTGTACACAGTAAAGATTTGTCACTCAATGTTGGTTTAATAAAATGCTGATTGGCCAGTAGTCAGCCTGAAAGTATAGGTGGGGCAACCAGACTAGGAGAATTCTGGGAAGAAAAAAGGTAGAGATACAGTTGCAAGTCAGACATGAAAGAAGTAAGATGTCTTACTGAGAAAAGGTACCAAGCCACGTGACTAAATATAGATAATAATTATGAGTTAATTTAAGTTGTAAGAGCTAGCTAGCAATAAGCCTGAGCAATAGGCCAAACAGTTTATAATTAATATAAACCTCTATGTTTTTTATTTGAGACTGAAAGGCTACAGGATCGGGTGGGACAGAAACTTCCATCTACACACTTCACAGCAGTTTTGTGATTATTATATTTAAAGTGGAGATTTTAATTCCTCAAGGTATGGTTAAGGGAAAGGTTTTTATTGGAGATAGGAAGGAGAGTACAGCTACAGGCATCTAGAACAGTTCAGAGAATACAGATAAAAGAGTAGTCTAAATATGGTCAATAGAGTGGACCAGGTCCTGAGAGGAAGGCCTTCAGAGAAGAAGAGAGGAAAGGAAGACAAAAGAGAGAGCAAAAAAGCCAAGAGAATGTATTGCTGAGATATCGGGGCTACATAGGAATGAGAATGTGGTATGAAAACATATTAGCTGGAGAAGTTTAGACAAGGTGGAAGGCAAAGTGAGAAGTGCCTGGGTACCAGCAATGACAGGAATTTTCAGTACTGAGAAATACTGGAGGCAAGCATGCACTTCGGCATAATAATAGATACCACAGTTTGCTGTTTGTCTTGAGTTTTGTTTAAACATGACAATTACTAAATAAAGAAAGTGTTCAAACCAGTGAATGATTCCTTTCTTTGTACCTAGCCATAAGATATTGGTTCATACTATTTTTTGCCTATATTTAAAGTAATTCTTTAAATCTTGCCAATAATACTCTGAGTTAATCATTCCATTTTTCCATCAAATTTCTGAATACAAGAGTACTGCACTTTGTTTCTTTTCTTTAGTATATAAATATTCTAAGCTCCAGAAAACTGGATTTCCTACCATTTTTTTTATTAAAATTTACTCTCTAGGCAATTCAATGACTTCCTGGCATCATTCTTGAATATTCATTGTATTCTGTCTCCACTGTTACATGACATATTTCTCTTGGAATCATGTCTACCTTTCTCTTTATTCCTTATCTCTGATTATTTCTAAATTTTTCTAAAATAGCAGCAACCTTCTTCTTGAAGGCATTAAGGCTCTTTCTCCAGCCTTTGTTGTAGTTTGAACATGAAATATACCCTGAGTTTTTGGTCTTCAGCCTATGTTTATAGGGACCAAATACATTATGACCATCCACCTTATACTCTGCCACCATCACCAGCATACCAAGATGCACTATAACCCTTCTTAATCTGTAAGTGAAATAATTTCCTTCCTCCATAAGTTTCTTCTTGTCAGCATTAACTCTCAGCAATGAGGAAAAAAACAAAATTATATCCTGCTACGTTTCAACAAAGCTCCAAACCATATTGCAGTGGATTACTGACTGCTTCCCACTTTCTATTTTCCTCTTAAAGAGGTTGACACTTTTAAATACACATCCCATGCAGTGAACGGCTCGCTGAATTTACAATCAGAGATTACTAGGTAGGACTTTCCAAAAATATATCTGAAGTGACTATCATTAAAGAACACCTTTCCAGTTTTCTCTTTCATCTTTTTTTTTTCTGTCTCAAATATGGACATGACCCTTAAATAGATTGGGCCACAGGACAAATGCTTCATTCTAGGAAATAGAATGACATAAGATACTTGAAAGTATGATAGTGTCAGAGAGCTTTGTTCTGGCATGAAATTGTCACTACCACTCTGACTAGAGTTTACTTCTTATCCAGGAAATACTAATTTAATGTCAATATGAATGTCTCCATGTTTAACCTTCACTTCAGGCATATTATTCAAATTGAACTAATTTTCTCTGAGGCCAGAGGATATTTCCAATATAGACATCCCTGTTTTGGGCCATACTATTCATCATTGTCAAATCATCCAACTTTTAGTTCGTTTTCCCATTCATTATAATTTAACTTAGGATGTCTGATTTTATTAATTTTTTTAAAAATAATCTAAACTAATTGTATTTAGTGTGTGTGTGTGTGTGTGTGTGTGTGTGTGTGTGTGTGTGTTTGTAACCTCTTGCTAGTCTGGAGGTTAGTGGACCAAGTTGAGGGAGTCAGTTCTCTACTTTCATCATGTGAATCCCAGATCAAACTTAGGTCACCAGGCTTGGCAGCAAGAACCTTTACCTTGTGAACCATCTTATCAGTCCTCATGTTTATTTTTGTCTGTTTCTTTTTTGTCATCGTGTATAGCTCAGGATTTCAGGTTCACCTTTTATTATCCCTTGATATATCTGACTTTTTGTTGCTCTTTGAATTTCCAAAGTCCTGCTGTTTGGACCTTTAGGTCGGCATGTCTTCTCCCCAGCACAGAGAGAAAGCACAGAAAAAAGAACACTGGCACATTTGAACCACCTGTGACTTCAGTCCTAAATTGATTTTCCTGACTTTCCTCAAGTTCCACTTCCTGCTTTATCCCAAACCTTTGTAAATGAACATGCTATGAGCTCTCTATATCCAATTGTAATCCATTCTTATAAAGTCTGATAATTTTTCAGTACTTTTGACATTTGCTTTATGACTCATCTATAACTTAGAACCTTTCATATAAATTTCATAGAACATTTCATATAAATGTTCAAGTCAAACATCTCCCGTCTCTAGTCAAGCACCACAGAGTTTGGGTTTCTTTAGGTCCACAAAGGTATGATGAGCCTGTGACTATTAATCAAGTGTGCTTTTTCAGAGTTTCAAAGTACTTCTCTCATTATATAAGCTACATAATCATTATGCTGATTAACTTCATAAGAAAAGACTGCACTGATGGCCCAGAATAAACCATTACTCCTGGCAATAATGAAAATCTGAAAAACTAACCACATAAATGACAATATTAAAGAAGTTGTTTCCATACAGTCCTTTAAACTGTCAAGACTATCCGAGAATGTCTTTACGGAGTATTCCGCACCTATAGAGCCAGATTTCTGTAACAAAATCCTTAAGGTGTACAGGACAACACCAAATCAACACTAAAACACTGACATCACATGCAAAGATGTCATCTCACCAAAGAATGAAAAAAGAAATAAAATAAAAAATTCAATGATATTCTGACCAAGAAATATCAGCTAATCTAAAAATAATGTACTATGGCTAGCACTCATATCGTTAATTTGGTTTCTGTGAAGGCAAAATGAACTAGCTCATTTGAAAAAGTGTATGACGTAATTGGCATGAGATGACAGGCATACTCAGGCTTATCTTTCGAATCATTGTGCACTTAGCTACATTGAATGCTAACAACTGTATGTTTCTGACTTATTAATTTACCAATTTCTTCAGCTAATATTAAGTACCATCGTAGGTGTTAAGCGTACAGAAATGAAAAATATAAACCCATGGAAAATTCATTGTAGCTCCCAAAAGGTAATGAAAACCAGTGGGAGGCATTATGTAGTGACAGTGGAATTACAGTCATTTGCCCACTTGGCATTGTGAAGGAGCCCTCCTGCCTGCTTACCTGACATTAACTCTGCCCAGAAACATTTAACCTTATCATTTCTCTTCACTGCTGCTATAAAACGTTAGATAACACTAAAAAGAAAGAATTAGGTATGTAATAAATTTTGCTGTGTGGAGAATAGTTGTGTATTATTTGTGAAAAATCTCTTTACTTACCTACTTCCTTACTATTGTTCTCAACTTCTACTAAAATTTATTGGGGTCCGGATCATCCTGTACCAGTTTGAGTGCAAAAATGTTTCTAATACTACTTTTTCCATTTTTGTCATTTCTTCTAACAAACAATCTGCTACCTCCCTTGAGGTATTGAAATTGTAGGAATAATTTTACATAACAATGTAGCAGAAGAAATATTTTGTATGTACCATGACTTCTTTATAAATACATATTATCACAAGCCCATTAATATAATGGCTCATATCCTAGAATGAAGATGTCCTGATTAACTTCTTTTAATAATTGTTTTTTTGCATGGCATGACTTGTCTTCTGGAAGTTACATATTTTGAATTAGAACATTAAAGATTTAGTTATTATTGTTTGCAAGAAAACTTTTTGAGGACAGTTGAGCTATATTGGTTATCTCCAAAACAAAAAAGGTTTGTATTTTATAACCATGACAAATTTGACCTTTTCCATAAAGCTTGCCAGAACACCGGAGTTCCAATGTTCTCTCTTCTCTCAAATCAGAGCACAAATCATCTTTTAGGCCTTTCAACAATCATGGTTAGTAACCCTCCTTTCCAGTTTATTTCAAATAAAATACATACATACATATGCATATGTACATACGTTGTTGGTTTGGGCCATGGTAGTATGTGCCTAGGCATTTGGAAAAATATAGGAATGGTTAATATATGGGTGACATAATGAAGATAGAAAACTACAGATACTTGCAAATTAGCATTGATGAATAGCACTCAACTATGTAAAAAAAAATAGGAAAATATTGACGAGCAAAAAGTACATGCTTTTTGATACATGCCACAAGATACAAGAGATTCTATTTCATGAGAACTTTACTTGAAGCATATTTAAACACACTTAAAACCTAACAGTAAATATTTGAACTATCTAAAATATAATATCTGACACTGAAACTTTTAAAGGATTTCTATCTTAATAAGTAGATAAATGGTTATCAATTATAATTGGCACTGTAATTAGTACCTAGGTATCTCTGAAAAGGTTGAGCATTTAAGTACCACTAAAGCTATATGGACCAAGTGACTAATGAAACATTTATGAATGGTTGATAGAAATATTAAAATAATGAGAAGTAGGAAGAAGATCAGTTGCTCAAATTTACCAAGCTGCTAGGAGAATCTTATTCTTAGAAAGTCTTGGAAACTCAGTCCTGAGATTTGCTCTGTAACCTAGGTAGCATTCTAGTTGTTAAACTACTTCCTAGTCTCTTTTGATTATTATCTAGTTCCCCAAGTCATGATAATTTGGGAAACATATCTACTTGCATTACTTCATTACTTTATTCTAAAATAAATGCCTCCAATATCTTAGCCTGGGCAAGCATTTAAGTTCTTTGACTGAATCTCAAACACACACACACACACACACACACACACACACACACAGACACTAATTTCCTCGTATAAACAAGAATAAGTTAAAAATACATGAAGATAATATTTTGCAGGTACAAATTTAAAAACTTCACTAACATTCAGTAAATTTCAAATATATTTTTGAATTTCATATTTTAAACACTATAAGCATTTATAATTTGGGATCACAAAGAAAACTATAACGTGGTTATATAGTTACAAAGTATCAGAGGGCTTTATATATAAAACATAAGCTATATTATCATCAAAAGTAGAAATTAAGAATGCACTGGTTATTGTAATCAGTATCACTTAAAATTTTGAAAATACTCTCATCTAAATTTTTCTATGATAAAATGAAATCTCAAAAAGAAAACAAATGTCTATCTTATAATATTATTTGGAATGTTTGATGATTTCCTGTGCTGTTGCCCATTAGAACCTGTCCACATCCTGTTTTTCCCACAGACTTTGCGCTCCCTGGATAAATTTAATAAAAATTTATACCACCCCCTTGAGAATATATAGAAATATCTGCTTTTACTATTCTTTTTTAATGCAAAATTAAAATCATTGTATTATTTTAAAGCATATAATTAGGAAATAAGCTCTACCTCAGATACAACAGAACACGTCTTAACCGTTAAATTAAGCCTTTTGATTGTCAGTGACATGAAAAGAGGAAGTAGGATATCATTAAGTCAATGATTTACATAGAGAATAGTAATTTGCATTTCAAGTGCAGAGCACATTTCATTCAAAAAGAGGATGAATAACCGTATTTGTTTTCTTTCCCCATAAATTACTAGAATTCAAGAGGCATGGTGATTATGAGTGGTCTGAATGCTTTACCTGTTTTCAGCCTTGGTTTTCAGAAACACAGCATTTAATCTCGCATTTAAACAAGTTTGTCTATTTGGTTTTCAATAATACATACATAATCTAACTTCAATTCAGTTGTACAATAAAATATTTTATCAGTTAGTTGTGAGGCTCGTGAGGGCCTTAGTTATGAAATACTTTATGAGGTAGATTCTCCCCCACCCCAAGTAGTTGTGAGTCGACAAAAACAAGAGGTCCCTGGGGCCTAGGCCAAAGGATACCTGCCTGATTAATCAACCCTGCCCAACACACCTCAGCAATAAACACGGTAAAAGTTTTCAGAGGGACTGCCTCATGAAGAGCTTTCTCTACTTAGGAGAATTTGTAAAGACTAGAAGTTTCTGTTTTGATTCAGACACAGAGAACTAAAGCAGGTTACAAAACAATCAAAAAATAATGCCAATAATGGAACAAACTAAAACATCAGTAACAGGCTCTAAAGCAATAAATATCTATATACTTCCTGATGAAAGATTAAAAGTAATTGTTGCAAAGAAGTTAGTAAAATAAAACAGAATAAATATTATAAGAAACAAATTAAGAAAAACCATATATAAACAAATCAAAAGCTACATATAAACAAAACCATAAAACCACAGTTTTAAGTCTGAAAAATACCATGAATAAAATAAAAATTTCACAGAAGGCTTCAACAGTAGGCATAATATTTGGGACAAGAGGAGTGTCAACCAACATAAAGTTAGATTATTCGGAATATGCATTCAGAGAAATTTTAAAAAATGAAGAAGAAAGAAAAAAAGCATAAGAAACAATTTGAGATCATTGAAGAAGCTAAAATACAAGATTGCAAAATACCAAATAACAAAAACTAGGAAAGAAAAGAAAATTTAAAGAAATAAAAACCTAAGTTCAATTCCCAGCACCCACATCAGGAAGTTCACACTGTTTTTAAGTCCAGCTCCAGAGGATGCCACTAACCTCAAGTTCATGCATATATACAGATAAGACACATAAACAAAATATATAGAATATTTGTTAAAAGTAAACACTAAAACTTCTCAAAATTAGAGATGAAAGGGAACCTTAATATGTCACTCTCCTCAAATTTACAGCAGTGCCCATTGCTGAGAACAACTCTTTGAATTTGGAGAAGTTTAGCTGGTTCCTACATGGAGCCTTCATCCTTCATTTCTAGTATCTTTGGTCCAGGAAGGTACTCTGCAGGCTACCAAAAAAGAAACATAAACACCAATCCAATCACAATCCATCCTGTCTGAAAGATATGCCAGGGTAACGTTGGCACAGAGAGTATGGGAGTAGCCAACCAATGTGTGATTGACTTGAGACTTACTCCACAACATGGAACCCATACCCAATACTGCTTAAATGGCCAAGAACCAGAGACAAGAAAGCCCAGAGTCCTATAATAAATTCAAACACTATACTGCCCTGAAAAAGTAATAATATGATTTTTAATGATATTCTGATACACTAGATCAGAGTAATATTCAATCATCTTCAAAGAATCTTCCTCCGGCTATAGATAGGAACACTTTCAAAGAACTCAGCCAGACATTATGCAGAGAGAGATATTCTAAATGATTCATTGCCATCAAAGCCTTGCACTCAGAGCTCAGGAAATTCTGCAGAAGAGGAAGCAGAAAGTGTAAGAGTCAGAACGAGTGATGGACACTGGGAGAACAAAACCCTCTGAATTAAGCAAGGTTCATATAAACTCAGAGAGACAGAAGCAGCAAGCACAATCTCTACATGGACCTGCAGGAGGTCTTCTGTGTATATATTTTAGCTATCAGCTTATTTTTTTTAATTGGATTCTTGAGTGTGTGAATGAGTGGGTCTCTTTTTCTCAGGACTACTCTTGGAATTCTTTTCCTTCTGTTGGGTTTCCGTATCCAGTCTCAATGCAATGTTTTTTGCTTATCTTGTTATATTTGATTATGCTAAGTTTGGTTGTTGTCTTTTAGAAGCCTGTTCTTCTCTAATGAGAGAAGAACATAGTGGTCATCTGGAAGGAAGGTGAGGTGGACAGGAACTGGAAGAAGTGGTGGAAGGGGACACCAAAATCAGGATATATTGTATGAGAAAAAGAGTCTCTTTTCAAAAAAAGTGAAAAAATAATGATATGCAAATCTCAAAGAATTTCAAACATAAAAAGATTTTTATCAAAAAAATAGGATAATTGAACTTTTAAAAATGAAAGATAGATGATTTTGAAAACAACAAGAAAAATAGTTTTAAGGATGCTCCATGAGACTATAAGCATATTTTACAGCAGAGATCTTACAGGGCAGCAAAGGTAATTAAGAATACTGCCTCAGTAAACGGAGGGAAGTAGAAAACATCATCCTGCTCTAGAGCCAGAAAGACAAACATGGTATATACCCACTCATACGTGGATATTAGCTATAAGTACAGGATACCCATCCATGCTACAATCCACAGCCCCAAAGAGGCTGGGTAACAAGGAGTGCACAAAGAGGGACACATGGATTTCCGTGGGAAAGGGAAACAGAAGAGATCTCCTAAGCAGACTGGGAACCAATGGAGATGGGAACGTGAGGGATTGGGTTGGGGGCCAGGAAGAGGGTAGAGTAATGAAACACATTTTGATGGGGGGCTTTTTGGCGTTAGGTAGAAACCTGGTGCAAGAAAAATTCCCATAAATCTACAAGGATGACCCCAGATAAGGCAGACTTCTAGCAATAGTGGATAGGTAGCCAGGATAGGAAATCACCTGTAATCAGATTGTTAACTACCCCACTTGTCATCAGAGAGCCTTCAGTCAGTAACTGATGAAAAGATGCAAAGATGCAGAGATGCAGAGATCCACACCCAAAACTGGACTAAGCTCAGGAAATCCTGTTGAAGAGAGGTTTCAAAGCCATCACAATGGAACCCACAGGCTCATAGGAGCTCACAGACTCTGGACTGGCAGCTCAGGATCCTGAATGGGACTGACCTAGGCCTGCTATATATGTGTGACAGTTGTGTAGCTTGAAGGAGCTTCCCTAACACTTTGGCTGACTTCCATATATGATTTCCTCATATTTGATTTTTTTTTTTGCCCAGCCTTAATACAAGGAGAGGTGCTTAGTCCTACCTCAACTTTATACATCATGTTTTGTTGGTACCCATGGGAAGCCTTCTCCTCTCTGAACAGAAACAGAGGAGGAGTAGATTGGGGAGCAGAAATGAGGATGGGAATGGGAGGAGAGGAGGGAGAAGAAATTTCATTCAGCAGGTAAAAAATGGAATAAATTTAATTAATGTAATAAATGAACAAAACAAAAAAAAACAAGAAAAACCAAACAACAACATCAAAAATGCTTAAATGATTTTTTTTTCTCGGAAAAAATATTCTTTCAAAAAGTAGAAGAGAGGGGAGAAGATTTTTCAAGCCAGCAAAAGAATGACCAAATTTATAAAATCTAATTCTTCTTCACTAGAAATGCAAAAGAAGTTGAAGTTGAAGGGTGATTACTAGAAAACATGTGAGAATTAAAAGCTCAGTCACGTTAAAAACATAGTTGATTGCAGATACACTGATACTGCCCTTGATACTAAAAAATAACTGTGGCTGTGATAATTCATTCAAAAACAGATAATACAAAGTGACAAATGACGTAAATTAGGACATAGATAGCACATAATGTGAATGTAGTAGGAGTCAAACTGCAGAGTTTTAATGTGTGGCCCAAAGTAATTTGGTTATTAAAATAGATATATGAGTCAGGTATGGTAGTGTTTGTCTGTTCTCTCAGTATTAGGGAAGCAAAGACAGAAAGATCACAAGGGTAATAGAATTCTAGCCTATATAGTGAGTCCTAGAACACCCTGAGCTACATATATTGAGATCCTGTCTTAACACTGATCAAAATAAATAAAAACAAACAAAAGTACCAAAGGGGGAAATAGAATGTGATAAGAATAAATTGTGTACGTAAGCTTCTTGGTAACTACAAAGAGAAACGTGTAGTAGACACACAAAACAAAAGTACCAAAGGGGGAAATAGAATGTGATAAGAATTAATTGTGTATGTAAGCTTCATGGTAACTACAAAGAGAAACATGTAGAAGACACACAAAACAGAAAGGAATCAACGCATAACACCAAAAGTTATTCAAATCCTTAAGAAAAATGCTGTGAGACAAACTAAACATCAGAAAATAATTTAAGAAGTAACAATATAAGGATGTTGCTTTGAGGTTATAATCTCCTAGTAACATCAGAAGTCATACCCATAAAATCTCACCATTGTGACCACTCAAATGTGAGCCTAAAGAGGCCTTAACCCTACTCAAAGAACTATAGACAATTGAGTAAATCTGGGAATGGGAAAAGTAGTTTTCTCCAGAGCACATCAATTGGTTTTCTAGTGTCAAACAGTCATCCATGGAAATATACACAAAGGCAAGATTATATGAAGTTGAGAGGTTATATTCAGATTATCTGTACATATGTGTATACATATATTCATGCAATAACAATAAAAAAGGAAACCATGATTTTAAAGAAGAGCAGGGAGAAATATATAGAAGGGTTTGGAGGGCTGAAAGGAAGGGAGAAACATAATTAAATTATTGCAAAATAAATATAAATTAAATTTTAAAATAAATAAAAATTGAGTATCTATGGATGGTTGTTTGAAAGATAAATTGATTAAATTCTTCAATTAAAAGAAATGCTAGGTAAAGAACTTAAAGACGAGCTACAAGTTCCAACTATATGTTGTCCATGAAAAAAATATTGTAGCTTTAAAACCATATGTAGGTTAAAAAACAGAGAAGTGGGATGATTATTCCAAGAAAACTACCGACTACCTGAGACAGTACATATCCTAATAAGCAGAAATGTATTATTCATAATTTCAGGGGCTAGGAAAATCAGTATCAAGGAGTTGGCATCTCTTAAGCGTCTCCTGGGTACATCATGACATAGTGGAAAGCACTTTTTAAAATCTGCCAAAAGAATAGGTTTTGAACACCTCCCACAGGAGACTGGTAAGAAGGCTCAGCAATTGAGTATATTTACCACTCTCACAGAGGAACTGAGTTTGGTTCCTAGCACCCAAGTCAAATGGCTCACAAACCTCACAAACACCTCAACTACAGTTTTTGGGGAGTCTGACACTGTCAAGCAATGCACACATGTGATAGACACATAGAAATGCGCACATAATCATGAAGACAAGTAAAAATAAATTGGAAAAACAGATCTCATTAGAAAGCAAGAAAACAATGGGAATTAATATGTGTTAATTATCTCCACAGTGATGGTTAGCATTTTGTAATGTATACACCTGTTAAAACATCATATTTTATACCACATATGTAATTTTGTCAAAAAAAATAATTTTAAGCACATAAAAAGAATGTTACCTGTCTTTCTTTACATATCCATAAGGAATGATACAGAAAATGTATTGTTCAATGAGATGTGGTGAAGTACAATATATAAATAATGTTGAGTTTGTCCTTATTATATATAGATATATATTTTAATATATACATAGAAATGATGGAATAAATATAAAAGGAAATGGAAAAAAGCATTATAAATCATTTTTGAATATTTTAGGATTCAATTATCATGTATTTTTAATGACAATTTAAAAATAATTTATTGAAACATATGCAAAAAAGAAAATATTTACCAATTTAAACTAATAATACTTAGCTAAGCAATATTCAACTTTAGGTAAGCATCTTCTCATTCATGAAACAACTCTGAGCTCTACAGATAAAAAAAAGATAAGATAAGGTATATGATTCCTGAGAATGAAAAGTATAGAAATATATTATTAAAACGCACATTTAATGTCCTAATGGAATTGATTTTGAAATAATTATTTTTTTGAGTTGTACAAATGTAACGAACAACAGTCAATGTAACAAGTCTAATTTCAAGTAAACTAAAATTAATTTCAGATTTCCACCCCGAGTTAAACTCTGTGAGCATGTCTATTTTATTCCATGTATTCTCTGTACACACATGTGCATGTGGTGTACTCATGAGCTTTGCATGGCATGTGTACATGTGCATGTATCAGTATGGATATGAACCAAAGAACATCAAGCGTCTTGCTCTATTACTCTCTGATTATTTCCTTACTTTATTAATTTTTACCTAAAATAAGTGTCATTGACCAATTTAAATTGGATGTACTGATTATTTAATTTTCTTGTTTCATTTTTCCCATAATTTTCTTTTATGTCAGTTACTGTGTATTAAATTCGTTTTACCATCTCATTTTTCTCCTAATTTAATGACAATTCTACCTAGAGACCTTTCTTCATTCTATTCATTATTCTTAAGAGACAAGTATCTAGTATATAACAGATAGCCACCAAGTAGTTATCTTTTTGTTAAAAAAATATTATTATTATGTGTACCCATGTGTACATACATTTTGTGTGTGTGTGTGTGTGTGTGTGTGTGTGTGTGTGTGTGTATGCACACATTTGGAGGTCAGAG
Organism: Microtus oregoni; assembly: GCF_018167655.1. Classification (NCBI taxonomy): domain Eukaryota; kingdom Metazoa; phylum Chordata; class Mammalia; order Rodentia; family Cricetidae; genus Microtus; species Microtus oregoni. Next base: position 9,044,376 of record NW_024543090.1, read on the forward strand.
ATACTTTTGTCTCTTTTCATCTTTAGATGGGTTCTGGGTTTCTAACACAGGTGACCAGGTTGGTAAGACCAGCATCTTTATCTACTAAGCTATCTTGCTGGGCCTCAACCAAGAATTTCTTAAGTAATAAAAAATTTAATGAACAGTTTTGAACAATTTAATTGCTGAACCTCTAGTCCCCAAAATATGTTATGAGTTATATTAAAAGACAAAATTTAAAAATTTGAGAGCTAGCTTGGATCTCCAAACCCAACACACACTGTATTAAAATTTATCATTACCTAGACTCTCTATGAAATTCCACGCTTCTACTCTACTATCTAAGTAGTTCCTGATCAGTGTGTGTTAGTCTTCATCCTCTTCAACCCCAAGAGCACAGACACAGTGCTTGCTTTGATGTAGTACTCTAACTGCTCAGTAACTACTGGTAGAAAGAAAATTAGTACTGTCAGTTTGTTACTGGTGTTGTAACAATTCCTGGGGTTAATTGCATAAAATGATTGCATATGAGGCAGAAAATTTTGTGTGTTTTCCCTCTTGAAGGTGCTTGTATTGTAATTCCTAGACACAGGTTGGGAAGCTGATCAAGAAACATTGCCTGTGTTGTATACTGTCACTATATCTATAGGCAAACAAGCTACTGGAGGAAACAAATTGTGTTGAAAGGCCAATGCATCCACCTTACCTCATTACTTATGAAAAGAGAAAAAGAAAGAACAGAATTAGATTCTGGGCTACCACAGCAGGCAGAATAAAGATTCATGTTCTAACCAGCGTTTTACTGTATGACAAAGAGCAAAGCACTTCCCACTAGTACCCAGGTGTTATATTTAGCAAGAGGCATAGTTATAGTTACCCTTCTCAAAGATCCTATTATCAAATTTTAATTAGTTCAGTGATCCTTGATGACTCACCAGATTTTTGTCGGGTGTCCATGTGATGAACTGTAAGGAATTCCAGTTTACTTCTTACATGTTATAATTATGGTATCCATCATTAACACAGAATATTGTTGTTGTTTAATTCTCCCCATCAAACGTGCACAGTCTCCTCTTTTGAAGAATTGAGAGCATGGTTCATAGAATCTCCTGAGTCTTTCTCCTTGTAATTAATAAACTCCACCCAGAGTTAACAGCTAGTAGGTCAGTCAGGGTATTTAAAGTACTATAATTTGAATGGAGAAATATGAAGAGAATTTGGGCAGAACTGTCTAAAAAAAAGGTGTTCAGAATGGCTATTCACTTGGAAAGAAAACATTAGATGTTGAATGTCCTATCCAAGGGATATTGGACCAAAAATGAGATTTCTCTTTCTTTAAAGTGTCTTATTCTTGATTGTTGGAACACAATGCAAATGACTTTTACAAGAATTCTCCCTGTGGTTTGAATTCTAAAGCATGTAACACCAACATAATTATCTAACTAGTCATGAGACTGGAGCTTTCTGTCAGCTCAGGGATCTTGAGACTCAGTAACTGACTTGGTCATATTACCAGAGTCAGGAACTCCAAAATTGAGTAAACAACATATTTTATATTCCAGAGAGCTATCACTTTTCTGAAATATGATGCTAGAAGCAGGCACTTGGTAAGTGTCGATTTGATATATAATTTAGACATGCCGTCTCTAACCATAGAGTTTATGTTTTGCCAGAATCCCCAAAACATATCTCTAGCCAACGTTCCACAGGAAAATCATTTCCACAGCACATTGACTGAGAAATGTGACATGAATATCTGCATAAGCCGAAGACGATCACTTTAAGAGGAGTCACAAAGTCAAAACTATGTGTGAGGACACTTGAGGTTAAGCCAACTGATGCGCTATTTGAAAGCTTCCAGGGCTGGAGGAGCGCCTTGGTTCCATTGCACTTGGGATGTCATGTGGGATACAGCTCCTCAAGAAACATGTCTCACATGGAAAGTTATGTAATTTCTACAAATAAACTCGCTTGTAGTTTCCCATCAAGAAGGTATCGTGTAGCTAAACTACTATGGGACTCCTTTCCTCTCTATCAAACTTGATCCATTATTTTTTACTTGCCAATGGCAAGCCAAATCACTCTTAATAAACAAATAACATGCTTTTTCAGTGGTTTGGAGTTTACTAAAATTTATGATGTTCTTATTGTCTATACTAAGATGTCTAACATCTTAGCTATTCCTGTACTTAAAGGAGATTCTGCCATATGTCATGTTTGTTTAGAAAATAAAGCCTTAGATGAAAAAACAAAAGAATTCAAAGTGGGTTTTCTTTTAGAAAAAAAATAATAATGCAGTAGGGGTCTCACTTTTAGTACATATAATTTGTACTGCCAATCAGTTTAAAGACAGGGGTTTATAGTGAATACGTGAGCTTTACCACATGATAGTTGGCAACTCCATTCTGAAGAGATGATAAGGAGACTACAGTGCCCCGTTATCCCCACGGAGCTATTGAAGGGAAGCAGGATAGGGAGAGTGAAATGAACTATGGGCAAATCTATTGGTGCTTGAAAATCCTCTCCAAGTCATCATGCTCTTAATGAACTAGGATTGTTAATTTGGCAATGATGACACCCTGGATCAGGAGGCTGAATAAAATTGGGAGTGCTCAGTGACTTGGCAAACAGTAAACTACATGGTACCTAGAGTAATAGAAATAATACTGTTACGTGTCTAACCATGGTCTTGAAGGCTAGACTAGGGAAATTCTATGGTGGTATGTGTTTTCAAGAGGAGTAAGCGGATTTGCTCCAAAGTGGTTTTCAATCTCTACCCTCATCATATTTCCTAATAATCCTTTGACAAATGCCACATGTGCAGACCCATATTTAGGAATAAGGGAAGTAAGAAACAAAAATGAGAAGAAAGGGATATTATTTGCCATCAGAGATTAAATGCTGGGAAGTATTGAGTACCAATATTATCCCAATTGACTTAACTTGCCATGCTTGAAAAACAAACAAACAAACAATCAACAAATAGATAGATAAACTATCTAAATAACCCTGTGGTTTCTCATAATTCCCCCTTTGACTTTCCCTTCTCCTCTCGCTTCTCTATTGACTAAATATTACTCTTGCACTGACAATATTCCAGCAGAGGAGACCATGTTTTTGACATTCCTCAGAACAGTTCTTTACCTAGTAGATAGCTTTATGCCTAAATGTCCAACCCATGGCCAGATGTTCCACTATTAGCAAACAGGTTTGTGTAGGAAGAAGCCATTTGTTTCTTTTCTGACTTGTGCCCAACTTATTGTTCCCATCCTAGCTGCTCCCTACAAAAGCACCAACCAATAGAAAAATTGCATCAGATAATGCACAAAGCAGTTAGCTGGATAAAATACATGTAACAACAGATAAAATTTATCACTCACAGATTCAATATGAGGAATGCTCCCAAGGGTTGACAGGAGACCCAGGAACAGCAGGATGCTCAACCAATGAGAAGGAAGTCAGAGAGAAAGGAGACATGGGACTCCCTATTTATAAGGTTTCATGGACAGACTTTATCACTTACATTTTCCTCAGGGATTATAGATCTGCTAGTTTAAAGAAAACACAAGTCTTTGCTTTGTCATTGTAAGCACCTGTGGGATGTGTTGGGTCAGTGAGATGAGAAACAAATAGGCTAGGTCACAAACAACACAGGGAGGAAAGCAGTACCCAAACCAAAGGCAACAAATTTGATTAGATTTCAAGTAATTGATGCCACTACTAAAATGAGATGCCAAGGGAGCAACTGTATTATAAAAATTATGACAACCCGATAGAACATCCCCATTGTCTCAGTGTGTGGGTGCACCCCTCGTGGTCCTGAGTTCCTTGCTCGTGCTCCATCTCCTTCTGCTCCTGATTTGGACCTTGAGATTTCTGTCCAGTGCTCCCATGTGGGTCTCCAAGGCCAGCTGGCCTAGGTCTGAAAAAGCATGGGATAAATCCGGACTAGCTGAACATAGCGGACAATGAGGACTACTGAGAAGTCAAGAACAATGGCAATGGGTTTTTGATCCTACTGCACGTACTGGCTTTGGGGGAGCCTAGGCAGTTTGGATGCTCACCTTATGAGACCTGGATAGAGGTGGGCGGTCCTTGGGCTTCCCACAGGTCAGGGAACCCTGATTGCTCTTCAAGCAGATGAGGGAGGGGGACTTGATCGGGAGAGGGGGAGGGAACTGGGAAGCGGTTGCGGGGAGGAGGCAGAAATCCTTAATAAATAAATAAATTTAAAAAATCCAAAAAAAAAAACCTTCAAAAAAATTATGACAACCCACCTGTGTTAGTTTGAATATAATTAGCCCCATAATCTTATAGGAAGTGACACAACTAGGAGGAATGGCTTTTTTTTAGAGTGGGTGTGGCCTTGTTGGAGGAAGTGTGTCACTGTGGGGGTAGCTTTTGAGGTTTTCTATGCTCAGGATACCACCCACTGTCTCAGTCAATTTCCTGTTGCATGAAAAATATAGGACTCTCAGTTATTTGTCTAGTATCATGTCTGCCTGCCTGGCTGCTGCTAAGCTCCCTGCCATGATGATGACAGACCAAACTTCTATAACTACAAGTGAGCCTTCTCAGTTAATGTTTTCCTTATAAGAGTTGCCATAGTCATGGTGTCTCCTCACAGCAACAAAAACACTGAGACAGAAGTTGGTAGCAGGAGTGGGTTATTGCTGTGACAGGCCTGATCATGTGTTTCTCTGGAGAAATTTGAATACTGGTACTTTGGGTTTGGAAGACAGTGGAATGCTTTAAGCACTACTTAATCGGCCATATTAGTAGAAACGAGGAAGACAATATCGCTGAATGTGATTTGATTAACTGTGGGTGTCTACCTCAAGAGGTTCCAAAGGAACAGAATTTTAGTACGTTGCCTAGAGATTGTTTTGTGATATATTGGTGAAGAAAGTTGCTGCCTTTTACCCTTGTCCAAAAAATCTGACTAAGGCTAAAGTGAAGAATTTTGGATTAATTCTGTTGGCAGAGGAAATCTCAAAACAGCCTAGTATAGGCTCTGTCACAGGGATATTATTGGTAACTCTAATGAAGATTTATAAAGAAAAGGAACAAGCTGAGCAGGGTAAATTACAAACTGTAATTTTTGTAAAAAGAGCACTATGAAGTGGAATGTAGCTAAATCCCATGTTCAAGGAGGTAAACGGATTAACAAATGAAGGAGTGCTGACCTCAGGGCATGATACCTCCCAGCTAAATTTCCAATTTCTGAAAAGGAAATTGGTGGCACACACCTTTAATCCCAGCACTGGGAAGGCGGAGACTGGCAGATCTCTGAGTTTGAGGCCAGCCTGGTTTAAAGAGTGTGTTCAAGGACAGCCAAACTTAGGCAGTGAAGGAAAGCAGAAGGCTGGTGAAGATGTAATGTAACAAGGGGGCCAGGTTACAACCCCAGTAAGCATAGAATTTGGTAGCATCAGTCTTGTGCTTCTGGCTTTACAGTTAAGGATAATAAAAAAAAAAAAAAAAAGGAGTTACAGAATAAAGACACTGAGGCCAGGCATGTGTCAGGGGTATTCCTGAATGGGGCCTAGAGAGGTCATTATTTGAAGCTGTGAAGTTGAAGTCTGAATTGTCTGGGAGACCCCAAGATGTTTGAGATGCTGGAGTTGGGACACTTGCCGAGGAAAATTGCAGTCAAGGAGTGGAACCAGCCCAAGAGAAAGAAGTGTATTGCAGTCAACAAAGCTGAAAGGAATTGGAGATGCAAAATTTGGAGCTTGCCCAGCTGGTTTTTGGTCTTCCTTTGGTTTAGTATTTCCTCTTGTGCTCCCTTCCCTATATTTTGTTATGACAATGTGTATCCAATGCCATTATATGTTGGAAGTATGTGATCTCTTTCTTCATTCTAATTTTACAGAGGATTTCATGAATCTCAAAAGAGACTTTGAACTTTAGAGTTTTAAACATTGTTGAAACTGTTATAGATTATGGGGACTTTTAAAGTTGGACTAAATGAAGTTTTTGCATTATAATGTTACAAGTTTATGGGGGCCATGGAGTACAATGTGGTAGTTTGAATAGAATTGGCCCCATAATCTCATAGGGTGTCGCACTATTATAAGGCGTGCCTTTTTTGGAGTGGGTATGACCTTGTTGGAGGACGTGTGTCACTGCACAGACAGACTTTCAGGTTTTATACTCAGGATACAGTCTATTGTTTCAGTCGACTTCCTCTTGCCTTAAAGATGTAGGATACTCAGCTATTTCTCCAGTCTATGTCTGCCTGCCTGCTGTCACGCTCCCCACCATGATGATGATGATGGACTGAACCTATGAAACTGTAAGAAAAACACATAAATTAAATGTTTTTTAATAAGAGTTGCCATAGTCACAGTCTCTCTTCACAGCAATAAAAATCCTTACTAAGATGTCACTACTCAAATAGATTAGTAAACAAAAAACAGAAAAAAAGGAAATTCTTATTTTATAATAACAACCATCTTTAGATTTAAGAACATATATCCTATTAAAATCTAAGATAGAATTCAGAGAAATCTAGGTATTTTAACAAGATATTGAAATTATAGTTCTTTTGGTATTAACAGTATAGCCCATACCCAATGATACTTTCTTTAATATATGTGTGTATATATTAAAGAATACATATGATACATACATATTTATTTATCAACAATAGAATTGATAGTTATGAGCCTCAGGCAAATATTTTCTTTTATAATATTAATGCCATCAGAACTCTCTTGGATTAAGAGCAGAGGATAAACAATGAATTTCAAAATGGAGCAATGTACCTTCAAGATCAGTGTTTGTGTGTCTGTGTGTGTACGTGTGCATGCACATATCTATGTGCCTGTGTGTATGAGTGTCTATAAGTCTGTGTGTGTGTGTCTTTGTATATGTAGGTCAGAGGACAACCCACGAGAATTGGTCCTTTCTTTTCACCATTTTGGTCTTGGGAATCCTGGAGATCGAATCCAGTTCCTTGGATTTTGTAATAAATACTGTTACCCACTTTGCCATATTGCCTGCCCAAATTCTTCATTTTAAAGACTACTATTAATGAGAGGGAAAATGCTTGCACAAAATCATTTTACTTCTCAATAATCTTTGTTCTAAAAGACCATCATTACTTCCAAAGTAATATTTCTTTTGTTAAAAGAAAACATTCTTTATGCTTTAACTTATCGTTATCAACTCTCAGCTACTTACGGGTTCTTTCCGGTGTCCTAGCATGCTCAGAATCATCTATTGATATCCACTCCCCAAACTATAGATGTTGAGATGTTCCCCTGTGAAACTGTGCCTCGGAACAATTTAGTGAGCTAGGGTTTGCTAATAATATGTTCGTTCTAGGACTAAGAATCTTCCATTGGTAGCATGAAGAAAATGTGGCAGAAGAACCAATCCTCGTCACAGCTGCTGCCTTGTGGCTGTCTGTACTTGCTGCTTCTTGGCTGTAACTCCTATTTACCAAGCCTTAGCCCACCAGCTGAAATGTCAGTTCTGATATCTTTCCCATAGACATATTTATTGTTGTTGTCAAGGTCATATATAGGTTCTTTTGTTCACTTCTGGAAGCGGGCGCAGCAACTGTCTAAAGCCAGTAGGGGTAAAGCAGAGCTCTCCGCAGATAACGGCACACTTGCATTTCCAACACCCTCAAAATAAAAACTGATTCAAAACTCAGAAATTAAACACTAGAGAAATGACCATGTGACCACAGCCATGACACACCTAGTGGAATGGCATGGCCAGGCTGTGATATTTACTCTGTTAACTGTCTCAAATTTCAGTCACATTATCTTACGCTTCCCGTGCTAACCACAAGAAAAGTGAAAACAAAATAGCTAAATCGAAAGCAAGTCTTGATTTTATCCATCTGCTATGAAGGACAAGAGAAAATTCTTTCCTTTTATTTCTGCCTAATCTACTGACTATAATTTGTAATCAAATTAAAGAGTATCATATACTTCTAAGATGTGGTAATGGTTTATAGACTTCTTTCTGCTAAAATATGAGGAACCAGTAAAATTTTACGATGTACAAAGTTTCTATTAATTTACATGCTGCAAGCCTTATACCCAAGGCCTACTGCACACCAGCTGTCAGGAGGGAGAGGTGTGAGGACATGCTGTCCTGGAAACTCACTATGTACTTCCATCACCCGGGCATCACTTGGGGCTGGCCCAGGGGCATACATCACCCTTCCTGCGTGCTTACATTAGCAGTCCATTTATAAAGAAACGTCCTTTGATCCTCCTGTGTTCATTTATGAAAAATGCCACACTAAGAGATTTCTTCTTAGTTTCCCTTCCTGTTCCATGCGGGATCTATGTGTAATCTGTAAGGCAGTCTGAGCAGAGTGGCACAAGCAGTCAAAATATTTACATATTTCCCTGTAAAATATTTCATAGAAAGATTTAACAGGCATAAGTGAGCTATGGCAAGCATGTTCACTTATCTGAAGAAAAATACTTTGAGCTGATTTCCTGGCATGAAGAGGAAAGCAAGCTGAAGTGACATCTCCCCTTGTGGAATGTGGTGATTAAAGGAAGGAGGCTGTCTTTCCCTTCCCCAGGAAGGTCAGTGTGACCCGAGAGGAGGGGGCATGCTTTCAGTAGAAGCCAATGTATCATATTTACTCTGGTATTGTCTCCCACTAATGTGGAGCCTTACCAGTGATGGGCCAGCAAGCACTGAAGTAGAGGAGTGTGCAAAATAAAAGCAAAACAAGAGTGTGCTTGGATGTAAGTATTTCTTATAAAGAGATCAAACAACATTGGGAATGAGTGTTCAAGGATTAAATCCTAAAATACTTATCTTGTGCTTATCTTTAGATACTTACAGTGAGTTTTCTCAAAACCATGTTTGAGAAAATCTTGGATGTATAGAATAAACTCAAATTTTATTACAATGTTTTCCCTGGTAACTTGAGAAAAGATTTCTTCAGATGGAAGTCTTCTCCAGCTATTGATGAAGGGGAAACAGTAATACAAGAATTAATACATGGCAAAGCTCAGAAGTCCTAGTTTGCTTCATAGAAGAACAAGTTCTAACTTCTAAGCTATGAAGAAGTCCTGTAGATTTTCCTATGATGAAAGCCTGAGCATTTCACGTCAAAAGTACTAAGCTGAGGGGTGAATAATTAATCCTGGGCTCTCAGACCGCATTCCAGCCAAAATCCCTGTACTATCATGATGACCCCAGCATAACCTTTATTTCCCAGTCTCTCTTACCTGGAAATTGAAAGAAAAAATTCCTTTCCCTTTACATAATTATTAATTGGAATGAATAAAAAGTTGATAGCATATGAAAGGACCATGATTTGGACTAGAGTTTTAACAGGAAATGTTAACTCTCTATCTACTTCTTGTTCGTCAGGAAAAAAAAAAAATACAGCAAGCTACTACAAACTCCCTGTCCAGACTAAATGTAATCTATTGTTTATTGGTACCAGACCATCTTAACAGCCTTCTCTCTAATCTGTCTTAATTGCTCAACTTGGAGACAACATAAGCAATGGACTCATAAATTCTACTTTAGAAAAATATTCAAACCAAGACATCTCATTCATATTTTTCACCACTACTTACTCATTTGCATGGAATGAGAAACCAATGTGAGTCAATTTTTAGAAGACGTAGTTCTGGTTATTCAGCAGCTATAATTTTATTCTTTATCAGGAAAATATGTGGATGGTCAAGAAAATCACAGCCTCTCTCTTTACCAACTGGTTTGGCTGCAAAACTTGACAATGTACTCAGTTTAAACTGAGTCTCTACAGAGATGTCGATGTTGTCGACATTCGTTTTCAATGTAATAGATTTAACAAAACACATTTATTTAAACCAAATGAAACTGGAGTCATTTTAGAAATTTAGACACAATTTATCTTGATTTTAGAAATGCACAATTTACATTGTTTTTTAATAAAATATGAAATATTTCCAAAAAAGTAATAAGATAGATTGGCTAGATGAGAATGCAAAAGAGATCGACTTTTAGAAGACATGTCAACCTTTCCTTTGTACCAGGTAAAATAGAGTTTGCATAAAGAATAGAAAAAAAGTAACTAAGTCCTTCTGAAAAGGTGAATATGGAGATAGCATTTAAAATTAGACAGGTCAGAGTTTAAGCTCAATTCAGGCAAGTTGTGGCAGTTACTTAGTGCTTTGAGCTTCTTTCTTCATCGGTACAATAGAGTATAATATATTACATGAGTCTCCTGTGAATATTAAATAAGAAGGTAAATATAAAGTTACTATTAAATGTTGTAAGTTACACGAATATGATATAGCTACCTAACAGATAGCTAAAGAAAAAATTAAGTGTTATTTATTCATCTAATTTGTGGCTATGTACTTACTTCCTAACTTTATGGGTCCCTAGGCTGCTTGGGACATTTTCCCTGGATTGTACCTCCTGGCAGCAAGTTCCCTTACTCATTTTGGTATTTATTAAAGCTCTTTCTTTACCCAGTACATCAGGTAAAACCTCAAAATATTCTGTGTCCTCTGTCTACAAACAGCCACTTTTTGTGTGGTGATGATGAACTGCTAGCAACGCTTACATTGATGCATTGACATATATACATATATACATGTTGCCAATCTGCCTTACTTTGAGGTGGAGGCAGGCAGGAGAAGGAGAAAGAGAAAGAGGAGAAGGAGGAAGAGGAGAAAGAGAAAGAGGAGGAGAAAGAAGAGAAGGAGGAGGAGAAGGAGAAAAAGAAGGAGAAGACGAAGAGGAAGAAGAAGAAGAATTTTGCCTAACTACATGTTGCTCCATAATAATCGTGAACATCAAAACAGATGACTAAAGATAGTGGCCTCCATAAAAACAAGGTCTTCAGTATGCTATGAAGCAGGAAGGGTGCATGAAAAAGCAGTGAAGGAAGCATGCCATCTTCTATTGTCATTTAATGGCAAAGCTTGAATGTAGTCTGAGAAAGGTAAGAATTAATAATAGTAGTGACATTTGTTATGGAACAGGATTTTTGCATATTAACCTATGGATGCTAGGAAACACCCTGTTGATGTAAAATTTATAATCATCCTCGTTATACAGATTAAAAATCCTGAGTTATCAATGCTTAAGCAGCCTAATACCCATTAGTAAAAATCAAAGCTCAGGTTCATACCCCATCTCTCTCATGTTGTGGGATAATCTTTTAATACACTATTAAAATATACTTCTCAAAACACCCTCCAATTGATTGAATAAAGAAGTTGAATAGCCAATAACTAGGTAGGAAATAATAGGTGTGACATCCAGGGAGAAAGAGGAACTCAGGAACAATGAAAGGTACACAGTAGCTCCCCAGGCAGACACAGAGGAACTCAGATGTACAGAATGGAGGAGAGGTAAAGAGTCACATGTTAGAATATAGATTAATAGATATAGGTTAATTAAGCTATAAGAAATAGTTGGGAACAAGCATATGTAATAGGACCAGATTTCATAGTTAATAACAAGTCTCCGTGTCATTATTTAGGGGCTGGGAACTCAAAAGAAAGTCTGACAGCAGTCTGGTCCTGAAGTGGAATCTCATTACTATATTTTGCCTATTTCCATTTTGTGATTTCAGTTAAGAAAAGACAGTACCTGTAAAGACAAGTCACTGGAGACTTCGGCGAGCATGTGACCTTAAGGAACAGTGGCTTCATCATCACTACATTGGCATCTGCCACTAGAGAAATAAAATTACCTAATTGCCTCACCATCTGTAGTTAAAATTATTTTAATTCCTGTGGCTAAAATTAGGCAAGTGTGTTATGATGGTTTGGGAACAGACAGGAAAGCAAACCCAAAATAAAACCAGTGAAGAAAGAAATTGTGAGGACTTTGAAGGAGCTCCATCTTCAATGCATGAATGACAAACTGGAAGTAAGTATTCTTTCTATGGGTTCCACATAACTACATAAATAAAACATGGAAAGTCTCTACCTCAGTTGCAGTGTAGAAGCAATGGCATGTGTAAGTTATCATCCAGAAGAATAATAAGAAATTGCTCCTTGTAGTTCCTTTCTTTATTCTTACTTCCTTTGGGGGGGGGGATTCCTTCCCTCTCTCCATTCTCTTTTTTTCCTCTTGCCTTCACTCATTTCTCCTGTCTTTCATCCATCTTTCCTTACACTTTTCAATATCACTTGTCTCATAAAATACTCAAGGTTGAAAGGTATTATTATAAAGGAAATGCATTTCTAACATTTATCTCAAATTTTCTCTATTTAATAGACCAACTAAGTAATATTTAAAACTACAAAAACACACATTTCACCTAAGATGTTAAATTTATATTTTAAAAGTATGTATGAATTTCGGTAGGAGGAAGAAAGCAACACTTGTGCAATACCATCATCTTTCTTTCATGCATTCTTTATGTACAATTCCTGTTTATTTAATAATCCCTGTATATTTATTTTTCATTTATATACACACCTTACACACTGGTATGAATTTTCCTGAAGAAACAACAAAAATTCTCATAAAACATTTTATCTCAATTTGTGCTCTAATTTTCTTATTGCTTTTATTTTATCTATTAGCTGTTTGTCTTATGAATGAAAGCATGAAACAATTAAGTAATGTGCTCATATACCCTCTCCTTGAATGTCTAAAGGTTAAAGAAAATTGATTACAAACAAATGAGATCTGTGACAAAGGCAGAGGAATAAGGTGACTAGCCCCCCCAAATTAATCAGCATATAAATTAATCCTACTTCCAAAAAAAAAAGAAGCAGGACAGGAGCATTGTCATCAATAATGTGTTATGCCAAGACATTCCACGCATGAATATTAATGAGTGTAAACCACTAGTAACTGCCACTGAAGAAAATATTTTAAAAATTGAAAGACCAAGTCTGAGTATTTTTAACCCAAGCCATCTGTGTGATAAATGTCTTACTATCAGCATTAGTGCTGTGGGAGTAATGGATAGAGTACCTGACTGAGTACCCACACTATGCATAGAACTTTCTACATGTTGTCTCTGATTTTCATATTTCGGTTTTGAATTAACTATTTTCTCTTTTTTACAGTTTTAGCAAGTGAGCTGCGTTAAGATTGAGTGATGTCATAGGTCAATCTGTGACTATAAAGCTAGATTCTTTTGACAATCTGGAATAACAACAACTGATAAATACTTTTTTCAAAACATAAAATTGAATGGTATAGGCTATATTTCCATAGCCCTAGTTCTTTTTAAGTAATAGCTCTTTTTCAATTTATATCAGAAGTCACACATATTCCTTATGAAACGATCCACGCTATTCTTTGACTACCTAATTTTGGTATTTTCTTGAAATGACCTTCCATGGAAGAATCTAGATGAATAAGGACAGAGACAATCATCTAAATTGAGTCAGAAGGAAAAATTATTTGAGAGCGATCTTATCTTGTTTCACCCATTCTACACAGCATGCTTCTGGCAGTCGCTCTTGTCCCTAATTACTTCTAGTTGTCCCCAAGTTTCCTTTTCAGTTCATAAGAGGCTATGCACATAAATCAAGGTCAACTATCATATACTATTATAAAATTCTGAAGAAAAATTATTAGCCACATGTGACTGATAATTCTTGAATAGACTAGAAAAAAAGTATTAGAAAGTTATTTAATATTCTTTGACTCCCAAACAGTTTCTTTAAATAAATATTAAGGAAACAAATTTATTTGACTTAAAAATAACATAAACAAATTTAAAAAGAGAGAAATGAGCAAAGAAACATGTACAAATCAAGAGCAAACCAAAAATATAACGGAATCAACACTGTGGATCCATTATTAACCCACTTTGGTCTATTGAAATTTTAAAATGTTCAACACATTTTGTTCTGCAAAGAATGTGGGAAAGCAGTAATTATATATTGCTAGAGAGAGAATAAAAGCATTGTTTAAAGCATTGTAGTAGTAGCTGATAACCTTTAAAACATAGGCACTTTGACTCACAATTTCTATTTTGGCAGAACTGCATTACAGTTAAGAGAATATGACCATTATAACAATCATGTCATTGTAAGAGGTAATTTCTCTATCATCTATCTGTTTTCACAACAATTATATGTTACTTTCATTTGAAAAAAAAATAACAGGCTCCTTGGAGAGTCTAGTGAAAAGGCTCAGTGGATAAGAATGCTAACAGAAAGCATGAGACCCTCAGTTCAAATCCTTGGTACTCAAGTTTAAATGTGGGTTTGGCTGCACACACCACTTGAGGGGACAGAAACAAGAGGATCCCTGAGATTAGTTGGTCACCATCCTAGCTTCAGATTTAGCAAGAGGCCTTGTCTCAATGGAATAAACCAAAGAATGATAGAGCAGGGCACCCAATATCCTCTCTGGACTGAGTGCACACACATGGATGCACACCTGTACACGTATGTGCACAGACACCACATGCATGTGTGTGCACATGCCATGCATGTGTTCACACACAAATACACAGAAATAAAATGAATAAATAAAAAGGGACACATTGCTTTGGAAGTAGAAATCGGATTTCAGAGCTTCCGAAGGAACAAGTAGTTGATAAAATAGAGAGGACCAAAGAACTGCAGTCACCTATCCTTGTCTCAACGGCAGACACCTAAAAATACTTAAGTGTATTATTTTTTCTACATTATATGGGAAAAAAAGAGAATATAGAAAGACTAAGTAAAATTTCTGAGACAAAAGCTAAAGTTTAATCTTCACCAAACTGAAAAAAAATGCAAACAGCACATTATTTCTCAAGGGAGACTCAGAGAGCGTGGTTCTAAAATCAGTGTGACACTTCCTCCAGCGTGTCTAGGATATGGGAGGAGAATGTCTAGATATGAGAGCAAATCCGAAGTGAGCCTTTCCTACCAGTATTTATAAACAAGTCTCAACACAACAGCAGTAACTGCCAGCAATCTGAACGGGAAAAGATTACCCCTTAGAGAAATTGACACTGTTAAGATTTGCAGGGCTTCAATTGTCAATTAAAAGATTGTGAGATTTAAAAAATCAATGTGAAAGCAACTTATTACAATGTAAAAAGTAAAACCAGACTTATAGACGATTTCCAGTGTTTTGTGGGGCCCAAGAAAAATCTTCAAATAATTATGATTACTATAGTCTTGAAAAATGAAAATATATCAGGTAAAGTTAAAAAAATAGATGGTTATAATTTATGAAAATAAGTAAATGAGAATTCTAATATTGAAAACTAGAAGCTGGCCAGGCGGTGGTGGCGCCAAATTCAGAGACAGTTGGAAGGCAGAGGCAGGTGGACTTCTTTGCGTTTGAGACCAGACTGACAAACAAAGAGAGGTCTAGGATACCCAGCTGGAAGTTGAAAAAAGAAGATCTTGAGATCGGAATTCATTTGTTAAATCTTTGAATTGGACGGTTGTTTCTAAGCACTGCTGTAGAAGGAAATGATGGGGCAGGAAACAAAATAAAACATCCTCCCCTGTAGAAACCATGATATGATGAAATAGAAATGAGGCTGTTTATAAAAGGGGCCTGAAATATTCTATTGACAAGAATGGAGCAACACAAAATCGAGAACTGAGTTTTTTCCTGTCAGTCAACAACACATAACACCAGCCCCCAAATCTGGTGATTTATCTTCTAAAGGAAGCATCAGTAACTAATGTGCCTTAAACAATATTAGTTGAGATTGTTAAGAAGAAGCTTGAGGGTTTACTGACATGAGAAGGTATTGGAAATCTTTTTTAAGTTAAAAGATCTGACGCACATTTTCAGATGAGATGAAACTACATCAACCAAGAGCAATACCAAAGAGAATGTTCTGGAGTCTAGTGCAATAATCTACATAGAAGGTATTCATGATCATTGAAACAAGATACAATAATTTCAGAAAGTAATATTCTGTATTAATTTTAGTCAAGGGACTAGAATTGATCTGAGAATAAAGCAGAAGTACAGATGGATAGAAAGGAAGAAGAGGAAGAAAGGAGAAAGAGGAAAGCAAGTAAGGCGTTCCATCATATTTTCCCAACTCACTCAAAAACAATGAACTCGATCCAAATTCTACCTATCTTTATGTTCATACCCATGCAAATTCAAGTTCTTAATATAATCAGATAAAGGAAATTTGTGCCAATTCTAGATAGAGTTGTTTCTCATTTCCCCGCTTGCCAGTCTTTCCTGTCAACTGAAGATGTGTTTGGTAAGAACTCTGTTTCAAAAAAGAGTGCTGCCCCTGCATGTGGTGTCAGCCATCAGTGTTTCAGGCTAGACTACAGTAGAAATGGTTTAGGAATCGAAAATCACCTTTTAGTACAGTGCACATTTTGAGGAAGTGTAAGACTCCCACACTTCTTTCTGGGAAGTCTTCTCAACATTTTTTAATTCTGATACTGGCACATTTTAAAATATGACCTGACCTGTACTAGTGATATCATCTTTAATTAAGAAAGAAATTAATTAAACTCTGAACTTTCATTGTTTTCCAGTCTGGGGACACAGGAAAGCCATGCAATTGATAGGGCCTGGCAAGCCCATTGGAAAGAGAAGAAAGAAGCCAGCAGAAATGATCAAACTAAAAAGTATGATCCTCTAAAAAGACAAACATGTTTAAGAAGTCTAAGAATTGCATGGATTTGGTCAAATGAGATGGCTCAATTGGAAAACGTGTCTGCCATCAAGCCTGATTCTGTAAGTTCCATGAATCCCCGTGCCCACAGTGGAAGGAGAGAACTAGCTTCCACAACTTGTCCTCAGTTCTCTGTTCTCTACATGTAATCCCCTATCATACTCACATAATAAACTAAAATATAATGAAAATTATTAAAACAAAAAATCATATGAGTTTGATTAGAAAAATTAAAGACCTTGATCTTAAATTCTTGGTAGAGAGAGGCTAAAATAGGATTTATGAGTCAAAATAGGGTTACCTAGTGTTGATTCTTATTGAATATAGACAGACACATTTCAAGGAAGGGTATGAACAATTGTACACTGAAGAGCAGAACCAATCTCTGCTCAGGGAAATCGTGACAGAGCCAAGGGTAATACTGAGATCCAGTGGTCTGGAATAAAAAATCAGATTCAGTGGAGAAATGGCATGTAGAACTCAAAAGGAACAAAAGAAAAGAGACCACAAAATCTTTGAGCCAGCAAGTATACCGAGAACCCATTGTATGTTTCTATGAGAAAGCATTTTTTCTGTCTTAAAGAAGCAACATCAGAGTAATTTCTTATATTTGGATGTCTTGTTTTAATATATATGTCAAAATTTTGTGCATTCTTCATCTTCCTTACCCTTGTTTTTCTGCATAGATTTGGTGAGAAGGAATTCCTTGGGCAGGCTATTTCTATGATGAGAAATTGCTCAGGGATAGATGCAGCGTCTTCTCTGCTGGAGGCTCCCTATAATTCATTCATTTGGCAGAGAGCAACAAGGTGCCCTCCTGACTAGATTTTTGTCAACTTGACACAACTTATAGTTATCTCTTAAGAGGAACCTCAATTGAGAAAAAGGTTCATCAGAGTGCCTACAGGAAAATATGCAAGGGAATTTTCTTGAAAATGATTTCTGTGGGAAGGCTCAGCCAATTAGGAATGACACCCCTAGGCCCTACCCCTTGGTCCTGGGTAATATAAAGAGCAGGGTGAGCAAGTCATTGGAAGCAAGCCAGTAAGCTGCATTCCCTCATGCCTTCTGCTTCAATTTCTATCTTGAGGTTCCTACTCTGATTTCTCTTAGTGATGGTATTGTTACCTCTAAGTCCAAGCTGAAATAAACCATTTCTTCCCCAAGTTGCATTTTAGCCATGGTGCTTTATCACAGTCATAAAAACCCCAGCTTGCACATCCTTTGAATGCTCTGGTACAACTGTGTTCTTATGGAGTACATTCTGGTAAGAATTCGTGAAAAATTCTCCAGAGTCCTGTGTTAGGAATGTGTTAGGGACAGTTTGACAGCTATAGATATGGGTGGGCAAGAAATATCTTTGAAGAAACAGCATCAAGTTTCATCTTAGATTTTTAGAAGTAGCATCCTGAGAATATTGCAGGCCAGCTTCTAGATGTAGGTCAGGGAATACAAACAGGAAATCTGATACCTGACAGCATGTTTGGAAAAATCCCTGGGTTTCAAGCCTAATTGCATGGATACTTTGAGCCTCTCTTTTTTATAAGCAACTCAAAAAGAGCAATGGTTAAAGGAGATGTTTCAAATGTCAGAATCTTCCCTGAGAGAGGCACTCAGAAAATTCCTACCAATCGTAAGGAATAACACAGGTTTCTATAGGGAAAAAAGACATAAAGCTACCAAGTTTTTCTTTTATCAGCTAAGTTTCATGGGGTAAATTTGATGTATGCCATAGCTACCAAACCCCTGAATGAAATAAGCAAGAAATGTGGGTTTGAAGGCACACATCCAATCTCCCCTTTGCAAAAGATAATTAGTAATATTTTTCTGATACTTTTTCCCCTTGGGGACTCATCCATATTTTATCCTCCTTCATAGTGTTTAGAAAAATCTAATGAGTAATGGAGTTGAAAATACATTTTAGAGGTCATCTTGTCTACACCCCTTCGCTTGAGGCAAAAGTACATTCGTGCCCACCCAAGAAGCAGTGTGCTCCTCTATCAGGTTTTGTTTAGGAGGAAGTTTATTCTTTCTGGGCGTGGGGGTGGGGGGAGTTATGGCAGAGGAGAAAGTAATGAAGAGCATGTTTTTCTTAAAGCACAAGCAGAGTTATTTTTGATGTAAGTGCCCTCGCCTCTCTAATGTCAAGGCAGGGTAGTCTTCCAATGCCTTGTACACTCGCTTTCAGTACTAAGTGTATTTGTGCATATCTCATGAATCATCAAGGCTTTTGAAAATATTTATAGGAAGAGAAACTCTACCCTTTTCATCAGAGTAAGTAAAACTCACATTTGTATCTCCCTATTGTTTAAGGAGAACAATGGATGGGTGGATGAAAGAAAATGTCAGCTGGATCAACAAGCAGCTGTTCCAACAGGGATCCTGCTGTCCCACTATTAATTGTTGCTTTCCGCCTATAGATTTTCAATAAGTGCAGAGTATCCTGATTAGACACAGACAAAGGTGAGGGCTGCTGCTGGGTCTGTATCACAGCAGACACCTGACTTGCAGAGAAGGAGCTGGAAACCTTGAAAGCTTTCCTTCATTCGTAAAGATGATTTCAGCCTGCCAAGGCAATCTGCACTTGTACCTTCTTCAAAGGTTCTCACCAAAGCTTCTGTCATGGTAACAGAATCTTGTGTCTTCTCTCCTGGAAGGAGGGACTCCCGTCTTGCATATGAATATGGTTTTTGTAATTGACCTCTTGAAATATCAGTTTCTCTAGCTTACCAAAAAAAAAAAAAAATCTTCCAAAGTAGCCTGATATTCTGTAAAAGTTACAGTAGTTGGAGACATGGATCTAGATGAAAATTTAATTAGTAAATTGGAAGTTTGTAAACAAATTAGTAAACCAATTGCCCAATTTGCTTGCTCATTGGGTTGTTCAGTTACTCAACTTTCTCAAAAGGTTGTGGTGAGTGTTTAACATGGTTTTAAATATAAAATCATTAATTGCTGATGTGGGAGTGTCATATATCAATCTGTTGATTTCATTGGTTAAGCAATAAAGAAACTGCTTGGCCCTGATAGGTTAAAACATAGGTGGGAGGAGTAAACAGAACAGAATGCTGGGAGGAATAGGAAGTGAGCTCAGAGACGCCATGCTCCCCACTCCCAGGCAGACACACGTGATGAAGCTCCGACCCAGGATGGACGTAGGCTAGAATCTTCCCGGTAAGCGCACCTTGGGGTGCTACACACAAGATTAGAAATGAGCTAGTCCAGGTGCGAGAGTTAGCCTAGAAGAGGCTAGATAGAAATGGGCCAAGCAGAGTTTAAACGAATACAGTTTCCATGTAATTATTTCGAGGCATAAGCTAGCCAGGCAGCCGGGGTGCCGGGGACGCAGCCCCACCACTCCTATTACTACAAATGGCAACATGCCTAATACATCTTAGAGGATAATTTTTTTTCAATGCCCACTGAACTTCCATTTTATTAGTGATTTTTTCCCATGCTTTTTTCCAGTTTTAATATTCTTTAATTAAAGATTCACTTGTCTAAGAATGATACATGCTACAACTTCCTGAAAGGTAAGCTATGTAATAACTAATAACTAACAAACACACATAACTAACTCTTCACCAACAATAAAGCATAAATATTCTGATTTCACTTTTTTATGACCCAAAATAATCCACATTCTGCTTTTCTGAAAAATTTTTAAGCATTATCTTATGTAGAATACATTCAAGAATGAATTTTCTTTTCTTTAGATAACAGTTACAAGCAGTAATTTTGTCTTTGTTTCTCAAGTCCCAAGTTATTTTAGATGTAACAAGTCCCAATTCTTACAATTAGACTTGATCCTGTTATGCTAAGACCTTCCATTCAGTTTCAAATATCTAATCTTTGATGGCAAATTGCCTACACAAAGATTGAGGAACCAAGCTGCTTTTGAGACTATTACAGGCTATTGTGGAGGTACTGCTATCTTTGCTTGCTGTAGAGTGCATGACTGTTACACACCACAGGAGCCAAGAACCTGGGACTCCACTCAGAAAAAGAGAAGAAGTTAAAGTCTACTCTATCCAAGGTTTTGTCAGTTGCTGATAAAGCTAAGAGGATATAAAGATCACCATAGGCATTTCACTCTCTCTGAGGTAATAATCAAAAATTATCTAACAATAGGATGCTGGGATTAAACAGTAGGTAACTTGCTGAGATGGTCTTCGTGGCCCTGACTTTGTCAACATCTCTTTCAGCAGCTTAACAGCAGTTTTAACTGAACACTGTATGAGTACATTAACATTTACAAAGATATTTATTCTTTGCTTTCTTTTAAATAAAAGCCTCCTTTATACCTTTTCCTTAGGAGAGAGATAGTCTCTCCTAAGAAAACACCTACACATTTCTCAAGAACAATTGTAGATTTAACATTTTCCGCCAGCATCCTTTACGACAGCTACAGATGTTTGACAGCATGCAACTTAAACATTTCAGTATATTTCCCTGAGATTCAGTTGGAGATAGTAAAAGGGGAACAGCACTCTGGACCCAATTGTCTGTTTCTTCCTTTCCTCTCTGAGAAGCTACCATGGAGTCAAATCACTTGTGTTGTGAGTGCTGCTATTGACAGTTTACATTAAAGTATACAGTTGTTTCAGAAAATCTGTGGGTAGAACGTAGAATGTAGAAGAAACAAGAGAAAAGCCAATCTAAAATAAATCAGCAGAGATTCTTTTATAAAAGTCCCATATAGTTTTCCTATGAATAAAATTTTTCAGATTTGCTTTTTTTTGTTTGGCTTTAATGTGTTTATTCTAGTATAACCTATACTAACTTGTTATAGTCGAGAATAATTTGAAAGTAAATCACAAAAGCCCAAATAAAATTACGTTCGGAGAAGACAATTTACTCTTTCTTGTAACATGGTAGAATGTGTGCAGTGTGTATCATTCTCTTCTAGTTGCCCCCGAATCCCTTTCAAAGTTGGTATAAGAAATTAAGACTGACATTCCTAAAAAATATAAGTGAGTGAATAGCAACTCATTCCTGTTAGTATTCTGCTGGCATTCCCTGTCACCTGGGTATCCTGTCCCTTTAAGAGACAAGCTCTACCAACCCCTAATCTCCCCCTACTTCCCACCAAGGCAAGCTGATCTCCCTCCTCTCTATCTCCTCTCTCTGTCTGTCCTTCTTCCCTCCTTCCCCCTTCTCTCCTATCTAGCTCTTTGTCTATCTATCTATCTATCTATCTATCTATCTATCTCTTCCCTCCATAATCCCCTTACCCTAAATGTTTAATTATTAAAAGCCTTTTCATAACAGAGAAACAGGTTGGCTCCTGGCAGCAGCACCTCATCTCCTCCAAAGAAAACAGAAGACAAATGGGCACAAAATGGACACAGAACAGCATCCACCTGCAATTCGCTTCATCAAGTGAAAGCACTAACCACTGAACAGAACTGCCTTTCATCTAAACTGATCTCCAGACAGTGGATGGAATCACTGGAATCCACGCCAAGCTGCTCAGTGTGAAGTAGGTTTGTCCTCCTACAGATTTTTTAACCCATAGGATACTCTAAAACCTGGCAGGCCTTGTGCTAACAGAAGACAAATACAGTCCTGATGCCCCTGCCCTCAACAATCATGGAGGGCCCTGAGGAGTGGCTCTAGGTAGTCAATTGAGTAAGTTCTCTTCATTTTCTAAATCAATAACTCAAGTAAATTTTTATCCTTCTCAAAGATCTCTGATATAGTTTGACAGCTGAAAGGTTTTGCCAGTTTAAAACCTCACAAATGTCAGTGTAACTTCTTACCATGTTTTAAATAAAAGGTGTTTTAAGATACACAAATGGAAGTTTTTAAGGTGCATACCTGTAAGTTATACAGGCCTGAAGACAAATGCAAGTTATCAAATTTTTCTCTCATGCTGCCGCTCATTGTCTTAACATTATCCATAAAATGCTGAGCTGTGGTCCAACTCTGACAGAGTACAGCTACTACCATGACTGCAAGATCAAGATTTTAGATTCTCTTTGGTCATTTTCTAAAGATATTTTTCATTGTGCAAAATCATGTCACAGCCATTCTAGCATAAATATGCTACTATTTATACAACATATGTGTCTAAAACTTAGGTATTACAAACTCAAGGAATTCTTGTGAGTTCCAGGGAGCGGAACTGAAAAATTCATCTTTATCACTTCTCTCAATTCCCTGGTCCTGATACCCTCCCTCCTCCTTAATTACCAGGACCTAAAGAAATTTTTTTTTTTCCCAAACTTAACCTTGTCCTCTGCTCTGCCAACATCTTGCCAGGTCCAAGAGACACTGAACAGTTAGTTCCACACCACAAATCCTGGACAGGGCTGAATCAACCAGCTACCCCAGGATGTGGCCAGCACTAAGCTTTCTCAGGTCCCCCAAGACTCCGATTCCACAAACCAGCAGGAAGCAGTCTTGAGAACTTGAGGGCACCATCCCTTTAAATTCTCATGCCTAACTCCTCGCCTTTTTATTATAAGAGAAACATGAAAATGTTATCATTCTGCTGGCCTTCCCTGTCACCTGGGTATGTTGTCCTTTTAAGAGATAAGTTCTGCCCACCCCCAGTCTCCCCACATTCTGTTGAGGCAAGCTGAAGCTGATCTGGCTCTCTCTCTCTCTCTCTCTCTCTCTCTCCCTCCCTCCCTTCTTTCTTCCCTCCCTCCATAATCCCCTTACTCGTACACCTTTTCCAATATCTACTAAAAGGTTCTATACCCAAACTCTCTACACATGGTGTATCTGTCTGTCTCCCACACACCTTGACCTCCCACCCTCCCTCCAGGGGACCTGCCAGGGTGGCATCACTGTAAATCTTTCAATCAAAAATAGAGACGGTGTTTCCAAAATTGAGGCCAAGAGAAAGAATGGAGAGCTAAAAGGAATACATCACTATTTATTAAAATTATAGACTACTAACCCCTTAGGAAATAAGAAAGCTTTTATTTTACAATAAGAGAATTTCATGAGGTATATTTGAAAACACATCTCTGCCAATCTTAGAAAGCTTTTTAGTCATCTTTTCTAATGCTTCAGCTATAAATTACTGCATTAATGAACATAAATACAACAAATAAGGATGAATGTCATTGATGTGTCGAGGTAAAACAAACAAGCAGATGATATGGTTCAATTATTCACTTACTAAGGGGTAAATAAAAGTTCACTGGAAACTTAAATTCCTACCATTTTCATATTCTAAATAATCTTACTTCATGTGGATTTTTTTTAAAGACTTAAGATCATTTTGAATATAGGTAATTACTGGGCTCCAAGTGTACATTCCTTGGTATCACTGAAAAAGTGTATTAAAGTTTACATATTCTTGATGCTTGCATGGCTAGCAAGTGTACATGGTTATTAATTATCCAGCTGCTTACTTTGTATCTGCTTTCATATTTACAGTTGTTAGGGCTAAGTACAGTGTCTGGTCTAAGAAATGTATGCAAAAATCATTTCTCCATGGTGAATGAAGAAGATGGCTGAGAGTCTGGGAATGTTCTTCGTTTTATATTTAGGATAAAGGAGGGAAAAGAAAATTCTTTAATATATAATCAGGACACTGAAGATAAATTCCTGAGAGAGGATAGAAACTCATCCTGTTCACTGACTGTAAAGGATAGTTTCAGTTTTTTCCTGCCAGTCTTTAGATGACTGGGGATTAACCTACTTCATATATGCAAAGTAGATTGAGCAAACCAGGGTTTATGGAAAGAAACCATTTCACACACAGTGTGGGGAAGCTTCGGCTTTGGAGTGTTGAGACCTACTCTCCGGAGGCACATAACCTCTCAGCTGTTAGTTATCCTTTCTGACCCATGCAACAAGATCACCTGCTGCACTCCTGCTTGAAACCACTCTGAGTGAAGCTTATCTTACTGTGTGAGCAACTTCTTTATATCATTTAGTATTCCCCACAAGCAGATTAGACTCACTGTTATTATTCCAATTCTCAAATGCTGAGTTTAAATGATTTGACACTGTGGGGCTCTTTGAAAATATAATTCTATTTTGAGCTTGCTTCAGAAAAAGAAAATTGCACATGTTTAAAATTGCATATAATGGAAATGAGTGAAAGAAATTTCTGAAGTCAGGAGTACATGATCCTAAGGTTGAAAATTTGCAACCCAAAATATTATGATATTTTAAAATTACAAGCCTTTTTAAATTTGATAAAATTGTGCCATGTATTCCTGAATGCCCATCACTGGCATTTCATAAATAATTAATATTGTCACATATTTCTGTAAACATCATTATGGATACAGTCAAGTGCTTACAAGATGATTCACTTTGGAGAGTTAAGTGAAAATTTAAATGTTCCTGCATAGAAGCTACCTGTACACTAGTTGGAAAGATATAAACTAGATGTGTGGAGAGAGAAAAATAAGAATAGGAAGTAGTAATTATGATGGTCTACAAAGATAGGTTAAAGGAAAAGCTAAAAATCAATGAGATCATCATGTAAGGGGTGTCACGTGACACACCTTCTAAGAAAGGGCGAGATATACACAGCCAATTAATGACCAATATGCAATGAGAATTCTAGCAATATGTGCTATATAATTATTTTAAAAAAGTAAATGAGTAGCTAGAAATGGCTTGGTGATGAAAGTGCTGGTCATACAAACATGAGGACCTGAATGTGAATCCCTTCCACCGAGGGTAAAAATGGAGCCTGCTTCCATTTAGTTGTGACTCCAGCATTGGTGAGGGGAGGCAAGGGAATTCAGAGTTCCTTAGTCAGTCCAAGCAGTTGGTGAGCTCTGGGCTTAATGAGAGACACTATCTCAAAAATATAAGCTATATAACAATAGAAGATGATATCAGATAGAGACCTCTGACCTCAACATTCATGTTCACACATATACATATACAACCACATACATATGTGCACTTACACACAAATATAAATATGAGTGCATGAATAGATACCTTTCTTAAATCTCTAATTGTGGTATGCACTTAACTTTTCATGAAAGTGCAAAGTTTATACATTTTCCAATCTTTAGAAGACTTGCTATAGAATATCAGTAAAGAACCAAATAAGTGAAAAGGTAAGATAATGTCTAGTGTTTCTTCCAGGAGCTAACAAAAATCCTTTCCAGGGAATGTGTTGATAGGGTTGACTTTGAAGAATAATCACAATCCAGGTGGAGAAGATAGCATTTGGATAGAAGCAAAGGTTTGTAACAGTGTGCTAGTAATTCTAAAACATATCCTGGAGTCATAACAAGTGAGTCCAGAATTAGGAGCAAACCTGCTGTTAATTCCTAAGGAGAAGCACATTGTCTTAAAGATACAGACACACTTGTTTGATAAGAGTAACTGAGTGTTTTATTAAAACATGGATTTCCGGCCGGGCCGTGGTGGCGCACGCCGTTAATCCCAGCACTCGGGAGGCAGAGGCAGGCGGATCTCTGTGAGTTCGAGACCAGCCTGGTCTACAAGAGCTAGTTCCAGGACAGACTCCAAAACCACAGAGAAACCCTGTCTCGAAAAACCAAAAAAAAAAAAAAAAAAAAAAAACAAACATGGATTTCCAGGTTCTACTTCTCAAGTTTCCCACTTAGGCGATAGGTTGGTATCTCTATTGTCAATGTCTTAGAGAACTTGGATTTGGGTGAAGTTTATAAATTAATATTCAACAAAGATCTAGGGAGGAACTCTAAACTATACAGAGGTTTAAACAGCAGTTCGGGAACTCACACTCTTCATGATGCTGCATAAGTCAAAAACATTGATATGCCACTTACCACCCAGTAACTCATAACGACAGGTAAAAGCTTTTGCATATCCGCCTCAAACCTTCTTCATAATTCTTTTGAGAGAGAATGATGGCTGGTCCTTTCTGAAGTCTGCTTTGGTTTCCTGAAGCTTAATTAAACTGCAATGATTCTAGCTAAATTCTTTCCTCCGGTTCTCACAATTAGCCCTGGAGAACTAGTAGTAGAGGAAAGAGCTTTTGACGTGCAGCCTTCAGCCAGTTTCTATCTCTTCACTTGTTCATAGCTCAGCATTCTCTTTATATTCACTTTTTAAACAGCTAAGCCATAATGACGATCCATAATCAATCCATTCTGTCATCATTCATGCAGCAAATATCAATTGCCTATCACAGGGTAGGTACTACACAGGGAACACAGCAATGAATGCAAACCAAAGTTTGTGAGTTGTTTTTAAGAATTTGGAGTAGTGGATCAGATAAAACATTATTGTTTTATAATAAAATATATTTAGGGACAATGTAGGAGTGAAACCCATACATTACCTATAAATGGGGTCATAGAAGATTTCACAGAGAAGTGATGTTTGACTTGAATGACACAAAGAGTAGAGTTTCTAAGTGCTAAGTGCAGAGAAGCAGAAAACACTGGCATTTATCCACTTCTTATTGTACCCCTAATCCTTGTTACAATTTCTTCAAGATATTTATCACTATCTCTGTTTCATACTTTTAATGTACATTAAGTAGGATCAATAACAGCCCCCTTAGCTTATGCCAGGAGAATTAAAGCAACTTGCCCAGGTTCACCTGAATATTCTCTAACTATTGTCTGACTCTTGCTTTGGAAACAAACGCTGAAACCATATAATTTTCATGCAGCTTCATGTTTCACCATCAACAATTCATACAGTACCAGGCATGATTCATGTATAGTATAAGCAGGTATAAAATTTCAACCACAAGTCACTATAGACATATGTTTTATGGGGCTTGAAGTTGGCTTCACGAAAATACTTTGAGCTTTCCACAGAGAAAGTGGCTCCATTTGTCATCACTCCAGGCACCCTTGTCACCAACACATGCTCTGGGAGTCATTGGTTTAATTGTGAAAAACAAAACAAAAAGCAAAACCAACATTCCATGATTTACAAAACCCAGACAAGAAATGCATCATCTCCTACCTGGAAGTTTGCTAGGTTGAGGCATTTGTGGTCAGCCACAAATCTTACTGAAAATGAACACAACATTTGAGAATAATGGGAGATGATAAATTGGAAACACAGAAACGACTTAATATGTGATTTTTAAAAGCCAGTCACATGGGTGGAAAGTTTCCAACTTATAGCAATGTGGGAAGTTATTTCCACGGTGTGTTTGATTAGAAAGTATTTCAGGATATATTAGTGTAAGCATTAGCAAGTCTCCTAAACAAACCACCTGCAAGGAGCATAGAGGTTTTTCAAATGTATCCGTTTCCACTTAGCTCGTGCTAGACCCAATGGCTCCCAACCACGGCACTTTACAAACTCTTTTATCTTATGTATAATAGTGTGAAATCTCTTGTTCATATTCTTTTTCTGATATATTTAGGTTAAAAAGAAATTGAAATACCTTTATTTTTTTTTTTTATAAACCACATTACCCTCGTTCCTAAAGAATTTTTTTCTCTTTCAATCCTAGCTAATCAGTCAGTTAACCTGATACCCTTCTTTCTCTCTTGGGATACTGATTTACTTCGAATTCACTGAGGCAAAACCTTGAATCAACTAGCAAATAATAGTTGACCTGGAAAGCAGTGTTTTTACTTGGTTTGCCAATGTTTGAGCTCAGTCATTTTGATACAGGGAGCACTTGAAAGTTTGGAATAAAGAGAAGCTAACACCCAGAGAAGAAAAGAGCCAAATGCTTCTGTCTTTAAACAAAAGTGGTAGGAAAATACAGCAAGCCTCAGACGTTTTATCAAGACTGACCACCATGAATTGATTGTTGGAAATAAAAGTGAACATAACAATAAGAACAATTTGCAACATTGTGTTAGACATGGGCCTTTTATGCATGGTCATTATTATTCAGAAAACGAGCCAGAGAAAGCCAGCTTACTACATTATCTCAGTGGAGCCATTGCTCTCTCTCTGTCTCTCTCTCTCATTCACGCACACATGCACGCGCGTGCGCGCGCGCACACACACACACACACACACACACACACAGGAGTGGACTATTCCAAGGAATGCAGCTTGAGTCTGAAAAACAGAGTGCACAGCTAATGAAAACATCAGTATTACAGAGTCACAAATTGGTACACACAAGTCACCTCAAAGTATTTGTATAACAATGTACACACCCAGACACTAACCTTGAATTTTAAAAATGAATATTATCTTCAACGTTCCTGTCAAAGGATCCACATCTTTGCCAAGTTCCCACAGTAATTTTATCAAGTTTGAAGACTGCCAATGATTCTTATGACTCTGCTTTCCCTGTGTCCACCACAATTATCATTAATAGTCACTGAAGTCCTCTTACATATTCATCTCAGCCTCTGGCAGTGATGAAGTATCCAAATTTGTCCCTACTTGTATTGATCTCTTAAGAAACTGAGTGACTGAGAACAATAAAAATATATTATCTCACAGCTTGATAGACCGGAAATCTTGGACTAATGGCAAGTGCCAAGGCCATGAAGGAGAACCCATGCCAGGCTATTTTCCCAGCTTCTGAACATATTTGCTGCTTTGTACCCTCACTATCTAGTGCTCAAACAGCATTCTCTCTCTCTCTCTCTCTCTCTCTCTCTCTCTCTCTCTCTCTCTCTCTGTGTGTGTGTGTGTGTGTGTGTGTGTGTGTGTGTGTGTGTGTAGTTGCTTTCAGGGTCTAGGTGAAATTTATCATGTAGTCATATTGGAATAGGCTCATCCCATCAAATTTTCCTTCTCTTGATCATCTTCAAAGACACTTTTTTCCAAACTTGTTTGGTACTAGGGGCTCAGGATTTCCACTTCTTTGGAGACAAAATTCATCCTTTAGCCCTCGGCTTCTTCATTCAAACAAGTGTTTATAAATGAGAGTCTATGAGCTAGTGAAAATTTCAGGCCATGGGTATGTTAAAATGAACAGGACCGTGTCAGAATGAGAATGGTTTCCTTAAGATGGTTCTGTTAATATATGAATAATAAGCACATATTACATCTAGAAAGAAATGCTTCACGAATTCAATCACTGATAATCTCCATCATATAGAGTAATATACTAGGAGCATAAAAGAAATTGAATCTACTTAAAGCCAGGGGAGAAATGGGTTATCACCAAGGAAGAGGACAGATATATTTAAAAACCTCTAGGAGTTGGGCTAAAGATCTAGAAATTGTTAAGAGCAGTATAGGCCCAGATAACAAGTACAACTGAAAACAAGGAGACAAAAAATCATGGGCTATTTGGAGAACTGTGAGTGGATCTGTTAGCCTCTGTGAAACATAAGTGTAGATTGAGGGGTGTGGCAGGAGGGAACGTTCTCAGCAGAGACCTGGAGTCTGCACTTTATCTAGTAATCAGTGGAGTCAACGTAAAGAAGAAAGAGGATTGCCAGCAGGTTTCAAGAAACTCCTTCTGAGAGCCCAAAGGGAGGAGGATGGAACGAGGCAGGTCTGGGACACATAGACTACTGTGGTGGTCAGGGAAGCAATGATAAAGACTTGAACTAAGACAGTGACAGCACAGTAGACAAAAGGAAGGGCAGAGGTTTGAGAGGAATGGGGAGGAAGGTTCAAATTTACAGTGTTCAGTTAAATGTTAGGGGAGGGGACAAGTGAAGACAGAGAAAATATCTTATCAGAGAAGGTAAGTTTTGCTCCAACTTACAGATGATTCCAGAAAGTGTTCTCTGCCTAAAAGTGTTTGCTTTCATGAAGAAGAAAGAGCTCACCTTTATACTCAGTCTCACGGTGTGTCTGGAGAGTGGCCCAGTTTGTCTCCTGTGCTCTGTCCTCACACTACCTTTTCAGGTCTGTATTCATGTAAACTTCCTATATACATTCTTTGATGCATGGGCACCCTCATCCTCAGTGCAGACTGAATCACAGACACATTTGCAAACATGCTGGTTGCTTTACATATTTCCTACTAAGGAGCATAATGTAGATGGTTTTCTGTCAAAGTAAATAAATGTTTAACTACAATGATTACAGAAGACAATACTGTCCTCCTCCCTCTGCCTTAGCTTTCTGGCCAGTAAGTAGGCAAGCTTCCTGCAGGTAGGCTGCTCTAATACTCCGACACCATTGATGGGACCCTTTAAGCTACAAGTCTCACTCTGCCCCAAAACATTCCTATCCCCCTCAACCTCAGAGGAACTCTGAAACACAGGCTGCAACTGTACAGAAAGGACCAAGAGATGAGTGACACCCCACATTTTCTAAGCCCTCCATACTGAGTCAAAACCCAGGGCCCCTCCCCCACCTGCCTCAGCTTCCCTAGCAAGCCAGCAGTTATGCTGATCCAACACCCACAGCCCATCCGTCAGACCCTGTAAGCTACAAGTTCCACTCTGTCCCCAAACCTTACTATTACCCCGTGACCTCAGAAGAACTCTGAAACACAGGCTGCTGCTGCACAGAGTGGACCAAGAGAGCAGATTAAGAGTACAGACCAAGGGAGCCAACCAAGAGAGACCTCAGTGGCTCCCTGAGACACAAACAGTGACAGTACAAAGCAGACCAAGAACAGTTCCCAATGACACAGACAGACACTCCAAGGATTGGACCAAGAGGCAAAAACACTGCCAGCACCAATGGAAGAAGAAATGGGTAGGAACCAATGTAAGAATTCATTCAACGACCTGAAAAGCAACATGTAAACACCAGAACCCAGTGGTCATACAATGGCAAGACTTGATCATCCTATCCCAGAAGGAGCAGAAGAAAATGATTTTAAATGAAACTTTATGAGGATGATGGAGACCTTTAAAGAAAAAAAATGAAAAGTTTCCTTAATAAAATTGGAAAAAATCAATAAATCTCTTCAAGGAACCCAAGAAAAAAACAATCAAACTGGTGAAGCAAACAGTTCAAGATTTGAAAACTAAAATAGAGGCAATAAAGAAAACACAAACTGAGGTAATTCTGGAAATGGAAAATCTGGGTAAACAAATGGGAACTACAGAGGCAAGGATAACCAACAGAATACAAGGGATAGAAGAGAGAATCTCGGATGTTTAAGATGTTATAGAGGAAATAGACTTATCTGTTGAAGAAAATGCTAAATCCAACAATTTCTTAACACAAATCATCTAGGAAATCTGGGATTCCATGAAAAGATCAAACCTAAGAATATTAGAGATAGAAGAAGGAGAAGAATTCCAGCTCAAAAACACAGAAAAAAATATTCAACAAAGCCATAAAAGAAAACTTTCCTAACCTAAAGAAGGATATCCCTATGAAGGTACAAGAAGCTGACAGAACATCAAATAGACAGGACAATTTTTTTTAAAAAAGTCCCCTCACCATATAATAAGCAAAATGCAAAACATACAGAACAAAGAAACAGCATTAATAACTGCAAAGGAAAAAGGACAAGTAATATATGAAGGCAGACCTATCAGAATCCAACTTCTCAATGGAAATCATGAAAGCCAGAAGGTCCTGGACAGATGTGATGCAGATACTAAGAGACCATGAATGCAAGCACAGACTACTCAGCAAAGTTTTCAATCACCATCGATGGAGAAAATAAGATATTCCATTACAAAACCAGATTTAAACAATACATATCCACAAACCCAGTTCTACAGAAAGTACTAGAAGGAAAACTCCAATCCAAAGAAGGTAACTGCACCCACAAAAACACAGACAACAGATAACCTCACACCAGCAAACCCCAAAGAAAGGAAATACATAAAAAGTACCACCAAAAATTATAGAAATTAACAATAACTGGTCATTAATATCTCTTAATATCAATGGACTCAATTCACCTATAAAAAGACACAGGCTAAGAGAATCAATACAAAAGCAAGATCTATCTTTCTGCTCTATGCAAGAAATACATCTCAACCTCAAAGGTAGACATACCTCAGAGTAAAGGATTGTGAAAAGATTTTTTTCAAGCAAATGGACCTAAGAAACAAGAGTATGTAGTTATCCTAATATCTAACAGATTAGATTTCAAACTAAAATCAATAAGAAGAGATGGAGAAGGACACTTTATACTGACCACAGGTACAATCCATCCAAGTGAAGTCTCAGTCTTCAACATCTATGTCCTAAACACAAGAGCAGCCACATGTGTAAAAGAAATAATGCTAAAACTTAAATATCACGTTAAAGCCCACACATTAAAAGTAGGAGGCTTCAACGTTCCACTCTCCACAATGGACAGGTCAACCAGACAGAAACTTAACAGAGAAATAAAAGATCTAAAAGATGTTATGACTCAAATGGACTTAACAGACTTCTACAGAAGTTGGATGAGCACTCACACAGAAGCTAGTTGAACACACACACTCCTAACCATAGCAGCAACATCACCATTTCTTCTGCACTAATATTTCCACTTGGGGTGCCACCCATGGGAGGGTACCTTCACCCGTGCACCAATGTCCGCTGGGCTTCTATGCATTAGGGTTAGGTGTTAGCTGTGGGAGAAGCTGCAGCAGTCTCCCTATGGCTCAGGCTGAAGTGCATTCAAAGCAACTTCTTTAAGCTTTGGTTCTAAAAGCATTACTGGAATCTATGAATGAAATGAAAATGTTTTGAAACCCAAGTCCCTTTAATAGCCCAGGCAATCATCAGTAAATTGCCGACTTTACAGGTATCATTTTCAGTAAGGGTCAGGAAAATTCATTCATTAGAATTACGGGAGATAAAAATTTAAACGTCTCTGTAATATTTATAGGAAAAGTGTCATCAGCATAAAGCGGCCTTAAATCACACTCATTCATTATTAACCATTCCTCTACATTTCTGAGTGAAGTTTCTAATGGGCTGAAATCTCCTCAGCTGCAATAACATCATGATATCTATTTATAGCCAGGTGGACTTTGGTTATGGAAGGACCTTTTCAGGTTGGGTATTAAAACAGGTTTCCCCTTTGGGAGGGAGACATCAAACTTTAAATGAATTTAAGTCATTATTTAATAAGTAGGAGGGCTTGCTGCATTTTGGAAAAATCTACTAATTATAAGTATATGGTACTTGGCTTTAGTGTACAATCACACAATTTGTCGAAAGCTACCCTTTGGTTTTTATTTTGTTTTGTTTTAATTTTAAAACAATTCTCTCAGTGTGCATGCAAAGCAGGAGGGAAGGGTGGGTAACAGCAGATTGAAGCTTGCAGAGAAAAACAGGATTGCTATGGGTCCCTGCTACTATTAAGCAATCTGGAGACCAAGTACTCCATCCTCTCTTGTAAAATCAATCATTTTCCTGCTAATGGCTACTACCTTCCTGCCAGTATCTTTTATGATGATAGTTCCCCTTATAACAATCATGCATAATTTGAGAGCATGCATTTAAACACACAGACTAAAGAGTAGCCACCGTTTTGTGTTCATTTACTATCCATATATGACAACACCTATGTAATTACTTACTACTCAATTTGCAAATTTGTACTTTATTTTTGCTAAGGAGGCCTCAGGGTACAACCAAATCATTAATTACGATATTTAAAATATTTAAAAGTAGTGATGGCCCTAGAGAAACTTAACAACTGTGAAGCAGAAAACGAACTTAAAATAGCAACAGGCATGAGCCTTTGCTTGCCCTTCACTGTCCCAGTTACACAGGTAATCTCAGGCATGAACAGGATAATTGAATCATTCCTCCACATCTCTCTCCAGTTACAGATCTGTTACAAAACTAACAGAATTGATATTCTTCCTTGAAATATTCACAAAACGATGCAACATTATATAATGAAATATATCTTCATCAGTCGATAGGAAACATTTGATTGCATACTTATCCATTCTTGGTATGTATTGATTATTAGATGAATTTAGTGTATTTGTTAAACTTGTATGGACATGTTTAAGAGCTAACATTGCAATCAAAGAACTTCCAGGAGGCATTGACATAAAAACAGGAAAATGACATGTGGATGTCAGATCAAAGTTAGGAAATCAAAATAGGGAATCTAAACCCTTAAGTTTTAAGGAAACAGGATGAATAAATAATAAATAAGAGTCTAATGACACCATTGAGCTTTATTGGTATATGGATATTCAAATGACAACAATGCAAAAGTCCTGGTGACTGGCTGGAATTTCAATACCTATTAACAACACCAACTCCAAAGTCAGATCAAGTTGTATGAGAGCGTGATGGATGGACTATGGAACAAAGGCTACAAGTGTTGTAAATAAAATATATCTTTGTATGTTCTTTTTTCTTAAAATTGGTAGACATGGACAACATGATAACGTTCCTCAGGTAACATTTTACCAATTTCACTGGAAATTTTCTCAAAACTAAACTCATAGTTATTCTCACCAAACCCAACCAAGTGATTTTAGAAATAATGACAGTCCATGGAGGGCAATCACTTAGTATGTGCTGAGCACTTACTGGGTGTAGCATCGATGTCTTATGTAGACTCAAATCCTCCCTGGGTGGTGGGTCTGAACACTGGGAAGTGAATGTGACTAGGGTGCAATATGTGAACTCCCAAATAATCAATAAAAAATACTATGCTTAAAAATGACCTATCATAGAGACTAGGACATAAAGATGATTTAAACCAAAATTCTGATTCCAGAGCCCTAAATATTTAAAGAAAATAAATTTAAAATTCCTCTTTTTTAATCCAATATCTGATATCATATTTTAATTGAAAGTAATTCCCCTGGCAAGGGATTATATGAACATATTAAATCAGTAATTAAGACTCAGAACTCAGTGGGTTGATGTTCATTGCATTTAGCATTGTTTTCTATCACAGTCTGCCATCTCCTTGTCCAGCATCAATGGGCACACAGACACTCGGGCCCCCATGTCTGCCTCTGCTTAGCCCCTTTCTGCACATGCAGCAGTCTCTCTCATGCATCTCAGTCTCCTAAGACCTTATCGCACTAACACTTGAGTAATTTCCGCTGTTTTGTCTCTGCTCAGATCTGTGTGATCATCCTCCCTTTCTCTCAAACAGACTTTCCTTTAACATCTCCACTCTCTACTCTCCTGCTTGATTCTCTCTTTTCCTATGAGAAGGTTTGTACTCACTATCCAAGGCTCCACCATGAATTTTACACCGTGGTGTGCCCTTCTTTACACTCCGAAGTTACTTACTTTGCTGGAGAGTTAGGGTATGCTAGTATATGAAGACATGAGAAGGACAATGAAGTTTCATTTTATATAACAGAAAAGAGAATCAAAGCAGTGCTATAGACTGGGGATTCTGTTACTTTATTTGTGCTTTGTCCAGTGTTTAGTAAATTCAATTTTTACACAAGTCACATCATTGCATATCTATTCCAATATGAAGTCACAAACTAATTAATAAGCCAATTCCCATTTGTAACTCTGTCTTCATTTATGAATTACTTCATATCTTGCTATAGTTCCTCATACAACAGTTACTAACTTTGTGAATTCTGCACTGTTTTTAAAAAAACAAAATTTGAAAAAAATAATCACATAGAACATAGTAAGCCCAGGAATACTGTGTTTTGGAGAACAAGTGTATAACCATCATAACTACAGTAACATATCACGCAAAATAGATTAGGAAATTCAGGATTTGAGTATGCCTGGAAAGAGGAATAGAGGGATGGTTTCTGATGATGAATACACTGGTTGGAAATAAGACAAAGATGTTTGGCAGAGTGGATGTAAAATGACCAAAAATCTAGCTACTAGAGGGGTATTCAGAAAAAATTCATATTTGAAAATATCACATGAAAATCATATTAATCTCGCACCAGTAAGGAACAAGCTTCTAAGGTTGGCACTGACTGAAAACATTTGACAGAATTTTGACAGTCAGGCTAAAATCGATCAAAATTTATTTCTCTCTAAATAAAAGATGATAATTTTTTATTAAAAATTTCCGCTTCCTCCCTGCCTCCCTTTTCCCTCTTCCTCCCCCACTCCTCACCCCCTTACTCCCCTTCCCCTCCCTCTCCAGTCCAAAGAGCAGTCAGGGTTCCCTGCCCTGTGGGAAGTCCAAGGTCCTCCGGACTCCATCCGGTCTAGGAAGGTGAGCATCCAAACAGGCTAGGCTACCACAAAGCCAGTACACGCAGTAGGATCAAAACCCAGTGCCATTGTCCTTGGCTGCTCAGCAGCCCTCATTGTCCGCCATGTTCAGAGAGTCCACTTTTACCCCATGCTTTTTCAGTCCCAGTCCAGCTGGCCTTGGTGAACTCCTGTTAGATCAACCCCACCGTCTCAGTGGGTGGGTGCACCCCTCGAGGTCCTGACTTCTTTGCTTGGAGCACTGGACTGAGCTCCCAAGTCCAAAGGAGGAGCAGAAAGAGCGAGAACATGAGTAAAAGATGATAATTTAAGAAAGGATATCTAGGCAGAAAGTGAGGGTCACTTTCTCTGCACTTGAAAACAAGTAGGCCACTGTAGGTACTTAGTAGATTTAAAACTAGAAATTAATGTGAGATAATCCTATAAATACTCATTTATATACATTTGCAACTAGAGCAAGCAGTAGGAGTCTCTTCTGATATGATGTTGAGTATAATGAAGACATATACTAATTTCTTTCCTAGTGTTTATTTTTATAGCTTTTATATATATATATTATATAATAGAGCATATTAACTATATTTACACTGGAATTAGAGATCCAGATGCAAACACTGATTCTACTAATTTATCTTAGCAAGCACTTAATTTCTCTGGCTGCTTTATTTTCTCTCCGAGCTAAATAGAAACAGTAATACTTACTGTGTTCCACTAACCTCAATCAGTGCAGCATGAAGAGCTAGCTGGAGAGTCCAGCTGTAAAGGCTCAGTCAAGGACTAGATTCATCCTGGCCAGTGAGATATGAGACCAGCACAGTCTACAGATATGGAAGATGAAGTGGGGCATATATGCTAAAGGTAACTCTCTAGGGCATATGAGAGAGTCCCACCACTACCCTGGTATACGACACCAATAGGACTGAGAAAGGTTCTGCTGAATGCAACAAAATTATGATAGAAAGTCCACCCAAATGACATTTGTTTAGCTTGAATGGGATTCTATACCCACAAATATTGTTTTACAGGTTTGAACTGGACCCATAAACTGCATTTCCATCACAAGAATGGCAGTGTCAACATTACAATAGGTAGAGCAACCTGAGAGCCTTCCCTCTCAAATCAGAAGTGAGACAAAAGTACTCGCTTTTTCCCACTTACTCAGTAGATTAAAGTTTTTGAGAAAGCAATAAAACAAGAGAAGAGAATAAAAGAAGTGCAACAGTAAAGAAAAATTCAAAGTATCTTAATTTGAATATTACATGATTTTATATATAAGAGACTCTGAAGACTGCCAAAACCACTTAAAACTAAAAATACTTTCAACAAAGTAGTAGAATACAAGATGAAAACATAAAAATTAATAGTCTTGTTATACACAAATATATAAGATGTTGAGAAATAAATTAAGGAATTATTTCTATTCCTTGTATCTT
Source organism: Microtus oregoni (assembly GCF_018167655.1). Taxonomy (NCBI): domain Eukaryota; kingdom Metazoa; phylum Chordata; class Mammalia; order Rodentia; family Cricetidae; genus Microtus; species Microtus oregoni. The sequence continues at coordinate 9,082,254 of NW_024543090.1, forward strand.
CAAAAGGAATAAAGTATCTTGGAATAAGCATAGCTAATATGATAAAAGATTTCTTCAGTGAAAATTATAAAATAGTGAACCCACCTATCCTTCTGCAACCTTGGTGGAACTCTGAAACAAAGCTTGCTCCAAAATTGAGGGACCTTACTAGGTGAATGGAAGGCCACATGGTGGGACACCATACTCTCTAGGACCTCCACAGTGGGACAATACACCGCCCCCTCAACTCCCTAGGCTTTTCTAGCCAGCCAGCAGGGAGTTTCCTGCAGGTAGGCTCCCCCAAAACCCAAACCCATTCACTGGACCCCCCCAAGCTACTAGCCACACCCTGCCTAAGAGCTGAGAGCTTGCTGTAATACTGAGGGACTAAGAGCTTGCTACAACACTGAGGGGATTAAGAGAGAGCACCAAGAGAGCAAACAAGGAGAGAAGACCAAGAGAGCAGGCTTATAGAGACCTCAGAGGCTTTCTCAGACACACATTGACAGTACAAGAAAAATTCCCAAACACTCAGACAGTCACTGCAAGGATTGGACCAAGATGCAAAGACACTGATGGCCTCATTTGAAGGAAGAGATGAGTAGGTGCCAATGCAAGATTTCCTCCAACAACCTAAAAAGCACCATGGTAACACCAGAACCCAGTAGTCACACAAGAAGACTTGATCATCCTAACCCAGAAGAAATAGAAGAAAAAGGCTTTAAACATAACTTTATGAAAATGATGGAGACCTTTAAAAAGGAAATGAAAAATTTCCTTAAAGAAATAGAGGAAAGGACAAACAAAAATTGGAAGAAATTAATAAATCCCTCAAAGAAACCAAAGAAAACCAAGGGAAAAAAAAACATTAAACAAATGAAGCAAACTGTTCAAGACTAGAAGACTAAAATAGAGGTGATAAAGAAAACACAAACCAAGGGAGTTCTGGATATGAAAAATCTGGGTAAATGATCAGGACCTATAGAGACAAGATTAACCAACAAAATACAAGAGATAGAAGAAAGAATCTCAGGTGCTGAAGATACTGTAGAGGAAATAAACTCATTGGTCAAAAAAAACATTAAATCCAACAAATTCTCAACACAAATTATCAAGGAAATCTGGGACACCATGAAAAGACCAAATGTAAGAATAAGGATAGAAGAGGGAGAATAACACTATCTCAAAAGCAAAGAAAATATATTGAACAAAATTATAGAAGAAAACTTTCCCAACCTAAAGAAGGATATTTTTATGAAGGTACAAGAAGCTTACAGAACACCAAATAGACTGGTCCCTTACCATATAAAAATCAAAACACAAAACATACAGAATAAAGAAAGAATATTAAGAGCTGCAAAAGAAAAAAGATCAAGTAACATATAAAGGTAAATCCAGAATTGCACCCGACTTCTCAATTGAAACCATGAAAGCAAAAAGGTTCTGGATAGATGTGCTGCAGACACTAAGAGACTATGGATGCAAGCCCAGACCAAGCAAAGCTTTCAATCACCATCAATGGAGAAAACAAGATATTCCGTGACCAAAACAAATTTAACCAATCTGTATCCACAAACCCAGCCCTACAGAAAGTACTAGAAGGAAAACCCCAACCCAAGGAAGCTAACTGCATCTAGTAACCCCCCACCAGCATAACCCAAAGAAGGTAAACACACAAATATTACTACTGGAAAAAAAAAACAGAATTAACAACCACTGGTCATTAATATTACTTAATATCAATAGATTCAATTTACCTATAAAAAGATACAGGCTAAGAGAGTGGATATGAAAACATGATCCAGGGTAGAAAGGAGCTGCGGGCTGCTTCCTGCTGGCTCAGCTTCCGGCCACCTGGCTACCTTATGCCTGAAATAACAACACACAAATTGTATTCTATTAAACACTGCTTGGCCCATTAGCTCTAGCCTCTTACTGGCTAACTCTCACGTCTTGATTAACCCATTTCTATTAATGAGTGTAGCACGACAAGGTGGTGGCTTACCGGGAAGGATCTTAACCTGCATCCATCTCGGAGAGGAGAGCTACGGTGTCTCGCTCACTTCCTTTCTTCCCAGCATTCTGTTTGGTCTAGTCTACCTATCTAAATTCTGCCCTATCAGGCCAAGCAGGTTTTTTTTTTATTAATTAACCAATGAAAGCAACAGATAGATAGATGACCCACCTACATCAATCCAGCATTCTGGTGTATACAAGAAACACACCTCAACCTCAAAGACAGACACTACCTCAGAGTAAAGGGTTGGGAAAATGTTTTCCAATCAAATGGACCTAAGAAACAAGCAGGTGTAGCTATCCTAATATCTAAAAATAATAATTTTAAACAATGTATGCAAACCTACACGATACTATGAAAGCAGTGTTAAAGAGGAAAGTTCATAGCACTAAGTGCCCACATAAAAAATTGGAGAAAGTTCACACCCATGACCTAACAGCACACCTGAAAACTCTAGAAAAAAAGAAACAGACTTACCCAAGAGGAGCAGTAGATGGGAAATAATCAAATTGAGGGATGTAATCAATAAAACAGAAACAAAGAAAACAATACAAAGAATTAATGAAATTCTGCTTGAACATTCTGAGTCATTGAATTGCAGGTGCATGAATGTCTTCCATCTTGTTATGCTTGATTTGATTTTTTAAAATCAATATGACTATTATATATGTCTGGGTGAATATGCACCACCTGGGTACCTGGTCATCAAAGTGATCAAAACATCTCAGAATTCCTGGTCATGGAACAATGGAAAGTTGTGACCACCATGTAAGTACTGGAAAATATGCCCACCTCAATTCAAGGCCAACAAGAACTCTGAATTACTCTGCCCTCTCTCCAGCTCTGTGTTGATTATTTATGACCAACATTTATATTTCTAGTGTTTTCATCTGTCCATTTGTAACTGCTTTATATATGAAGTTCCTTTCTACAAAATGTTATTGGTATTTCTGTTTAAGTTAGGGTACTTCAGATGTCTGGATGATGAATAAAGAACTGGAGTAAAAACAAAAAACAAAAACAAAAAAAAAGAGGTGGTTCTTTGAGAAAATCAACAAGATAGACAAACCTTTATCCAAACTAATCAAAAGGCAGAGAGCAAACATCCAAATTAACAAAATCAGAAATGAAAAGGGGACATAACAACAGACACATTGAGGATACCAGAGAATCATTAGGTCATACTCCAAAAATCTGTACTTTAGAATATTGGAAATTGTAAAAGAAATGGACAATTTTTAGATAGATACCATATACCAAAATTAAATCAAGAACAGGTGAGCAATTTAAATAGACCTACAAACTACAAGGAAATAGAAGCTGTCATCAAAAACTTCTTAACCAAAAAAAGCCCAGGGCCAGATGGTTTTAGTGCAAAATTCTACCAGAACGTCCAAGAAGAACTAATATGTATACTCCTCAAAGTGTTCCACATAATAGAAACAGAAAGAACATTACTAATATAACCCCAGTATCACAGACACTGAGAGCACCAATAAATAAATGGGACCTCCTGAAACTGAGAAGCTTCTGAAAAGCAAAGGACATAGTCAATAAGACAAAAAGGCAGCCCACTGAATAGGAAAAGATCTTTGCCAACCCCACATCAGACAAAGGACTGATCTCCAAAATATATAAAGAACTGAAAAAAATTAGACATTAAAATTCTAAATAACCCAATTAAAAATGGGGTACTAAACTGAACTGAGAATTCTCAGCAGAAGAATCTCAAATGGCTAAAAGATAATTAAGGAATTATTCAACATCCTTAATCATCAAGGAAATACAAATCAAAACAAATCTGAGATACCATCTTACAACTGTCAGAATGGCTATGATCAAAAACACCAAAGATAGCCTATGCTGGAGAGGACATCTATTGCTGGTGAGAATGCAACCTTGTACAACCACTTTGAAAATCAGTATGGCAGTTTCTCAGAAAATTGGGAATCAACCTACCTCAGGATCCAACAATACCTCTCTTGGGTATATGCCCAAAGATGCTCAATTATACTCCAAAAGCATTTGTTCAACTATGTTCATAGCAGCATTATTTGTAATAGCCAGAACCTGGAAACAATCTAGATGTCCCTCAGTTGAAGAATGGATAAAGAAAATGCACATTTACACATTAGAATACTAATAATGGTAAAAAACTATGACATCTTGAGATTTGCATGCAAATGGATGAAATTAGAAAGCGTTATCCTGGGTGAGGTAACCCAGACCCAAAAAAGATGAGCATGGTATGTACTTACTCATAAGTGCATACTAGCTATAAACAAAGGACATTGTGCCTATAGTTCATGATCCTAGAGAAGCTAATAAGGTGAACCCTAGGAAAAACATACATAGATCCACCTGGAAGTTGGAAACAGACAAGATCGCCTGATAAAATTGGGAACATGGGGGTGGGAGAGAGCAGAGGGTAGAAGGGGAAGAGGATAGGAGAAGGGGAGAGTTGAGGAGAACTTGAGGGAATGGGATAGTTGAGATGGAGTAAGGACAGGGATGAGAGCAAGGAAAAAGATCTCTTGATTGAGGGAGCCATTATAAGGTTAGCAGAAACCTAGCTCTAGAGAAATTGCCAGGAAATCCACAAGGATAACCCTGGCTAAGACCCTTAGAAATAGAGGAGAGGGGCCCCAATTTTGATTTGTCCTGTAGTCAGACTGATGAATATCTTACATATCACCATTGAACCTTCATTCAGCAACTGATGGAAACAGAGGCAGAGACCCACATCGGAGCACTGGTCTGAACTCTCAAAGTCCAGTTGAAGGGTTGAAGGAATGAGCAAAGTGGCAAAATATGAGCAAAATGTCAAAACCATGCTGGATTCACCCAATGAAACAGTCTACTTAAGAAAATAGGAGCTCAACAACTCCAGCCAGACTGGGAAGGAACAAGCATAGAATCAAACTAATCCCTCTGAATGTGTTTGACAGTTGATTTGTTGGGGCAGACTGGCAGTGGCACCAGGATTTATTCCTACTGCATGTACTGGCTTTTTAGGATCCTATTCTCTTTGGATGGATACCTTGCTCAGCCTAGATATAATAGGGAGGTCCTTGGACCTTCCAAAAAGCAATGTGCCTTACCCCCTCTGAGGATTAGATGGGGGTGGGGTGGGAGGGTGTGTGGAGGGAGTGGGAGGAAAGGAAGGAATGGGAACTTGGATTGGTATTTTTTTAAAAAATGTAATAAATTAAAAAATTATAAAAGAGTAAACAGAAAAATTGAAGAGAATATAAAATTAGAACAAGAATTGACAACTAGAATTGTATTAGCTTAAAACCCACTTACAAAACAGTCAGCTGAAGAAATAGCTTGCACAATGTAAATCTTTTCTAGCTGACAAACAGTTCATACCTAAAGCATAATAAGAACCAAATGCCAAAAAAAAGTACAAAGAGTGAGGCACAAATCATGGAATAGTATGGTTTGAATGTTTGTGTCCCAACCAAATTTCATGTTGAAATTTCATTGCAAATATAGTAATATTAGGAGATAATTAATTTAATGGGATTAATAAGTTATAAAAAAGTGAGGCAAAATGCCCCCACACACATAAAAACTGCAAAGAAACTAAATAACTCAGTCAACAAATAAACTAATGAAATGAACAGAACATTCTCAAAAGATGAAGCACAAATGAAAATAAAAAAAAAAATCAGTGAACATCACTAGTTACCAGAGAAATGCAAATGAAAATTTTGTTTTTATTTCATCTCATCTCAGTCAAATTGACATCATTAAACCTTAAATAACAGCTAATGTTTGTGAAGATATGGCAAAGAGGCAACCCTTATACAGTGATGGTAGAAGCTAAGTTAATCCAGTCAGCATGGCATCAGTGTAGAGATACAACAAACACAACACACATACACACAAAAGAAAGGGAGAAAAGGAAGAAAGGAAGGAAGGAAGGAAGGAAGGAAGGAAGAATTTATGTTCCATATGACCTAGATATACCAGTCTTGGATAGTTATCAAAAGGATTCTGAATCAGTATATCACAATTTCTTGCGCACTATTTTTTTTGTGTTAACTACAAAAGTTAAGTTGTGCAACCAACATTAGCATTCATTAACAACGGAATAAGTATATAAATGATGAAACTTTACACACCACAAAAGAGCAAAATTATGTGACTTTCAGGAAAGTGATGCAAGGAGAGACTGTCATATCAAGCGAATTAATTCAGACTCAGACAAACATAGTTTCTATTATCTGCAGATACTAGATTTGATGTCAATACAGAACATCATGTGCCTCTCTATAACATGAAAGGGGAGTCTCGACTGTCTAGTTGGGAGAAAAAAAATGACATTAACGAGAGAGGGAAACAGAGAGACAGGGAAGGGTGTGGAGTATAATGAGGAACATGGTCAACGCATTTTGCATACTCTGAGATGACATATTTATGAAACCCAATACTGTGTGTAGTAAATAGGCTGTAATTCTATTTAATTAAAATTGAATAAGAACAAATAAATAAAGAAATTGAAGTATATTTGCCTTATTAAGGCATATCATGTGATAAGTAATATTATAGATGAATTTAAGCATGATATCTGCAGGAAGGAAAAATCATTGGCTTGTTTTGCCTGCTGTGAAAAGTCACTATGAAAGAGCAATGGTAATGGATAAATATAGCAGTAAGCTATTCACACTGATTGTTCCAAGTCATTTTTGTCTGGTTTTTTTTGACTTTGAATTGATTTTTTTCTTGATGTATATTTTACAGATTTTTTGAGCAAGTTATTTTCACCCTCCCCAATTGGTTGTATATGAGAATCTGTACCTGGATAATTTTATGTCTACCAAAATAGGGTAAAGGAAATTCCATTCAGAATCACTATTACGATCTAGCTTCCTGATTTGGATTAAAAATGCTCTGACCAAAATCTAATGGAGTAGTTTATTTAAAACACTGTTCACATCCATCACTTTAAATTTAGCATTCACTGTGGGTTCACTTATTAGACAGATAGTAAATTTCCTCAATGAAGATGTCAAGTAACATATTAGGCTAAATCCAACAATATAGTATTGATTCAATAAAACTGTCCAAACACAGCTATATATCATTCTTTAACACAACATTGCTATGTGGATAATTCACCCATAAAATATTTTAGAATCAACGGCTATCAACTAAATCTTTATTTTTAATGGTTTCCAAATTTATCAGATGCACTTAGATTGAAGTTAACACAGAGAAAGAGATACTCCCACCAATGTATACCATAAGCATGTAGTTTGCTGATAGATTGTATATCTGTGGTTCTTTTAAAACAGTGACTGATGATTTCTAGTTGTATTCATTTCAAGCTACCATTGTATATTTTATTTTTGTTGTTATTGCTATTGTCTGAGCCATGATCTCATGGAGATTTTATTGCCTCTGCTTCCCAAGAGATAAGTTTACAAGCATTCACTACCAAACATGAATTCTTATTTTTCTTTTTTTCTTCAGTGGTAAATACTCTCAGCTAGCTTTTCCATAATTTACTTTAATGAACTGGCAGAAACCTATGAGCTCGTGAGCCCCCGTTTTGTCATCTCTGAAATGGAGGCACTGCAAAGGGCCTTTTAAAGTGTTTCTGTCTCCATGTTGGAATTTGTCTGTGTGAAGCAAGTCGAGCAGGAGATGCAGAGATGACTGGAACTCCAAGATTACAAATGCACATCATAGGCCTGTTGGGTTGTTTAACCTCTCTCACAGCACACAAAGAAAACACACAAGCTTATGTTTTGAGTAGCATTAATGTGGATAAGCTTGGGAGTCTTGCAGATCCAGCGTGGAGTCCAGGCTGTTATTCAGTCAGTCTATGATTTGGGATAAGTCATTTAATCTCTCTGAATATTAATTTTCCTATGCAGGCACTAAGAATAACTACCTTAAAACTTAGAGATATAATGAAAATCTAGTTACGAAGATTTAATATGATTCCTGGAACAAGGTCCCAATTAGGATTACTTTTAAGTTATTATTATAATTGAGATGTTTTTCTATTTCTAGTGTATCAGAATTGAAGTAATATAAAGATACATTTCATTCTCATTGAATAATCCATATTCTTCTGTAAATTTGTGGTTTCCTTTGGGGCAGACTTTTGCTTGGAATTCTGTAATGTTGTGGATTGTTGAGGGACAATTTCACCTCCATAAATGGTCCTGAAGGTGGCAGAAAATGATCTCTCATGGGACCTTAAATTTTAGCTAGAAAAATACATTATGCGTATTATGATTGGAAGAGATTTTTCACATTTTACTCAGTCTTAACATTCCTTAGGCTATTTGGCATGAGGTCTTCCGTGCCATCCCCTCTAAAGGAATGTGATTTAGCAAACAGTTCAAAAAGAAAAATTAGTGGAATAAATTACATGAGACCATAAGGGTACGACTTCTAGTTTATCAAACTTTCAACCTTTTAAGAGAAGCAAGAAACAAGACGTCCCCCTCACCATCTCAGCGTGCTCAAAGAAAGTGTGTGCACAGTAGGAAAGTACCTCGTGAAAGCCAAGCAGAGAGGCCTCTCCACCAATCGCCTGAATCGCTTTGATTCTGGCCTTTCTGTCCTATAAAATGGCAAGACAATAATCTTTATGATCTTGTCCGTTCAGGGTAGTGGGTGTTATTAGGAGGGTGGGACTGACTAAAAGACTACGAGCAGCTTCAGTTGCACCGGGCCTACTGATGCACAATCTCTTTCTGCATCCATAGGAGCCACAAGCGCTCCTCTGCTTGGGTTGTGGCCAAAGAAAGTTTGCTGCAGCTGCAAAAGGCCTTCTTCAAAATGAAACCCCCTGAGTCTCTGCTTACTGCCTGAGAGTAAACAAAGGGGAAAAGATAAAGGCAAAAGGAAAGACACCAAGTTCCATGTCCAGGGCAAAGCATAAACACCAAAGGACTGGGTGGAGAGATGTTTTTCAAAGTTGGCTTGTTGTCTGTAGTAAGACACCTAGAAAGGGAGAAGAAAAATACCTTTTTTAAGCCAAAACAGTTGTAAGGCCCGAAAGTAAAAACCCTGCCTTCCTTACAGATGACAATGTTTAAAATTAGCAATTATATAATAATTAATGAATGTTATATCATAATTAATAAACTTTGTAGTAGTTAATAAATATTATCCCTAAATAGTTAATATTATTGGACATTTTTATATGGCAGAAACTGGGCTAGGTGCCCACAATATTTTATCTCACCTGAAAATGACAGCTAACATTTATTTATCTCTTAAAATGGTCTAGGCACTGTTGTAGGCATTACTCATGTTTGATTGTATCTTACTGCATACCATGTCTATACAAGAAAAGAAATGGTTCTATTGCCTAGATAAAGAGACATGCTTAGAGGTATCCCATGAGCTTTGTTGAAGGTAAAGATATGGTCTCAGTGGCAGAGCAGAAAGTGGGAAGGAGAGAGAAACTCAGAATGGGCTAATGCTCCTCTTGTGGGACAATAGTTACAGAAAGAAGACGGAAGAAAAACCCATGGGAACCCCTCACATTGTAAGAACACATACTGAAAGGCAGCTAGAAAATGGTTAAAACAAGCGCGGTCTCCTCACCTTCTGTGTTCAGTGTATGATGCAGAAACTGATTGAGTCTTTGGAAAGAAAAACATTATTGAGTCAGATGCAGAAGGCTGCAGACCCCTAACTCCTGTCTCTTCTTCTACTCCATACCCCCATCTCCAGCCGTACGAACAGCTGCACAATCTCAATATGAATTGGGGACATTAAAACCATTTTCTTTCTTAAAGGAAGTTGCATTTCTCTATTAGTATGAATAGGTTAATAAAGGTTCACAAAGTTCAGATGGTATTTGTATCATAAGAAACCAAAGACAAGCTTGTATATATTGTGGAGGAATGAATGTCCTTTTTAACCCTTTGAGTTCCTTAGGATCAAAGAGGTTATCGAGTTTTCCTTTCATATTATGGTTTTTGAGGAAGGCCAGAATCAAATAGGCTTATGTAAATTCTAGGCTATATAGCCAGGAAAATCCCTTATGTTGAGTGTGAATTGGTTTTCTGTGTTATGCATAGCCTCAACGAATTCACACTAAGGAATGTCTGCTCATTGCTCCCACAGTAATCCTTTCTAATTCCTTAAAGGACCACCCCCAGAGCTCAGCAATTATTCCAGGATCTACTGGAATACTGACCCTCTCTGGAGCAATGCTCCTGCACTAAGATAAGAAATGCATGAATCCATCAGGGCGGCAGGGAATTGCAACTGCTTCAGATGTACATTGAAAAACATACATGTAGCCTTTTGGATCTATTTCTCTAGCTCTCAGAAAGCAAAGCAATAAGTTTTATTTTCATAATCAATGGGATCTAAAATGTCATAAAGCATCTGAAAATACTATGGGAATCGCATTAGTCCCTTGACAAGAGATGCCAGCATTTGCTACTAATTGCATCAAAATTTTTATTACTTTTGAATAAAGTTCATTGAAGACAAGCTTGGAAAAAACAAAGGATATTGATGGCTGTGGTTGGTATTGTTTTGTGCTTTTAATAAGCAGAGAATTGTGTTTGGACAATTGAAATCACCCTTTCTGACCTCAGTATCTCTTCCAAATCAAAAACATCAGTCTTTAAAGAGAAATATTCCTGTTTATTTTTCTCAGTGAGGCACTCAGCACTAGTAATGCCATGGAAACTTTTTTTTTTTTTTTGAAAAAAAATACTAACAAGTGTAAGTCAAATTGACAAAAGCCTGAAAAATACAATTTCAGAGCCTAGCACCAAGATTTGCAAATATATTCTCTAGCATTGCACAGCAGGGAGAAACCCTTGGAATGGCAGAACAAAGGACTTTGCATTATTAAAAGTGAGGATGGGGTGAATACAGCCTTTCTCCATTGCTTGAGGACATAAGCTATGAAAGCCACAGGCTCGCTGGACTGGTTAATTTATTTTAACATCTCATTTTCTGTGAAGAAGTTTTGAACACTTCTCAAATCTAGAACATTTGGTATGATTCGGTGTGTGAACAGCTGTGGCTGCGTTCTTGTTTTGCCTGGTAATGCTGTGAAATTCCATATGTTGTATATGTCAAAACTGAATATAATTTTTCTTTTGATCTAATAAACAAACGCTGCTTCTCCAGGAGAGTTTCACAGTATTGGGCAGACTGAAGTTTTGTGTCTATTCAGAAGCATTAATAATCTAATAAAACACACCTGTGGACTGTGAATGGTAACATATGGCATGCAGATTCGTAAAGCATTGACACTTGGAGTATTCTCCACTGCCTGACAAGGGCAAAGTTGATGATGATGTATCCAGTGCAATAAAGCAGCAAATGGATTTGTTTCATAAACACAAACATGTACACAACATCACCACCACGGCCGCAACGACCACCACACATAAGCAAAAGCTTGCAGAGGGAGAACATTTGATGATAAAGTTGTTGCTAGCTTCACAAGCCTAATGAAACACGTTCAATCCCTGGAACACACTTAAAGATGAAGAAGTGGTGGTGTGCCTCTGTAAACTCAGCACTCCCACTATGAGATAGAGTTAAGAGAGTAGAATAGCAGCAAAGTCCACCAGCCTAGACCCTGAAGTGGGCAGTGGAGCAGACCCTAGTTCTACAAGGTGGAAGGCAAACGGTGTCTCTGGAAAGTCAACTGCTGATATCCATACGTGTGTGCATGCATGTGCATGTGCGCATATGCTCTCTCTCTCTCTCTCTTTCTCTCTCTCTCAAACACACACACACACTTTAAAAACTTATAATGTAAACATCTAGCCAGGCGGTGGTAGCACATGCCTTTAATCCCAGCACTCACGAGGCAGAGGCAGGCTGAAATCTGTGAGTTCGAGGCCAGCCTGTCCTACAAGAGGTAGTTCCAGGACAGGTTTCAAAGCTACAGAGAATCCTTGTCTCAACCCCCGCCCCCCAACAAAAATCCAAGATAGCTAATCATAATTAAACACAAGTCTAAATGTTGTGTGTAGACATATAGTGAATAACAGGCTACCTCCCATATGGCTTCAAATATTGATCCTCTCGGGAAAAAGATGTGGAAAAACCTAAACTCAGTTTCTGTTCTATCAGTGGCTGGAAAATATGGGCTTATTCTAAAGTCTCATCCCAAGGCTGATCTGGCAAGCTACATTCTGACCTTTATCAGCCACAAACTGTAGACAATTAGAATGCCTAGCCTTTGACATAAGCACTAGACAATGCTTTTGTTGTCAACCCACTTCATTAGCTATACCACTGAGTGTTGCAAACAACCTAAATGTCTAATAACATGGAATTTATCAAGTACATAATATTTTATCTATACATTTATCTATAATTTAATCTATATTATATCTATTATTTAATATTATATGTTTAGATCACTGTATAGTCTTTCATTAGTTAATTTATTAAAAAATTAATAAAATGAAAAGATATGCAATATATTTTAACTTTGTTTATGATTAGATAGTAGAACTTTGAGGAAGTTTCTTGTTTTTGCCACATCTCTACAATGACTTCCGACTAGTATTTTCTTTTTTCAAGACAGGGTTTCTCTGTATAACAGTCCTAACTGTTCTGGAACTAGATCTGTAGACCATGCTGGCCTCGAACTAACAAAGATCCACCTGCCTCTGGCTCCCGAGTGCTGGGATTAAGGATGTGTGTCACCACTGCCAAGCTCAACTTCTTAGTCCTTTTAAAATCGCAAGCATATATTATTTCACAAGTGATTGAATAAATCTGGCACGTGAAAGACAAGAATATCTGTGGAAGCACACCCTGCAGTGAGAGCAGTCAACTTGAAGTGGGCAGAGTAAGGAGGAAGCACTGGGGTATGATGGATACACAGCAGGTGTTACATGAAACTTGGTAATACTTCCTGCTTGGAATCTTTGCTACATCCTCTTTTCTGTTCCATCTTCTACAAAATGAAAAGACAACCTATTTCATGAGATTGTTATACAAATAAAGTGATGAATGGAATTGTTTCGTGTAACACACAAAATCAATAGCAAAAATTATGTCCTTTTAAGATTCTGCAATGGCCAGGCAGCAGTAGCGTGTGTCTTTAATCACAACACTTGGGACGTGGAGGCATATCTGTATTTGAGGCCAGCCTGGCCTATAGAATAAGTTCCAGGACAGAGGAGATCTTGCATGGTTTTTCCTTTACGTGTCTTCCTCCACAATTTTGTCAATAGTTTTAGCAAAGACAAGTGAAGTTAAATAGAAAGATTACAGCATTCTCCTTCATTTCTACATAGGAATATTATGAATATGTTCATATAAGGGTCCCATTCCGCTCTAGGGGAAATCAACTGTACTTCATTTTGTTGTCTTTATTAGGCTAGGGTCTTTCAGATGAGCTGCAATTTATTGGCATCCAGTAGAAGCACAAATAATGTCTCTCTAGTATGAAGAACAGCTCTAAATATTAAGGTTCTGTGGTACCAGATACTAACTTGTTTTGGATCTGAGAGGAGATAGAAAGAACAATGGGGGGATGGGGAGTGTGTGTGATCAAAATAAGTTTTCAATGAATTAAGTAAAATGTTATCTTCACCAACTATACATCTCAAAGAGGCTTAGTATTTAGAATATATAAAGAACTAAAAAACTTAACTTCAAGAAAACAAATACAGCAAATAAAAGTGGAACCTAGAACTAACCAGAGAGTTCTCAAAGGTGAAACTCAAACTGCAGAGAAACATTTGAAAAAAAGTTAAACATCAGGGAAACGCAAATGAAGACTACTTTGTGATTTCATCTTATCCCGTCAGAAAGATCAAGAGCAATATGACAAATGACAGCACATGCCGGCAAGGACTCAAGGAAAGGAGAACACTTATTTATTGCTACTGGGAGGGAAAGGGGTTCAACTTTTATGGAAATCAGAGCAAAGTTTTCTCAAAAAGCTGGAAACTGATCTACCACAAGATCCAGCTATACCACTCTTGAGCATATGGTCAAAAGACTATTGATTTTAATATAGAAATCGTTGCTCACCCATAGTCCTTTCCAGTTTTTAAAAATGTGATGTTTTATTCTTGAGTCTACTTGTTTGGTATGGTATACATGACTCTGCTTATTGATCTGCATTTGTTGAATCATCCTTGTACTCCTGGAATGACATAAATTTGATTGTGGTGGGTGATTTTTTTTTTTTTTTGCTTGTAAGCTTCCTTGAATTTTGACAGCAAATATTTAATTGAGAGTTTTAAATTATTTTGTCTCAATATTTTACACACATGGTTGTTTGGTGTATATTGAGTGCTTGCCATGCATACAATGCCTACAGGGGACAGAAGGAGGTGTCAGAGTCCTAGGGATTGGAGTTTCAGATGGTTGAGGGGATCCATTCAGGTGCTGATACACTCTTATGTCACTCATTTGAGAGCTCTCTGACTTTTAATGTAGCCAGATTAGCTCTGAGTTTTTCTCTTAGGTATTCTCTCATTGTATCATACAGGTATGAGTATGTGTTTCCTGCTTTAAAATATTTTAAAATTAAAATAGTATTATACCATTTTTTTTATCTTCCTTGCCTCCTTCTAATCCTCCCTATGCCCCCTCAAGTCAATGGCCACTTTTCTGCTGATTACTATCATCACACAGAAACATATGTATTGTGTGTACAAATATATAAATATAACCAATTGCACTTATTTTTGTTCTTTGTGTACATATGGTTTTAGGACTCGCAACTAGATATGTGTTTTATTTTTCACCAAATGCTAGGAATTTTAAAATTTTTTCTTAATTTCTATGATGATCTTTAGTATATTGATAAAATTCCATGGTTTTGTGTATGTTCGTAATATATCACTTTATCCCATTATTATCTGATAGAATACAACAATTTATTTACTACAACTTGCTTTGTGTTCAATGGAAAAATTAGCCATAATATAAAATGCCAGTTAAAAAATATTTCTTAGGGTTCAAGAAAAAATTTATTTCTCCCTGTGAGTATTATATCTTCCTAATCTTTAAAATGACATTTTTTGCTGTTGAAGGAAGTAGTAATATTCATAGGCACAGCTGTTTATGCTGGGTAATAGAATGAGTCAACCCCGAGAAGAGCTAGATCATAATTTTGTGAAACAGCATTTTCCAAATGACCACTGAAGGACATTACAAAATTATACAAGGGTAGTATATTCACTCAAGGTCAAAGAGGTCAATTGTAATATAAAGCCTACACTGGCATAATTCTACTATGGTGCCAAAATTGAGTGTCTTCAGTTACATATGTAAATATTGAGAGCCCATCCTAGTACTAGTGTAACAGAAAGCAACATACCAGATACAACTGAAAATTAAAAAAATTGGTACTAGGTAAGAATACACTCAGTAATCAGAAACGTGTTTTAGAGAACTCCTCTCTCAATACAACATCACAATGTCTTCCTATAACACAACCAGAGCTGTACAGTATAGGACAACAACACGTATGGGGAACCAGTCACCAGAACTAAGAAAACGAGAATTGAAACAGTACCACTCTTCTTTCCTGAAATAATTTTCTTTTGGAAATACATCTATTTGAAGTTGTTATTGTAAATTTAAAACTGATAAATACATAGTTTAAATTTTGAATACAATGGTGCTTATATATGTGACCCACATAACAGAAATTGTTTTGATGTCTTCAATATTTTTTATATACCTATAAATGAATCTTAATACTAAAACCTTTGGTAAATACTGCTCTAATGCACTTTTATGCAGCACAGAGTTTGCTGTCCTCAATTTTCTCATATAACGACAGCATCATCTCTAAGATAACGCCATGAAACTGAGTATGAAAACTTAGTCCTAGCATGGGGAATTGTTTCAAACACTAATGTTCAACGCAAGTTCCTTGCCAAGTTGAAAAACAAACAAGAACACTATTGTTTGATGAGCAGATTTATATCTGAAGAGCCTGGGAACAACTCATATGAAATCATCCATTTAAAATAAATACAATGCTTATTTTAAAGAGCATTTCAATTCTGAGTATACACATGGAGTCTTTCTTTTACCATGCTGGTGCTAGTAATCATTTGTCTGTGTGCTAATCTGTGACCAAACACAGACATGTAACCAATGTTTACACAGATGTCTGGGATGGGAAGCCCAGGGCAACAGCTGACTTTCAGCTTCTTCAATAGAGGCAATGTCTTCTTTAACACGGCAACAAGGGTTTGTAAATCCTGCTAGCGTAGGTCCTTAATATCTGTATCAATTGTTTTTTCACATAAAATTCTTATCACAATACATGGTCACAGTTGTCCATTTAAGAGCAAGGTTACTATCATGAGATAATGAATATAGGTAATTCATCATTTACATTCAGAAATGGTTCACCTGTTGCCAAAGCTTCGATAATTTCCAAATTGTAGCCTGTGACAAATATCCCAGTTGTCCTAGACAAAGGTCTCCTCAGACTAATCTGCTAATACATTACAATATCTTAAAGCAAAGTTTTACGGGTGTTTCAGAAACTGAGAAATAAACTTAATCATCAGACTCCAGTAAGTTGAGTTGGTTCATGGTGACTGACAACAGAAAGACAAGAGACCCAAGGGTACTACTTGTTCTCTTTAAGTAACTGAATTTTTTTTTCCCAGTGGGACACTAAAGTTTTCACACTCAAATGAATCTAGGTGATGATGATGATGCTGCTGTTAATTTTCGTGATGATTTTGTTGATAATGTTGATAATGATAAAAAAAGACAGTGAGGAAGAAAGATTGTGAGGAAGAAAACACAGGAGTGTCTACTTCAGTTTTGCCAATATTTGGCACTAATAAGACTATTACTTTACATCTTAACTATTTTCTAAACAAATTAGCATCTTAAAACATAGAAAACTGGGAAAAATGAAATATTGTATAAAGATGAGACCTACAATAAAATAGCTAGCAAATTTATGTAGTAATTAAATTTGAAGGTTGAAAATTCATAGTAACCTATTCATAGGTACATTGATAATTTTATAATATGAGACACAAAAAGTTATTGAAAATACAATACATTGTAAGTGTATACAAGTGTGTGCCACATAGTTACTTTGTTAGATGATGACGGAAGTACATGTTCATACCTGCAGTAGAACATAAGAAAATTTTGAAAACTGCTTCTCTTTCTGGCTTTTGGCTTCATTCCACTTTGAAAAAGGTTTGAAATCATGGAGGCTACAATAGCATGCTTCCTCTGAAGTCATGTAAATGGGCTTCCTAAAGCATGATAAGATTCGGAAACAAAATTAAATAATATGTCTGGATGCACCTGCCACTATTCAAGACAGTGTGGACTTACATCAAATCAAGGGCTTGTATTTTCTCAAGAAATACTCCATTTTAAGAGACCACAGATCATACTGAAAAAAATATCCTGAATAAGTATAGTAAAGAGTTCTCATCTGGATCACGGGAACAACTACGTATACAAATAAGTTAATAGCACGATTTCCACTGGAAAATAACACCCCATGGGAGTGATAAAGGTTGCATGATTTTCATTGGGGAACACAAACAAATAATTTTAAATGACTACCTTCACTACCTTGTCTTCTTCTGTCCCTACTAAAGCTCACCTATTAACCTTGGGTACCCATGACAAGTGTAGAGAGAGTCTCAAAACAGCTTTTCTGGCTCCAACAGAGGCTAAACTCACCATCTTTTTATTTGGAATAAAGAAGTAACTGCACTTGCTATTCTTGCTTAGGCCTTAACTGTAAAACCTGCAGACATTGTCAGTGAAACCCTTTGCTCAGAAGGTTCCTTGGACTCATCCGGTTAATACATATTATTTGAGTGACTATGTGATAAATTGCACATGGCTCCTTATATGTGTACCTTGGTAACTAGGAGAAGGAAATAATAGGATGAAATTGGTCTCCAAAGTGATGAGTGGAAAAGAAAAAGGATTGCTAACTGCAAGACTACTCAGTAAACTACTAAAGGCATTGTTAAAGAAACACACACACTGTCACTGTAGGTACCATTTTCAAAGACTTTAAAAAAAAAAAAAAGATAGACCTCTGCATATATGTTACAGCTGAATAGCTTAATCTGTTTGAGGAACTATGGGCAATGAGAGTAGGGGCTATCCTGATGCTTTGGCTGAATCTTGGGAATCTATTCCTCAACCTGGATTGTTTTGCCCAGTCTGAAAACAGGGGGAGGTGCTTCGTCTCAAGGAAGCTTAATATGCTAGGCTTTGTTGATGTCCATGGGAGGCCTGCCCCTTCCTGAGTGAATATAAAGGAGGGTTAAGTTGAGGGGAGGGTGAAGGGGAAATGGAGGAGAGGAGAAAGGAGAGGCTGCTGTTGGGATGTAAAACAAACAAAGAAACAAACAAAAAGTTGGCCCTTGTCTGAATCTTACAGGATAAGCAAGATGGGAGTAAAGTTAATGGCAGTTGAGCAGAACAAGTTTTAGAAGAAAGAGAAGAGCATATGTAAATCTACTAAGTTGCAAACTGAATGATTGTTTATGAGATTCATACTTGGTCATACTTCCCCAGATAGGAAGAAGGGGTCAGGTCATAGGGCTTTAAAAGCCGATCTAAGGACAACACAAAAACTTAAACTTCTCACAGTTAAAAGAATAAACACCTACATATGAAAAGACCCTTGTACTTCCTAAGCAAACTTTACAACAAGTCAAAAAATAGATATTTACCAACCATTTAATAACATTAATGTACTATAAGATATATTTAGGAATAAATCATTACTTTGAACATTTAAAACATATATTATATATTTATATAAAATAGACTATTACTATTTATACTGCCTAAATAGTGTATAGAATATTAGAGTACATGTAAGTAGCTATCTACCTTTCAGGTATTATATATTAACATTGTATACTATTGTAAATACTATATTTTATATCATCATCTCTCATAACACTATTAGATTTTGTAATATGATATGATATAAAACTATATTACATGCATTGTTAGATACTCTTTATACTATATATTACATATATAATTTGTTACACATGTATTAATTACTTTAATATTTTGTAGATATGTATTTATATATTAATCTATTCAGTGATACATAATAATATGTGATAATAAATTACAATCATTTATTTCTATATTTTATACATTATATATAACATATACTAACTGCATTACTAGAATGTATCTTCTTAAGTACATATATTATTGTTATAGAATTGCATTCCTACATAACATAAATTAATAAAGATGACACATATAACTATAAAATAAATAAAATGTATATTTATGTCTCTGTTGCTGCTACCTTATGATTGATGTAAAATATGAAATGACACTTGACTTTATTCTTCTCTAGAAATTGTACTGTTCTAGTATTTATATGCACATAGGCACATGGCCTACACTGAGCCATAATTGTGCCAGTTCATGTGGAGCATTGGTGCTAAAGAAAACTTTCTATTACAACACTTTTTAAGAGATTCAAGTGCTTGTGGGTTTTACCAGTCCCCTAAATATTCCACACTAAGAATTAAATTTATTTCTGAAGCAGTTAAACTTTTTAAATATCAAATCTAAAAACAAATCAGAAACCAGCTCATTGCAAAACCAAAAGAATAAAGGAAATTGCTTTGTGTATCTTATCTCTGAATGATCAGGAAAAATGCCCATGGATAAGCCACTTAATTTGTCATGAGCCTCACTGCGTTTTCTCAAGCGAGGTTAGTGATTTGTTGTTAATAGAGATGCTGTTAAGGATTAAAGATCAAAATAGTTAGGTTTCTGTTCCTCTCAACGTTTCCACCTCAGCTTTACGTCTGTGCAAGTTACAAACTTTGGAGTTGTTTTGACTTCTTTACTTCCTTCCATATCCAACACCTGGCCAGTGCGCAAATTCCGGTGAGTCTACATTCAAATTATACCTATAATTGCACACTGACTCCACAACCTAATCCAGCATCACGTCTCATTCGGATACTCCACAGCCTCCTAGCCTAAACAGAAACCAAATGATCTTTTCAACAAGTCACTTACATCAGGTCTCTTCCAAGAATCCCAAGTACCTATCAGACTTCTAAATGTCTTCCTTTGCTATCAACGAAACCTACATATGGCTTTCCCACGGTCAAACATATTGTCAAATTTGGGTCTCAGTGCCCTTTGTGGAGTAAAGAACGTTCCACCCAATTAACAATTACAAGGATTTCCTTGTTTCCTACATGTCTGCTTAAGTCACCTGGTCAAATACATACCCCCTATTGCCTATGAGCCTACCTTGTTTCTCTTCTGCATGGTCACTAACAGGGATATTCTAAAATCCTTCAAAGCACAGGGTAGCATCTCTCCTCCATACCATCATGGCATAAAGCATATACATCTGAAATACAGTGTCAATTGGCCTTAAAAGCATATGTGCAAATTAGCATTTCCTTTTGAAACAAATGGTACATGGATTGTGATGGAGCCTCATCATGAATCCTGAAGAAACAGAATGCAGATAGATCTATTGTGAAAGCCTTCATTGAAAAAGTTACAATAGTGATAAATACATTTGTTAAATTAAGCCCAGGATGTGGTATATTATGTTTTAATGTTTTATAGCTGATAAGATTCTCTTAAATATGTTACTTGACATATTTATTTGGTTCATTCATGTGTTGTCTGATTCTCTCACCAGAACAGGACCTTCAAGGGGGCAGAGCATTGTCTCCTCTGTTCAAAGGTATTCCTAATAGAAAGGTCAGTTCCTAAACAATACCACATGCAAATAACTTGGAAGAATAAATCAACATATTGCAGAGCAAGATCATAATGTCAGACAAGTATATTTTGAAGAGTTTTGCAGCTGATACTGATTTTCATACTACCAGCCAACCAGATTGAGACTATTGTTATTCTGTCCATTTTGCAGATAAAGAAATCAAGAGAAAAGCAATGTGGAAAAATAATTAAATAAAATTTCTATATCCTTCCCTTGAGAGAACAGGAGTAATGAGGTGTTAACTCCCTGTCCTAAAATATGTTGGAAACTTGATGTATGTTAATACCATAGAATCTACTAAATCAGGTTAGGTATGACTAATTTTTATCTTAATTTTTATAAAATAATTTTGAACCACTGTGAGAAAAATTTGTAAAATATTCCAATGATGCTATGTGTCAGATAAGAATTAACACCTGCTAACTACATTCAGGACTTTTGTCTTGAGCATTTTGGTTTATTCTAAGCTCACTGCAGGAAGAAAAGAAGATACACTAATTAAAAGCAATTGTAGAGTGGAGGTTTGGGAAATGACAGATACTCTTGGGTTTCAATCCCAGTTTAGAATCTTCTTAGATATGTAGACCATAGATGGGGTACTTAATAGCTCTAAGTACCCATTGTAAAAAAAAATAAATTAAGGTCAGCAGTTAATGGACTTGCTATATAAAGTGGTAGAAAGTTAATCAATAAAAGTTATAAGATTAACTGTGAAAAATACAAATAAATAAATGAAACTTCTTTTCCCTCTGTTCTACTCTATGGCTGTGTTTTCTAAAATGTATTCTGGGAAACTCTAATTGTGTGGAATGTAAATAGCGATTACAAGAAAAGATGTTTACTGTGACCACTGTGGTAAACCACACTGGGGGAGGTTCAGAGCTCTTTCCAATCAGATGAAATCTGGTGCCCACTGCAGCCTTTCTTCCTTTTTATTAGGTGTGCAGTCAAGGACTACACAGCATTTCAATGACTTAGTTTCATCACTTGCATTGGTTAGGCAATAACTGTATCTACCATTATTGATTACATTAAGTAATAAATCACATGTATATTTACAACATAGATTTTATTAATAATATTTTTGCTAAATATTTCCTTACATCTAATTATTCATTTTCCTGGGGAATTGAGAATAAATTACTTTTTATTTTATGTGTGTAGGTGTCTACCTACCCTTGTGTATGTGAGCCATATAAATGCCTGATGACTGTGGAGGCCTGAGATGGTGTCAGATGCCTCAGAAATGGAACGGTCGATGACTGTGAGCCACGACGTGGGTGTTGGAAACTGGTCCTCTGTAGGTGCAGCAACTGCTCCTATGCATTCAGGCGTCTCTCCAACCTCTTTCCTGAGATTTCTTTTTCTGCTTGGCATTTTCTTTTGTGGATCTAACAGTGGGAGAAGCTGTTTACTAAGTGGGGGTGGGTGTGCTTCTTCCTCATAAAAAGTAATGTGATAATATAAGCTAGGTATAGTGGTTCATTTCTGCAGTTCAGGCACTTAAGAATCTGGGGGCTGGAGGACTTCTACAAGTATGAGACAAGTCTGTACTTTTTCATACATTATAAATTTGATAATATCATTTCCTCTCTCCTAACTTCTTAAAGATCTTACACATCTCCCTACCCAACCAACTTCATATTCCCTCCCCGTGTGTGTGTGTGTGTGTGTGTGTGTGTGTGTGTGTGTGTGTAAAACTCACACACAAAACAAACAAACAAACAAAAACACCCATGAGGGTCTGTTTTTTATTGTCGAACTCCTCCTGGGAATGGAACCTACCCTGGGGCATGTCACTCCATTGGAGAAAACTGATGCTCCCTTTCCCAGCATACAACAATTGCAAACAGCTTTTTGGTTATGGATGGAAATTACCATTTTTCCTTCACAGTGCTAGGATTTTGTCTGGTTTGGATCTATGCAGGTCTTGTGCAATTTTTAAAGAGACTTTAAAGCATTTTGGTACACATTTCTAAGCCCTATACTTGAGAGGCTAAAACTGGTTCAATATAAATTCAAAGACATCCTGAATTTCATAGCAAGACCCTATACAAAAAGAAGAATTAAAGAGAGAAAAGAAGCAAAACGGAGGAAGAAGAGAGTTTATATTTGTGTAAGGACAGATGCCTTGTATTGGAACGTTTCCAGGCCTGTCTGATTTATGGAATTCCTAAATATAATTTATCTATCAAGGGGATCAACACATGGTAAGTATGTAATAAATAACAGTTATTACAGCATCTTGCTCTGAAAGTTCTGGGTTAAATAGATGCTTCGTGTTTTGTGTTAAATGATTTCCCAATTACTCAATTTGATGGCTATTTGAGAGTACCTTCATGCCAATGTTGTTTTATTTTATAGCACATCAAAGTTTGATTCAGTGATTCATAGTGACCACTGTGGCATCTTTGTCCCCACCCCTGCTTCCTTGAGAAAATTAATGAAATGTAAAACCAATCTTGGCTAAGAGCCATGAAAGGATATCCAGAGGGCTCACCACATTGTAAAATAAAGTCTACTTCTACTCACAAATTTTCCCAACTGGCCACTTAATAATTGACCCACTCAAATCCAGCCCTCTGCGTCCTGACTTGTTTGCAGTCAAGTATTTTATCAGTTGGATTAAAGGACCGAGTGATTAGCTGGGTTTACACACATTAGCCCACTGATCATGAGGTCTTCCATTTGACTTCCAAGGTTAAACATATTCATAAGCCAGACTGATATATGAATAAAAGTTAATAGCATATCATCATACCATGTGGAGGGCACCACATTTTGTGTACTGTACTCTACCATGAGATCTGTATACTTGATTTGACATCCAAGACTGGATTTGTGTCTTTCCTCTTATGACCAGTGATTATCCAAGTCCTACCATGTCACTTAACGAGTTCAAAATCTAGGCAAAGATGCTTGCCCACCTGACTTCCCAGAGTTACCAAAACATAGATTCACTATAGATAAATGTAGTCTGTGAACCACATATTGTCCTGAAGACTACATTGTTTGGTTTTACTTATCATTTCTCTACCAGTACCAAGAACACCATTTGTGAATTTCATTTGCTTATTAATAGAGGCTAACTAGAAGGTACTAAAGTTGTAACACTTGAGAAATTTCCAATTGGAAAGACAAAATATATTTCTTCATAGAAACAGCATATAAGCTAGGCACAGTAGTCTGGGCTTACAGTTCCTGAATTTAAGAGGTTGGAGCAGAAGGATTGTCACAAGTATGAGGCTAGCCTGTGCTACATAGTGAGTTCAGTGTCAGCCTGGAACTAAAGTATGAGACCCTCCCTAAAAAACAAAAAAACAAAAACTCTAAAAATATATGATAATATAATAAAGAAATACACTTCTCTCACATGTGCAGAAAATGTCAGTCTGAGCCTTTTAACCTTGGATAAGTCTTGTGATCACTGAATTCTTTATCTTCACAGCAGATATGGGTTCCTATATCACAGGATTATTATGAAAAGTAAATGGGATGTGATATTGAAAAACAAGTTATAAAACTGGAAAACATCCCACAGATTACAGAATTATTCTTTTCATATATCTGAACATTCACAGTTTTTATAATGTGCAAGATGTAGACTCAAGAATTCCTTATAATTGCCATCTATGCTGCTTCCAGGATGGCTGTATTTTATAGTCCATTCAAGATGGCATTTCACTTGGATTTTAGTAGAAAATCAGAACTAGGCTACAAAGAAACATAGCATGACATTAAAAAATTCTGCAAAGTTCTACCCAAAGCAATGCTAATAGCTAAAACCCATGCAACACTAAGTGATTTCTATGACACACAGGGAGTAATACAACTCTGCTAGCTGACAGATCCTATTTGCAGAGAAATCAAAAACTGAGATGTGATAGATATTTTCTAATGCCTCCAACTCATACGGTTTTGGTTTTGTTTATTTTGTGTTTATTAAAAGAAATAATCTTTCAATATAGAGATTTTATTTATTTAGTTGCTGATTTTTGATTTATTTTGTTACTGTGTTTTGGGGTGTGTGTGTGTGTGTGTGTGTGTGAGAGAGAGAGAGAGAGAGAGAGAGAGAGAGAGAGAGAGAGGGAGAGAGAGAGAGAGAGAGAGAGAATCTCATGTAGCCTCCTATCCTTAAAGTCATTACGTAGCTGACACTGAATTTATGTCAGTTCTCCTGCTTCGCTCTCCCTAGTTCTGGGATTACAGGCCTAGGCCGTCAGGCCTTGGTTACTTGCTATTGCTTTTCTAGCTCGTGACAGAAATAACGTAATTGTCATCACTCAAAACCTTTTGAATTCTGTCTTAGACTCGCTCTTGCTGTGGCAAAACACCATCACCAAAGAAACGTCAGAGAAAAGGGTTTATGTGGCTTACCCTCACATAGCACTGGTCATCGTTAAAAGAAGTCAGGATAGGAACTCAAACAGAGCAGGATCTTGGAGGCAGGAGCTAATGTAGAACCCATGAAGGGGTTTAACTTACTGTTTTGCTTCTCAGAGCTTTCTTAGCTTGCTGTCTTACAGAATCCTTAACTCCCAGCACAGGGATAGCCCCACCCACCATGGCCTGGTCTTCTCTATTCATCACTAATTAAGAAAATGCCCTCCAGATGGATCTTATTGAGGTTCCCTGCTTTCAGATGGCCCTAGTTTGTAGCTTGTGCCAGGTTGACAAAAAAAAAAAAAAAAAAAAAACAAAAAAAAAAAAAAAAACAAAAACAAAACAAAAAAAAAACCCCACTAACCAGGACAAGTCTCGTTTCCATCTCTTAACTTTGAGATGGTCTGCTAAACTCCTCAACCTTTCTCCTCTGTGTAATAGAGATACAAAGTGATCTTTCTTGCCTGTTGACAAGATAAAGAAATGAAATAAGAGTACCAGGCCATGGTGACTGATGAATGAATGTCTTCTATTTCCTCTCACTTTTTTGGTTCAGTCATTGACTAATTAATTTATATTCATCTTCTATAATGCCAGCAAAATGCAGTGTTTGGGAATTTAACTCCTAGGTTTTTGTTTTTTTCATTTGCTGCTTTAATAAATACCTTCTGAATTTTACCTTCCTCATTTGCAACAAAAAATAAAAGGTTCCTTGTAATTGTTACTGAAACTTCTGTAGGGTAAGTGCAGAAGCAGCCAAACAAAAGGGCAGAGCCCAGGACTCCTGAACTCAACCGTAATCAGTTCAACTTTTACCTACGATAAATTTTTATTAATTAATTAATTTATTTTTTATACCAAACACAGTTTCCCTTCCTTCCTCTCCTCCTATCCCCACCTCCCACCTCTCTTTTAGCCACCCCCCATCCACTTCTCCTCCATTGCCATCCAGAAAAAGTAAGGCCTCCCTTGGGAATCAACAAAGCTTGGCATTTCAAGTTGAAGCAAGACTAAGCTCCTCCCCGCTGCATCAAGGCTGAACAAGGAATCTCACCATAGGAAATAGGTTCCAAAGAGCTAGCTCATGCATCAAAAATAGATCCTGATGGAGTGGGGAGGACCTTGGACTTCCCACAGGGCAGGGAACCCCGACTGCTCTTTGGACTGGAGAGGGAGAGGAAGGGGGATGGGGGGAGTGGGAAGTAAATGGAAGGAGGGGAGGAGGTGGAAATTTTTAATTAAATAATAAAAATAAATAAATAAATTTAAAAAATAGATCCTGAACCCACTGGCAGGGTCTCCTCAAACAGACCATGCCACACAACTGTTGCCTACTTCAGTCCCATGCATGTTTCCCAGCTGTCAGTCCAGAGTCTGTGAGCTCCCACTAGCTCTGGTCAGTTGTATCTGTGGGTTTCCCCATCATGATCTTGATCCCCTACCTTGCTCATATATTCCCTTCTTCCTCGCTTCAACTGGACTCCTGGAGTTCAGCCCAGTTCTTAACTGTGTATCTCTGCATCAGCTTCCATCAGTTGCTGGTTGAAGGTTCTATGATGACAATTATGGTAGTCACCAATCTGATTACAGGGGCAAGTCAGTTCCGGCATCCTCTCCACTATTGCTAGAATTCTTAACTGGGGTCATCCTTGTGGATTCCTGCGAATTTCCCTGGCACCCGGTTTCTGCTTAACTCCATAAGGGCCCCCTCTATCAAGGTATGTCTTTCATTGCTCTCCCTTTTTCTTCCTTTCCCAACTCAATCATTCCAATCCCTCATGTGCCCATCTCCCATCCCCTCCATTCTCCCAACCCTGTCCCCAGTTTACCCAGGAGATCTCATCTATAACCTTGAAACAAACTAGGTGCCCCTCAATTGAAGAATCAATAAAGAAAGTGGTAATTTACACAATGGAGTATTATTCAGTGATAAAAAATATACAATGGCATCATGAAATTTGCAGGCAAATGAATGGAAGTAGAAAAAAATCATCCTGAGTGAGGTAACCCAGATGCAGAAAGACAAATGTAGAATGCCTTCACTCATAAGTGGATATTAGACGTAAAGCCAAGGATGAACAGGCTACAATTCACAGCCCTAGGGAAGCTAGGTAGAAAGGAGTATCCTAATAGGAACACATGGACTACCTATGATATTAACTTGAGTTTTCTGTAGGATATTCATGTCAAAACGACTTTTATGGTATGAAATAAG
Source organism: Microtus oregoni (assembly GCF_018167655.1). NCBI lineage: Eukaryota > Metazoa > Chordata > Mammalia > Rodentia > Cricetidae > Microtus > Microtus oregoni. The sequence continues at coordinate 9,109,578 of NW_024543090.1, forward strand.
AAGAAAGTGCCTAGATCAACCAAATATCAAGTGCCACCTTTCAATTCTCTTGCCTTGTGATTCAAAATGTCCCTGGAAAGATTGTTAAGTGTTGGGTATTGAAGAGCTGGTCTTACAGAGGGCAACAAAATCTAAAGAGTTTGAACACAGCCCCTACTTTACAAAAACTCTGTGTCTCACAAATAAGCGGAGACATCTGCCCAGGTGAGTGTTGAACACTTAACAAGTGGCGCAGTGAATGACAGAAGAGTGACGCCTGGGAAGTCAGAGAGAGAGAGAGAGAGACAGACAGACAGACAGACAGACCCATGTGAGCCTCTTCAACTGGGTGTGGAAGAGCATTGAGGTTCACAGAAGGGAATGGAAAGTCCATATGAAGTGCAGAATAGTGTAGAATTGCACATGAAGGATGAGGAAAGCGTAATTGATCAAGGACCTCAAAGTTACCAGGTACCCCCTACTGCAGAGCCCCAGGAGGAGCCTATTGGATATATCTTTAATGGCAAACTTAGGCATGTGGGCACTTAGCATATACAAGCAAGTGAATGCTGTTTGAAGTAGGACATAATGAAAGCTATGTTTTCAAAGATGCCAACCTTAATGATATTATGAAGATTTGCGTAAAAGCACAAGGAATCTGTTCAAGGCATATTGCAAAATCGGCATCCTATTTTGTGGCATTTGAAAATTGGTCCCTTCCTTGACACACAAGCCATTTTGCTTCCTGGGTGCTGTGATCTGGTTCTATTGAGCCCCCATAAGCTGCCCCAGGTTTTTGGTTCATCTCCCTACCCCAGGCCCTTGACCTTAGAATGCCTGCTTCCCAGACATTATATATCCTTGTGGTAGCAATGTCAACTCTCTTTCTCTCATAAAGCTTTTAATACCATCAGTATGCTAATGAGTTACCAACTTAAATCACATATTAGAACTGTACCCATACATCCTATATTGTTACACACAACTTCCCACCTAATACTTTAATGGGAACCTCAATCTCCCTGCTGCCAATATATGCCTACAACTTGATTTTTTGTTGTTTTTTTTCTATTGTTTTTTTTGTTTGGTTGTTTTTCTGTTGTTGTTGTTGCTTAAATAAAAAAATCTTGATGTTGCCCTTATACATGTCTCCTCATATTTATTTTTTTTAGTTAATCTTTTTTATATATTTTATTTTTTTTTATTGAGAAAAGGAAAAAAAAGTTTCCCCCTCCTCCCAGCCTCCCATTTCCCTCCCCCTCCTCCCACCCTTCTCCCCCTCCTCCCAGGCTCCCATTTCCCTCCCCCTCCTCCCACCTTTCTCCCCCTCCCCCCACTCCTCTCCCCCTCCCACTCCAGTCCAAAGAGCAGTCAGGGTTTCCTGCCCTGTGGAAAGTCCACACCTTTTAAATGTCTAGGCTTCCACACATCCAGCATCGTTGCTGTTATCAAGCAAGTCACCGTTGTCACCCACTCATGTTACTGCATGGTCTCCTAATGAGTTCTGCTCTTTGCTTTTTGGTGTCTGACACAAGACAGCCAGAATAATCGCATTAAAATAAGTTAGATGTGTCTTTCCTTCCTTCACAATGCCCCAGGGATTGTTCCTTCCACTTGGCCCACAAGCCCTGCACTCCTGTCACACCTGGCACCTGCCCTGTGTGTCTAACTTATGTTCCAACTTGTTAATTCTCTTCTCAGAGACGGTGTTCATTTTAACTCCTCTCCCCACAAAGCTCCAAGGATTTGTTCTCTTATCCTTTCTGTCAAGTACTCTTCCCAAAGATCATTTTCCCATATTACCCATTTAAAGTGGCTTCTTCATCCCTTTTTGGTCTTCCCATCCTTATTTTGTCTCCATTGTTCTATGTGGTTTGTTTTGGTTTATTTGGGGCAGTACTGGAGATTGAACCTGAGATCTTGTACATGCCAGACTACTGCTTTGCCCCTGAGCCATACATTTAGCTCTTTTTTTCCATGGAACTTAATTCATACAATGTACTTACTTTATTCAATATTGATTTGGATTGTTTTTCTGACTTTAGGCTAAAGAGTAAGCTTCATGAGGGTAGAATTCTATTGGGTTTCTTATTTGATGTTACAGTATTTATTACTGCATTTTAGTGTATACATAAATAATTCTATTGAAAACTTAATGTATGCATCTTGGGGTTTCTTTTTGTTTTGTTTTTTTTTGTTCCCAGTGGGTTTAACTTTTTAAAAATTTATGTATTTATTTTACAACTGGATTGTTATTTCCCCTCACTCCTTTCCTCCCATCCCCTTCCCTCAACTCCCTTCTGCTCCCCCCCCATCCACCCTTCCTCTCTTTTGCTGCCTTTAGGGTCCCCATTCATCATACTGGGTCACCTTGCCCAGCCTTAATACATAGCGAGGTGCTTAGGAATACTACAACTTAAAATGCCTTATTTTGTTGATGCCATAGGAGGCCTGCCCTCTACTGAAGAAATAGGGTTTCTATTGCTGTGAAGAGACAATATAACCACGGCAACTCTCATAAAGGAAAACATTTAATGAGGTCTAGCTTACAGGTTCAGAGTTTAGCCCACTATCATCCTGTTGAAAAGCATGGCGGCACTCTAGAAGACATGGTACTAGAGAGATACACCTGGATCAGCAGCATAAGAGAGTGACACTGGGCCTGGCTAGAGCATCTGAAACCTCAAAGTCCCAGTGACATACTTCTCCCACCACACCTCCTAATAGTGCCACTCCTATGAGCCTATGGGTTACATTTTCATTCAAACACTCAATATGTGTTTAGTGAGGAGTGAAAAGTATCAGTTTGGTTAGGATTTCAAGCTGGTTAAGATTTGGATTCAGTGGGAGCAGGAGCCAAAGTCAACGGGAAGGAGAAATAAGGAAACATCAGTTACTAAATTTCCTACTGGATGCAAAGGAGAAAGATAGATGTCATCACACAGCAACTCCCTGTCAATTATACTTTTCATTGTGCACTCAACAGGAACCCCTTCGGAAAGTAAAACTGATATAATGCAGGGAAGAATGTCTCCTATCATGAAGGAAAGATCATTGTTCATCGTGTAAACCCCCTCAGTACATCAGAAAAGACAGAAAATAGCTTAAAAGTTTTCCATTTCAAAATATGTATTTTTCTGAAAGATAAAAACCACTAAGAAAATAGCTGTAAATGTTGAGTACTTGTTCAAAGATAGAGTACCTTTCCTAAATCTCAGGGAGCCTGATAATTTTTATGCTCTATCATGTCAACAGGATGATGCTTGATACTTTGATGGCACTAAATACACACTTGGAGGATGGAGATCTTCTAAAATACATGCAGAAAATAAAGAATTTGCTCCAAGTCACCACCTCAAACCTCTGAGTGCACCTACTTTATTTAATAAATACCATTTATATTATCACATATGTTATATAGGGATCAATTGTTAAAAAAGAATCATGATTACTTCATGGCTTTTGCAAAGTACATTATTAGCAATAAAAGTTACTTGCCTCATAATAATACAAATATGGATAAATATGTATTTATTATTTAAAATCAGGCATTCTTTTTGGTTCAAGAAATCTCAGGCTAGAGAGAAGGCTCAGAGATTAAGAATGTATGCTGTTCTTGCAAAGGACCTGAATTCAGTTCCCAGCACCCATGCCTGACAGTTTTTATGCTCTATTATGTACCCAGGACGATGTTTGACACTTTGATGTCACTAAATTGCCACCTATCACTCTAGCTCTGGGGAGCTCTCGTGCCTTTGGCCTCTACCACACCTGCGCTTATTTACGAACAGACACACACATACAGCCCCCATACACACATAGGAATTATGAGGAATAATGAAAGTAAAGCTTAAAAGAAATAGGAAAACCTCCAGTCAACCAAGGAAAACAAAATCACACATTAGTCTAAAAAGAAAGTGACATCATACCCAGTCATTAAGAAAAATCAAGATGCATATATATGCAGGTAGAAAAGTAGGAATGTAAGCGAAATGGCTGTATTTGAGTGAAGAAATACTCTGATCTACTAATCTGCTTGGGGAAAGGAAAAGTAAGAGGTAGTTTTGATAATGTGACAGATGGGAAGGAGGGGCAAAATGAGAACATTCCAGGTGGGAAGAGCATCAGAAAAGAGTGTTCTAGAGCAGGGCACAAACACCATCGTGAACAACAATGATTCCCTGATCCCCAAAGACAAAAAGGCATTACTTACTTCATAGATGGCTTCTGCATCCTCAGGTGTTGACAGAAGCTCAGGAGAATAGATGACAGTGTCACTGTCAGCCTGCTACCCAGGAGAGAAACCAGAACCACAGAGATGGAGCTGCTCACTGAGAGCTCTCCTACAAACCACAGGAAATCACTGGGAAGAGGGGAGAGGAGAGCAGACCATTTCTAACTCTTGAATTTTCTCGGCAAAGCACCTTGCTTTAATAAAAATGAAATCCTCACAAGTTATACATATTTAATTTACTGATTCAAAGATGAGTCAGAGGAAGAAAACAGTAGTTGTGAACCTTTCATGGTAAGAGGAGTTTTCTACAATGTTCCCAAAGCCTTTTCAGAGTGAAACTCATCTGGGGTTGCAGAGACGCAAAGGATTTGTATTCATAGATTCAGCTCGATGAGACCAAGGCCATTCTAATTCTTCTGTAGTAGGTGCCATTAATCAATAGATGGAGATATAAAAAGTCACGGTCCTCCTTCTTTGTGCCAGGAAAGAGGATGGCAGTCCATTTCCGGATATATGCCACAGCCAGCTGATGACTCATTCTGTGCCAAAATACCACAGGGACTCGAGGGGAAATGGAAGGAATGAGGACTGTGGCAAGCCAAGAAGACAGTGGCCAGCACTTTCAGTCTGACTTAGGCCTCTGCTTAGAGCTCTGATAATTGGAAGTTTGCTGTACCAGAGGCTAAAGATCAGAGGTCTTTGGAGAGTATCTAGTCTACCTCCCTTATTTTATATCTGAGCAAATTGAGATTCTGAGGACAGGCCCAGGTCAGAAATAAAGGCAGTGAGAGACTTCAGCATAGAACTGACATTCCCCATACTGGGTCTTCTGTAGTATGTTGCCTTTTATACCAAGGACGTACTTGTGTGCATCCCAAGCAGCTGGGCTCTGGAAGCTTTAAGCAAGCCACTGGTTGGGACTTAGCCAATTGGCTCCACAGAAGTCAAGAAGCCAATCCCTTTACAGAGAAGTAGGTGGTAGGAAGAGGTGAAGCAGTGACAGATAGTTTAAAGGAACTAGAGCATGAGGTATGGTAGCTAGCCTTCAGAGGCTAAGAATGTATAAGCTACTAAGATAAGTTCTATAGATACTATTTCATTCACAACCTTTCCATGGGTTAATGTAACTGAGATCCTGGTAAGGGAGGCATGTGTGTTATACACAGTTTCCTAAGTGCTAGGCCAATGGCATTTGCCAGAGTGTCACAGATGGAGAAGGAGGAGAAGGCCACATGTTCAGTAGCATATTAATTGACTGTACTAACAGGGAAGGAAGCCTTGTCCTCTGTTAATCACGAGCTCTCCTTGTAAGAGGGTAAAAGAATATTCCACAGAAGGGTAAAGCAGCTCTTTGTTAAGTCCCCATCTAGATAGAAGCATCATTGATAAACCTTATGTTCAGGATCCAGGTATTTGGTTGAAGTATTTCATGAGCTTTGCTCTGGGCCAGATCCATTTGTATCATCAAACTCATGAATGAAGGTATCTAATACTTGTTATTTATTTAGCACTTGTTAAATGGCTAGGATAATTACATTATTATTAAAAACCACAAAATAATATCTAAATATTAACTTTTATAATATGATGTGTTAGGCTGTAGGCTAATTATATTGTAAGCCTTATCAATGTTCTTTGCAGCACATTTTTAATGTTTAAGGTGAAGTGAAATGTATCTCACTCTTAAGAAAGGAAAATAGATGCTAAGAGAAGTAAATAACTTACCCAGCCAAGCTAATAAATAAAAGCCTATTATTCTTTGAGATCACCTGACTCATAGCTCTCCTCTTCCAAATGTACCATTAAGTCAAGTCACTCATGCCAGGACAGTGTCACATCTGGCATAAGCACTAATCAGACTGGCAGCATTCATACCCAGGTCTCACTAAACCAGGATTTGCTAGAGTTAGGGTGTGATGTGTATTTATTCATCAAATGCCTTTATCAAATGATTATCGATAGGAGTCTCACATTGTGTGAGGTTCTAGAATGATAAAGACAATCTCTCTCTCTCTCCCTTTATACAGTTGCAGAATCCTGTCTTTCTATTCCTTCCTTTAGTGACTTTTAGTAAGAACATCTACACCAAGCAGTTTTTTTTGTTTAATTAACATATACCTATTATCTTTTCAGACCAATTTCTTTCTTACTTTCTTGCTTTTTTCTTTCTTATTTCTTTCTTTTCTTCTTTCTTTTTTCCTTCCTTCATTTTTTTCTTTCTTTATTTTACTTTACAACTGAAGTTGACCCCCACTCCTCCCAGTTTCTCAGCTCCACACCTCCCCCAATCCACTCCTCCTTAACTTCCATTCAGAAAAGGGCAAGTCTCCCATGATCACCAACTAAACATGGCATATGAAGTTGCAGAAAGACTAAGCTTCTCCCCTTGTATTAAAGCTGGATAAGGCAGCACCATATGAAAAACAGGGTCACAGAAGCCAGCAAAAGAATAAGAAATAGTCCCTGCTCCATTGTTATGAATCCCAGAAGAAAACCATGCTATAGAACTGTAACAGACGTTCAGAGGGCTTAGGTCAGTCCCATTCAGGCTCCCTGGTTGTCTCTGTGAGCTCCTATGTGCCCAGGTTAGTTGATTTTGAGGGTTTTCTTGTGATGTCATTGACCCTTCTGGTTTCTACAATCCAACACTGCTCAGCAGGATTCTCCGAGCTTGGCTTAATGCTTGGCTGTAGGTCTTTACATCTGTTTCTATGAGTTGCTGTATGAAGCCTCTCAGGAGGCAATTGGGCTAGGCACCAATCTATGAGTATAGCAGCAGAACTTTAAGCATCATTACATTTACATTTTTTGCTTCTATCTTGGGTCTCTGGGCCATCTAGCTTGTGGGTCTTGGCACTCCAGGTACTGTCAGGGGTGGGTTCACTCTAGTGCCATGCGCCAGATCAATTTCTATTTGGAAACCAATTATTTTTCTGGACTATTTAGTGGAGAGCCTAATTTAGCCTTGTCTTCTCATTTTGGGACATTTGTATCTTCTCAGACCTTTCCACAAACACTTCTCTTCCCCGACTGTTTTATTGTACTGATTTTGCTGAAGTCATTCTACTTAAGCTCGGTTTCTTTGTATCTTTCATTGGATGTGATGAAAGCAGGCTTATAGAGCTCCCAAGGGCCAACAATAAGCATATCACAACCAAGAATGGTGTCGCACAACTCACAGTCAAGCTTATCTGATTTTGAGCCCGAGTTCCTCCTCCCACCTATTCTATCCTTTTTGGGAACTTAATAAATACGATGGTCATAAAACCACCAGGTTATATTTCTTGGAAAATGTGTCTGTTTTTAGATGACTAGCGGAAATGCCTCCCTCACTTCTAGACAGACCAAATATCCACATAAAGAAAAGGCAAAGCATCAAATGGAAAGATCTGAAACGCTGAAGCCTCTTGGCACAGTTTAAAAAAAAAAAAGGAAAAAAGTCACAACAGTGTGTCAAACACTCTCAGAGAAGAAATGGTATAAATATCAGTTAAAATGAGTCTCTAAATATGAAGACAATAGTCATATCTCTATTAACAGGAAGGCAGAGCCCTCAGTCAGAACCTATCAACTCAGCAGACTTTTCTGGAAATTTCTGGACTAAGTTCTGCCCCTGTAGACTTTATAGTCAAGGTACTGAGTCTCTGTACTATGCGCTTGATTGCTACAGTTAGTTTCTATGTGACTTTATTTCTATCTCTCTCTCTCTCTTTTTTTTTTTTTTGCTTTTTGAGACAGGGTACTTCTAATGTTCTAATCTGCGATAAGTATCTCTCTGCTATGCTGTTGCGTATGTCTGAGATTCCTCAGTCTGAACACTGTTTTTCATTCTTTTAAATGTCCATAATAAATAGCTTGCTTACAATGATGGGAAATTTTGTCTAAATATTGCTTTTCTGAGTTACATGATTATAAACTCACAAATCTGTTAACATATGTAGGCAGATTATACTGTATGTATAAATAAAAGGATCTTGCCCACCACTTCCTTAAAGATGAGATTTTTGGCACTATCATCCCTCTGAAGTTGATCCACAAAGCAGATGTTGTGGAGGTAGTGGGGGTGGGGCACAACTAATTCTCATCAAGTCCATGTCAGAAAGTACTTCTTCTCTTCTGACACATGAAGAAGTAGACTACATAGTGGACAAGAGGGTGTCTGAATCTTAAGCCTTTGCCTTGAGGCTCTGTATCTGGGCCCCACTTTCAGTCCACATTGCTTTAAGAATGTGGATGCAATGCGATCAGCTAGCCTCCTAGCCATCCCAGCATGCCTTCTCTGTCTGAAGTCTTGGCTTTCCCACCATGCTGGACCTTTTCCCTCATGAACTATAAGCCAAAATAAACTCCTTCCTCCCTTAATTGCGCTTGTCAGGTTATTTTCTCACAGCAATAAGAAAGTAATTTATACAATGACCAACTAAAGACATAAATATTGTGAAAGAGCCTCTAAGATATCAAGTAGACATGAAGTTTCTATCGTTCTTACAGAATAATATCTAAGTTACAATTTTATCAAAAATTTTACATCTTCGTGCTGATATTTCAGAGCTCCGAGTCATCAAGTTCTTCATATTGTAATAAGAAATAAAACAAGAGATCAAGTATATTATCTAAAATCATCTTACTGCTTACTAATATTTAATAATTTTACCACAAATAGACCATCCAGCAAGATACATGTTAGAGGCACACAAGAATGCCAATAAAATAACTTTAGCCTCAAGAAGCTCAGAGCATTTATGTGAATGAGTCCTTTGCTTCTTACACCTGTGTTTCACCGTGAAGAAAAAAAGAAGAGAAACACAATAAAGAACAGGAGAGGGGTCATAGGAAGTTCCATTCCATATAAACCAATGAGATGGACACTTGCAGCCTTCCACTATCCAGAGTAGGAATTCTCACCTGAAAGGAGATAGGGTTAGTGGGGTTAATACATTTCATGTGTTTTTAGGAACCCATTAGTTCACACAATCATTAGTGGAACTTAAGACCTTATAAACCAAGACTTTAATGAGTAACTTTGGAATTTACTGCAAAATAACAGGACTATTTCCTCTGTATTTTCAAGAACACGTTTTCTTCCAAATGTAGAACTAATACAAAGAATACACCCCACCCCACTCCAAACAAAAGTAGAAAGATGCTGCCAGCAGTTACCAGCAGGGGGCAGCAAATAGCAGTTGAGGCTGGAAGTTTAGGGTGCACTCTTGAATGAAGGATGGGTAGAGGTTTGGGACTCCCAGAACACTATCCCATTCCAGACAATGCAGTGGAGAAAACACGAAAACAAAAATCAGAGTCTAAGGGTGGGCTCCAATGTACTAATCAGTTAGTGGTAGAACTAGAAATGTCAAACACGCTTACCTCATTTGATTTAAGAGGACTCAGAAGCATGCCGAACATTTTTGAAACATTTTTCACTAACAGCAGTTAGACTTTGCATAAAAATTAGTAAATTTGAAGAATGAAAATTCCTGATTTCCTGAAAACTCCTTTTTTCTATAAAACTGTAATGCATAGGCTGATATCAATACTTTGATGATGTTTCATTGAGCTGAATCTATGTGTATAGAAGTGTGTGTGTGTGTGTGTGTGTGTGTGTTTTACTAGGAGGCAGAATGTTAGAGGGAACAGAAAGAAAGAAAAGACAAAAAAAGGGAAGGGGGAAGGAAAGGGAGACAGACAAACTGGGGAGGGGGTGCTCTTTTAGGGTAAACTGAAAGACATGCTTGGCTCCCAAGATTTTTTTCCAAGTTTCTCTGTGGTCTCTTCAACAATAAGACCTTCTTACCTAAAAGTGTCTAGGCTTCATCTGAGCTCAGAGGTGAATCACTTCAAATTCTCTTCTGTGAAACCATTCAGCTCCCTATTCAGCTACACCAGGATGAATACCAAAAAAAAAAAAAAAAAAAAAAAAAAAAAAAAAAAAAAAAATTTCCATTCTAAAAAAAGCCTGTGATGATTTTTGTCTTCATTCATCTAACCCAACAAATAGTAAACACTGCACAGTTCAATGCTGTAGGGCTCTGGGAAGAAGGGAAACAATGTCAAATATTCAGGAAAACAATGGACACAAGTTTTTAATCTATCATTGTTGTCATTTTTATGTCTCGCACAGCACCACAGTCCTTTCGAGCTCTGTGGAGATGTTTTGTAAAGTGAACCGGTGCATGGTTAAGATGTCAGCTATTCCAGTAAGAGCACAAGACAGAGACGTTAAAAACAAATAACTTTAGGGCGGGTTGTCAGTTGTGGATTGGCCATGATAAATTGCCTTCATTTAGTTTCCTGAAATTACGAAAGCCTAAACGTCGTGGTCATAAAAGATTTAGGCAGTTGTGGGAAAGGAGCAGAGTCGGGAGGGAATTTGAAAATGTTCAAAATAAATCTTCAACTTGTCTCATCTCCCCTTGTTCACACGTTACACAGGATATAACAACACTCCAAGGCTACCAGAGGCCTTCCTCTCTCCTAGCTTTCTTCCTTCATTTACATTCGGTGTCAACACATCACAGAATTGCATTTGGAACGCACTAGAAAATACTTTGCTTATATCAAAGACCTGTTTAACTGTCCCCTCTTCTGGCAGAATTCTTTGATTTTGATGGGCAGAAAAAAAAACAGAAAAATTCACTATGATTATAATGCCTATAGTAAGCTACTGTAATTATCTCTTTATACTAACCCCCAGGTAGCCTTAATATAGGGGACTTTGTATCACAAATACAAATGTGTCATGTGACATGGAATAGAGTAAATGCATAAAGTTAAAAAATTTAAGTGTAATTTAATGGATAAAAGATGCTTTATTCATTACTTAGTACAGAGACTTAAAATGCACATTTTAGCAATACATGACTCCCAATCCTATTGGCAATATTGTATCATTTCAGCATAAACATTAATAGTGTTTTTAACAGACTTCATTGCATCCCATGAAGTGCTAGCTGACTTCTCAGAAGATAGTCCGGTTATACTGGATACAAGATTAAAAGAAATCAGTAGTCTTCCTACTGATTAATGTCTCAGTTAATGTCAAGTTAACTGAGAAAAAAATAAGGGAGACAAGACTTTCACAATAGCCACAAAAAATAGAATATATCTTGGGGTAACTCAAGCCAAGCAAGTAAAAGACATATTACAAAAACAAACAAACAAAACAAAACAAAAAAGCTTCAAGACTCTGAAGAAAGAAAATGAAGAAGATATCAGAAGATAGAAAGATATCCCATGCTTATGAAACAGTAGGATTATCACAGTAAAAAATCTCCATCTTACCAAAAGCAATATACAGATTCAACACAATACCCACAAAATTCCAACACAACTTTTTACAGAGCTTGAAATATCAATACCCAACTTCATATGAAGAAAAACCCACAGGTAAGCTAAAAAAAAATTCCTGAGCAATACCAGAACTGCTAGAGGTATCACCACCCCTGATTTCAAACAGTATGGCAGAGCTCTAGTAATAAACACCACATGGTTTGGCATAAAAACAGATATGTTGATCATTGAAATTGAAGTCTCAGACATAAATCCACATATAGATGGACGTGTTATTTTTGACAAATAAGCCAGAAATACACAATAGAAAAAAGATAGCATCTTCAACAAATAGTGCTGGTCTAACTGGATGTCTGCAGATAAAGAAGGCAAATAGATACATATTTATCACCCTGCCCAAAACTCAAATCCAAAAGGAACAAAGACTTCAACATAAAACCAAACACAATGAACCTACTAAAAGAGAAAGTTGGGAACAGCCTTGAATATATTTGCACAGGAGACAACTTCCTGTATAGAACACCAATAAATGGGACCTCGTGAAAATAAAAATCTTCTGAAAGACAAAAAACACTGTCAATAATACCAAACAGCAGCTTTCAGAATGGGGGAAGTTTTTTTTTTTCAACTCCACATTTGATACATGGTTAATATCCAAAATATATAAAGAACTCAAGAAACTAGACATCAACAAATCAAATAATCCAATTAAAAATAGGATACAGATTTAAAAAGGCTTCTCAATAGGGGAATCTCAAGTGCCTGAGAAACACTTAAAGAAATGCTTAACATACTGAGCCACTAGGGAAAAGCAATCAAAATCTGAGATACCATCTTGCACCTGTTAGAATGGCTAAATTCAATAACACAAGTGACAACTCACGCTAGAGGGGATGTAGAGCAAGGGGAACACTCCGCCATTGCTGGTGGGCATCCATTAATGGTGGAAGTGCAAACTTGTATAGCCATTATGGAAATCAATATGGTGGCTCCTCAGAAAATAGGGAACTGATTTGCCTCAAGAACCAGCTATATTACTCTTGCGCATACACACAAAGGACATTCCATCCTACCATGAGTACACTGCTCAAATATGTTCATAGCAGCTTTATTCATAACAACCAGAAACTGGAAAAAACCTAGATGTCCCTCAATTGAAGAATAGATAAAGAAAATGTGGCACATTTACACAATGGAGTATTATTCATCTGTTAAGAAGATGACAACTTGAAAATTGAAGGTAAATGAGTAGAACTAGATAAAGATCATTCTGAGAGAGGTACCCCAGACCCAGAAAGACAAACATAAGTGACTACTCACTTATAAATAGATATTAGCTGTTAAACAAATCATAATCATGCTACAATCCACAGGTCCAAAGAGACCAAGTAACTAGGATTCTAAAGAGACACATGAATCTCCCTGGGAAGAGGAAATAGAATAGATTTTGAAAGAAAATTGAGAATGGGTGGGGATGAAAATTATAGGAATCAAGTTAAAAGGGAAATGGAGGGACGGAGTATGAGAGACTGGAAAAAGGTGGACATTTAGGGAACAATGTGGAAACCCAATGCAGCAGAAACTTCCTGGAATCTATAAGGATAACCCTAGTGAGGACTCCCAGTAATGAAGGATACAGAGACTAAGCAGTCTATCTTTTGCAATCAGGCAAGTCTTTCAGTGGTGGAACGGGTACATCAATCTAGCCACAAAATCTCCAATGTACAATTTGTCCTGTCTGCAAGATGCACTGGGAAATCGTCACTCAGAACTTATGGGAGTGATGAACCAATGACTGATCTGATTTAAGGCCTATTCCTTGAGAGTATACCTATGCCCTGGCATTGCCTGGGTGACCAGGAACCAGAGGCTGGATAGCTTAGAGACCTAAGGGAGAACCAAAAAACTATATATATTGAAATGATCCCTAATGCTTTTCTGCTTTATTCATAGATTGTTGCCTTTTCTGGTTGTCATCAGAGAGACTTCCACTGGCAACTGATAGGAGCAGAGGCAGAGACCCACAGCCAAACATAGGTGGAGAGAGAGCCCAGGATGGAGGTCTCTATTGGGTTCCTCTTCTTGGTGCTCAGGTAAACCCACGGAAGAGAGAGAGCAGGAATTGTGAGAGCCAGAGGGGTCAAGGACACTGGGAGAGTACAACCTGCAGAATCAATTAAACAGGGTTCATAAAGACTCACAGAGGTTGCAGCAGCATTTGCTGAGTCTGAATGAGTCTGTGCCAGGTCCTCTGCATATATGTTGTAGTTGCTGTCTTGGTGCTTTGGGAGGACTCCTGACAATAGGAGTTGTGATATCTCTGATTCTTCTGTCTTCTCTTGGGACTCTTTCCTTCTGCTGTTTTCCCTTGCCTAGCCTTGATGTGAAGGTCTGTGCCTGGTCTTATTGTATCTTGTGCATATTCAATTGATGTTTCTGGGAGGCCAGCTCTTTTCTGGGGGAAGATGATATGGGAGTGAATTTTGGGGATAAGGGATGAGGAAGAAAGTGGTGAGAAGTAAAGGGAAGGGAAGCTGAAATCTATTATATGAGAGAAAAATTAATTATTTTTTTAAAAATTGACTACTCCTTAATTTTTCTAGGGGACTAAAGGAATATAAAAAAGTCTAAATTAAGACATAACCAGTAAGGAAACGAGTTGTCATATACATTCTCCTTTATTATTGTTATGAGCTTGTTGTGCAGGAAAAGACACAGCAACTACACTTGACAGCTAATACATCAACTAAGATGTCATTTGGTTGGATTAACAGAATTTGTTATAGCTGTTCAGCTGCAGAGTATATAGCTGCCAGTTTTATTTGTTTGCTCATTTACTTTCTCTCTTGTGAATAGAAATATTAGAAAGCTACCTAAGCATAACCTGGGCTGCTGTTCTTCAAAGATTCCTCCAAAGCCTGAAACTTGTTCCAGAATCTCACCGCAACATCCATAGTGTGTAATTTTGGTACTCATTATTCAACGTGGTTGTTTCTGCTGATGCTGGATTTAGAGAGAGATAGGTTGGGAAGGAAGCTGGGGAGGAGTAAGGAGGAAATCTTCTGGCCAGATCAAACTGTATCCCTTTTTGCAAGAATATAATTACTTGCTCAGAAGCCTCCCTACTCTCACCAGGATTTTGCTAGAACTTCATTGGCTAGAGTGGGGTCATATAGCTAAGCTCCCTCTGCAAGAAAACAGAGGAAGGGGCATTTTTAACTGTGAATAATGACACCTATAATTTTTTTAAAAGGAGCTCTAGAGTTAAAGCTAGGGAAAGAGGAAAGTTAAATCAAAGAAGTAGCTAATGTAATACACAAAAGGACATCAGTAGTCTCTGTGTTCCCATGGAAGTAAAAGATGGTACAATGTAAGGGTTACTTGTAAAGAATCTCCTGCTCAAGTAACACCAAGTTTCTTTTCCAACCAGAGCACATTAGTGGTGCTTCTGCCTTATCCCTTATTTTGTATTTTTGTCTTGGTCCTTCTATACAGGCATTTTACCATCTCCAGTTCTCCACTGAAATAATTCTCATGTTCAGTGAGTTAAATCAAAAGAAACTCTAAACCCTCTTCTAAATATCTTTCCTCACTTTATTGACAACATTACTATAAAGCCCCTTTCACTACCCAGTCATTTGAGAAGGACTTGTTGGAGATTTTGTTATAGGAATTTGTTTATCATTCCTTATTGTCTACTGTGATGTGTTCTATATGCAACCTTTTATTTTTGCAAAAACTGTATACTTCTGTTCATTGAATCACCATTTATGATGTATATAAAATATATAAAAAGAACCCAAATATTCATAAAGTGATAAGCAGGTAGATGAAATACGGAGTGTATACTTAGGAATACTATACATGATTAATCAAAAAGCAATTAAGTTAGTCATAAAAAGGAAAATGCTATATGATATCACTTATATAAGGCCCCACAGTTTACAAAATTGAGAAACTAAGGTTCTTAGGTAATGTAGAGGTGAGAATCCACTGGCATGCCATTTCATAACCTTAAAGAACTGTTTCTGTAATCCTGTTAAGAAGGAAGGCCTCACATGACATGCACTAACCACAACTGAAAATTAAGTTTTAATTGTCTACTATTGTGTTCATTTTCTGGGTGGCAGATTTTAATCTGGAACCCACAGTAAACTGCCTTTAAAGCTAGGGATCATCATTAGTATATTGCCCAGAGATGTCTCACTTGGATATTTTCAAACGTTCTTAAGACAGTGACTACAACTTACCATCTTCATAGAAGTAAGCTTTGCTCACTAGAAAGGTTCAGTTAGTGCTTTATTTTCTAGATAAATTGATGGAGGAGGGTCATCTGTCTATGTGTTACTCTCATTGGTTAATAAAGAAACTACCTTGGCTTTTTGATAGGGCAGGATTTAGAAAGGTGGAGTAGACAGAACAGAATGCTTGGAGAAAGAAAGCATAGTTGGTCAGACACGATGGAGCCAGCCACCAGGTCAGACATGCTGAATCTTCCCAGTAAGCCACCCCCTCATGGTGCTACACACATTAATAGAAATGGGTTAATCAAGATGCAAGAGTTAGCCAGTAAGAGGCTAGAGCTAATGGGCCAGGCAGTGTTTAAAATGAATACCGTTTCTAAGTATTTATTTTGGGTAAAGCTAGCTGGTGGCCGGGAGCTGGGTGGCAGGAAACGGCCCACTCGCCCCATCACTACAATAAATGAATAGCAAGAAAAGGCATTAGTCACAGAATCTTGGTGAGTACTATATTACTTCAATCTTGCTCTGAACCAGTTGCTTTAATACTACACCACAGTTACTTAATTGTTCAAGAAATATTTATCAAACACCTAGAAAGCATTGGGTAGATGGGACAAATAGGGCAAGGATCCCAGGCTTGAAGATTATGGTCTGGTTCACCCAGAAGAAACACAATAAAACAACAAAAATCCAGGGGAAAATATGACAAAAATGCTTTTATCTTGGATAGGGTGAACAGTGTGAAACCATTGTTGATTTGGGATCTCAAGGAAGGCTGAGCTGAAATCCCTCAATCAGTAGTCATTTATCATTACATGGGGGTTCTCCCCTGCTACATATAGACTATTTCTGGTATTATAAGAACTGAGCAGACCTGCAGCACACATGTGTCTGAATGCCCTTTAGCCTTCAGTCTCCAGGGCTGTGAATCACACCACCTTTGCTCAGAAGCCTAAAGGTGAGTCTATCAGGGCCACTCAGAAGAGTTCTGCTATGTCAAAACTGTGATCATTTGCTATGGAACTTTTTCTCTGGGCTCTCCAGTCTTTGAAACCATTTGCAAAAAGAACTTCAGACAACTCAGGCTTTCATGTCAATGAAAGCATAAAGAGAAAACGTTGCTCCTGCCTTCAGGTAGGCCAAGCCCTGATCCCTCTATCATCAGAGGATAGCGAGCATTAAACTTTGTCTGCCATCCACTCTTCGCCACAGGGGACTTTGCTCCATTGGAGGGGGCACTGAGGCTATCTTTTCTTCAGATCTCTAGTCAATACCCAGGTGTACAGATGTCCTCAGTGGGGAGAAGGGATGAAGTGAAAGTTGCCCACAGTGGGTGTTGTCTGTGTCCCCAAACTTTTTTGCTCTAGAGAAAGGAAGTCAGTCTCACTCGTGTACCATCTCATTCTGAAGAGGGCCTCAAAGTTCCTTTTGTGGCCATTGCATCAGTTATAAAAATATACTTCCTACTTCTTCAGCATGGACAAACACTTATTCTTTCTCCAGTCCTTTTTTAGAGAAGCTGAGATGATATAAATGTCCCTTGATGGAGACATATTGAATTATTCATGCTTCTAGAAATGCATTTTTACAGCAATTCTTTTCTTTGAACCTTCATATCCACTTCTGAGAATATAGGAGTGTTTATGGAAAGCCAACGATGATGTTTCTTTAAAGGTTCAAGTTTGGTCTGGTGCCTACTCAGAGAAAGACTATACATGTGTTGTCTAGAGAGGAAAGGCCATATGGGCCCTCAAAAATGTCAGAGTTCCACTTTTCCCATTCCACAGCCTACCTGTGGTTTCGGTTGCAACTGTTGTACCTAACTTCAAGAGATGGGAGACCTACTGCCTTCTTGAAACATTCTATCTTCAGCTCTACCTAGCAGTTTACTCTGTGGGAAAACAAACTCATCTAGTACAGTATGAAAATTAGAAATGCAGAGTTAATATCTATGAAGATACTTAGAGTGGTTTTGGGCTTGAGTGTTGGCCTACTTTCTACACATGGATGACTTACATCTGCTCAGGAGGTTTAGATATCCCCTCATTAACTGACTCTTTCTCATCCTCCACCCTTCATCTTCACAACTGATTGCATGGATTACCTCTTTCAGTAGAATTCAAATTCAGATATCACTCATATTGAAACAACCAATTAGTAGATTTAGGTCAGTGAACTAAATAAATCTGAAAGAAGGAAAAATAATCAGCTTACACGTATTTAAGCATAGAAAAAAAAGGTATTTGATGAATTTTTAGTAATTGTGTTGACACCACTTGAAAACAGACTACAGGTAACATCACACTTGAAACAACTGGTCTAGAAAACAAAGAATTATGTAAACTTTGTTAGCACAAAAGTTCTCCTTGAAATTTTTTATTCTCACCAAACATAGACCTCCCTGCTACGTATAATGTACTAAAATTTGATAGTCATGCAAGAACAAAATATGGGTCCGAAAATTCAAGTGTTTTCTATAGCACAAACATGTGTCATGTAGCCAAGATTTGTCTTTATTATAGTGAAGCCTTTCTCACATGCTGGTGAGACTTTGTTACCAAAAGCAGTCAATCAAATCAGACAATCAAACCAACACCTTTGTTTTCTGTGGGTTTGTTTGGTCTTTTCTGGGTACACTCGTGAAAGAAAATACCTTAACACTGAGTATAATAAGTATTAATAATTTATCTACTTATTTATGTAACAAGGTGTATATTGAAGATACACCTTTAATATGGAATTGTATCCCAATAAATATATTATGTATGATAAATTGACTCCTCAAGAGTTCATTAAACCAAAAACAATATTATAGGAGAATTCAATTTCATTGAAAACTTAGAAAATCCTTACCATTTTCAAAACAGGTTTTAAAGTCATAAGTTTTGATAATTCAAGTACCAAAATACCTAAAATCAAAAGTCTCTCAGATTTTGATTTATTTTGAATTTTAATATATTTCACATACATAATTAGCTATTTTGAGATTGGATTCCAAATTCAAATATAAACCTTATTTGTTATCATGTATGGCTTATATAGGCTAAAGGCAATTTTTAATAATATGTTTAGTAATTTTACACATGAAATGAAGTTTCAGAAAGTGGACATAGTCTGCTGAGAAATGTTAACACTGTTTCGGGTTTGGGAACACTTCAGATGTGGGGTTTTTAATTGGGGAAGGTCTACAAAATCCCCTTCTCCTGCACAGGCAAATGTGTGCTCTTATCATAAAACAAGAGTCTCTTCCAAGGTTGCTGAATGATTTCTTCCTTCAGCCCCTAAAGAGAGGCTATCAGAAACTAAAACACCGTCAAAGGACCCTAACTGGCCACCCATTAGCTACCACCATAAACAGCATTTCTTTGTCAAAATGCTTATTTCCTCCAAAATACCTTTCTTTAAGATTTTGCCAGTATGGCTAATTTACTGAGCTAGGATATACTTGGAAAAAGTCTAGGAGAAATATTTCAACTCAGTCACTGTTGAACTTGTCTCCACCTAGAGAATCAAGTGGCTTATCCCAGAGTGCAGAAAGTTCATGAGCTTTTCTCAGCACAGTGTAATGTCCGTACTCAAAATCAAATTACTAAGCCCGATCAATGAATGCAAGGGCCAAATGATAACAATGGCTATACTTTATTTTCTTGTTCTTATTCAGTTATAGTCATAAGTGAACTTATGGGGTTTATTTCATTTAATCTCCACAATAATCCTCCGAATATTTTCTATTTTTAATATGTCCATTTAAAGACCTGGACTGACAGAAATTAAAGAATTTGCCCCCAAAGTCACACAGATAGAAAAAGATAGGCAAAGGTCTGGTCATACAAATAGACTTTCAAATATTTCATTCTATTGTTGAGTTATTGCCTACATAATTTATTGGTCAACCCAATAAATTAACAGTGCTGCTAACACTGTTAATATTTAATAGTAAAGTTTGTGAATGAAGATGTTTAATTTTTGTGATTGCCAGATGACTGGTCTTGAGTTATATTTGAAAATATGATTATAAGATTTATATTCTCAGGGGGCTCAAGAGCATGTGGAAATGAAAGTTTTATAGACTAAAATCTCCTTGATAAAAATATGACAATTGAATAGAATCTGTTTGGATAATTTCCAGTTTCATACATAAGACTCTGCCTAAATTTACTCCCAAACCCTCAGTATATAGATGCTTTTTGGGAGATACACAGACTAGGGTTCCTTAGGAAGTAGGAGAACTCCATTGTATAATGAGGATTCCAGACTCTAAAACAGTATTTAAGATGTACTCAGTAAAGACTTGTTGAATACATGTTGAATGAATGAGAATATGTCAATAACTAGCTCATTAATAAACAGCATGTTTATTGGCAAAAGTCAGCTCTTGAATTCTTATTCTAAACCAGGCATCAGACTAAGCATTCATACAGATAACCATGTTCACTGCATCCAGCAAGTCTGAGGCCAGCACTAATCAGTTCTCATGGAAAGAGGACAAACACTCCAAGCCCATGAAAGCAGGTACAGTGCCAGGATTGGAACCCAAACTGCAGAACAGAGAATGCTGAGCCCAACATCTTCCTTGCCATGCTACAAGAAGGAGCACCAGAATATTATACACTGGGATGAAGAAAATTATAGAGTGGAAACCTTGACTGCAGGCTGTCTAAAAATATGTGGAGTGTGTATAAAGGATTTGCAATCTCTTTCATAACATGTTTTGCTTACTTTTGTTGTTTAACTTTCCTTCACACTTGTGCAAACTTCCATTGCTATAGCAAACACCATAGCACAAAACACGAAAAAACTAAGTACAATGAAAACTCAACAAAAGAGGCCCGCTTGGTCCAGAAAATTTCCATGGTTCTACTGTTGAATCAGGATTGATGGAGGCAACTTGGAAATAAAAGAACACAGACAGACATTTTTCTGAAGGAAGCAGATTGTTCCTTTAAAAAGAACAACTTAACGGACTTGATTCCTCCCAGAAGTAAAGGCTGTGTGCCCATGGCACGGCTATAGGGCTTATATGGGGCAGAAAAGGGGTGAGATGGAAGATTCCGTGTGTACATCAGTTTTTGTGCAATCGCAAAGTGGTGGAACCCAGGAGAGGGAGGCTTCCTGGTTCCTAACAAGACACAGGACTCATCAATGAAGTCAACTTTCCTGTCCAGAGAACTTGAGTTCACCTGAGGATTTTAGATCATTAACCCTTCATCTATTGAATCCTAAGTCAGAGAAAAGATCTTGAATTTGTATTTCTAGGTCTTGGCATCATGGCAGACACAAATTTCACTTGTAACAATCATATATACTGAATGAATAGCATGCTGACGTTCTCATATTGACTATCATTAAGCACTCTAAGTGGACAGAACTAATTTTTTTCTATTCATTAGGAATTTAAGGAACCCAATAAATACTATTCATTTTCCACACTTAAGTTCTGACCATGTTAAGAAACAAAGTATTAAATCATATAAATACTGTTGTAAGGAGAAGGCTGGCTTATTTGTTCAGGCTGCTCGGCTAACTTATCCCCGAAATAACCACACAGTAATTGTATTAATTAAATCACTGCTTGGCCTGTTAGCTCTAGCCTCTTATTGGCTAACTCTCACATCTTGACTTAACCAATTTCTTTTAATCTGTACATCACCACGTGACAGTGGCTTACTGAAAAAGATTCGGCATGTCTGTCTCTGGCGGCTCCATGGTATTCCTCTCTCTGACTCCGCCTCCTTTCAGTTTTTTTATTAACCAATAAAAGCAACATAAAGATTGAAGAACCTCCTGTATCGGCGTAAATAAATGCAATGCAAATATTAAAGAATATTTACCACTTTAATGATAAACTTACAGAACCGAAGTTCCCGCATGGCACAGGAGGTAGGAAGGAAAAGGTGGGGCCGCCTCCCGCGCGCCCATTTATCTGTAGGCATTTGCCCGAGGCAAACCCCTCCCCCTAAAGGGGCTGTCTTAACCCTACATCTCCCCCTTTTGTCTAAATAAGACAGAACTAAACCAAATATAACGATAAACAATAATAACAAATGATAAATATAACAAACAATATTGAGAACAAAAGTTTTGCTAGGCATTCTATCTCAAGGAGTCTAAATAATGTAGAGAGTAACTACTATTAAATAATCTTCAACTCCATCAAATATCTGAGAAGGGAATAAATATTACTTAACAAATGAGAGATATCCAAAATGTGCAACAAATGACAGAGACAACTGACTACCTGGGCAATCACCCAAAGTCTCGTTTGCAATGTTGAGTCAACCAACTTTGGCTAAGGCCTAACCTACCTGACATACCATTATCAAATGCAAGGAACTTTCTTAGAATTATCCTACCCTGTTTTGGCAAGATAAGACAATCCTGTTTTATATCTTAGTCAGTAGTTGAGGTATGGGCTTTTCTTAACCCAAAGGCCAGTTCTGCCAAGAAGACAAGCTCCGAGTGGAGTGTCTTTGGTGCTCAACGTTCTGTAGGGAGTAGAGTGGTGTTGCCAGGAGTAATTGTGTCTCGTTGGCACAGAATTCTAGGTTAGATTAAAGGCCATTTTCTACAGCTCTTCAAAGAGGCTGAAGATTATACTATCTATACTAAAAATAATCTCTATGTATCTAAAAGACCTGATTAATCTAAAAATAAATATGGCAAACATATAATTCTCAATACCTATCTAATCTGAAAACTAATGGAATAAACAACTGTGTAATATATGAAGACAATGATCTTCACCTGTAAACAATGTCATTACATATCAAAATGTAAACAATGTTATTACATAAATAGTACCAGAGGTAGAAATGTACATTGTGATATGATAGATGTATCCATACACTATAAGCATACTCTTATACAAAAATAGAGGTAGGAACATTCACATTCAATATTCAATATATTCACATTCAATATTCAATATATCAGTGGCCCCAAGAGACTCCAATTTGGGCCAGGTCTTGGCAAAGCCCAACGGGGAGGGCACCAAATGTATCGGCGTAAATAAATGCAATGCAGATATTAAAGAATATTTACCACTTTAATGATAAACTTACAGAAGCGAAGTTCCCACATGGCACAGGAGGTAGGAAGGAAAAGGCGGAGCCGCTTCCCACGTGTCCATTTATCTGTAGGCATTCGCCTGAGGCCAACCCTGCCCCCTAAAGGGGCTGTCTTAACTCTACAACCTCCTACACTAAAATACCAACATAGTATCCTTATAATTGAGGGAGTCAGTTTTGAAGAGTATAGCAAATACTTGTTAGGAAGTGAACTTCTCTTTATCAACATAATTACCAGACATCTATGTAATCATTGATAGTCTGGGAAATCTGTTAACTTTATTTTCTAGGAATGGGGTTTTTCTCACTAAATTCATAACTCTACAAGTAAATGGGGTTTCCACATGTATAAAGAACAAAGAGGGACTGAGTATTCAAACTCTTTAAACATGTTAAATGTCTCACCCACTTTGAGAATGAGATAGCCAGACAAAGGCAGACCGAAACAGTGAATCTGTAGCTAACTAGAGGGAGGACACTGTGGAATGGGTGTTGGTCTTACTCTCTATTTAATTGTATTCAAAATAGCAAAAGAAGACTTCTGGAGATTATCATTACAAACTCTGCAACTAGCCTTTGGAGCCATAGAAAAGTCTATAAGAGGCCCACAAATTTCTGAAGTCATTGAGAAACAGCCTTTGAAATTCTGAAAGTTTGAAGAGGAAAGTAAACAGTCCTCAGGCAGCCTGCATAAAGGAGAATAGACGTAGCTATGTTCAGCCGTAATTATTATTTTCAGAAATTGAATGGTGTACGAGTCCAGTGAAGGATTCAGTAGAAGACTACTTTAAGACTGTATATGAAATACAGGATGGTGGATTCTGCCCCTTCAAGACAATATTTACCCTAAGATTAGAGATGAGTTTTATTCACCGCCCTGCCAGGTATCCAAGGAATCTAAACATCAATTAATCTTCAGTTACCAAGCCAACTTTGAGATACCAGCTTAGCACTTATATTTTTTTGCAGGGGATGTTAAACAAGGAATCTGATCACAGTTTCACAGTAGTGCCCTTAGTGTGTGGAAAGCACTGGTATCATTTACTGGCATTTCAGCAAATAAGCAAGTGGAAGAGGGAAGCAAGGCAATTTTATTTTTAAGTTAGAAAATCCTACAGCCAGCATCACAGAGAGACTTAGAATTCAACTGTTTCCCTTACTGGAAACCATCTCTTAAATAATGCAAAGGAAAAGCTGCGCGTACATCCTCAAAGAGTGAGTGTTATGGAAAGGCGAGAAAGCCGGCTGAGCAGATCCCGGAAAATCCCAGTGCTGCTCAGGGGTGAGCTCTGCCTGGACTGTACAAAGGGGAGCAGTGCCATGCCCAGGACTGGATAACAGGATGACATCTAGATCTGTTGGAGCCCTGAAGTACAAGAGATGTGTGGGATTCAGACTGCATTCAGAACACAATGGTCTCTGCTTGTGTGGTTAGTGTCTTTCCTCAGAGGTTGAACAGAGTGCTTTGAGAAGGGAGACAGAAAAAAATAAGCACAGAGGGCAAAATATGAATTTTTTAGGATCTAAGTTCTCAGTCTTCAGTGACTATGTGTTTGTCCTTAAGTAAAATATTTGAGTACCAGTTTAAAGAGTCATAAGATGGAAATACTTGCTCACAGTTTGAGGGTTTATTATAAACAAGTGGGATAATTATAAGGTAAGTTCATGTTATCTAATTCAAAGCTTTATAAAGTTCCGCCCAAAGATCAAAAGTACTTGATTAACCTTTGATGTACAAGGTCCTTCTGTCTATGTGTTGCTTTCATTGGTTAATAAAGAACTGCTTTGAGCCTACAGCAGGGAGAAACAGAACTAGGTGGGGAAACCTAGGCTGTATGCTGAGAGAAAGAAGGGCAGAGTCAGAGAAACACCATGGATCAGCCAGAGACAGATGCTGGAAATTTTACCTGGTAAGCCACTGCTACTAGATTACTAGAAATGGGGTAAAACAATATGAGTTAGCCAATAAGAAGCTAGAGCTAATGGATGTTTTAATTAATAAAATTCTGTGTGGTTATTTCGGGGCTAAGCTAGCTAGGCAGCCTGGATGAAAAAGCAGGCCCTCCTGTTACAGACCTTGTGATTTGTAAGAAATGTAAAGATTCAGGCTCCATCCTTTACCTTAAAGAGCCCTTAACTACTACAAGAAGTATGTTTTTAAAAAGCTTCCAGGAGAGTTAGTTAATATTAAATAAGAAAACCATAGATGCAATGCAATTTTTCTTATAAAATAAACATGATAAACAGTATAGTACACAGGTAAGAAAACTGAGTTTGAGTGGTCAAGAAACTATCTTATGATCACAGTGCATATAAATAGCAAGGCTGAGATTCAAAGTCAAGCCATTCTGGTCACAGAGCCTGGCTCATGTCCATGATGCCTTCTGTAACACTATAATGATCATAGCTAAAAATAGTGTCTCATTTCTAAGAGATAATAATTGTATTCTAGCAGCCACCCTGTACTAGGGCTAGAACACAAGGCTTAGAGTCATTAGGGCAAATGTTCAATTTGTGGCCATGATTTCTTAGCTATAAGATCGTGCATGAATTGATGGATATCCAAGCTATAATTTATTTATTTATGTAGCTTTAATTGGATGTTATTTTACCACATTCAGTAAAAAAGATTTCACATCACAACCTCATCATTCTTGGAAGAATTGAATGGCATTTGAAACATAGAAGTTATCTTTAAATCAGTCCTGCATATAGACCTTTGATGTTGTGAAGCTAGGTCTCTTTAAGCTCACACAAATTCTATTGATCAAGTTGGAGAGCAGAACCAGATGTTGAAGGGAAAAGAGGAAGCTATGTAGACAGATATGCCCCCCACCAAGTCTCCAGTATAATCATTAATATCCAAACCCAAGTCAGTGAAACTCCAAGGTCAACTGAAGACTATAAATTCTATTCACCAAGTTGGGAAGGGAATGTTTGTCCTTAGAAACTAACAATGAGGAAATGACAATGAAATTATAAGATTGAGTTTGTTGAGAACAGACACCAGAATGGAGTCTCACATGGCAGCTTCCATTTCCCATGGCTATAGCTTGCCCCCACCCCCATCTGAAACTGAAACTCAATGAATTGTTGTCACGTTATGATTAACTCTGGTCTAAGTGTAATAAACAGTACCTGTTCTCTAGTGGACCGTACTGTCCTCATCTACAAATCAGGAATACAATGTGAAGCACCAGGATGACATCAGGAGGAAAATTATCAACTTAGCATCATTGGCAACTTCTATTAATTTTAAGGAACTATTTAGAAAGCTGCACTGAGATGGATTCTGAGAATTTATACATAGCTTGATAATAAAAATGATAAAGGCATGGAGCAGGCTCTTAAATTATAACCCAAATTCCTCCATGCAGATTAAGATAAAGGCCTACTTCAGGCTCACCAAGATTCATCTCATCTCTCAATCACTAGACTCATCCTGAGATAACCATGTGTGGCAATCAAAATAAATACTTTCACTACTGTAGAAATAAATTTCCAATACTACCTGTTAGTTGTGAGGTACTTTTCCCCTAAGGTTTTATGTGATGGGGAAATGTGTGTGTTTGTGTGTGAGAGTGTTCATGTGCATGTAAGAATCAAAAGTCAACCTCAGATCTTCCTCTGGAACCATCAACCATGTGTTTGGTGACAGTGTCTTTCACTGGAACCTAGGGCTCACTAATTAGACTAGCCTGATTGGTCAGAGAGCCCCAAAGATTGGACTTTCTCTACCTCTACAGTGCTGGGATTATAAGTACATACCACCAACACTTAGTTTGTTATGTGGTTCTGCAATCAAATTTGGACTCTTATTACTAACTGATCTTTGTTCCAGCCTTTCTCTCAAGTTTTACAATACCATTACTACACACACACACACACACACACACACACACACACACACACACACAATGAGAGAGAGGGGGAGAGAGAGAGAAAGACTAAAACTAAGGTTATGTACTCTTGCGTTTTGCTTCTTTGCATTCCATTCTAGCCTAAAATATAATTATTAGCTTTCTTGTTTTCTTCTTTCACTTGAATATAATCTTTTTTGATCAACGATCATGTACCTAGTGTTAGTCAGTGTGGTTTACTGCTTTTAGTCCATAGCAAGATCTTGGAAAATACTGTTGAACTAGACAAAATGCTGATGAACCAGTGACATATACTCATGGCATTTTGAAATTTTGAATTTTCCTTACATGTGCCTAAAGCTGTATGTAATTATTTAAACCTGAGCCTCATATTTCTCAGCTGTGGAATGGAATAGTATAGTATCTGTACATATTGCTATAGGTAAATACAGAAGGAATACTTAGAAAGTATCTCACCCACAGTAAATGCAAAGAAATTTCAGTTATGATTATTGCTAATTGTTATTAAACAGTTGTTTTAAAATCAGTGATATCTGAACAACTCCTTAATCTTAATCTATCACACACACAAAGGAGACATTTGAGACTTAAATTGAACAATAAAAGCAGCACTAGAGGCTTTGAACTTAGTGCTTCAGCTGGAGCTTGCAAATAACTGGAAACCTTCATTTCTTCAGCACTTAAACATTATTTAATATGAATCTAGTTACAGCATAACGTGACATACAATAATACAACCAGAATCTATCATATTACTAACATTGAAAAATGTGTGGAATTCTATTTTGATTGTTCCAGGCTGGTAGACAAAATAACCACCACTGTTATGTATACCATATCACTGGTACATTGTAACCTTAATTGATGTGACTGGCTATGACCCATCACCTTTTCTGGTCATATTACTCAATATCATTTGCATTTGTCAGGATATTCATATTATTGAAATAATTTCTTAATAACACAGGATATTTACTTCTAAATCTAGAGCTACCCATCCAAGTCTTCATAGAACTATCAATCTATTATTCTAGTAGAAGATTTTGAACAAAGTGGATACTCGGGTCATGGCTAAATTAAAAACCATACAGAACTCTGTTAGGTTTCCAATGCTTTGATGTTCAAGTTTGACATAGGCAGAAACTCTGAATTAATAGTGTTGTTGACAATGTGTGTTTAACTGTACAAATTGGGAAGTATTGTAAACCATGGTCCTTAGCAAACCATATGCCAACATTAATCCTTTCATTGTAGGCCTAGTATAGTTAAAACCATAAATATTATATATTGTGAAGAATGAGAGAATAAAGTTCATGTTATAATTGATAAAACTCTTCAATTGAGCTGTTTTGTTTACTTAAGCTTCTTTAGAAATAAATGTGTTGTTATTGTGTAAAAGTCAAGGTATGACTTACCTTTACAATACTAATTTTAATAGATTAGTGAATCATCTTCTTAAAACTTGAGCAGAAACAATATATTTGTCTGCTTTAGATCTCCCATTGGAAGATATACATAGGAGGTCCTTCCTATACAACTTCTGAGTAGAGAACTGAGCTATTATAAAAAAGGATATATGAATTCTCACTGATTTAATTAATTTCAATCACACATTAACTTATTTCAAAAATATTTCTCAAGTAGTTTTCTGTGTTGTGTTCAGCCTCTCTCTCTCTCTCTCTCTCTCTCTCTCTCTCTCTCAAATTGCTTTCAATTTGAAAATTCAACAAAATAAATCTGAAGTTTATGATTTCAAATAAGTTTTCCTTAAAATAGCATAAAATTATCACAGCCCATTGGCAAATAAGCAATGTAAGCAGAATTCAAGCTTAGAATAATTTCATTTAAGGAAATATGCCTTTACTCCTGTTTGCTACTTAAAGCAAATGCTGCCTTGAGTAAGAGATTTTAAAGTCATTTTTTGGTACCCCAGAGAGAAAGAATATAGGTGCAGAAACAACTGCATGTTTTCCCTCCCTCAGAACCTTACCCTCGATATGGACACCAGTTCATGAAGCAAAAAGACAAAAGAACAAAGGCTCTGATTATTAACAAGGATCTCCGAGCCCACAGAGGACCTGCAGAATTTATTTGCAAAGGTACCAAGTAGTGAGGCTATCACTGCACACACCGCAATGACATATGGCCAATAGGTTGTTGGTAAATATTTAATATGCTGAAAGGCAAGACTCTGATGCCAAACCACTAAGGTTACAAAGAAGTAGAGCTGCCATGACAAAGCTTGGCCCTGCTGGTGACAAGGGTGCTATGTTACAGAGCTCAACTCCACAGGTTAAAATTAACACTCACTCCATTCACACAGTACAACTCCTTACTGGAGACCTTGGTGGATTTTCTCTATAGTTAAAGCTGCCTGCAGTGGTTCATCAATGGCAACTTGGGGAAGGCATGCTGAAGACTTCTACAGTTTTCTAAACTACTACTCAGAGCCTGGAGTCACTGATTTTTTTTCTTGGAATTTTCAAGTCCTCAATCCAACAACAATTACATTCTAAAATTTTGTCATGTTTGTCCTGCTTTGATTATGTGAAATAGATTTTCTGAGTTTTTGCTTGTTTATTTAACTTTAGTTTTTTCCAAAATGAGAAATAAACTATCCAATTGCTGGTGTATTTTTATTTTTTAATCAAAACCCCAAACAGTGAGGTAACTAAAACTATGCATCACATGTATAGTCCTGGAGAAGTTTTAAAATCTTCAAAATACTTATTTGAAACATTCCTTGTGTTCTCTATTACCTAATACAGTTTATTCAAACCATATATCAAAAAGAAGATGA
Organism: Microtus oregoni; assembly: GCF_018167655.1. Taxonomy (NCBI): domain Eukaryota; kingdom Metazoa; phylum Chordata; class Mammalia; order Rodentia; family Cricetidae; genus Microtus; species Microtus oregoni. The sequence continues at coordinate 9,139,073 of NW_024543090.1, forward strand.
CTAGAGAAAAAGAAATGTTAGTAGTATTCGTGGCTACTATTTGCTGACAGACTGTAATAGGTCTTCTGCTAGATGTGGTATATACATTATTCCTTTTAATTTCCACAATAGCCTTATACAAGAAATTTTATTGTCTACATTTTCTAGAAGAAGAATTGAAATTCTGATAAAGTCATCTGTTCTGAAGCAAGAGGAATCCAAAATTAGAGTACAATTCTGTTTCATATAAGGCCTATGTTCACTACTACCAATCAGTAACAAAATGTGCAAAATGCCTTTCTAGGCAAGGTCCTACATAGCTATTCACGTGAAGCAGTGGTAGGAAGCCTGAGGGCTAGGGGAGAGATTTCTCATTGTTGCCCCTAAAGGGTCAAAAAGACTTTTTTCATTGTAATTGGCATTTTCTTAGTATTAGGGGTGTAATGAGGTTCCATTTTAGCAAAGTCAGAACTAGTAGAAAAGAAGAAAGCCTCATAAGGCTGCATCATGTTCCCATTGTGTGTTGGAGTAGATCCTAGAACAAGGTCCCAAGATGAAATACAAGGGGTCTCTTATCTGCCTGAAATCAGCAACCTTAAAAAGCAGAATTGAGGTCTTGATATACAAGAAATTGGTCATCAAAAGAACAATTAATCCAATAAAAAATGGAGTACAGGCCTAAACAGAGAACACTCAACAGAAAAAACTAAAATGGCTGAAACAACCTTAAGGAAATGTTCAACATCTTTAGTCATCAGAAAAATGCAAATCAAAACAACTCAGAGATTCCATCTTATACCTGTAAGAATGGCCAAGATCAAAAACTCTGATGACAACTTATCCTGGAGAGGTTATGAGGTAAAGCGAACACTCCTGCATTGCTAGTGGGAATGCAAGCTGGTACAGCCGCTTTAAATGTCAGCGTGGCAATTTCTCAGAAAATTAGGAAACAACCATCCTCAAGACCCAGTAATATCACTTTCGGGTATATATCCAAAGGATGCTCAATCATGCCACAAGAACATGTGCTCAACTATGTTAATAGAATTTTTTTGTCATAACCAGAACCCAGAAACAACCTAAGTGCCCCTTGACCAAAGAATGGATAAGAAAATGTGATACACTTACACAATAGAGTACTACACAGCAGAAAAATATAACAACACCTTGAATTTTGCAGGAAAATGGATGGAGCTAGAAAACATCATTTTGAGTGAGGTAACCCAGACGCAGAAAGACAATTATCACATGTACTCACTCATAAGTGGTTTTTAAACATAAAGCAAAAAAAAAAAAATAGCCTACAAATCACAACCCCAGAGAACTTAGACAACAATGAGATCACTGAGACATACATAGATCTAATCTACATGGGAAGTATAAAAAGACAAGATCTCCTGAGTAAATTGGGAGCATGGGGACTTTGGGGGAGAGTTGAAGGGCAGGGGAGAGGCATGAAGGGGAGAGCAGAGAAAAATGTAGAGCTTAATAAAAATCAATTAAAAAAAACAAAACAAAACTCAGAGCTAGTTTCAAGTAGACCTGGTTTATGGCAAAGAATGACAGAAATGGATACTGATGAGAAACACAGAAGGAGAAATAAAATGAGCAAAGTTGGAGAAGGGACTATATCTGCCCAGTTAAGAACTTTGGCTAGACTGGAATTGTTGTTTCTTAAAGTTGTAGGATAGTTTTACTCATATAAAGAGTTTGGCTTAAGAAAAATCTTCCAAATCAATTACCAGCGAAATGGTGGTCACATGCTGTGTGAAATTTTATTTTGGATTCCCTTGTGTCCTGAGTGAAAAATATTTGCAAGACACTCAAAAATATATTTGGCTGCTAGTAGATGAAGGATTATGCTAATTATTTTACCCAGCCTTGCATTTGGTTTTAGCATCTGTTCTGAGCTCTTATAAGGCAAATCACACACACACACACATACACACACACAAACACACACACACACACAAACTCTCTCTCTCTTTCTCTCCTGGACTGATCACCCAGGGTCAATTAAGATTGTGTTAGAGTTTGACTCACAATTCCAAGGTTTTCACCAGCATCTTAGCCTCTTGCTAACCAACACATCATCCGCTTGAAAGTCAGGTGACTAGTTCTGTGTTGCATTACTCATTGTCAAAATTTCAGCCAAATGAGGAACATATGTAAAACTTATAGGCATTCTGGCATCGCTCTTAATTAGTAACCACGATCTGAGCATTTGTTATTTAAGCTTATTTAATTCTCGCCAGATCACAATGTGTTGCAATGCAAGCTGCCTTCTGCATCATCATGCAAGGTTCCATTAGCACGCTTCAAGGAAGCATGAAAAGTCACATTCAATCAGTTCTCAGAGCATCCTCTCCTGAGCTGGAGGTAACATGAGCTACCATGAGTTACAGCTTGACCACAGAAGACCACGAGGAGGCGTTATCAGGAAGGGGCTGCTGACCAGCTCACCTAGTGACTGCCACAGGCGTTTTTAATTTTCTACCATATGTTGCTATAGTAAACATCATTTAGGAACTATGCTTCTTGGAAGTGTGTGTATTTCTTCAGTAAAGTGATTGGAGAAAGATCGTATTTAGTTTTTCTAAAGGACATAGCAGGATGTGGAGATGACATTTATTGACAAGGGTCATGAGCAGGATGCTTAATGAAGATTAATGAAATTTTAAAAATTAAAACAAGTTTCAAAGTTTGGGTTCAAAGGCTCCCAGTTGGCCATGTGGTTAGATGTCAGAGTGCTTGATGTGCTTTGGTCAGCTCTTTCTAATAAAACGTAAAGCTCTTGAAACCCGAATCTGGCAGAGATTGACTCTTCCTAGACACGCAGGGCAGTCTGTGCCAGGGGGAGTGGAGAATTAGGACAGGCCTAGGGGATCAGGGAAAAGAGACATTCAGTAGACCTTTCTCTGTCTCTCCTGGGGGTGGGGGCAAGGCTACTGCAGGACTTTCGCACACCCAGAAGGACTTGGCTATTAGGTCTCTCTTTTGCTCTATAAAAATAACTAGGGAGGTGTGAGGTACAATCCAAGGAACTGGGATGAGGCACTGAAGTGTAAAGAGTCGCTGTCATCCAGTCTACTGTGAACCTTTCCTAGAAAATGCCACTCTGAATTCTAGCCTTCAGTCTACTCCTACAGGATCTGAGATATCTATGATAATTCTCGGGGTCTCATTTTCATCTTCACTGCTCCAATGGTGTGTTCAATTACATGACCCGGATCTTTTTGCATTGGAATTTTCTATTATAGGGAACCAAGTCTGATTTTTCTCTTTCATGATTCTTAGCATTTGAATTAAATCCCTGTTAATTTAGACAAAATAGATAAAAATCAAATCTCTAAAAATGCTTTGTTATTGCACTTAAAATTTATTTCAGTTGACTTATTTAAGCTTTCTCGGCTCAGTTTTCAGAAAACGTGTCATATGGCATATATTAAGTAAATATTCTCCACATAGAGAGTGATAGACCAGCTGATAGAACACAAATAAACACAGAGCCAAGAGGATATTGTTTGTGAGATACAGAGGTGAGACATGAGCGCTTCTACAAGGCAGTGGATATCACAGAACTGACCAGTCAAGAAAAGTTGGAACATGCTTAGATTTGGAAGAGGTCCAGCATTGCTGGCCTTCGGAAAATACCTACAAAAAGATGAAGATGGGAGATAACATAATCAGGATGAGAAACTGTTTATAATTTACATGATGTATGTGGCAAGGAAGAAAACCAGAGGGGTTGAAGAAACAAGAAGGCCTCAGTCTTGAGGAAAAATAACAGGGAATGAAGCAGTGGGGGTTAGAAAATGACGCAGAATTCCAAGAAATGGAAGGCTGACACATTTCAAACATGTGACATCTGTATTCAGATACTTGGCTTCAAACAGATCTTTGAATCATAGTCTTTCATTGTATTGAGCTATTTTAATATTCTCACGAGCATTTTCACCTACCTAGTCTGCTTTGTGAACTCGTCGTCAAACACCTGTAAACTATCTCCTCATTCTAAAGCATTCTAAACATTGGAATTCTTGCCTTGCTGTGTGCTGGGAGGCTGACCCTAAGTAAGTTATTAGCATCCTTTCTGTGACTCAGTTTCCTGGTCTGCAAAGTTGGGATGGTGCAAAGTATTACAAAAATTAAAAGCACTCAGATACCAGAAGCATCTAGGAGACTGCCTGGCATGGACTGCGTACTCAATAAATGCTAGCACTTAAGTAGACTTACTGTAATTTACTCATCCATTCCACAGTTTCAGGAATTTACATTATTTCCATTTTTTTTTCACTGTTAAAGAAGGACTTCTGTGCTCCTCTTTGTGAGAAAACCTTTTTGTTGTTGTTACTCAGAATTAGGATTTCTTCAAGTGAAAAGTTCCCAGAACTTGAATTGCCAGTGTCAAAGGGTGTGAATATTTGAAGATGCTTGTTACGCACTGCCAAAAGAACTCCCTGAAGTGCAGAACAGCCAGGCCTGCATGAGATATTGTCTTCTTTAAAAAGAAACAGAGAGCCTGCCTGTGCACCAGAAGGGATGGTGTTATTGGTATTATCAGTTTGGTCTGCATTTGCTGTCTACTGTAAATCAAACCACTATTTTATGTCTCTGGGTTTTGCTTATCAGGTTGTTCAGATATTAAGCGTTTTGGTACTACTTTTTCTTGGTACTAAGTCCTCAGTTTGTAGTTTCTTAGTTTTGACAAGATCTGATCCATTCCATACAAGCTTTCTTCATGTCACTGAACCCAAACATGTCTCTTCCTCTACATAAACAAGACTGTTACCCATAATCCCATAGTTTTTATTCCTGACAGTTTGTTTTTCAATTTATTTAGTTTCTATTTAGATCACAGTTTTCCCACCTTCCTCTTATCTCAGTCATTCCCCTGCCTCCACTCTGCTCCTCACCCACAACCTTCTTCTCTTCTATTTCTATTCAGAAAGGGAAGGCCTCTCATGGATATCAACAAAACATGGCATATCAAGTTGCAGTAAGACTAAGCACCTTCCCTTGTCCTAAAGCTAGGCAAAGCAACCCAGTATGAGGAATATGGTCCCAAAAGCCAGTGAAAGAGTCAAAGACTGCCCCTGCTACTACTGTTAGGAGTCCCACAAGAAGACCAAGCAACCTAACTGTCTGACAGTTCTCAGTACCTGAAACAAAGCTCTGTGTAAAGCCCACATTTACTAAATACCTCAAAATATCAAAAGATTTCATGGTTACTACTCAAATGATGTTTTCTACAACTTCAACTTATTTATGTTCAGATAAAATACATAGGACTGGAGAGAAGGCTCAGCAGTCTTGTGTATATACTACTCTGGCCAAGAACCCTAAAGTAATTCCCAACACCCAGGACCCAGTATCCAGAACCTACAACTACCTGAAACCCCAGGATCAGGAGGATCTGATTCCTCTCCTTTTGGGTACTAACATACAGTACACACACACACACACACACACACACACACACACACACTTGAAATTAAAATAAATCTTGAAAAAGTAGATGATACATAGGTAAGTAGATGCATAGTTAGTACACGGTTTCCATGTATGTATTAATGAATATGCCAAGCTTGCACCTCACTTTAGAGTATCTCACTAGTGGTCTGCATGTAAGAACATTATCTATTAAGAAATCCAATTAGCATAATAAGACTTCCTTAGCCAAGTTAAAAATCCTTACTCTATTTACTCAACTTTCAAGCCTGCAAAAAGATGAAAAGACAGTACAGCTTCATCCTAATCCGTTTTGGTCACAGGAGGTTTGATAAACATCAGAGGAATAATTATTTGCCCATGCTTTGGGCAGTCTGACGTAAGTAAGCCGAGGAGGCGAAGTGGCCTATATATTTCGTGAAGTAAAAGGTTGACAAGGGCCAGCTCTCAGCACTCAGGCCATTTCATTAGCATTTGTTATTTTTATACAATGGTAGTTATGAATGTCAATGACATTTTAATATCTGAGAATGGTCATAGTACCAGTGAGCTCTCTCCTACTTTTATGCTATGGCTTATGGATCATTTCTAAAATCAAGAGCAGGGCTAGTAATATGTTTTAACACTTTCCATAACAGATCCAGGCAGAAGAATAAAATTGATATTGTCTCTCGGGTATACAATAAATTCTCTCCCACTTAGCTTTTGATAGGTAGCATTAGTTTTTATTCGTATCTGCGATAATTGTAGTATGCATTTCCTCTAAAAAACATCTCTGTTCAAAATTATAAGTAGTGAGTGCTTTGGTTACATGGGATGACGTTTTACTTACTCAGTGTTTTAAACTCAGAGGTTGCTATACTTCATTCCTTTTAAAGAACCAAACCATGGCCTTGGCATCAACTCCTACATCCTGACTTCCTTCTTTGATGGACAGTGATGTGGATGTATAAGCCAAATAAATCCAGTGCTCACCAAGATGCTTTTGGTTATGGTGTTTCATCAGAGCAATAATAACCTTGACTAAAACAGGAATCTATCAGGTTTGATTTTGAATCCTGACTTTACTATGTGGGTAAGTTAGTGACATCTCTATGTTTAGGTGGGCTCTTGTTAATAGAGAGAGTAAGGGTGTGCCTCCTAGGATTACTGTGAAATTTAAATAAAATAACATGTGTTAGTGCTTATTACAAGATGCACAACACACCCTCAATAAGTATTGGGTCTAAATATCATGGCTACTGTTCTTTATCTACCCCAATTCATAGAATGAGTGATTTGAGCACTGCACTGGTATCTTTCTACTTACCTTTGCTACCACGTAGCTTTGAATCATATACTTAGAAAATGTACTGAATTAATAAACGAATGATTGAAATAAAAAAGAACCAAACCAAATGCCGCCCTTCTCCGTGGAGTTGTTATTAGCAATATCTTTATGCTTTCTACCTTAAAAGCAGAATTAGGATGAGCTGAGTTATTTTCCCCATTTCGAGCATATCATTGACCTGGTGTGCCTAATTGCTTAGAGAATAGCTGTTGGCTTGTCATCCCAATACCTAATATGATGACCAACATATTGGAGAGCAATGGATCATGCAGTGACCTTATCAAATTCACTCTGTATGATGTAACTCATCTGTGTCTACAGATCTTTGGCTCAAAGATAACTATCTGGCGAGCTGAGTTAAGCAGAGTTTTTGGAAGAATTTTCAAATAAAAGCAAGGAAGAGGGGCAAAGGCAGGGTGGATCATTTGAATGATAGAGATGTTAAGTGCTAGCAAGTCAAAAGCTCAGTAAAGAATTCATCTGTGACATTCAGTCAAAAGGAGATGGAAGGACTAGATCTATCAAAGATACGAGAGGATCATGGGTACCTGTGTTCAGGAAGAACAAAAGCAGCAAACAATAGGAAGCAAACAATAAGAAGGAGAAAAACTGGAGGCAGAAAGGCTTGGTGTGTTTCTACATTCATCTAGACTCTTGTCTACTCCCTCTAATATCTTCTATATTCTTGCATTTAACCTCAGTAAGACAATCTTTGCTTCTTTTATTAAATGCTTCCTCTTAAACTCTGACTATATCAAACTGACTTTTATGTGTTTCAGTCAAAACACCTCAATATATATGGTTGTAAATGCTTCCCACTTGGACCACTTGTCTCATAGAACAAAAATTCTACCTCAGTTTTATCCCAAAATATCTTAAATAATGCAGTAGCATGACATCAATTAATATTGATTTAAAATGGTGAACTCTGACATTGTTCAACACATACCCAGGAATGCTACCTGTAGGAGATTCATTTTGAACACCTGGCAAGAAACTTAGGAAATATTTCCCAATTGCCAGTGAAACTTGGAAGTACTATAGCCTATCCTCTTTTATATGAGAAAGGGATTGCATTATTGCAAATGATGGCAAAGATTTTTTTCAGAGACAGAATGGAGAGGTATGAAGAAAGGAAAGGAAGGAGAAAAAGAGAGAATATGAGTGATGAAGAAAATGTATAGCCTCACAGCTTTTATTCTTCCTGTAAAATACATGTGCTTACATCTATTTTTTAATAAGATGTTAGAAATTTCATATCTAAAAGAGGGGTATACCCATCACTTCATGCTGACTCTTTGTGGTGAAATATTCATGTACATTGATAAAGAGGTAGAAAATACATAAATGTGTTTGTCAAGGTGTTATAGTGGAACTTGCTACAGAACAAAATAGGAAAATAAACTCATAGAATGAAAAAACAGAGAAGCCATCTAGAAGGAGATACACTTTGAGGTGAACATTTGGTGACTAATAGGAATTAACCTTTTTTTTGTTTTTTGTTTTTTGGTTGGTTTTTTTTTAAGACAGGGTTTCTCTGTAGCTTTGGTGCCTGTCCTGGAACTAGCTCTTGTAGATGAGGCTGCCCTTGAACTCACAGAGATACACCTGCCTCTTCCTCCCAAGTGCTGGGATTAAAGGCATGCGCCGCCACCACCACCCGGTGGAATTAACCTATTTTAACAAATTAAAAGACTTCACTAAATTATAAAATTAGAATGTAAAATATCAAGAGTAGTGCGGTGTTTTGGGTCAGGTTATGAAACCTTTCAGCAATACATGTGAGTTCACACAGCATCTAGGAAACTATGGTGCACAAACTGACTTCTTAAATCAGAGGTTATAAGATTACCATACTGGTGTTTGCTAATTATTTAATAGGTGACATTAACAAATATTTCTTAAGTACTATGTATATTGTTAAACATTTTAGAGATGTAAATTTATGAGTCTGTGAATACATCCAGTCCTCTCTAGAGCTTCATTGTAGTTAGACTGTAAAAGTGTAAGGGGTATTGTCAGAAATGACATACACAACTAGCATGTGCTGACTGCCCACATCAGTTCCTTCATTTTTGCAATAGAACCAATTACTAGAGAAAAGATTCTTTGTGCATGAGTTCTCTTTTTATTCTTCAGGAAAGTGGAGGCACATAGTAAAAGAGTGAGAAGTTATGGTGAATTAATTGATGAAAAGTTCCCAAATCCCTAGTGATGAGTTCTAGTGACTGGTAGAGGCACAGAGGAGACCGATTTACTTCATAGTCAGAAAACACATGTCCAACTAGAAACCATTTCTTTTGTCATCCCTTTTGTCCTCTTTGAAAGCACTGGCACAAGATGATAACAATGAAGCACAAAAGAGGCAGCAAGCATATAAGTCAAGGTACCAATGCCCCTAGGGTAAAGTAACTTACTTGTGTTACTAACCTGCCTGGAAGTGTCCCTCAGTTCAAAGAAGCTTATATTACTTGGTTATGGGAAGTTAAATCTTACACAATGCAAATAAAATCCATGCTGCAATATAAATAAAACAACTAGAAAGACTCGTGATGAGTGACTTCATACAGGTACATTATTAATACAGCTGGATGACATGAAAATAAAAGAGGGAATGATCATATTCAGGGAGAATGTATCTCTGGTACTTCTCCCAACATATGCTCTCTATATCCTCAATTTCTCCTCAAGTACAAACTAATACATTGGTTCAGGCTCCAACTCAAAAGAGATTAAACTAATAAAAGTACTGCTACTGGATGTAGTGTCTTCTAGAGGAAAAGTTATCATTAAATAGCATGTCAAACTCACCCCTGTGACCCATCTATCTTCAATCCATCAAGGTCCCCTGGCGTGGGTCAGAAAAGTCTTTCTCTCCCCTCAAGGTCCTACAACACTTTGCCAGGTTCCCTGCCAGGGAAGGTTCTAAAATGGGCACCTGCCAGAGGCAGTGAACCAGGTCAGGGCCAGGGCCCTCTTCTATGTGAAATATTTTGACAACTGATTAAAATTGTATTTATAAATGCAACACTGATAGAGAATGAACTATTTCTTGCTAAGAAAGACTCAACAGTCAAAGGCCTGTAGAGTACACAGATCACACCAAAAATTGAGGAGTGTGTGATAAAAAGAAAAGGGAAGGCAGCATTCTGCTCACTTAGAACAAGAGGTCTAAGCCAAGCCCAATGTCACCATCCACTACAATATCTCCTGAGAGTGATCACTTAGGTGCTGTGGGCTTGTTCCTCCTTCTGGAATAATGGTCATAGATTAAAAGGTAGCTGTGAGTTTTAGGCTAGACTGGTCATTGGGTAGCCACTCCCCCAATCTCTAGCCCACCCTTAACCTATCACATTCCATAGACAGGGAAGACAATAGGTCAAAGGTTATATAGCTGTGTTGCTTTCCCATTCCCTCCAGTTGAAGTCTTGCTTAGTCACATGAGTGATCAGTTCAGGCTGCAAATTTACCATTGCTAGAAGTAATAGCTTGGGTCATCCTTGTAGAATTCTGGGAGATTCCCTTGCCCCAGGTTTTTACCTGACCCTGAAATGCCTCCCCCGATTCCAGTAGTCACTTTCAGTGGGACTCCTAACAGTGGAATCAAGGGCTGTCTCTGACTCTATGCCTGGCTGTTGGGGCCCTACTCCTCACACTGGATCACGTTTCCCTGTCTTAATACATGGGGTGAGGTTTAGTCTTACTGCAAGTTGACATACCAAGTTTTGTTGATATTCATGGAAGAACTACACTTTCCTAAACATAATCAGAGGAAGAGAGGATTGGGGGTTGTTGTGGGAACAGACAGAGTGGGTGATGGGAGCAGGGACTAAGAAAAAAAAGCTGGAAGAGGAAACTGTGGATGGGATGTGAAATAGAAAATTATAGATATAGATATAGATATAGATATGAGTGTGTATGCACATATATATATGAATATATATAGGAAGCTGTATATAGGAATGGCTAAAGAGAATTTAGCTAAATTCATTGTAGAAGTTCATTAGAGACAAAAACAGTGGCTCCCACTTATAATCTCAGCCTTGTGAGTTTGGGAAGTTGGCAGAAGGTTGTCACAATTTCAAAGCCAATCTGGCTACACAGTGAATTTGAAATCAACATGGCCTATAGTAAGTTAGAGGCCAGCCTGGGCTATAAAATATCACCCTATCTCAAAAAAGGAAAGTATTGGAAGGATTAAGTTGTTCACAGAATTCAAAGAAAAACTGGAAAACCAAGCCAAGAAAGGAGCTTAGAAATTCTGACGGCTACAAAAGCAGGAATACTCCTCACCCTGACCAGGATGTCCATTCAGAACAAATGAACATCGCTTCTTCTTCATATGAAGTCTAGACCTATTAGATAGACAAACTTCCTGGCTTGTTGCTCTCCCTGAATATCAGAAGGAAGAACAGTGCACTACAATTTCTGTTGCATCTGAATGTTCTGTAGAAGAAAACCCTCTCCATAATGAAGCATGGCTACTGCTTTAGAAGGAACAGAGTTTGACAGTAAAAATCCACAGGGTTCTACTTGATTGGATATCAACATTGTGACAGACCACTTAGATTGTATTATGTTATAAAGGAATAACTATGTATCCTGGGTATAGTCAACAGCAAAGAGAAGATTGACATATTCAGAAGCAAATGGTAGCTCCACTAGACAGTCTAATGTAATAAATGTGGAATAAGCCCATTTCTGCTTGAAAAAGATTTCCAAGGGAGTTCCAATGTTACCATTGGCCTTCTGTGTGCTGAACAGGAACCATATATATATATACATACATACATACAGGGGAATGTGCATTCTAGAGAGAATTCACATATTACCTAATGCCAACAAGGTATGACAGCAAGGCACTTAGCAACTAGACACTATTGTTCTTTTACTTTCTCTTTTTTCTGTGCTATACTCCAGGCTAGAAGGAGGATAAAGGAGGATTACACAGTATAATTTAGTCTTAGTCAAAGCAGAAAATACTCTCCCATTCTCCTTTATTAGAAAGACTCAATTTAGCAATCCTCCTCCCTCCTGCTGTGCTCACTGCTCCCCTCCATCTCATATACCATATGCTTTTAATCATGCCCCCACGATTCTCTTACTGCAGTGTCCTGGACAAGTTAAACTTAAGACACAGAATTCTAAGAACTTGGAGATGTGGAAACTCATGACAATGGTGGCCACAAGCAGCTTAGGTGAAAGATGCCAGCTTATGGACAAAGAAAGTATTTGACCCTCAGTTGCTAAATTGAATCGACAGATTTCTTGTGACAGACAAGATTCTTTATGTTTTAAGAGTTTTTATTCAAAGGTCTCTGAAAATCCATTCTTGAAGTTTCTCTTAGAATCTAACTTAAGGGACTGAGAGTTGTCTAATTGAGATATTCTAGTCAACTCCTTTAATTCTGGGGCCACTATAATTTCAGACCCTTACTACAAAATACCATATGACATAATCCTACATCTTTTCTCTTGGGAAACAACTCGAGAACTTTCATGAGGTTTTTGAGAGATGTAATCACTTCAAAAAAAAAATGTTGCTAACTTCAAAGGGTATAAATATAATGACTAAAGCTCTTATGTTTCATTCAGAGATATCTCTCATTATGTAGAAATTTCTATTTACATAATTATTTGAGGACACAAAAGGCTGGCTTATAGAAATGCTTAAGAAAATAGTCATTTTTTTTTAAGAAAAGTGGCCACACAGCTTCTGCTACCTCGTAACTCTTAGACTTCATCACTTATAGTTGACAGATGGAGAACTTGAACAGTAATGACATCCAAAATTACCATGTAATCGCAGAACCTCAACATCAAGCCAGGTTATTTCCAGTAAATCTCATCAGTGGGAACAATTTTTTAATTTTATAAGATTTTGTGGGGGTTCTACTGGTCCAGGAAGAAAGAAAGGCCTTATAACACAAAAAGCAGCATTTTTTTCTAACCGGTTTTATTAGTATGCATGTGTATTTGTGTGACATGTGCTTGCATGTGTATGTATGTGAGCATTAGTGCCACAGTATATGTGTGGCACATTAAGCACAAATTTGAGAGTTTATTCTGTCCTTTCACTATAGGTTCTGGGATTGAAGCATTGAACTGGTCATAGTCTTGTGTAACAATCACTCTCACCACAGGAACCAGCCTGTCTGACTGGCATCTCATAGAAGCAACATCTGTTAATATGCCCAATATCATATATAACACCCCTTTTCCTTACTTCCTTCATAGATGAAATCACCTAAATGTCAACTACTGAATTTTTTTTTGTTTTGTAAAATGCTAATCTTCCAAATATTCATGGAACCTTAGGAGTCATTAATCCCAAGTAGTTCTCTACATAGACTCAAAACTCTGACAGCAAGTAAGTAAATATACCATGAACAGGGAGACTTATCAAGAAGCCAATCTATATACATCTGGATGCTCACCCCAAGGCGACAGTGGCTTGTCTAAAGCATGAGAGCAAGACAACTTATGTTTAAATGTTAGGCTGAAAAATATACATTAAATGCTAACTCTCAGAATAGTTAGGAAGCACCAAATAAATACAAGATCTTGGAAGCTTAGAGAATTCAGTGATGAATACAGCAGGACAGACATGAAATGGCATAGAACTTATATTCTGGAGAAGATAAATACCAATGGTGAATTACAGGTGAATGATTTATTACAATTAGGCTATACTAGCTATCTGGTGTTTAGCACACTTGCCTCCCAAATAGACCTAATATGATTACTGTGTGAATGAATACAATGAGCATGTAACACACAGAGTATTTCACACTCATGTACTACAATACCAACTCAGCCTCCCCGTTCCCTACATGACATTCCAGTCACCACTTTTTGTGTAAAGTATTTCAAATCAAGAAATTTAATTCAGGCTGGGCGGTGGTGGCACACGCCTTTAATCCCAGCACTCGGGAGGCAGAGGCAGGCGGATCTCTGTGAGTTCGAGGCCAGCATGGTCTACAAGAGCTAGTGCCAGGACAGGCTCCAAAGCTACAGAGAAACCCTGTCTCGAAAAACTAAAAAAAAAAAAAAAAAAAAAAAATTTAATCCATGAAAGTAAATTGTACTCTGTCTGACTCCGGTTTGATGGAGGTCACCAGGATGCGTTCTCTCCCCGTCCATCTTCTCTCTTCCCGTGAATACTACAGAAACACTTTCATCCGTTAGATCTCTAAATTGGTCTTGTCTAAGCTTTACTGGTTTTCCTCCCCAGTTCTAAAAAGTCTGTGTCCTTTGACAACTGAAATTCTGAGATCAGGAGTGACTTAAAATAATTTCTTTCCCATTTAAACACAGAAGGATGTTTCTTCTTCTTGACACTTAGAGGTGTGGCACAGTGCGATGCTCCAGGAGGTTCTTTTCTTCTATGCTGACCTAAAAGGCCAGGGCTCTCTGAAGTTAAATTGTATCCACACCGTGTCTCTGGCAGACAAGCGGGAGTCCAGCCTCCCAGAGCTCTCTTCTCCATTAACAGCTCCGCATCTCCATTCTTCAGTTTGCTCCACCTTGACCCCGCCTTCCTACACAGCTTCCTTTATGAAATCTGTGACCGGAGAGCCCCCGAGTTATCTTCCTATTGTTGAAGAATCAAGTTGAACTTCTGATGACTTTCTAATCCCAGTTTCTCCTTACACCCACAGCATGACCTGGGGCTCGCTCTTAATTATTCTAAGCCTATTTTCTACACAGTAAAGGGGGCAAATGCCTACTTTGAATAATGATTGCTGGATGATATAAAATATCTCCCATGCCACATAGAGCAGGTATTCTAAATTGTTATTTCATTTTCCTCCCTTCAACATGGCATCTAGTCTGATGAAGGGTTTTCTGTAGAGTCTTGGTTTTTTTTGTAAAAAGGCTTAATGAGTATCGGGCTAGTAAAACAAAGCAGTCATAGGATGTCTTGTGTCTGTGGCTTTAATGCCATTAAAAGTCTGTTTACATTTGTTCAATATATTGGTATTCTGCAAAATGTTTCTTTTAAAAAAATAAGTTGTATCTAAAATGAGCTTAAAAGTAGAAAAGTCAGCTAATGACAGAGGTATCTGAAAGACGCTCTAAAAGACTTGCTTCATTCTGACCATAACTGTAGTTGAGGGTTCTCAAGAACAAACCCCAGGATAAAAATCTAGAACATTGCACAGAACATTCTGGAAGAAGTTATAGTCAGAGTAACCATTTTCTTCAGGTCAGGAATACAGTGTAAATCAGCAAGGTCGTGGGCACATAGGAAAGAACCCAGAATGATTTCAACTATTAAACTTGATATTGCCATCTCCCTGTAGCCTTGGGGTATTACTGTTGTTGTTGTTGTTGTTCCAGAAATGACGTGGCAATACCCACAGAGTATCGTCAACTAGTGTAGTCAGTACCTGGACCTCAGTATCTAGTATTCAATTATTGTACTGTATAAGTGGGAAAAATTGCAACCATGGCCAATCTCAGCCTCTTGCTCCCTTGGAGGTAGATTGATACTGTGTAATGCAAAACCAGGACCTATCATCCTTTAATGGTATCTGATTACACTCTAAATAAGATTATTAGACTATTCATTGTTGCACATAGACCCCACCGAGCACAGTACTCCCTCTTCATAGAAATTATCTTCCAAAAACCAAGAAATCACATTGGGAGCAGAGATAAATTCATTACTAGATAGAAAGTTAGTGATAAAGTCTCATATCACTTTTCAGCTATGTCTACCAAGATCTAGTCTATCTTGAGCTGTATTTATTCATTACCTAACATTACCCATTTCTTCTCTCTTCACCCTGAGTTCAACAGCTGCCTAATGTATCAATTTCCTTGACTACATTGGCCTCTACTGATTGGTCATTTTTCTCTATTTCCAATGGTGCATTTTATCAACCCACTGGCTAACAAATCAGTTCAACAAACATTTATTATGTATACAGCATTCTAGAGAAAAAGAGAGAAATGACTAACCCATTAATCTCTGACTTAAGGAAGCTTAGCATCTAGTAAGAAAGACAGATTTCTTTTATTCATTTAGCCAAAGAACATTTATAAAATCTCTACTTTGTACCAGGACCTATGCTAATTGTTAAAATACGTAAATATATAGAATTACAGTAAAAAATATAAGATCCATGGAAAAAATATATAAATAAAAGACAAAATTCTAATGGATATTAGTATTATCCAAAGACCTAAGCAGGAGTCCAGAATTCAGTGTTTTATGATTGCCAAACTCTCATTCTAAGATGATTTTATTTTATTTTATTGTATGTAGGCGTTTTACCAGAATGTATGTCTATGCACTATATGTATGTCTGGTGTCCATGGAAGCCACCTCTGGTATCAAATCCCTAAAACTGGAGTTACAAATGGTTATAAGCCACCTTGTGGGTACTTGGAATCTAGCTCCTCTTGATCAGTAACCAGTGCTCTTAGGCACAGTGCAATCTCTCTAGCCCCATGATTTTGTAAAATTATCATTCATGTATTTATTTTAATGAGTCACCTGCAAAAATGATTATGTAGTCAGTATATTTCCAACCTGTAATTTCAGTTATTATTATCTTAAATAGGAGAAATTATGAAGAGTAATTCACTGGAGGACTACTATGGACATACCTTTCTTGAGTCTAATATCCCATAGCTACTACTAAAATTCTCTCTCTGGAATTGGAATGGGTTGGCCTCAGGAGTTACTGATATGATACGGTTATTTATTTATTTAAAGATAGGATCTCACTCTGTAGCACAGGCTGGTTGCTTCCTCTAGATGACCCTTCTGCCACAGCCTCCCAAGTTGTGACATGATAGATATGCGGCATCATATCTGGCTTTCAGTTGCTTTAAGGAATATCTCCACAAAAACCAGCAGGGACAATGACTTAGAATGGAATGGGCTAGAAGCTTTAGGGGTCAAGGAAGAGGTTTCTAGAACATTACTTTATGAAACAAGATAAGAATTGAGTAAGATAAGATAAGAGTTAGAAAGGAGACAAGGTATTTTTTAGTAATTTTGGAGATTTGGAAAATATATCTGAAGTACAAAATGGCTCTTCAGGTAGGTAAAAAGGTTTGCTGTGCAAGGTGAGAGGTGGGCAACCTGAAAGGTGGGAGGTAGGCAATCTGAGTTTGATCTTTAGTATCTGTCTAAAGGTCAAAGGATAGAACTGTCTCCTCAAAGTTGTACTCTAATCTCAGTACATCTACTGCAGTGTACATACACACACACACATACACACACACACACACACACACACAGAGAGAGAGAGAGAGAGAGAGAGAGAGAGAGAGAGAGAGAGATGACTACTAATAACAAATATTTGTTTTGAAAAAGAATTGAGAAAGAGGAAAATTCAAGATAACTCTTGGGTTTGTAATTAATGTAGCACACACAAAAAAAACAGGAACACAAGAAGTGAAACAGAATTTTGTTTTTGTTTTATTTTTTATTTTTTTTTTATTTTTTGAGACAGTATCTCACCTTATAGTTCAGTAATATCTGAATATGGTAGATGTCCATTCTCCCACTTTAACTTGTCAGCCCTAGAAATGTAAGAATGAACCACCTTGCCCATCTAAGTGAGTTTTGGAGCAAAAGAAGTTGAGTTTAAGTAGAAAGATAGTTCTCAACCTTCCTAATGCTATGATCCTTTAATACAGTTCCTCATGTAGTGACCACCAACCGTACAATTGTTTTGTTGCTACTTCAAAAGTGTAATTTTGCTACTGATAGGAATCATAATGTAAACATTTGATATACATGATATCTGATATGTGACCCCAAAGTCAGCTTGGGGACCATTGGATTTGTAGGGTCTGTGACCTTTCACTACAAATAAATTTAGATAGATGATATTATATCATCATTATTTCATTTTTTGAGATAAGGTCCATATATATAACCCTAGCTACCCTAGAACTCTCTATGTAGGCCAGGCTGTACTTGAACTCACAGAGATCTGCCTTCTTCTGCCTCCCAATTGCTAGGACTAAAGGCATGTGTCATGAAGCCCTTATGTATAAATTGTCTCTCTTCATTTAAAGGGTTTTTGAGATAGTTATACTTGGTATCAAGCCAGCAACCTTATACATACTAAGTATTCTAACACTGTCCTGTATGTCCTTCACACAACCTCACTAAAAATTTAAATAAAATAGTAAATCACTTTACAATGATATCGTCTTTTCCTCGTCTTTTGTGTTGGAAGCTTTGGCAAGCTCAGTCCAGATTTTCCTTGATCTAAGTTGACTAGCATTCTTTAGCACAAGCTTCCACATCTCCAAAATAGGCTAATAATGTTAATACTTGTCACAGGTGCTAAACATTCTATATTTATTTCAAACTTGGAAGCAACTTTCTGTTCAATAAAATTCTATTGAATTAAATAATTTAAGCAAAATGAAAAGTAATGTGAGGAGACCATTATGGAAAAACAATTCTATAGCATGCCACTTCCAGTCTAATTTCCAAAAGGCGAAGCCACCTAGTGACTATATCAAGACATCGGAAAAGGAAGCAAATGTATTTCTGGTTAATTCCACATTTTCACCATCATTGGCGAGAACACAGCTGGCCTGGGTCTGAAAAAGCCTGGGATAAAACCAGACTCGCTGAACATAGTGGACAAAGAGGACTACTGAGAACTCAAGATCAATGACAATGGGTTTTTGATCCTACTGCACGTAATGGCTTTGTGGGAGCCTAGGCAGTTTGGATGCTCACCTTACTAGACCTGGATGGAGGTGGGTGGTCCTTGGATTTCCCACAGGGCAAGGAACCCTGATTGCTCTTTGGGCTGACGAGGGAGGGGGACTTGATTGGGGGAGGGGGAGGAAAATGGGAGGCTGTGGCGGGGAAGAGACAGAAATCATAAATAAATAAATAAATAAATAAATAAATAAATAAAAGCTCAACATCTCCCATTCACTTGCATGCAAAAGTGGGCTTTCTCCTTCCTCTCTCACCCACTGGCCTCCATGCTCTTATTCTTGTTGTTATTTGAGTGTGTCGTCATTACAGTTCTTTGCTGGTAGGTAATTCTCTAATATAGAAAAGGGTTGCAGTCCCTTAGTACAAAATGAGTACACCCAGCTCTACTTAAACAGTGTGTTTCCAACATCAAAAAAATGTCAATAACAGACTTTCAAGAGCTGCTTGAAATGACAAAAAAGAAAACATCAGCCTACCTAGAAAAAATAATGTGGTTTTATTTGCATGGTTTTCTCAATAGATCTAAGACTTCAGTACTGTAGAATGTCATTTGCTTAATCTTTGTTGCCAGATAACTTGCACGGCATGATTCTCACTCAATCCTTTTGATCTGTGATCCACCCTCTACACCACAATAGCAGGCTCTCTCAAGGTAGGCTTCCTTTTTAGTCCAGTCAGTGTGACCCTGCACCAAAGGCTAGAGAGAAAGTGGTCAAGGTTTTACCCTTCTTGATCCTTTATTGCAAGTTCAAAGTAGCTGAACATTCCTTCTTAACATTTCCTTCCTGAAATATTTTCCTTTGCTGGTTTTCATAAGACACTTTACTATCTCCTCTTTAAGCCTACAATAACTTCCTATGTCCTGTCTGACCAGGTAGTTACTGAGTAATGAGGAATAAAGGAAAGTCAAGGGATTCAGTACTTAGAGGTCCCACAGCTAGTAGACAGCCCAATCAGTCTTTGAACACAGGCAATCCAAAGAATTTAAGATTCTTAACAACTGTACTACACTGTCAGTAGTCACTACAGATAAGAAAAATTCTTCTCTGTCTCATGCTAAGAAGCATAGTTTTAAGGTTTTAATAACACATTGACAATGCAGAAAAATTTATACATTAAGACTCTTTTAAATAATTTTCTAGAAGCCAGAATATCTTAATTAAATTTATATTTCATAGTTTCCTAGTCATTGGTGATGAATATTGTCAACGTGGATCAAAACAGGACTCCTAAGAGCAGAAGATAGTACAAAGACATAGAATATTAAGCAGAACGTTATGATGTAAAGTTTCACTTCAGATATTCACACTCAGAGGAAATAATTAGAAAAATGTAAAGTTATATATACATAAGAATGTTCACCTGAAGCAATTAATTATAAAATTAAAATTATCAAAATGTGCAGCAAAAGAGTAGGGAATAATTTTGTACCTGAAAAATATATAGTAAACAGGAATTAAGACAAACATATGTATATATTTATATGTAAATGCTCCTGACTTTCTTATTTTGTAAGTAGTGTTTAATGAGTATACACAGCACAATGAGTTCTTAAAAGAATTCTATAGGTGTGAAAGGTAATTTTAAGACTCTGGAGGAATGTGTAACAAATACCACCTGTAGAATATAGTGTTGTGAAAATTTTATTTTCATAATTGTCCATCCTTGTTGTAAAGCCAATATCATTATTTGCAGTATTGTCACTTTAAGTTCTTTTTTCTTTTTATTAATTTTTATTGAGCTCTATATTTTTCTCTACTCTCCTCCCTGCCTCACCCCTCCCATTCAACCCTCTCCCAAGGTCCCCATGCTCCAAATTTTCTCAGGAGATCTTGTCTTTTACTACTTCCCATGTAGATTAGATCTATGTAAGTCTCTCTTAGTGTCCGCATTGTTGCTTAGATTCTCTGGGATTGTGGTGTGTAGGCTGGTTTTCCTTTGCTTTATGTTTAAAAATCACTTATGAGTGAGTACATGTGATAATTGTCTTTCTGGGTCTGGGTTACCTCACTCAAAATGATGTTTTCTAGCTCCATCTATTTTCCTGAAAAATTCAAGATGTCATTGTTTTTTTCGCTCTATAGTACTCCATTGTGTAAATGTACCATATTTTCCTTATCCATTCTTTGGTCGAAAGGCATTTTGGTTGTTTCCAAGTTCTGGCTATGACAAACAAAGCTGCTATGAACATAGTTGAGCACATATCCTTGTGGCACGATTGAGCATCCTTTGGATATATACTCAAAAATGGTATTGCTGGGTTTTGAGGAAGGTTGTTTCCTAATTTTTTGAGAAATCACCACACTGACAGCCAAAGGGGCTGTACCAACTTGCATTCCCACCAGCAATGCAGGAGTGTTCCCTTTACCTCACAACCTCTCCAGCGGAAGTTGTCGTCAATGTTTTTTTATCTTGGCCATTCTTTTTAAAAGATACTGATTGTATCAACTAAAATTCATATTAAATTTTCTTCCACTGAATCCAACAACAAGTGTTTATTTGTTTATTGAGATATACTTACTTCTAAAAGTCATGTCTAGTTCTGCATTAATCAAATACAGTATCTACTATAAGTCTAAAGCCATGAATTTCACATTTATACGGTATTTAATTTGTCATGCCCCAATTTTCATAAAAGTTTGCCTTTTGGTTTAATTATAATTTGATATAAGAGAGGAAATTTGGCATTAATTATGAAGTATATATACACAAAAATGCAAAAATGTCTGGCTATCTGTCTTCTAATTTCTGAATATATGATCCTAGAAAGAGTTATTTATTTTTTCTAAGCTCAAAAGAGTTTTACTATACTTTGAAATGCAGATAAATAACTATAATACATCTAATATGGCAAAGTAAAATAATGAAAAAGCTACTGTATTGGGAAGACATTCACTAGATTTAAAAATCACATACAGATGGGGCTGTTTGTTTCTCTTCGTCACAAACTCATGTGAGACTCTGAACAAGCCACCAAGTCTTACTGATAATAATACTCACCATCTTTCAGAGATGGGTGGGGGCTGGGGCAGATAAAAATTGCTGAGGACATTTTGCATTGATTCTGAATCTACTAGCCATAACAGTCTCTTACAAAGCCCTAGAAAATGATACATAAGCTTTGCCTATAGAAGTTGGCAGGAAACACGAGCTGATTTCAGTGTTGATGCTCTGATGGGATGGGATGGATGCCTCTGAAGAAATGCTCCGTTTCAACATCCTCTGAATCACCTCCTCAGCAAGAGAGCAAAGATGAAGAGCACAAAGACTGCAGTGAATGTGTACATGGAAACTGACCAAGGGTTGATCTCCAAGGAGACCATGGCGAGAGCCATGCCTGCCCGGAAATTGACCCAGGGTTGATCTCCAAGGAGATCATGGCGAGAGTCATGCCTGCCCGGAGGCTCAGCTGCGTTTGTCTTCCCAAAGGACCCTGGCTCCCTCCTGTCTTGTTCACATGGGAGAGCCCAAAGGTGAACTGAGTACCAGCTGTGCTCTATGTGTATTTAAGGTAGAGAAAACGTGCAGGATGAGAACACTGGGCATAAGGGAACTCCTTACCCAAGAACAGGCTATTGGCAAAAAATAACATCTGGGAAAATATACAATTTTACTCATAGTAAGAAACCATAAAAAGAAATGGTCTCTCTCTCTCTCTCTCTCTCTCTCTCTCTCTCTCTCTCTCTCTCTCTCACACACACACACACACACACACACACACACACACACACGAATATCAGAGAAGAAAAGGTATCTAGTTATCAATTGTTTCATTCACCTCAGTCTTCCAGCCTTGTGTAAAGATTGACTGGGATCAAGTGTAGCAGAAGGCAACGATAAAACAAAAATAAATTACTCAACACTTCTACTGAATTTTATTGCTGAATAGAACCTTAGGGTTTTCTTTAATTTCTCTCTCTCGTTTCCTTCCTTCTTTCTCTACCCTTCTCTTTCACAACATAAATCATAAACTGCACACACACACACACACACACACAGACATACACACACACACGTGAAACATTTATTGGGTATGGTATGAGATATGCAAGTAAATGTAATAATTTAGTCTTCATTTTCTTAATAAGAAAGTAAAAATTAATGTATGTTAAGTGACTTCTCAAGGTCACAAATCTAATTAGTGAAAAAGCTTGAGCCTGTGTCCTTGACAGTCAGATTGAGAAGATAAAAAAAAGTTCTTTTTTTTTCATTTTTTTTCTCCAGCTTAGAACATCCGGCCCAGGATGAGTAAGCAGACACTAAGGTACTTTTTTAACCTCCTAAAGATATAACAACTTGGATGCTTCTAAGGATCAGGCAGCTCTTCCTTTATAGCCTTGTTTTCTATCCTGGCCACTGGCAAAGTGGCATTATTATTCTATGAGTCATCATGCTAATAAATATATCTAATTTGAAAGTAACCCCTTCTTCCCTCTCTAGCATGGTTAACTCTCCAGTTTCCTTTTCGTCTTTTTCCACTCCTGACAGCTCCCAGTGTCTAAGAGTAGAAGTCACTGAAGGAATTGCATGAAGGAAAGAGAAGACTACAGTAAGATCTGAAAACACGGCAAAACCATGACTCTGGAAGGGAGCTCGCAGAGATGTTTGAGAGGCCTTAAAAAGCTGCTAGTCTTAGAAATAAATGAAAATGTATGAAGGACTATAATTAGTATGTACTAGAGTTACAGAGGGTTTGTCTTTCTAAAGCTACTAGGAATGGTGAAGGAATGAGGGTGAGGAGGAGTGGTCAGATCCACATCCATCATTTTTCAGTTCTGTCAAGTTCCCAGAACAATCTGTACTTTGATTTGTGGTTGCATTTATGGCTACATCTTGCTATTTCTTTTTATATCTGTATCTTCAAGACTCAGAAATATTTATTAAAAAGATGATACACAGGTCATAGCCCAGAGTTTTGCGCAGAGGACACATTCGTAAGTGTTGGCTTGCTGAGAGAATAGGGGTCATATGCGTAGGAGGTCAGTGAGGAGTTTGAAGAGCGTTGGTCTGTGACACATTCCTTCCTACAGAGAAGCTCTGCTCTCGAATGCTGCGATGGCTTTTCTCACTCCAAATTTTTCCATATGATCAGACTTATTCTCACCCACACTAGCCCCAGGTATAACCATGTGAGCCAAGTTTTGCCTGTGATGGTAGCCCCTTCCCAAGCAAGACCAATCAGAGCTTTTCAGATAGGATACCAGGCACACTAGTAGGTTGTTGAGGTGCTGCAAATCTCAACAACTTTGAAGTGACATGGGGCTCTTGAGGATGTGTGGGGGGGGAGATAAAGGGAAGGATAGGGAAAAAATAGGGAGTAAGGGAAGGAGTGAGAGAGAAAGCAAGAGGAGGGCCCTTGGAAGATTCTACAGAAGTTTGAATTTTGCTATCCATAAAAAGCAACCTTCTCTTTCTAGTTTTAAGTCAAGAAATTACTAAGTTTAATTTCTGTGGTCTCTTTCCCTAGTGACAAAGAGCTAGACAAGATTTATATGGACCCTGTGGTTTTCTACAGTACTTTTCTACAATTTAGATTCTACCATCCTATTCAGAGAGAATGGTAGCGATCATTGCTGGTTTGTGGCAAGTCAGCAGAAAGGTACCACCCCGAAGCTTGAGTGACCTATATTTGGAAAAATCTATAGTAATAAGAATTTTTTAGGGTTACCTTATAACTCTTTTTTTTCTTTTATTTTTCCATTCAAAAATTTATACTTTCTCTCCTCCTCCCATTCCCCTCCCGCTCCCCCACTCACCCTCCTCCCTTCCACTTCCTCCTTAAGAGAGGGCAGGGAACCCTGCACTGTGGGAAGTCCAAGGCCCTCCCTCCACTACATCCAGGCCTAGGAAGCTTTGCATCCAAATAGATCAGGGTCCCAAAAAGCCAGTACATGCAATAGAATCAAGTCCCTGTGCCTTTATCAATGGCTTCTCAGTCAGTCACGTTCAGAGAGTCTGGTTTGATCACATGCTCGTTTAGTCCTGGTCCAGCTTTATTTGGTAAGCTCCCATTAGAACAGGCACACTGTCTCAATGGATGGACCAACCCCTCATGGTCCTGACTTCCTTGCTCATCTTCTTCTTCCTTCTGCTCTTCAACTGAACCTTGGGAGCTCAGTCCGTTGCTCTGATGAAGGTCTCTGTCTCTATCTCCATCCGTCGCGGGATAAAGATTCTATAGTGATATTCGAGATAATCATCAGTGTGATAGTGGGGCAAGGACAGTTCAGGCACCCTCTCCTCTGCTGCCCAAGGACCTAGCTGGGGACATCCCCATGGACACCTGGGATAGTAATGGGTGGATTAGTGCTCCCTGGAAGGAATACTGACAGTGGCCTCAGAAGATAGAGTCTTCATTATCCACCAATTTATCTCACTGTCACCCTGAATAAAATCACACCAACATTTTTATATCTTACACATCTTATTGCAAATAAATAAATAATATATATTTTATACGTCATTTTAGATTTAAAGAAAATTATGTATGAATATGTTTATCAGACATAAATATATTCTATGTATCTCTTTCCTTATTTATTTTTATATTATAGACAAATTAAGAGAAAAGATAGAGTATGTATATATACTTGCATATGTGTTCATGTAAAGTCATATAATATGTAGAAGACAGAAGAACAAAGTTAAAAAGTTACTTTAGAGTGGTTGTGGAAGGCACCACTCTGTTCTAAGAGAGATCTAGGTATAGTGAAGCAATAAGTCATATGATTATCTTGGGAAGAACGTTCTAGCCAGGGAACATTGCCAGTCAGCTGTGCGAGGACCAATAAAGCAGCCTCAGAATTTGCAGAAGAAAAAACAAGCAACAGAGTAGTGGGAACTCACAAGTTTGTGTGATCTCAGGGCAACTGCATTTATCCATTGCTTGCTACATGAAACTCTATGCTTATAGGCAGCTCGGGCAGATCAGTATTCATGCTCTCAACATCCAGCATGTTGCTAACAAATAGTAGAGGCTAAAGTGACCAGTCGACATTTAGAATGAATTATACATGTGAGATTGAAAAACTGGGATCTCAGCAAATGCTTGTCAGATTTGCATCTGAATAATACATTTGAGTTAGGACATATGTGACATGCTAAAATGTGACAGAAACCACATTGTAAGAGTGGTAGGCAATGTAGAACTGTTTTGGTTTGTGCATAATTTTCTCTCCGTGCTGGAGATCAAACTCAGAGCTTCATACATGCTAGGCAAACACTTGCTCGCTGAGCTATATATAGTCTTAGTCTATAGTCTGTTGGCTGTTTTTTGGTGGTGGTGGTTGCTTTCCTCTCCTTTTCTTTTTTTCCCTTTTGTTCTCTTTATTCAGATGGGTAACCTCTATGAAGGGTTATGGAATGGTAAAGAAATACTACCAGATATATTTTTTAATGTAGTTTCTGGTTATTTAATGCTGCAAAGGTTATTTTGTGGCATTGTTTCTGAACTTTCTGAGACATAAAAAAAAAGGATCGAAATGCGTTAGTTGTTTTAATTATTAAGCTGAGAAGATATTAATTCAGGTAAATTTTTTTAAAAAAAATCCTAAGTCTAACGTAACAACACTATAAAATGAATGTAATTTATATGTAGCAATATATTCTAAAACCATAAAATTCCTAAGTCTAATGTAATACTATAAAATGTAAACAGTTTACATATAACATTTAGCTATATACCCAATAATTTAAAAATATAACTTTTCAAATAACAAAATTTATACAAGTTATCTATATATTGGGTAAATCAGAAGGAAAAGAAAATTTATGTAAAAGAGATAAATAGCTCTTAAAAGTTGGAAGTAAAAAATCATTATTATCTGTAAACACACAAGTGATTTTTATAAGATATCCAAACATAGATAAGAAACCATTACAACGAGTATGGCAGGCACACACAGTTTTCACTTAGGGAAAACAACGATGTCATGAGATTCCAACTGATGAAAATACACCTGCCTGCAAAGGCGGTAGAAAGCTTAGTTCTAAAATCTTAAGGAAACATATCTACCATCAGCAGGAATGAAACTTAGACATGCTAATCACAGTATCAGAATCCAATGGTCTTGGGGAGAAAATCCAAACAGTACAATTTTAATTTTATAAAGCAAAATTTTCTGCAAACTGGTCCTCTTGCAGTGTATAGTCCCACAGTCATGAGTATATGGACTGGACTCTGCTCTATAGTTAGAGAGAAGTCTGAGAGTGGGTGTAGGGGATGAGACACAGACTTTAGAGGGGTTAGAAGAACTGGTGGAGAGTAAATGAAACTCTCAAAAGTTAATAAAACATTGTATTAAAAATAAAAGAAAAAGAAAATATTTTAAATCAATATTTTATACAATATAAACAATATTATAAAATAGTAAATTTTTAAAAGAAGAAATATGCTAAAAAAGAAGTCATAAAATATCAAAGCATAAAGCAACAATAATTGAAAAGTCTGATGCATCCAACAAGAGAATCCTTGCTGGCTCTTGACTTAGCAGAACACATTATTTGGGGACCCAAACAATCTAAAAGTTACTTAGAAAGCTCCCTGGAGTATGGGATTTAAGAATCTAGATCTTTGGGGCTGTTGTGGTCTTAAAGTAACTTCATGATTTAATGACTATGAGTTTATGGGGTCAATGGTTAGTGAAGAATTAAGTCACCCTTTTTGCATAGTTATTTATGCTGTAGTTTCAAGTCTCATCCCATAGAGTAAAAGATAAGATTTATGGTATATACTTAGGTTACCCATTTTATAAAATAAATATTCTTTCTATGTCTGTACAAAGCTGGAAATGTTAATTATACATTTCCTCAATCTCCCTTGTGAGTGTAGCCATGCGCTACCATTCGGTGAAATACTGCAGAGGTTTTCGGGAATAACGTCTTCTCTCCCACATACAAAGATGGTGAGTAAGAGCTGTCACCATTGTGTTTTTCTTACTTCATGAATTCCATTAGAATTGTGACTTCTGGATATATTCTGGCCACCTTATAAACAAGATTAAAAAAAAAAGAACAGTGAAAGAAAATACTAACAGAGAAAAGAGAAGTGAGGAAGGAGAGAGAGGAGAAGTTCCACGGTCACTGTAGCAGGCTATACTCAAGTTTCTTATTTTCTGAGGGTAAAAAAAATATGCTTATCTGTTTAGATAATCATTAGCAATGCTTTCTGTTACTTAGAGTGTAATGCATTTCTAGATCTAAGCATATTTAAAATAACCAAAAAGGTAGTCCAATTTTTGTCTGCTTTCATAGAGCTTACCGTAGTGAGAAATATTAAATTACAGTGTCAAGAATTTGCAAGAGTTCTGTTACTAATCCTCATTTAGTACTGGTCTCTTACTGGCCATTAATGACTAAATATTCTTATTCATCCATTTTTAATTAATATAAGCTTCACAAGTTAGTCTAAATCATGGACTGCTGTATGTATTTGTATGTATGTATATACACACACAAACAGTACTATGGGACATCAGATTCAAAGGAGAAGTAGCTATAGAAAGATTTTATGCCCAAGCATCATGAATAAGATTGTTTTTCTTCAACTCTGAAGGATGGAATTTACCAGTGATTTGGAGAGTACCTAGAAGGGTCACCACTGAATGGTGAGTTCCTTGCCCTCCATTTCATATCCCTTGGTAGAAAGGTGCGAGTGAAGGGTTTGAGCTGGATATTCTTTACATGTATGACCTGTGAGTTCAACAAAGAGTTGTAGCTACAGTTGCTATGACTTGAATAAGTGTATTCTGCCCTAAAAGGACCAAAGAGCCATCATTCACATAAGTAGATGAAAGTATCTTCACCCTCCTTTGTTATTTTCATTAAGTTTTCTGTCTTCAACTAGGAGGCAAGGGTCCCCAGGAGCGGCACCAGGTCTAGGTAGGCACTATATTCATCATTGGACAACTGGTTGAGGCTGACATCATGTTTACAGATGTGATTCCAGACTGAGATACCTCTCCATTGCAAATGCTCACAGCTGTGCCATTTCCCAGACACCCAATGTCTAAAAGACAGGTTGACCTTTTTAAGTTTAGTTAATCAAGATCCATGGTCCCCTCACCAGGGGGAAAAGTAGAGAAGAAAGCATTCTGCTTCCAATTTCAATGCAGGAAGACAGACTCACCGGCAGATGTCCTCTCTCTCTTTATATTTCTAGTATGAAGTAGACCTAGCCAGACACCACAGAGTATGTGCAGTCCAAGATTTAATTCTTTCAGTTGTTAAAGCAAATGTATACCAATGGGATCATATATTGGAGAAAAACAAACTTTGAAAACTACTAAGAACTGCATGAGTGCTATGAATCTTAACGCTAAGAAGATGGTCAGATGCCCTTGACCGGAAAACATCAGAGGTTCTTATTTCTTGGAAAATTGTGCTCACTCCTTGCCATTAGAAATGAATTGTCTCTTTCCCATAAGTTGCTATAAATATTTAAGACTACTTCTAAACTTTCAAAATAAAAATATATAGTAATGTTGCAAGTATCTTCATTGCACTTCTTTAGTGAAGTGGCTCATACATAGTTTCTGAAAACTACAAAGAGTGAAGCACCCCACTGATCAGTGGGCAAAAGACCTCAGAACTCACAGAAGATCTCAGAAATTCAAGAGAAGATCTCTGCTTTCCATTCCTACATTGTCTCATTCACTCTCTATAAATGATGTCATGGGGAGGGGAGAATGTGGCCTTAAAAGCATAGGCTTTATTCTGTTTGTTCTGCACGTTTTTAAGAAGTCTTATTTAGGCATGCTCCTTACTCCATCTGACTTCTCAGAGACTCTGAAGAACAAAGGTGGGGAAAAAAGACATTTCAGAATCAGTGTTTTCTCAGAACACTCCAGAGTCCCTACCTGATGCAAGTAACGTGGATCACATCTGTAATGCCAACATTCTAGAAGGTAAGGCAGGAACATTGCTGAGTTAGAGTCTGGCTAGGAGATACAGTGAGTCGGGATCCAGCCTGAGCTAAGGTGTAAGACTCTGTCTCAATTTTAAAAACAGAAACTTCCTTGCCTGTGTTTTCATGCTGAATCTTCATGTTTTTTTTTTACTTTTGATATTATAACACAACCACAACATTACTACCTAACTTTTTCTCCCTTATACCACTCCCTGCTCTTCTTCAAATGCATGGCCTTTCACTAAATGATATCACATGCATACATGTATAAACATATACATGTAAATATAACCTGTTTAGTTGTATGTTACTTGTACCTATGTTTTCAGGACTGACCATTTGGCAATGAACAACAACTCTGTAATTGGACTTAAGGTTTACCCAACAAGAGGGAAACCATACCTGGTACTGGAAATCTAGCTAACTACTCTGCATTAGTAATTCAGGGGAAGATCCTAAAACCCCATTTCTAGTTACATGCCTAGCCTGATCCTTCTTATTTTTTAATTTTTGGCTTGCTACTGAATTACTGCAATAAATGCAAGTCTTATAGTCTAGTCCAGCAGGGGTAGGATCTGTATCAAAACAAAACCTAGCTCTTATGGTATTGGAATATAGGGGCAAGCTTGCTAGAGGCATTCACACTGTGAGGAAAAGAGTCATAGCTATTAAGGGGTTCTGGTTTGAGGCCACCATGTAATATTACTAGGAAGACCAAGTATAGCTTCCCAAGTATTGACCACTGGGAAGATTTCCTAAGAAAAATGAATTACTAGGACATCCAAAAGTAGTGGCTATAAAATGTATAAAGTATGACTATCAGTATTTCTGTCCTTGATATCTGATTGAACTAATTTCCAGACAGTTCAGTAACTCCTTTTAGCTCATACTAGAGTAGGGAGAAGGGAAAGAAAAAATATGTATATATTATATATATGATTACATATATATGAGAGAGATGCAAGAGGCAGGAGAGAGAGAGAGATAAAGAGATTGAGATTGATTATCTAGGACTCTGCTTTCATCTATGCTTTTCACATTTTCACATAGTTTTGTCTTCAGCTCAGCCACAGCTAGGATTTGGTATTTCAGTTTATTAGTACAAGATTCTAGAATACATAGCTGGCTACAGTTGTAACTACTGTCTACAGATAATCTCCTTAAATCAAATTCTGCTTTGTAAAGCCTTTGGTCATAGCTATAGCTTCCCATTATGCAGAATTGTAGAATATAAAAGCACAGTTTAATTTTCTACTTAACACAGGTTCAATAAAGTGAAGAACAGGTTCCCATGATGGGAGATATTGTGAAGATTTTGGCAGCAGATATGACCTGGGTGGAGGCAATGTGACCAGAAATTGAATTTCAACTTCAGGACAGTTATGAGAAATTGATTCTATTTTTAAAATAAAGAAAACTTTTAGAGTATAATATTACACCTCAAATCATAGCAGTTTCCTGAGTCAGAGAACCAAAGAAAAGGGAGGAGATGAGTCCCTCAGACACGTTACTAAGCTAGCCACACAATCCTAAAATATCTGCACATCACCTTCCCGGACATCAGGACAGTTGAAGAAATGGGTCAATCTAAACGTATGGTCTGTTTCAGTATGTCCATTTCTCTTATACAATTATTTGAAAGCCTGTGTGAACCAATGTTATGTACATGTGTGATGTTTTGGTAGTTGATGGATCTAATGGTAGTTGATGTCATCCAAGAAGCAGATTATTAAATGTAAATTAAATGTGAAAGAGTAACATGTGGAGGTGCTATTGGGATGTGGTACAGAGGGCCTTCATCTAATGTTAGGTTTGACATCTGTAAAAGACAAAAAGAAGGCAATAAGGGGGTAGAAAGTGCCTAATACAGCAGCACAGATCCAAGAACATCCCACTAGATCTGTTATCCAAACATTCAGGGAGGAGCTTTCTACCCTAGGTATCCAGGAACTCCTAGAGTGAGAGAAAGCCGCTGAGAGTCAGCCGCTGAGAGTCACTGCAATGGGGAAACAGAGGGGCTGTGGCTACAGTCACGGACACTGTGCTCCTCACAGTGAGAGACTGCAGCCATTCCTGTCCACAGCCACCATGGTCCTCCAGCCTAAGAATCAGGACCCATAGATAGAAAGAACACAAACAAATAAATCCCAAATAATGAACAGAAATCAACTCTATTTGGCCTAATCCAAAGCAGAACATCACAGATTACTTCTAAGATTTCTGGAAATCTCGATAAAAATAGAAACTGGATGCTACTGCTTCTACCACGGCATCCCACTCCTGCCCAAACCACCTTACCATGATCCAACGTGAAGGCCACGGCCACACGGCTGCTGACTGAATAAATTCTAAATTGCTGCTTCTTCCTCAAATCACCTGACTTAAATGTACAGTCCAGGCAGAACTATCCCATTGGTCAATTATTAGTTGCATGTTCTAGACATCTGGTAAGAGGGCCTAATCTGACATATAAAAATATTAAATGCACAAGTAAGAATCCATATAAACAATAAAAATTTGATAATTCATGTGTTTCTTTAATGTTCAAATTGGGCTTTTTTCAGGAACAGTAATGTGTATATGTACAGATACAACAGAACGGACAGCTGCATCTGCTGAGTCTCTAGGCTTGTGGGGGTGTCTAGGACACTGTCATTATTTCATAGGTTAGAAAGTGTGGATCCTTTGACCAGGAATTCTGACAAGACAACAGTTCAATGAACACCACATGCACACAGCGCTTCATAAGCCCTCAGAGAACCTTGACTTTGAAGCACCTGGCCCTGGTGTTAAAAGAAAGGTGCATCCCAGAGAACATGGGACCCCTGCGTCTGTGCATGTGCTGTTCAGACGGGTCTACCATCTGGACCGGAGCCCTTCTGAAATAGGGGCCAAAAAAAAAAAAAAAAAGAGAAGGCATTTTAGCCCCTGAAAAACACTCTCCCGATAACCAGTACCAGGTGTCCCAAGCCAATGTTGCTTTGTTCTCAGCAGGGTGTCCGTTGCTGTCTGACCTGGAAATGTGTTTTCTCTGGGCAACCAGTACCAGGTGGAAAGATGACAGCCTCCTCCTTCCCCCACCTTCGTCCCATTCCAGGGTCTCACAGGCTTCAAGGTCAAACTAGGGCAGACAGATCCCTTCGTCTTTGTCTCTTTCACGTACATCCATCAATGTTTCCAAATGTAAAAGAGGAAAATGGAGTCGTCACAGTGTTGTTCCTTCCTAATGGTTCTTCTCTTCGGGAGGATTCAAAGGCCTCATTCCCTGTCCTTTCAGGGGTGGATGAAGAAAAAGCATGTTTCAGCTAAAAGCCTTGCTGTAGTTTTACAAAAGTGTTTAAGATTATTCTATCTCTAATTTATAACTTCCCTTTCTCCAACACACATCCAGATGTGCATCAGGTGGTAAACCAGTTGTGAGATTATCTTTCACTCAAAAAAGACTTACAAACATTAATCACTAAACCAAATACTATATTAAGCACTTGAAAGCCAGAGATGAAAAGAACGAAGTAAGCCATGCCGTCATGGGATTTTCTTCTTCTTCTTTTTTTAATTAATTTATTTTTTTATTGAAAATTTCTACCTCCTCCCCTCCCCTTCTCCCAGTTCCCTCCCCTCCTCCCATTCCCCCTCCCATCCCCCTCTGTCTCCAGTCCAAGGAGCAGTCAGGGTTTCCCACCCTATGGGAAGTCCAAGGTCCTCCCTGCTCCCCCCAGGTCCAGGAAGGTGAGCATCCAAACAGACTAGGCTCCTACAAAGCCGGTCCATGCAGTAGAATCAAAGCCCAGCATCATTGTCCTTGGCTTCTCCGTCAGCCTCCACTTTCAGCCACATTCAGAGAGTCCGGTTTGATCACATGCTCCATCAGTTCCAGTCCAACCGCCCTTGGTGATCTCCCATTATATCAGTCCCGCAGTCTCGATGGGCGGACGCACCCCTCGCGGACCTGACTTCCTTGCTCACTTCGGTTTTCTTCTTTTTAATGAGAAGTTTTACATATAGTTCATTGTGACTATCTAATATTTAAAAATGATATTTGAATTTTCCAAGAGAAAGTCTCCATGAGACTAAATCCTATTGAAGATATGTTAGACAGTCTTCCAGTGTCTCCTAGTCACTCTCTGAAATGCTTATAATAGGCCAGACTCCATGCAAAAACTTGGATATCCATAGGAGAACAAAACACCAGACTCCATGTTAGAGTCTGGATATCCAAAGAAGAACAAAATGCCAAGAGGCATGGTTCTTGTGGAGATTACAGCCTGGTGGGAAAACATCTAAAGATCCTCCAGATGGAATTATGCATATTTTGATAAAATTTATCACGGTCTTTGCTGAGTGAATGAATAAATGAATAATGGGTACCACGAATGCTTCATGGGGAGCATTGCTAAGTCTCCAGGGCCAGTGTGTTGAGGTCTAATTCAGAACTTCGAGTAAGGCCATATGATAGCGTAAGGGACAGTGACTGTCCACTATGCCCCAGATACAGCTCTCTGAATTTACAAATTTTATCTAAGCATCTTGCATATTCATTTTTCACCTCAATTTGTAAGCAACCTGACAAAATCTGTCCTCTTATCATCACAAGTCTTCCCTCTCCTTACAGTTGGGGATTTAGTGTGGTCTTCAGCAGACAAGCAGTATAAAGAACATTTAGTCTCATTCCCTGTCATTTACCAGAGCCCTTATTTATTCCATTGGCCTTTATGAGCGTCCCGACTCCAAACATGTTCTGCGTCCGAACCTGGCTCGGTTTATCTGTCTCAGCAGCTCTTTCCTTCTCTCAGGGTCAGATGTCTGCCAAGACGACCTTACCTGATCACATACACTATGGTGGTTTCTGTCATTCTAGTGACCCTGTTTTGTCTTTCTGTGTATCATTCATGATTATGTAACAACAGAGTTGGTATTCGGTTGTTAGCTATCTCTTCCCCCACTGAAATGCAAGCTTAAGGGAGGTCGTACCATATGAATTTTACTTGTTGTCATTTCCCCATTAAAGAAGGAGAGGGAGACTGTCACTGAAAACCACAGCTGATCAAAATTCAGAGCACAGGAGATCATGCAGTGCCCGTCCCAATGGACACATCTCAAAGACAACACCCACACCTAAGGCTCAGCAGAGGTGCCTGAAAGACTGTAAGATCCAGAAGAATAAGAAATTTGTTGAGAGATTGTCTCTTAGAAATGTCAGAGAAGTTAAACCTGCCTACACAGGACCTGAACAAGAATGACACCAATAGACACAATAGGGAAAGCTCAAGAGGTCTCAACTTTAGACAAAAAAACTACAAATAACTAAGGAATGCTGGCAGTGGAAGAAAGAGAGTTCCCATTGGAACAGTGGCCCTTCCGCATTGTGTTACTCAATACCAAGTGGTCAGCTCTGAAGTCAGATATATAAAAGTAACTTTATATGAACTGATAAAGATGTAAACATTTAGGAATATGTGCATATATATGGATATTTATGTGTGTCTCTCTTTTTTGGTCCTTTTTTATAAAAAAAACAATATAGAAGTATCCAGATTGGTTTAAGGAAAACGATGATATTTTCCTGTTCCATCCATCTACCTGAAATTTTCAGTTTATTTTTTTCTTTATAGCTAAATAGAATTCCATTGTGTATATGCTCCATGTTTCCATCATCAATCACTAATTGATGGCTATTTCAGTTTTTTATTTCATAAGCTATTGTAAAACAGTAAACATAGCACACTTAGGGCTTGGGGATGCTTGCTCATACATCTTCTAGACACGCCAGGGAAATTTCACATATGAAATCTGAACAACATAGTTCGCTAAACAAGATCTGCATAATGAAAACGCCGGTTGGCATGCAAATGTGGATGGTAGAAATTTCATAAGATCCCGTCATTAGATGAAGAGCTACATACAATGAATAGCTTTTGAAACAGGAAGCATCCACTGTCTACAGAGATAATCTCTCTGATAGAATAGTCAATCCCAAGTGGTCAGGCCTAAACACGTGTGCCTATAAACAACACTAAATGGACCCAGTTGACTGCATGCTATTTTCATCATTCAATAAAGAAAACAGTGAGAAATGCTGAGATATCTAGAAATCATGAAATCCCAGAAGTTCACTGCACCTAGGCTCTCGCTTAGAGGGAGAAGAGGGAAATACAGGCCCTGGCATCAGTGAATTCTGGAGCTCAGGGGAGGGGCTGGCTTGCAGCAGCTCTGCTCCTGGGAGAGACAGTTGACTCCTGTGGATAATAGTATAGGTTTAGAGTCCTAGCACATAGGACACTGAGACAAAAGGATTGCAAGGTCAAGATAAGAACTTGTCAGGGAGTTTCTGTAGTTATAACCTTGAGCATGGAGAAGCCTAAGTACTTCACCCTCTCTCCACTCCACTCTCTTTTCTCCTTCGCTGTCTCTCATTGGCCAAGCCTAATTGGAATGCACTGAGCAAAATAGTGCAGGTGTTGTCTGTCTCCCAGGCACAGAGCAGGACGGAGAAGGTGAAGAGTGGCTATGAGGCCTGAAGTAAATAGAATACCAAGACATAAGGGATTCATTTGCTTTGCTCACCTCATTTTCACACCATATAGACTATTGCTCATCCAACTGTGGTCAATAAGTATGTAAACATTGATAACATGTGTCTTGTAAAAGAGAAGGATCTGAGACTTTGGGGAAAGAATCAGAAGCAATGTAAGTGTGGCTCAGGGTGCTTTTTAGTCAGGCAGCAGGCGGTGGCCTAGAATGGTAAAGCAGACCTGAAAGCAGCTTCTAAAGGGAGGCTGCCTTTCTACTTGATCAGGGTTAAAGACATCTCTAAACTCTAAAGGTCATATGAACTGGAGGACATGGATCATATCCACAAATGGTAGGGAATGCCCATTGAATTCAATATAACCTGACTCTCTACTAATTTAAAGGTCTGAGCTTGGGGCCAGTTAAGAGGAGGTGGGGCTGAGGTTAAGTGCTCATGCTGCCTTGTTTCTTAGCATTGAAGCACCTAGGAATAAGAAATAGAGAACCACTTATATGGGAAAATAAACAAAACTAGTATGCGCTATAAGGAAAAAGATGTGTGTAGAGGAGATACCACAATGTTTCTCTTCATCTCACCAAAGTTAAATTTCAGCCATTTGAACTTCTGCTATGTGCTAGGTACTAGGCTAGACTCAAGGTTAATGTGACAGCTGAGCATCTCATCATGCTACTGTTTCTCTAATCACATTTGAGTTGCCTCTTTCTCTCATCAGTTTGCCTGACTGTTGTATATATACAGCCCATGTCGCATACCTTTACTTAGTCTGACTTTTTTTTTTAGGTGTTTTTGTTATTTTTGTTTTAGTGGTGGTGGAGGTGGTGTGAGTGTGACTCTGTGTGTGTGTGTGTGCGTGTGTGTTGTGGAACAATCTTTTTGCGCACTATAAAATATGTTGCTCTCCTGGGTTTAATAAAGAGCTAAATGGGCAATGGGTAGGCAGGAAGAGGTTAGGAAGAACTTGCAGACAGGGAAAGATCACTCTGGGATGTAGAAGGGCAGTCACCAGCCAGATGCAGAAGAAGCAGGACAATTACAAGATGAGATAACAAGCCATGAACCATGTGGAAACAAATAAATTAATAGAAATGGGTTAAATTAACTTATAAGAACTAGTCAGAAACAAACCTAAGCTATCAACCAAACATTTATAATTATAAGTTTCTGTGTGATTGTTTGAAAGCTGGGTGACAGTATAGAAAGTTATGCCTAAATATGTGTGCTGGGGGGAGCATGTGCGTGTTTTTTGTTATTGTTTCAGTGCTAATAACTAAACCCAAGGCCTTGTATATGCTCTGCAAACACTGTACAACTGCACAACATCTCAAGCCCACAGTTTGTTTATGAGCCCAGACTGGCTACAAACCTTCAACTACCTCAGCTTCCCACCTGGTTACAGTTGTGTGCCACCATGATCAATTTTGAATTTTAATTCCAAGTTCCAAGCAGAAAGAATCTAAAGAAATGGATGGTTCTATTGTCTAACAAGCTCCTAAGGAGGCCAGGGGTCAGCCTCACCATCCCCTGTCTCTTCAGCAATGATCATGATCATCAAGGCATACTCTAGAAGACAGCAGTCTGCTTCCCCAAGAAGAGTACATGGAAAATACAGCACCAGTGTAAGAATGTCTCTTCTCCATGTCTGTCCATTCTAACCTCACATGCTGTTCCCATTCATTTGTTTTCTCATTAGAAACTATGCAAGAACAGACTGTGCAAGAAGAAATGTAAGAATACACAGGTGATCGTGATGTCTGGTTCTGTTTATGAATTCCTTGTGCTGTGCACAAGTTTGAGGGTCAGTCATTCCAGTTTGTTTGTGAAATAGTCAGCTATAACTCACCAGTTACCCATCTACCCACAGGTACTGGTATCGCCACAGAGTGTTTAGTGTGCTAAACAGCAAATGAAAAGAGAAGTAGAGATTTGTCCCTCTGATTTATTTCTAACTAAATGAGCAACTACAGAAAAGCCAGGCAGATCTAACAAAAATCCCTAACATTGGTCTACACTAATTAAAATGTATTATAATGAAATAATGATAGCACAAAAGACCTTAAATTACAGGGCCTGTAAAAAAATTTACACTGAGCCAATTACAAAACTAAAGTTTAGAATGAATTCTTTGAATTATTAGATTATTATTAGCGCCAATGGGGTGCAATATTCAGAAAGATTAAAAATTAGCTTTTTGTTCATTCATTTTTTGAGACAAGATTTCTCTATATAGCCCTGGTCATCCTGGCACTCACTCTGTAGATCAGGCTAGCCCCAAACTCACAGAGGTTCACCTGCCTTTGCCTCCTGACTGCTGGGATTAAAGGCATGTGCCACCAAGTGCAGCACTCAAAATTAACTTCTGTCTAATTCATTTAGCTCTTGCTTTTGAAAAACTTGAAGAGTTACACACAATTGTATAATTTCAATGAACTACTCTTTGGGAGCTGCTACAACAAAATGACTTAAGTAGAAAAGCTTATTACAGAAATATTGCTCACCAATCTGGAGTCTGGGAAGTTGACTGTCAAAACATGTGAGAAGTAGGTTTCTGTAAGGCACGTTTCTCCATGTCTTAGGTGGCATCTTTTAGTGCATATGGTGGAAGTGGTGAACAAGCTCTGGCCAGCCTGTTCTGTAGGTTCAGTCCTCCTATTTCTGTAAGATGAGAACAGTCATCACGACAATTACTTCCCAACACCTCCATCTTCTAATGTTCTCTCATTGACTTCAACATGAAACTGGGTTTGCAACAGTAAATATTGTTTGTCAATATGACTGGATCTGGAAGAACTAAAGGACAGGCATCTGGGTACACATGTGAGGGATGTTCTTGATGGGGTTATTTGAACTGGGAAGACCTAGCGTAAGCTGAAGCAGCGTTTTCCAGTAGCAGTCCACATAAAAGGTGGAAGAGGGAAGTTCTTTTGCCTTTCTTCTCACTGACAAGTTGGTCTCATGCCTTGCTGCTACTGCTACATTCCTTATCCGAATGGAAGCCTACTTCTTCAGGCTTCCCTCACTGACAGAAGATCAACATGTCTAGGAATTCTCCAGGCCTCAGTGGAACTGCTGGGGTATCCAGCCTCATGGATGGAGCAGCTACCAGATTCTAAGCCTCTCCAGTGTGATGTATCCTAAATTTCCTGGAACTTATAAGCCAATCTAATAAATCATTTTTAACATATATTTATTTTATTGGCTCTGTTTCCCTAGAGAACACTGCCTAATAAAGGGTACATTAAAATTCATACTTTAATACATTTAAAAGGGGGGGGGCTACAATGTAGTGCCTGAACCTCACATGCTTTGTCAAGGTTAGAGGAAGTAAATCCATAAGTGGAAAGAATGGGCTACAAAGGCATCAGCTCTGAACTGTGTGCTTGTAGTCCTTGGCTCCACTGATGGAGAGATGGGGCCTCACTGCCAGTTAGCAGAGTGCTACCCTTTGTCCTAGCAGCAGCCTGACTTATTTGGGGACCCTTTCAGTCAACAACTCATTGGAATACCACCCACTCCCACCACTGTGAGCTTTGCCTGGCTACAAAAGATAGCCCAGTTCAGATTCTGTTTCTAGCAGTCCTCATTAGAATCGCCCTCATAGACTCCAGAAGTTTTCACTGCACTAGACTTCCTCACCACTGCCAAATGCTTCCCAATACCAGTCATCTCTCCCTGCACTCTTCTTCCACCCCATCTCCCTGTCCCTATGTTCTCATCATCGAGAGAGGGTACTATGCAGGCTACTGAAAGAGAAACAGGGACTGCAACTCAACCTACAAGCTGTCTTACTTGCAAGATGTCCTGGGCAATAATATCACAGAACGTGTGAGAATGTCCAACCAATGTCTAATTTAACCTGAGACCCATTACGTGAGTGAAAATCCATACCCAGCACTGCTGGATGGCTAGAAACCAGAGAATGGACAGTGCAGAGACCTAGGGTAGAACCAAGAATCAATGACAAAACATCAATTAAATGATTCTTTTATATCCATAGATCAATGCCTTGTCCAGTTGTCATCAGACAGGTTTCCTTCAGCAGCAGATGAAAGTGTGTGCAGGGAGGACAGTACGACATTATTTAGAGAGAGAATCTAAATTGAAGGCCTCTATTGGGTCCCTTCCATTAGAGCTTTGGGGAGCCCTGTGGGAGAGGCGGAGAAATAATTGTAAGAGTCAGAGCAAATAGAGGATACTATGAGAACATGTCTCACTGAATCAACTAAGAAAGGTGCAGATGAGCTCACAGAGACTAAAGAAGCAATCATGGGGAATGCAGAGGTGTGTATTATGTCCTCCACATATATGTTGTGGCTATTAGCATGGTGTTTTTTTGTGGGACTCCTAGCTGTGGGAACAGGTGTGTCTTTGGCTCTTTTACCTGATCTTAGGAGTCCTTTCCTCCTCTTCGGTAAGCTTTTCCAGTCTTGAGTGAAGGCTTTCGTCTGTGTTATTGTATCTGCTTTTGATGTTTTTGCTTTTTTATCTCTTGGAGGCCTTGATCTTTTCTGAAGGGAAACATGGGAGAGTGTGCCTGGGGGAGGAAGAGATAGGGGAATCTGGGAGAAGTGGAGGGAGGAGAAACTATGGCTGAAATGTATTGAATAAGAGAAAAATCTATTTTTTTAAAAAAGTAATGATTCATATGTTCATTTCTGCTTCTGAGAGGACTCTTATGACTAAAGGGAAGCGGCTTTGCTGAGTGGTACACAACAGATACAGGTGGCCCTCCCTCTCCGCCTTCCAATCAGTCTGCCCAGGGATGTGACCAGAATGTTTGGAAATGCTGTCTTTGCAGATGTAACTAATTAAGATGAAGTCATGATAGAGTAGAGTAGACCATTAATATGTAATGATTGATGCCCTTTTAAGAAAAGAGAAGACACATATGCTCTTAAGGGAAGATGAGCATGGAAGAGTAGAGGAAAATATTGCAACAATGCTTACACAGCAGCTGAAGTCATCTGAGATACCAAGGGCAGGAGGAAGCGAGGGATCCTTCCTCCACTAGAAACTTCAGAGGGAATTCAATCACATAAACACCTAAGTTTCAGACCTCTAGCCTTCAGAACTGTGAGAGGATAAATTGATATTGTTTAATGCCACTAAGTTTGTGGTATTTTGTTGTGGCATCCTCAGAAAATTAATACAGATACTTTATCAGTCATAAATAATCTGCGTCTCCCTTGTTAGGAATCTCCAAACTCAGAGCCTATGCTATATTCTAATATAAAATTATTTGTTCATTTACTTATTTATTTTTGATATTATGATATAATTACATCACTTAACACTTCCCTTGCCTTTCATTAAACTCTCCTATATACCACTACATTATCCTTCAAATATACTGCCTACTTTTTGTTAATTCTCATTGCATACATATATGTGAGTATAAATACATAAATATAACCTTTGTAGTCTGAGTAATGCTACTTGTACATATGTTTTTAGGTGTGTCTATTTGATATTGGATAATCAATTGCTGTATTCTTCCCTTGGAAAGACTATTGCTCCTGCTCTCAGGATTCCTTAATTTTTGTAATTTTGTGTGGGGTTGGGACGTCTTGGGATTTCCCATGTTGTCTTCAATATGTCTATTGTTGTTGTTCTTGTTTAGCTCATATTTAAGGGGTCATGTTGGTGAGGTTTGATGAATTTAGTTTCTGATGTTCCTAGGACACATGATTTCATACAAAACTTCCTGTTCTTCTGGTTCTTAAAATATTTTTTCTGCCTCCTCTTTCACAACGATGCCTAAACCTTAGGTGCAGGAGTGATTTTGGAGATGTTTCCATCAAGACTGTGCTCCACAACTCTGCATTTTGGTTCATTTTCATTTTCTGGTCTCTGTCCCTCTTGTTGAGTGATTCTTAAGTCCAATTAGAGAATTGCTGGTTACTACCATTTGCATCAACTACTGCATCCTCAGTGCTATTGTGCTATACTGGTTGGTGCTACCATTTATAGATATCAAAACTGGGGATTGTTGGTTGCTTCCCTACTTTGGAAGCTTACATTGTGTCTTCCAGTGATGGTGTTCATATATAAATATACTTACGCACCATATGTGGGCCTGGTTCCCATGGAGAGCAGAAGTGGTCATTAGATCCCTTGAAGCTGGAGTTTTGGGTGGTTGTTAGCTGGCATGTAGGTATCAGAAATCTAACCTAAGTCGTC
This sequence comes from Microtus oregoni, assembly GCF_018167655.1. NCBI lineage: Eukaryota > Metazoa > Chordata > Mammalia > Rodentia > Cricetidae > Microtus > Microtus oregoni. The sequence continues at coordinate 9,181,158 of NW_024543090.1, forward strand.
AAAAGTAGAATACATTCTAAACCAAAACCAGACCCTATAGTCTTTCTTACATACAGACAATGTCATTGAAGTTTAGATGGATGATAGATAGATAGATAGATAGATAGATAGAGAGATAGATAGATAGATAATAGATAATTAAAAGGATTTATTAACCCATTAGTTTATCAAATATTGAAAATTTATTAAATAGTATGTAACTCTCTGGGTATGTTACCAAGTGGTACACTATGTGCCTAACATACTTATAGTTTTTGTATAAATTTCCAACGCCCAAAATAAATGCAAACAAATAAACAAGGTATACAGGGGAGTTGAAGTGGGAGGGGAGATCCTTGCAAATATAGCAGGATATAATGCAAATTTGGGGGGACAGATCTGAAAACCACTATGAATAATGGAATAGACCAAGAATGGATAAGATGCTGCTATTAAAAATGTTAAACTCTCTGCTTTGGTCAGGATTGATTGAGAATTCAGAAGTAGGCTAAATTTGAAGAATGAGTTAGAGAAGTTGAAATTTGAATAGCTTGAATAGTGGTTCCTATTCAAGATTACTTTATCCTTCAGGGAATGTTTAAATAGAAATAACTGTGGTTGTCACAACCGTTAGAAAGGATGTCTGACCTATAATAAGTAGAGAACAGAGCTAGTGCTAAACATCACTTAATTCACAACTTAGATGCCAGAGATGGGACTTAATTACCAGGCCCCAAATCATGTAACGTTGAAATAGAGGAATCCAAAATTAGAGGTGGATAGAGAGCCTAGGGAGAATGTAGGAATCAGCATTTGGCAACATAGACCATTAGCTAAACACTGTGCAGAAATATTTACACATCTTTACATCCTTCATATCATCTCACAGATAAAGAAATCAAGGCTCAGAGGTTAAACAACTTTAGCAAGCCTGAATGGTTAGTAAATAACTTTATCCCAGGTCTGGCTCCCAAGGTGCCTTCCCCTTCATAGCATCTGTTTAAGTTCAGGACAATTTCCCCAACTCAAAAGTGATCTGAAGTCCAGCCTTCAGGAGCAAACTGTTGAATGCCATCAGCAGACAAAAGACGGCCTGAAGGATAATGATTACACCACTATGCCTTTGACAAGGAAGCTCTGTGGGGACACTGAGAATTGGGGTCTCTATCTGAGTGTGGTAAATAATGAGGAGAAAAGGAAGTCTGAGGAACAACTGACCAGGAGGATGAAGACACAGGAGGAGGACACTGCCCTAAGCCTCTGAGCCAGGTACAGGCATAAGTGGTGAAATAAAACAATCTAATGATTAACAGTTTAAGGATAATCGAGACTGGGGATGGGAGATTCTGATGGGGAATCCCAAAAATGTTAAATCTGCAGTAAGAGGAAACTGATAGACATAATAAAAAGCTAAGAATACACAATTTATTCACCCTACTTAAAACTATTATGTGCCATCTTTTCCATATAACTTTTAAGTGTTGGATTGTCTACGTTGGTGAACTAACAGATGTGGTCCTATAATATGTGGTTTATGCTCTGATGGAACGTGTCAAAACAATCTGAAAGTATACATGTGTGCAAATATAAGTGTGTGTGTGTGTGTGTGTGTGTGTGTGTGTACAGTTGGAGTCTCAATTAAATCTAGTGGCAGTTTGGAGAATAAAGAGGCTATTATGCAGTGTTCAGTTTCAGTGTTTTCTTAAATTATGCATCTTTCCCCGGCCTCTTTACATGCTTTCTTCAAGGGTAACAGCATAATGATGATAATGATCACCTTGCTTATGCTCAAAACGATTGCTCAGCAGCCTCTGATGAGGCTTAAGAAGTCAGGCAGAAAACAAAATGCTAGGAGTGAGTTTGGAGTGGCACATTAGAGGAAATTATCTGGGTGGATTAAGGTCCTTCACAAATAGAAGGGTTCTTCCTGCAGTGACCTAGCTGAAATGATTTCAAACAGACCATATTCAGTACGCTAATAGCATTATAATCCTATTTTTCTTGTTTCCTTCATCAAACCTCCTTCCCCAGGGAGGTTCTCAACATTCATTTTTAAAACAATCAACTAAGGACAAATTTTAGATTATTTGGGGAAGTGTCTGATAAATACATGAAGATGGTAATTCTGTCTTTATGGCTAGTATATACCCAAAGCTTTGAAGAACTCTAGACTATATGAAGTACGCCACAAATGCTGGCTGAATAAATGAGTGTTCTTTGCCATTAGAAAACCTTTCATCCATGCAAACAACTAAGTGTTCTCTCATTCTTGAATGATGGTAGAGGTTACACCTTTAGTCCTTACCTCTGAGCATTTGCTCATACATTTAAAGATTACGTGCTCTTTCAGGTATTAAACCACTAGAACATTCATGGAGGAATATTATCATTGCCCAGTTAGCAGTGTCATATAAGATATAACTTACACTCTTGCAAAGGCGCATCAATTTTTGAAATATATAATGTATTTCATCAAGTGGTTCTTCTCTATGAAAGAAACTGAAAGAAAATACACCCTTGCCATCCTGCCTCCTCCACACCTCCAAATAGCTGGGTCTAAGACCAAAATGAGCTGTATACAGTTCAGACAGTTAGGAATAAAGAAAGACGGTTGCTTAATCCTGAGTTTATGAGGAAAATAGTTTACCATTTCCATCAGTATATAAGGATAAATTAAATTAAACCCAAGAGAAATCTATCAAAAACTGTTTAAAGTAAATTTCCCCCAAATTTTAACAATAGACTACTTAAGATGTGTAATAGTAAGAGTTGTGATTGATAATACATCCCAGATATCAAAACTAAAAAGAATATTTTAAATAAATTAATTTGTATGTTCATAATAATAATTATTCCAACAGTCTATAAGGTCAATTCGAATTCTTCTCCATGGGAGTGATTATTCATTTTTATTCACATGGTGGCCTCTCAGATCCTTTGTATGAGGACTCCAACCCTGTCATTCATCACCTGACCACAGCAGCTTTCTGAGACCATGGCGAAGGATTCCACAAGTCCCCCATTTTGCATCATTACTATATGCAAGCAAAGAATCATGAAAGGGATGCTTTTCCTCAGGGCTCTTTCCTGCTATCCCAGTGCGGCGCCTCCTTTCCATCATATACTAATATTTTAAACTTAAATGAGTGTGGACAGATGGCTGTTTTTCTATATGATTCTACCATGTTGCACATTTTCACTGTGGGCCTTGATTAAAGAGGTGAGCAATAACTGTGTCAAGTCTTACAATTCCTAAGATGAAAACAGTAGCCTGTTACTTTTACATTTAACCTCAATTGAGTTATCGGAACGTGGTCAGAAAATAACCTGAGTGATCTCTAGCCGAGTTCCTAAGAGTCCATATTCTTCTATTAAACCTCACCTTCAAGGTCTCTACCTTCACATTCCTCTCCACATTCTTGTCTTCCAAGGTCCTACCAAAACAGAACTTTCCATTCTAACTGGTGCTCTCTAGGCCTTGTGTAGCTTGTATCTATAAACTCTGCCAGTACTTAAGGCTTAAGCAATGTCCCTACTCTCTATATCAACCTTTTGATATTACTTAATTAATTTTCTTATTGGTGGCGTAATGTCTGATAAGAAACATTTTAAGGAAGGAGGGCTTTATTTTTGCCTACAGTTCAAAGTGTGCTGGTTAGTTTTTTGTCAGCTTGACCTAAGCTGGAGTCATCTTGGAAGAGAGAACCTCAATTGAGCAAATGCCTTCCTGGTGTCATGTCAACCACATAAACTTTTTCCTGCCCAATTTGTTTCTTGTCCATGATGCTTTATCTTGGCAACAGAAGGCAAGCTAAAACACAAGGAATACACAGTCCATTATAGACACCAAAGAAGGAAGATGCTGGTCACACGACTTCCATAGTTAAGTCAAGAGGCAGAAAGGGATGAATGTATTTCTCTGGTAGTTTTCTCCTTTTGATTTCATTTAGGTCCCAGCATAGGAATGGTGAAAGTGCACGGAGCATGGTTCTTCACATCTCAACTAGACTAATCTTGATGCCAACCCTCTGACATGCCCAGAGACTTAAAACTTAGTGTTTCTAGATGCCAGGACTCTGACAAACAATATTAAATAAGTCAGAAATAGCACAAAATGGAAAGGAAAAACTAGGCTAGATTCAGCTTCTTATTTGTTCTGAATGTTTGTCTCCACTTCTAATTTCCTTACTAAAATATTAAACTTGGGATATACTGTTAGAAGGTAAGTCCTTTGGGAATAGATTATGCCATAAGGTGAGTGAACCTTTCTAAATGGGACCAATGACTTTATAGAAGCTTAAAAAAGGAGCATTTCAACATTGCTATCAGGAATGTCAGTTAGTCCAGTCACTATAAAAAAACAGTATGAAGACTCCTCCAAAAAAATAGAATTATCACATCTTTAAGTGTACTACACTTGGAAATAAGCCAGCAAAACACACACACACACACACACACACACACACACACACACACACACAAACACACACACACTATGCAAGAAGAAGGGGAGAAACAACCCCATAAGCCATGGACTTGGAAATAACCCCGTATTGTGTTCCGTATCTATTATCATTGGAACAGTAAAGGTAGAAATGTTCGGAAGTCAAGACTATCCATATCTACACAAAGAGTAGCCTGGGCTACATGACACCCTATCTCAAAAGGCAGATCAACAAAAATAAACCCAGGGACTTGCTTTTATATGGAACCTGGGGGCCTTAATCTTCTAGCTTTCTAACATCCAAAGTATGTGGAATAGATGTACATTGTTAATATGCAATCTAGTCTGTAATATAAGATTTTATCATTTTTATCTTCTTCAGAAACCCTAAATTAAACAAACTATCTAGCTAAGTAGACTTTTCTGAACTACTACAAAGAGCTTCTAGATATAGAACATGGAAAATTATATAGAATGTTCTTTTAAGAGGCTTATTTCTTTAAGAGCAGCATATAAATATACACATACATTACATTAGACACGGCAGTTACAAAGATGCGTAAGACTCTTTTTACCAACCCCTAGGGAAGAGCATAATTGCTAACAGGACTGACAAATGAGGGAAAATAGTTGTTATACAATGTGCCAACATCTCAGCAAAACTTCCTTACAACAGAGTCAAATGCAAATCACGGCACAGCACACTGTATTGAAATTTATTATTTCAGGGATGAATGGGGGTTTTCTTAACTAAAACTTTGAGATCCAGAGACACTAAGATATGCCTGAAATGTTAGTAAGTTCTAGGCTATAAACATGAGAATCTTAAACTGTATGCCAGATTTGGGCTAAATAGCCAGACCTTGTGTCAAGAAGAAAGAAGGAGTGGGGAGAAGTTGTTAGGATCTGGGAAAAGTTTATATCTGGTAGATCTTTGTAGACAATTACAGACCTTATTAGAGCAACAACTAATATATCTGTGCTACTGGATAAACAAAAATTGATGATGTTTTTGTTATTTGTCTAATGGAGGTGTGATCATATCAAAAATAAATTATAGAAATGTAGGATTCCACTTCCTCAAGTCTCACTTATTTAGATCCTATGCAATTAACTAGTATGGAAAAAAACACCTCATACAATTAACCATTACCTTTCTCTCTAGGCACTCTGAGATTAATCCTAGTCATTTATTCGTTGCTCCCAACTAAAGAGCAATGAAGAGTTCTTCCTCACATCCTATCACAGAGTAGATGGCCATGCAGTTATTTAGAATAACTATCAGTCAACAAAATAACATAGCAATACTGTCACATTTTACATTCTTATATTACAGAGCGACTTGAAACGCTGCAAACATGAACGAACATGCTCTATAGGGAACCCACTTCCTTTCCTACTTACAACAAAACTCTATTCTGAAACTCTCTTATCTTTAGGATTTCTTCAACAAAGTCTGTATTCATTCCTTGTTTTGAATTGATCCCATTCCTTTTGTGTCCTTAATGGGGTATAGCTTCTGTTTTTGTTCTCCCCTTTTTTAATACACCTCGAAGTCAGACATGATCAAGGCTCACTCCATTTTATGCTTTCAAGACCCAGCACACCTCATTTGAGACAATGGCAGGACACAGTCTGCCTAACACAAAGAAATCCTCCCACCTACACAAACAGCTCACAGATAATGTTTGTTTAATGAACACATACATGATGTAGGTAAACTCTGCTATCCTCACAATAAGCATCAAACGCTTATATTCAAAGTTTAATGCAATAAGTCAGTGTGTTTTTAACCTTATCAATGTATATGTTACAGTGTAAATGTGGCATCCTAAAAGCAAACATTGGAAACTTAATCTCCATGGAACAGTGTAAGTAAAGGGTTTAATGAACAGTTTGTCATCATGAATATATGTGAACTAACTAGTGTCAATCTTAAGAAAGCTTAAAGCTGTGAACTTAACATCTGTCACTTCTTCCCTCCCTTCAACACTCCTCCTCTTTATCCCCCTCTTTGCTTGCCCTCTTCCTTGTTCTCTTCCTCCCATCTTCTCAATTCCTGTCTTTTCCTTCAGCAATGAGATTAGGTATCAAGAAAGTCTGTACCAAGGAGAAGTTGTACACAAAGTCCCACTTCTAACCAAGAAGCTGTTTACAACTTATACCTGCTGGAAGAAAGAAAATTAATTTTCTACTGTGAAGTGTCACTGGGTATATTAGCCATCATCCAGGGCAAATCTCCTGCCCAGGAGTAGTTGACCAACATAAAACAGACTCCACGTTTTTATGAGCTTTCCCTTTGTTATATCTTTATGGCATATATATATATATATATATATATATATATATATATGTTTTAGTTGGAATTTTTTTATGCTTTCTAAGTTTTCTTCAGTGGGAAAGTAAGAGACTGGGGACATCTGGGAGGAACTGTTAGAGGAGAAAATAAGAGCAAAATATACAAAAAAGTTTAAATGCATAATAATAACTTTTAAAAGATTTGTTTTTAAGAAATAAAGTTTGTCCCGGATGCCACCTCTTTGACCTTGACCTTTTGTGCCTCCAAACAAGTGAGACAATAGATATCTGTTGGCTGTAAGTCAAGGTATTCTGTTATAGCAACACAAAATGGACTGAGATAACCCCCTACAAAGAACAGACATCAGCATACACCAAATCATTATAACCTCAGTGAATGATATCTTTACCTATGCAGTTTCTCAGAAAGAAAATATGACAACCTACACAGTGAGCATCTATTCTTTATTACCCAAGCTTTGACCTACTATTGTGATAACCAAGCCACAGACTTAGTATCATCTCACAACCCAAGCGCTTCGGAATAATACAGTCTCAGTAGAAGGACATCAGACTTGGAGTAGATCAAATCAAATGTATGCATTTCTCAGATCACAGTGATTAACTCCAGGAACATATAATAATCTACCAGACAATTTCAGTAGTGCTGTATTAAGAGACTATAATTAGGAACACTAAAGGAATCAAAATTTTCAATCATGAGACATGGTGCTGCGATACTGTTAAGGGCGTCATGCTAACCCTAACAATGGAGCTAAATTAGAGATAACAATAGGAACATGTTCCTGGGAATATTTATGATGTGAATACGATTACAGCTGAAATTTGTTCAACCATTAGAGTCAGACCTCATTTTTTGTAACCCTGCTCTCTACACTATATCCCAAGTGTCTGCTATACGGCTGCAGCTGCGTTCCTAACTGCCTTCAAGTTCTCCCATATCTCCCTCTTAGTGAGCTGTAGAAGATATGAAATTCACACCACAAAGACTTTATTTACTCTTCTGTCTTTATTGGTAACTATACCTATTACCTGTACTCTTTTTCCTGGCTATGTTAAAGAACACTACCAATAACAAATCAATCCTTAGATACATTGTGACCTCATTAATCCACTTGTCTTGGAACAATTTGTCTCCTGCTTCCTCTTTCTCTGTCTAACACTACCTAGTTTTCCCTACTTGTTCTTATAGTTCTACTTTTGTTAAAGCAATGTGCCTGGAAGCCATTCCTGCTATACTTCACCTGAGTGCAGGGATGCATAGTCCTGGGTGAGGCAGAGTCATCCTGTGCACATATCTCGCATAGCACTTGTCACTGAATTCTAATTGCTTAGCTTAATTTGCCTCTTTACTACACACACATGAAATCCTAAAAAGAGAAAGTCTGCGTCTTATTCAGTGTCATCTCCCTAGTATTTGGCAATCTGGCACAGGGCTTGGCATATGATCAATGCCTACTAAGTATCTGTTGACTGCATGACAACTTCATGGTAACTTGAAAAATGATTCTACCTGGAAGATGATAAATATTTTCTCCTAAAGATGTGAACAAACTTGCGCTCCCCTCTCCTGCAGAGCTGGGAGCAGGCCTCATTGAAGCAAAGAGGGAAAAATAAGCACGAACAGATGATCGCCAGCATATGCTGCCCCTTGCTCTTTTCTTGGAGCAGGAATTTACTTTCACTTTCAGGTAGACCCAGCCTGCTGTGCAGTCAATTTCATGTCCTCCTGGGAACCCAGAGGAGAGACAACTTGGCATAAGCAAGTGGACTGCATTTTGCTGAGGAAATGATGGTTTTGTACCACATTATTGGTCCAGCTAGAGCACCAAGTAGCTATATTTCTTGGATGATGGGGAGGGGAAAACTAACAAACTAAGCTTATACAGTGATGCAATACAACTTTCATGAAAGAGTACCGCAAACTGTCCCTGGTCACAGAGTGCAAGGAGAAAGGTAGGAGGAGAGATGTTAAATATACTGTTCAGAAGGCTGAAGGCATCCCAAGCTCTGAGAAACACAAGTCAAGATGAAAAGTATCTTTTCCCAAGCTCTATGTTAGAACCACCACTTCCACTAAATCTTGACAGACCCGCTGTAATATAGTACTCTCCCTCTCTGTAACCAAAAGCACTAAGTATAACCCATTGATACCAAATACTGACCACAAGCTGGCTGAGTTGCCATGCATTGTGTTATTTAAGCATGAAAGCATGCCCTGAATTACTACCTGTGCTGACTAATATTTTCTTAACTTGACACAAGCTAGGTTCATCTGGGAAGAAGAATGCTCAATAGAGAAAATGCCTCCATCACACTGTCTTATTGTCAGGTCCGTGGAAGCATTTTCTTCATTGATGACTGATGTAGGAGGGCACAGATCACTGTGGGTAGCACCAACACTGGCAAGTGATGCTGGGGTATGTAAGAAAGCAAATAGAATAAGCCAGTAAGCAGAATTCCTCCATAGCCTCTGCTTCAGTTCCTGCCTCCAGGTTCCTGCCTGAGTCTCTGTGCTGACTTCCTTTATAATGAACTGCAAGTTCTTTATAATGAACTACAAGTTGTAAGGTAAAATAAACCCTGTCTTCCCCAAGATGTTAAATGCTTATCACAGCAGTAGAACACAAACTTTATTCCCAGCACTTGGGAGGCAGAGACAGGAGGATCTCTGTGAGTTTGAGGCCAGTCTGACCTACATAGTAAGTTCTGAGATAGCCAGGGCCACACAGAGAAGCCCTGTTTTGACCCCCCCTCCTGCTAAAAACCAAATCATAATACCCACCCAACTGTTTTGAAAATTCAGAATCTATATTGTGCTCCTCTTTACAAGGCTTCTAGATAGTCATAGCAGAAAACTCAGTTTTGTTTGTAAGTTAGATATCAAGACTCATACAACAATTAGTGTATAAGTCAGGAATGGTTTATTCATTCTTGGGAAACTTTCTACAGGAATTAGCTTCTCCTGACCCTACAACACCAGTATATCCATGGTAGGCTATCACTTTAGCCTCATCCAAATGACATCTGATAGACTGGATCAGGTTCTGGGAAATATGACCTTCCCCATGACCTTCTGTCAAATGCTATCTATCCATATCTTCTTCCATTCACAACAAGTTTGAAATGGGCAAGCTACCCCTAATACCCCAAGTTAGTGTTAAGTACACTGTTGACTTGGACTTTTCTATTTCATTTCTGCTTTTTTATTTTGTTTTCTGTTTTATTTTGGCAAGAATCTCCTATAAAATCATGCTGGCTTTGATCTAACAATACTCTGCTTCCACATTCCATGTACTAGGATTACAGGCATGACCTATGTTTAGTTGCCTGTCTCATTTGAATAAAATTGAAGCACGGGACATTTACGTTATATGGAAGTGTGTGTTGTTTCATGGAAAAAAAAGGAATCTGTTCTTTGTTTTTTTGGCAAATATGCATACATCCACTGTCTTGTATCTTACAGGAACTATACACAGGGGAGTAGATATACATATATTTGCCAAATGAACAGTCACTGGCAATTCAAAAGCAGTCAAGATCTAGACATCCACCCTGTGAGAGATTATACTTTATAACATTCAGCATGGACTGTGTTGGACAGAAACTGAGACCTTAGAAAATAAAATAATCATGTCAAACAAAAAGAGGATCAAGAAAAACCCCAATGCTCCACGAGATTTTACCCATGAAAAGGATTAATTAATATGCAGTCAGTTTAGGCTGTGGAACTAAGAAGGCCAGAGTGCAAAGTGCCAGCCTCTTCATGGAGCAGTGAGAAAACCAACAATTGCAAGGCAGATAAAAATGGACACTTCTTTGTGTGACAAAAATTCACCATAAGAGTCATTTTTTTAAAAAAATTGAAACATTGCTTTACCTACTTCAGAGGATTCTTAGAAATATGTGCTCCAGCCTGGGTTTTGTAATAGGAAGTAGCTTGTGAGATCACATTCACGGCTCAGTACTAGAACAGAGGAACTCAAATTTTAATAGACATATGAGTCATAAGAGCACTATATTAACACACAAATTTTGATTCAGAGTATACGGGTGGTACTGGTCTTGAAATAGTACATATTTAATTATCCTCTGATGGCATGGATTCTTTTATTGCATGGACCATACTCTGAGGGAGAAAATTCTAGAACATCTCTCACTTTGTCAAACTAACATTATCTCTAGTTACAGAGTTCTCACTAAATGCGTGATATGATAGAAACCTTATAACAAAACAATGCATTATAAAATGTGCATAAACATAAATTTATAATCAGCCCACCACCTGTGCTTATAAATAAAGTTTTACTGAAACACAGATATCTCCACTTATTTAGACACTGTCCGTGGTCGCTGTTATGCTACTGTGTCAGAGTTAATTAGTTGCCACAGATACCATATGGTGCACAGAGCCTAAAATATTTACCATCTGGACTTTTACAGAAAATGTTTGGTGATCCCTGCCCTATAAATTTGAAGACATGTTCTCTAAGTATCTCTCTGGTTTTGAAGTTAGTTACCTAAGCTGTCCTTAAGTTCCAAACAATACAAATACCCATATTATTTACTAAATGGGGCATAATATTCTTCTAAATTCTTTGGTTAGATTAATGAATAGCCTTGACCACAAAATGGTATTCGTATACTCTAATCAGGTAGAAAGATCTGAGGGGGGATCTCACATACATTTTTTAGCAAATATAAATTTCCTTCAAGGCATCAATAACCTTGATGTTTGGATATAACTACTGTATGACAACCTTGCTGGTTTGGAGTCAATTCAAGCAAAGGCTGCATTACACTATGAACATAAGGTGGTTTCACTCATTCTGAAACCCAGACCAGATTTGTGGTTTGGCCCTTCATGCTGGACAAAAACCCAATCCCCATGTGAATACGTGTTTCAAATCAACTTAATGTCTTTTCCAATTGACAGATCTGAGAACATCAAAAGTCACAGGAAATAAATCCTTGCCAAGTATTTGAGGGATTTGATCTGTGCCAAAAAAGTTCCTCTTTTTTTTTTCTTTTTGTTTTTTTCATTCTCTTAGTCTACCATGTTGACATGAATGGTGGATGTGTGGATCAAAGAAAATGAGCAGGGATGAATATGAAAGAAGGACAGGAGTGTAAGAAGGGCTTCCTAAGAGTTTGGGACAAGGAAAAACCAAGGCCTCCTGAGAATTAAGTTATAAGTTCAAAAGATAGTAAATCAGAATCTAAGTATTAACAGTCAGCTTTAAGGCTCACAACAGCTATAGTTTCACACCAGACCTGCACAAGGCCAAGCCAAGCCAGTCAACATTCCATCATGGAGTGGAAAGGATTTCTTTAGTTCTATCCCTCCCTGGGAAACTATGGAAAAGTTGATGACTTCTCCGGAAAGAAAAATCAGTTTTCTTTTAAAAGAGTGGGTCCTGATAGTTCTGCCATGCTAGTATGAATGAATGGCTCCACACCCAAAATTGAAGTATATAAAATAAAAATGTATTATATGCAATTATCAAAGAATTCTCTAAATATTAAAAGAATCTGAGGAGCTCATCCATGTCTTTAAAGTTTGATACTAGCCCAGGTAACCTGTAACAGCGTAAATGAATACAGACAGATTGTAAAAATATATACAGCTTTAATGGGGAAATAGACTTACAGAACCACTGTTCCCAGGAAAGCAGAAGAGAGCGCTGCCAGCATGCTCATCAGATTTATAGGTAAACATTAGCCCAAGGTGAACACGCCCCCTAAGGGGCGGGACTTATCCCTACATCTCCCTTTTTTGTCTAAATAAGATAGAACTAAACCAAATACAACTATATACAATAATAACAAATAATAAATATAACAAACAATATTGAGAACAAAAGTTTTGTTAAAAAATTCTATCTCAAGGAGTCTAAATAATGTAGAGAGTAACTACAATTATATAATCTTCAACTCCGTCAAAGATCTGAGAAGGGAATAAATATTACTTAACAAATGAGATATATCCAAAATGTGCAATAATTGACAGAGACAACTGACTACCTGGGCAATCACCCAAAGTCTCGTTTGCAATGTTGAGTCAACCAACTTTGGCTAAGGCCTAACATAACTGACATACCATTATTAAAGGTAAGGAACTTTTCAAAACGATCTTACCCTGTCTTGGCAGGATATGACAGTCTTGTTTTATCCATTGATGCACGCTCATTATCTCTGTCAGTGGTTGAGGTATGGGCATTTCTTTGCCCAAAGGCCAGTTCTGCCAAAAAGAAAGGCTCCAGGTGGAGTGTCTTTGGTGCTCAACATTCTCTCGGGAATAGAGTGGTGTTGCCAGGAGCAATCGTGTCTCACTATCATGAAATTCTGAGTTAGTTTAGAGGCCATTTTCTACAGCTCTTTGAAGAGGTTGAAGATTATCTATCTATACTGAGTATAATCTCTATATATCTAAAGAACATGATAAGTCTAATTATAAATGACAAACTTAGATGACTATTAATCTATATAATTCTCAATATCTATCTAACTTAAAGACTAAGAAATAAACAACTGTGTAACAAATGAGGATAATGACCTCCAAATATAAACACTATAGAAAAATGCATTGCAATATGGTAAATATATATCAATACACAAACATTATATAAGTATCTTAATCAGAGGTAGAAATGTACACTGCAATATGGTAAATACATTATATATATATATATATATCAATACAATATATGTCAATACATAAAAAATGTTTTAAATAGTGGTAGAAACATGCATGCATACAATAGTCAATATAATTTAACTTTGTATCAATATACAAGAATCGATACAAATATATTTGTCTAAAAACAGTAACTCACAATTATAAATCTATTATCCCATCATCCCTCTTTTTTTTTTCAAAATGATCCCTGAGATTATAAAATTCCTCCCCCAACCTCCCAACCCCTAAATGATGTCCCTAAACTCAGGGGCAAACTTTACTGGGAGAGGGGACGTGGTTCTCTAGAATTACTTCCAGCTGTCATGCGGGCGACGATCTTTCTGGGGGATCCTGTGAAAGTAAAATGATGGTTAAATTTCAAGATCAATGTCTTTTAAAATTGCAAATAGTCTCTGAGTATTTTGTGGAGGTCTGGCCAGAATGTTGTACAAGATGTGCACCATTTCAGCTAACCAAGTTGGGATCGTCTTGCACAGCTGGTACCCAAAACAGGTCTTGTAGTAGCGCTATCAGTATCATGACGTCATATCAACCAGGTAGAGTTGTTGTTGTGGGGCCCCATCTTCTTCCTGGAAACTTCAAATGTCACTTAAGGAAAAACTAATTGTTCATTGTGAAAAACTTAAACATTAATCATATAGACATATATAGACATACATATATATATATATATATATTCAATGAAAGGCATGATAGATATATTCAATGAAAAGTATGATAGATATGAAGAAAAGCAAAGATGTCTTCTAAACTCATATTTCTTTCTGCCCCATATCATGGCTCTTGACATGAGACAGAAACTCCAGAAACTCTGGGTTTTTCTCTTACTAACAGGCTTGGAATTGGAGAGGGACTGAGCCAGAGTCCAACTTCAAAATCAGCTCTACATATTTATAAAGAAATGTTTAATAAGACATATATATTAAAAAATTAATACTTACAAAATGTGTCCATCCATCAGTAATTAAATATTTAGGGTCCCTTAATTTCTTTGAAGATGAGTATTTTCCTGTGGAGAGAAGAAAAGAACCCTGCCCTCAACCTATCTTTATTTTTTACCATCAGTATGCTCGCCATCCTTGTGAATGAATTGTTATTTATCTTTTCCAAGTGGCTTCTCTTCTTCAAGCTGAACCTTTATTAATTTTGACGGTATCCACATTTTTTCCTCACCTGTGGAGATAAGAGCAAAACCCCTTCCCCAATGTAGCACATCTCCTGGCTTCCATTGTGAGGTCAGCACATCCTTGAAATAAACTGGTTGATTTAGTTCAGCAGACTTTTCTATTATCCAATGTCTTTCTGCAGCCGTTGTTCCCTTCTCAGTGTTGAGAAAATTCAAGGTTAACAAAGCATTATATAACCTATTTCTGGGGGTGTTTTCCACCCCTTTCTGTTTGTTCAACGTATCATTTATAGTTCGATTTGATCTTTTTATGACTGCTTGACCTGTAGGATTGTATGGTATACCTGTAACATGCTTGATATTGTAATAATCAAAAAACCATTTCATTTTCCTAGAGACATAAGCAGGACCGTTATCCATCTTTATTTGTGTGGGTATACCCATGATAGCCATGACTTCTAATAAATGAGTGATTATTGAATCAGCTTTTTCTGAACTTAAAGTAGTTGCCCACTGAAAGCCTGAATAAGTGTCAATGGTGTGATGAACATATTTCAAATTGCCAAATTCTGCAAAGTGGAACACATCCATCTGCCAGATTTCATTCCTTTGGGTGCCCTTTGGATTAGCCCCTGCAGGCAGTGGCATTTGATTATAGAAAGAGCATGTAGGGCATTTCTTTACAATCTCCTTAACTTGTTGCCATGTAATAGAAAACTCTTTCTTCAAACCTTTGCTATTAACATGGTGTTTTTTTTTTTATGAAATTCAGAGGCTTGTAGCACACTACCAATCAATAATTGATCAATTTCTGCATTACCTTGTGCTAGAGGACCTGGTAGACCCGTTCATGATCAAATCTTGAACCTGGAGAAACAATGAGGTTAGTTCTGTATCATCAGGTATAAATTCAGCAGTTTCAATATGTAAAATAACTCTTTCTGTGTATTGTGAATCAGTAACTATATTAATAGGTTCTTTAAAATCCCTTAGCACCATAAGAATGGAATATAATTCCTCCTTCTGGACAGAATCATAAGGACTTTGTTCCACCTTACCCAAGTCTTCTGATTTGTAACCTGACTTCCCTGATTTATTGGCATCAGTATGGAATGTATGGGCTCCAGTTATTGGAGCATCACGGATAATTTGAGGAAGGATCCAAGAAGTTCTCTTTATGAAGTTAAGCTGCTTGCTTTTTGGATAGTTGTTATTAATGTCTCCCAAAAAATTAGCACAAGCTCTTTGTCATGGTTCATTATCTTCCCATAATTTCTTTAGTTCATCAGCAGTGAAAGGCACTATAATTTCTGCTGGGTCTATGCCTTCTAGTTGACGAAGTCTCAGCTTGCCTTTTATAATTAACTCAGAGACTTTTTCCACATAAGTTTTCAGTTTGTTACTTGGTTTATGTGGTAAAAAGATCCATTCCAAGATAATATCATCTCTTTGCATTAAAATTCCTGTAGGAGAAATTTTTGATGGTAGTATGACGAGAATACAATCGAGCTCTGGATCCACCCTGTCCACATGTGCCTGTTGTAATTTTTCCTCAATCATTGTCAGTTCCTTTTCTGCTTCAGCTGTTAATTCTCTGGGACTGTTTAAATCTTTATCACCATCCAAGGTTTTGTTCAAATGAATCATTAGATAAGGTGTTATCCCAATAGCTGGTCGTAGAATGGAAATGTCTCCTAACAGTCTTTGAAAGTCATTAAGAGTCCGTAGGTGATCTCTCCTAATTTGTGCCTTTTGTGTCTTAATTTTTTTCAAACCTATTTTATAACCTAAATAATTAACATAATCTCCCTTCTGAATCTTTGCAGGAGCAATTTGCAATCCCCATTTAGGTAAAAGTATCTTTATTTCTTCAAACAGTCTGTTCAAGGTATCCATGTTTGAATCGGATAACAAAATGTCATCCATGTAATGGTATACAATAGATTTGGGAAATTTCTTGCGTATTATTTGCAAAGGTTGGTTCACAAAATATTGGCATAGGGAGGGGCTATTTAACATACCCTGGTGGAGGACAGCCCATTGGTACCTCCTCAAAGGTTGAGAATTGTTATAAGTAGGCACTGTGAAGGCAAATTTTTCTCTATCTTCTTTTTGCAAAAGTATAGTGAAAAAAACAATCCTTTAAATCAATAACTATGAGAGGCCATCCTTTTGGTAATAAAGAGGGAAAAGGAATTCCAGATTGCAGAGGGCCCATAGGTTGAATAACCTTGTTGATGGCCCTGAGATCATATGAAACTCAACACAGTAAAGCTAGGACTGTAGACAAAGTACTTCCTGACAAAGCATGAGGGTCAGGGTGTTGATCTTCAACACCCATGTAAATGCCAATCAAGGTGGCTTGTATCCTCAACCGCACCATTATAGAGGCTGAAATATGATCGGGTGGATTACTAGGCTACTCCAGCTATACCAGCAAGCTTCGGGTTCAGAGAAAAGATCCTGTCTCAAATAATAAAGAGATCAATAGAAGACACTTGATGTCAACCTCTAACATCCGCACTCATACGTGTGCACCTGTGAATACACATGTATATATGGATGTGTGGATGAGCTGGCAGCTAGCTTTGAGCAATAAGCAACCTATCTGATATGATTATTAGTTTGGGTAAAAAACAGTTATTCTGAGGCTCTGTGGAACTCACTTGGAAAAAAATGTATATGCTGATAATATAGACAGTAATTACTAAGTCAACCATATCATGAAAGGTTAGAAATAGGGTACCTAACAATGAAGCATCAAAAAGGATCTGAAAAGCAAATAATTGTTGTCTGAATGCAGTCCCATTCAACCAGGTTGATTCTAGTTAGACTTGTAATTAGCTACTGCAAACTCCTTAGGTATGGTCCTAAAACTAAGCAAAGCAACCACACGGATCCCTCCATAATCAAACCAGAACAAT
Organism: Microtus oregoni; assembly: GCF_018167655.1. Lineage (NCBI taxonomy): Eukaryota > Metazoa > Chordata > Mammalia > Rodentia > Cricetidae > Microtus > Microtus oregoni. The sequence continues at coordinate 9,198,650 of NW_024543090.1, forward strand.
AGCATTCCTTCATGACATCTTCATTATCCTCCATCTTCACCGTCTTCTCTCTCTCTTTTTAAGAAAACAACACTTTTTTGAAGAATGAGTGTTAAATTCATTATACTTTTAATGTTTCTGTTAATAAGCTATAGCACCTTTGAAAAGATGCAAGTGTCATACACAAGTATTAATTGTTTGATAATTCCAAAGCTCTTAGTTGTCCATACAATGGGAGGCTCCACATTGCATTTATGAAAACATGAAGGCCACATAAAAGAAATCTTGCTCCTCAGATTGCTCCATGTCCCTTAGGGGAGACCAAAAAGAAGCCAGTGTAACAACAGCAGCATAATAATGTTCACACCAGAAATATGTACCAAATATTGAGTGGGCTTAGAATATGACATAATTCTGCCCAAGGAAAGCTGGGAATGTATCCAAGAGGAAGTGGCAGTGAACCAAGACTGGGAGGAACTAGACAGAGTTCAACGGGGCAGTGGAGTGGGCCCTGGAGAACAGAGACTGTCCCATGCACATAGCACAGAACGAGCAATTAGTGCCGAGGAGAAAGACAAATGCTTTGAGGGCTGCAAACCAAGAGTTTGACAAGTCTCCCAAGGCAAGGATGACCAAAGGCAGAGGACAGACTGTCTGTCCTCTGTTCCTCAGCTTCTTGCCTCCTCTCAGTTTCAGCATTTCTCTATATAAAGGCTATTATCTGTCAGCACCTCTTAACTCTTATCCTGAGTTCCTTTACTCTCAGGAGCAAGTTTCTCCCATTCACAGAATAAGCTGAAGCACTGAGATACCAAAGCCACCAAGGCAGTGACACATTTTAATTGATAAAAACACAACAAACTCCCTTTCAGAAACAGTTTCCACCAAGTGCGCTAGGATTCCCAGTGTGATTCCAAACATACACATTTACTTCTCTGTCTCTCTTCCCTACAGCCTAGTCCCTCCTGGGGCTATTTCAAAATACATAGCCTGCTGGCAGTGGCATCTTTTTCTTACATTGGGTTTTCTCTAAAGAAAATTTGGTAGTGTCTGTCATACATCTAGTAGTTCAATAACTGAAATGTTTACTTCCTGAGGAACAAAATGAAGGCTGGAGGTTTATACAATACACTCTAGTTTATTAAGGAGATGTACAAAACAATAAGAATAAGTATTATAAAGTTGGTTTTGATGTTTAAATGACAATAGAGAATGTGAAATTGCAAATGGGAGATCAGCTAACTATCGGTTCAGGGCAGAGCACGAAAGGGAAGAGGGTAGGAGAAAAACAGAAGTAAGAGAAAAGAGACCTCATTCCCAGCACTGCAACAGAAATGTTGCCAGCTGAAAATAAGGCTCAAGAACCTACTGAAAGAACAGAGTTGCAAAAGAGGTTGGTTTGCAGCTCTGAGCTGTCCCTCGCATAGGATTCAGGGCGCCAAACAACAGAACACTGAAAATAGCACCAACGGTAGGTATTTGGGAAATCTGTTTGAAAACTTTAAAATATTTGCTTTTGAGACACTTTCCCAGGCATAGAGAAGAAAGACGAAGAACCATTGCCTGAGAAGCAGACAACCTATCTGGCAGACACAGCCAAGGAAAACTGTCCTGTTTTCCTCAGGATCAGGCCCTCCTCCTTCTCCTCATCCGAAGAAGAGCCACACGCATGGTCATCTACTGAAGGATTCATTATTAGAGCAGGTTTTAGTATAGCTGTGCCTTTAACCTTGTCCACTTAAAGAACCCTTACATCTTTCAAATATTTTATACAAACTGCTTGGAATATAAAGTATGTTTCTATGTTTCATGACAAAGGTTTATGCTCCTGCATTTTTTTAAAAAAATTTTTATTAAAAATTTCTGCCTCCTCCCCGCCTCCCTTTTTCCTCCCCCTCCCCCTCCCTCTCCAGTCCAAAGAGCAGTCAGGGTTCCCTGCCCTGTGGGAAGTCCAAGGTCCTCCCCCCTCCATCCAGGTCTAGGAAGGTGAACATCCAAACAGGCTAGGCTCCCACTAAGCCAGTACATACAATAGGATCAAAACCCGGTGCCTGCATTTTATTTTTAAATCAAGGTGGAAAATGGACAAACATAAGCACACACATGCTAAGAATTGTTCTTCCTGCTCCCTTTCCTCTCGCTCTTACTTCCTGGGTTACTCTTGCTACGTCATTGACTGTACTTCAAACCCTCTGCAATGAGCTTATTTCTTAAATAGAATAGTCCACTAATGTCAAATTGAACTTACAGTCATTATATAAAATTATTTTGGACAACATAGACTCTAGGCATACAAGAGGCACCCAAGAAAACCTAAGCATGACCTAAGCAGAAACTAAACCAGAAGGAAGATGAAAATGACATCCAATAGCTATGAGCCATGGGAATCTAAGGTGATTACTAGCGGACCACGACTGCTTTGAGGGTGAGGTATCTGGGCTGTTAAGAAGGTTAAATTACAACTTACATAGCAATGCTATTTTTCTAAACTGTATTACCCTCAAAACTATTGACTTGAGATGGACAAAACAGCTGACCTTATGCTTTGCCAAACAAGATAAAAAGAAGCAAGGAAGCACAGGAAAAGGCTGTCAACATCATTAGTCATTAGGAAATGGAAATTAAAGCCACATAAGGGTGTCACTATGCATTTATTTTAAAAGACAAGATTTAAAAGTCCATCATTTGTGATTGGGCAATTACTTTAATGAATATGCTCAAGTATGTTCATAGTAGCATTGTTTGTCATAGCCAGAACCTGGAAACAACCTAAATGTCCTTCGATCAAAGAATGGATATGGAAAATGTGGTACATTTACACAATGGAGTACTGCACAGCAGAAAAAAATAATGACATCTTGAATTGTGCAGACAAATGGATGGAGCTAGAAAACATCATTTTGAGTGAGGTAACCCAGACCCAGAAAGACAATTTTGACATGTACTCAGTCATAAGTATTTTTTAAACATAAAGCAAAGAAAACCACCCCACAAATCACAATCCCAGAGAACCTAGACAACAATGAGGACCGTAGGAGAGACATACATAGATCTAATCTACGTGGGAATTAGAAAAACACAAGATCTCCTGAGTAAATTGGGAGCATTTGGTCCTTGGAAGAAGGTTGAAGGGGAGGGGGTAGGCAGGGAGGGGAGCAGAGAAAAATGTAGAGCTCAATAAAAATCAATAAAAAAGGAAAAAAATTAAATTTAAAGTTTTTTTAAATTCTATTACACACCTGCCTTTCATCAAATCAAATATTCCTGAGTGTATATGGTTAAAATGTGTAAACACTAAGTTTAGCCCATTGCCTGACCTTCTAGGACTGTCTACTAGACAACACAATGAGAAGTTTCTATACTGCCAGCAATAATTAATCTGAGCTTCAATAAGGTTCGAAATTTTCCAAAAGTAGTAAGAGTCTGATAGAACTAAAGGAGCTACTGAATTTCCTGATACCTCTAGACTTTGGAGAGGTACCAATCATTAATTCCAGCGTCTTCAAACTCACAATATACAGAAACATAAAACATGGACCATTCAGAGATGAAGGAGATGACTTACAAGATTCAAGCAACCTAGAAAAGTAGAACGGTAGGCTTCTGATGAGAGAGTCTGAATGAACTGCTAGGAAAAAGATTTGTTAAGTATTAGTATCAGCTTCAGGGCCTTCTACAGTAATGTGTACTGTAGTCTATACCCCGTATCTCTTTATTTTTTTTTTTTTTTGGAAACGTATGCCATTCACAACACCAAAGAATCAAAAAGTAAAGGAATAAAGCCTAATGTGGCCACAGATGGATCTCAGAGATGAAAAGTATGGCCTATAGCAAATATTCTTGGTTTCCCTGCCCATATTGATTATACCAACAGTTTTCTACTGCAAGCAGGTATGAGTTTGGCCTGGGCCTTCTCTCCTGTTGCATGGTGATAGGTGGAAAAGGAAGTATAGAACTGATGGGGAATCAAACTCCACCAACAGAAGCTCCCTGAAGAAACACGGGCCAACATCACAGCTTCCCTGCCCTTCTTATAAAACAAACATGAAGCAATATCATCTGGTTTTCAGGGGCATCTCCAACACAAAGCACCAACTGACCAAAGCAATAACTTCTGTACCCAACAGCACATTGTGTGCCTTCCAGGAACATGATTTCCCCAGGAGGAATGTGAGAAGCTGTATAAACAAGCCAGACTGAATTTCTTCTATTGAATCTCTTCTGAACTCACGTCTACTCTGAAGTTCTGTACTTTGAAGATCAAATCTATGACTCAATCCCTTCTGGATTTCCCCATCTTGAGCCTCCAATCAACCTGAACACATCGTCCTTCTGCTTCCCCAGTAACAGCAGGAGGGTCACGTTAATGCAGACTTTTTTTTTTTTTTTTTACTTTAGCATTGTTATCTACGTGCCGATTTGGTTTTCCCTTCTAGACATTCTCACGCCGTATTATCGAAAGCAGTGTCTTTCCAAGTATTTTCTCCTCAAAGTAATAATAATAACTTCACCGAAGTACTCACTGCAATCCCATGAAGTAGGTTCTGTTATTATTCTTCTTATTCTGTAGAGGTGTCAACTACGACTCGGGGATATTAAGTCATTTCCCCAAGGGCACTCTGCTAGTAAGTGGCATCAAGCTTTGAACTCACTCAGTCTTCCTAACCATTATCCTTGGCCCCTTCTCAAGAGCTATTTTTAGCCTTATTTTTTTCCTCCAGGAGGAAAGTGTTTTAACACATTTTTCTGGATAAACTAACTGGTTATGAATTATCAATTTTAGACAATAATGAATTTATTTTGTTTTTAATTAAACTATAGAACTTCTAAGAATACATTTTAGCTACTGTGATGAACAGACTGTGATTTCTAGAAAAGCCATTTGTTGAATGAATGAACAGAACAAAACTTAGTTCATATAATTTCAGCTGAAGAGAATATACTTGAACTTTAGGGTTGGATTTCCCGTTCAGAAGTAAGCAGGACATTGATTAACTACTCCAAAATTGCATATTTAAAAGAATTCTATGAATTCTTTTGTCACTTCTGGATAAAAAGTAGCCCAATGGTGGCCAATAACTTCTGATCCACTGGACTCATTTGGAGGTATTGGGTAGAGGAGTTGTTTTACTTCTTTTGGTTTTATTAGTATTAGTAGTAATAATATTATTGCTATTACTAGACCAATGTTCTCTTCACGAAGAACAAAGAATTTCCTCTGGCGAAGTTGGCTATGTACTGAGTACTGAGGGATGTGACATCTGAGCTCATGGGGATTACTCCTGGTAAACTAATTTTTCACTCTCCCTGTAAAGCATAGTTCTAATGATCACCATTAAACAGAGTTCTATTCCTAGTCTGCAGAAAACCTTATGAGGATGATAGTGACCAACACTTACATTACAGTAAATGCAGGTTCTTTGCTATGGTCTATAAGAGTCTATAAGAATAATTTCTAAGAAAACCCCTACATAATGATATTTTTCCCTCTGGAAACTGAAATAACTCTCAGAAGATTCATCTTGTTTGGTAGATCTTCTTTTCAAAAACTTCACTCCTCATCCAGTCATCCAGTGGTAGCTCACAATCCCATTGCATGCATTCAAATATATATATCCTCCCATATGGAGGACAGAGTCAACAGGGACATTGAAATGGATTGTTAGGAATGAAGAAGTTAATTGTAAGAGTTGTTAACACCATGGATAGACAAACAGCAGCATAGCAGTGACTTTGAGAAGAATTCAGGTCCCTGCATCAGAGACAGACCACATAATAGTGTATCTGAAAAGAGGAAGCAGAGCCCATTTAGTCACTGTGGGAGTGTCTGCTCAGACCTTCTTGAAGGTACAAGTGGTTGCACAGCACAAACCTGTGACCAGGCTCTCTTTCTCCCAGGCAGGAGACAGAGAGTTTGGTGAGGTCACTAATACCCCATTGTGTCAACTTACTTCTCCAGCTGAGTGATCCTAGCAGCTGGGGGTCTGTAAGTTAGAGACTTACAGAAAATGTCTCAGCAGGTGCCTGTGGGCGCCTGTGAACAGGAAAATGCTGATTCCTTCGTGTATTGTAACATAAATAATAGCTGTATTTTAACATCACATTCTTATGTTCATATATATATTTGTATATCTCTATACATGTATGTATCAGTACTTTGATTAAAATGTGTAAATAAAGCTACAGAAATGATTTTTAAATGGCATCTGTTGAAGGCAGGATTTCTCTCCTGGGAATGTTGGCCTTTTAGTGGTACCTGTTATCTCCCTCATCATGTTCACTTGGCTATCACAATTTGTAGTATCTTCCAGATGTGACTTTTACGGGTATAAACTATGGTCAATGCTTTAGGAATCTGGTATTTTCCGAAGAATTTTTTGCAAGCATAAGCATTGCAACTTAAGTACAGCATGGCAGTTTAAGGAAAATACAAAAAAAAGCACAAACACACACATACACAAACACAGACAAAAACATATGTAAGCACACAGATACCACACACATACACATAGACATATACACATACATAGATATATGCATACACATATACAGGTAGTCACATAGACACCCATACATAGATATACACACACATACATAGACATACACACAGACATACACACACACACACACACACACACACACACAAACATGAGTAAGAGAGGAGAGCAACTTGGGGAGAAAAGGATTTATTTTAGCTCCATTATTCCATTATGTAGCTGAGGGTAGGACCTCAAATGGTGGGAGGCATTGCTGTTAAGAAGTTGCCAGCTATCGTGGCCTGGCAGCTCTCTGCAAAATTTGACAACATGGGGGACTCCCTTCTCAAAGAGACTTCCTGCTCTCTACCTGCCCTTATCTGGAGAATGTCTCTAGGCACTGAGGACTGACCTTATCTGAAAGCTGTCTTTAAGCCTGGCTGCCTAATTTATCTCTAGCGTGAAGCTTGGCACCATTTCCTGCTAGAAGCCTTTCCCCTGCTGCACATATGGTAACTAAGACTTGTACTAGGAGCTTTGCTATAAGACCCTGCTGCCACATATTGAGCCTTATAATAGGAGCGTGCCACTTAATACAAATTAGGTCTCGTCCCCTGGCTTTCCAATCCTATACTCTGGAATAAATTGAGCTGACTCACCAAAGTCTTCAGGATGACTATCTCCCTTGTGTTCACAGGCCTTCCAAGGATCACTGCCATTGCTTCTGCCCCTTTGTTCTCATGGACTGGTGTCTACACAGACTGCAAAGGTTAAGTGAACCCCACACTCAATTGGGACAGAGAACTAGAGGCAGGAACTGAAGCAGAATCCATGAAGGAATGGTGCTTACTGACTCGCTCCTCTTGACTGCTCAGTCTGCCTTCTTGGACAGTCTTTATTATACCTCCTAACCCTGAATCTGACTCTGTCTAACCCTATGACTAACCCACCATGCTTAGGGGTGGCACTGCCCACAATGGCTCAGGCTCTCCCAGATAAATCACAAATCAAGAAAAAAGCCCCATAAATGCGATGAACAGGCTTATTCACCTGAAGTTCCAACTTGTGTTTGGTTGACGAGAGAGAGAGAGAGAGAGAGAGAGAGAGAGAGAGAGCTTACCAGCTTACCAGCACATATTGTAAGTATCCAGGACCAAAGCCTATCACTTTTGCTAACAGTCTCATAAATATATGACTGACAGTATCTAATTTAGTAGTTTTCCCAGTAACAATAACTAATAAGTATCCCCAAGAATTGCTCATGAAAAGAAGAAAAAAAGAGAATGCAGCAGAAGGAAGGTTAGGGGAGAACTAATCAACTTTTCTATATCAAGGAGGCTATGAAATTCCCAGCAGTTTATTATCTAGAGGGTGTATCTACATTCAGAGTCACATTGATTGTTGTGACTTTTTAATAAGTGGACTGTAGTCTACAGTGGCTGAGCTTGTGCCAGCATTAAGTGTAGAAAAAAACTTAAAAAGAAGAAAACGCAGTGACAAATGCCCAGAAGAACTCTAAATTCTGTATGTGTACAAAGTTGACAGCAATGAAACAATCAGAAAAGCAAATTTGTGAGCACAGAGAGTTTCACTATGTGTCAAGCAGACCAGAAAGTAGCTGAGGGGGAAAAAAAAAAAAAAAAAAAAAAAAAAAAAAAACTTGAAGAATTAGATTTGAGTAATAATACACATGTGCTACCCTTGTGAAAAACACTTCCCAGAGCTAACAGGCCACTCATGGCTATCTTTTCAGTAATTAGTATCACCCCCACACAAATAAGAAAAGCACTAGGAAAATTAAAGAATATGTCTGATTGGCACCACTGGGACAGCAGAGGAACTGTAACTATGTGGTTCCAGACTTAAGTCTGCTCCTTTACTGTATATCTTCCAAAGAACAGGCAAAGTGGGAAGAGACGGGGGAGGGGGGGGGCGGGGATTCAGCAGCCATTATTCATGAGGGTAAAACACCAAATCAAACAAAAAGTGTTAATCTGAGCTGCCTGAAAGCAGAGGCATTCTCAGCAACTGTTAGCACTGCAGAGGCTGTGGTGGAAAGGAGCCTGGCCTAGCTATTCCTTCATGGCATTCCAGCCAGACACAGTAGCACGCAAGTTAGAGCTCTACAGTTCACAAACAGTACAGAACAGGAGCCTTCGCTTCCTCCTCTATAAAATGGGATGGTGGCTTCCAAAGTGGGTTACGAGATTCCAGTAACCTGTGTCATATATATCATCAAAGAACAGCTTTCTCACTTTCTGTTTTGCTTCTCATGGCTAAAGCACAGTGCTATCGGAGGTGTGCAATGATAGGAGATTGCTGATCAAAAAAACACCTGGCTTAATCCATCAGTTAAAACAACCACCTGCCTTAGCGGTGCTGTACATTATTCATGGAGATCTGACAGTTTCTTCGCTGGTTTTATTTTGGCCAGCTCAAATCAGCCTGGATGGTTTGTGCAGCTCTAGGAAGCAAGCTGAGTTTGGCCTCTGCATTTTGGCATCCTGGGCCACGGGATCTTGGTGGGGAGAGGGGAAAGGAGGAGGGAGGATGGAAAAGTACCCGGCAGTACCTCTTAAATCCAACTTCCTGCTGACTCTTGCTGACTCTGAGTCACCAACAGCATGCCTTCCCTCCCCTGCGGCCCATCCGCCCATTAGGCCGGTAGCTCTCCTGTGCTAACTTCCCTCACTTGCTCCCACGTGTGTGCTCAAGGTGGAAGCAACCAGAATGCAGAATCTCCAGGCAGCTGCTGCAGCAGGCGCTTCTTCCTCAACTGTCTGAAGGAGGCTTGCCACCAGGGCACCTGCAGGGTACATTTGGCCCCATCACCTCACAGCTGCCCCTTCAGATCAAGGTTTCCCTGACCCCTTTGTCCTGAAGCCTTCCCAGAGGGTGAGACTCTCTCTCTCTCTCTCTCTCTCTCTCTCTCTCTCTCTCTCTCTCTCTCTCTCTCTCTCTCTGCTACAAGCCAGGCTCCCGGAAATGAGAGGTGAAGGATTTGCTTCCTGCTTGAAGCAGAGAGCCCAGATACATGCTTTCAGGATTTGTCTCAGGAACCTGTGCTGAGAGAAACCTGAATATATGTGATCTGACCGCAGGAGAAAGACGACTTTCAACATTTCTCATAGTCACTGTTCGTTCTCTCCTGGCCGCTGCGTTCAGTCTAGTTTCCAAAGCAACCCTTGATTCGGGCTCAGTGTACATGATGAACCTAACTAATCAATCACTGGAATTGAGGGAAACAGAATTCAGAAACCTGAATCAGTAGCTCGGGTGGGGCTCAAGGTTTGTTATGGAAGCCTCTTAGCTGACGTCACCTATCGGGCTGCTTTTCAGTGCCCTGGGTAGACAGTCCTAAGGCTCGGCTGAGCAATTACTTTACGGAAGGAAGGAACTGTTGCCAAGGAAGAGCAAAATCCCAGGAACCAAACCTCTCTATTTTAGGTTGAAATTGTTATCTCCATGAAAGGTATATAGAGTCCTGACTCCTAAATGACCTTATTTAGAGATGGGCTTTACATGTTAAAATGTGAATTAGGGAATGACTTAAAATCTGTGTGTATGCTGTTAAAATGGAGACTGGAAACTTGCATATTTAAGTAAAGATGGGCACAAGAAGGTCATATAAAGGTCATATACAGACAGAGATCGGAGTCCTGTTTCCATAAGCCAAGCTGGCTGTTGCTGGCAGTCACCAAAAGCTGGAAGAAATAGGAAGGAGATTTTGACGTATTGTCCTTCCTCTCAAATTCATGACCTCTTTCTCTTTAATTATTATTATTATTAGCCTGTGTGTGTGTGTGTGTGCGCGCGCGCGCACGTGTGCATGCACACGCACGAGATTAGCCTATTAAATGCCTTTAGTGTTACTCATATGTGCATGGACACAGGACTGACTGGTCACTTGCTATTGGGCAATATATGCAGGAGCTTGTTTGAGGGTTAAAACAAATGAATCCTTCCTCTCTCCACAGACATTGACTACCATTACCCATTGACCATCTAAGAGTTGGAACCTTATGCAGTTTTTCCTATCCCCATAGGCATGTCATCAGGTGGTATTCTTATATGGGATTCGTTCAGGCAACCATACTGCTAATAGTTTATGGGCATTTTTCCTGCTACATCTAGGGTGATATTATTTAACAGCAGGTATCCTTGTCATTTTGCTCAAGCAATATTTCTGTCTCTTATATGGTGTTCCCTAAGTCTTAGGTATAGGAGTTACATAGCATGTACACCAAATGATGTTAGGAATACCCAGAGACATTTATTCTCTGCATTTTGATGAGTTGTGGATCTTGGTAATTATCTCCATTTGTTGCAAAAGGAAGCTATCGGACAAGGAGTGATATAAGTGACACTTAGCTATGGTTATAACTATTCAGAAAACACTTAAAAATTATATTTAGGAAAATGATTGTGGTAGGTTGTCCTTTAGGGCCTATGACCTCTCCAGGCAAGGGTAATGGATTAATTTTACAGTTCCAAAAATGAATTTTCTCCCACCAAGTAGGACTTCTCCATACTTAGGTAGCTTTTGGTTACTTCAAAATTAAAAGTGCCACTATTAGAGATTTCTAGCCACTTCTGGCATGGCTGTGGCTCACAGGCTCTACAGCTGTCTAGCATTAGCCACCGTACCTCTATCCTGGCAGCTTTTGGCAGTTTGTCCAGTGCCTCGAGACACACTGAAACCCAGCCTTCAGGGAGGAGGCTTTCAGATCAGCTCCCGTTTAAATTCTGCATGTCCTGTGTCTGAAGTATGTGGTGTCTTCAGTATGGTGATATACGTATTTTAAGCAAAAAAACTTGGCTGTTACATTTTACTTTTGATCTCAGCCCAATCTATCATTTGAAGAATGTCAAAGAGGACTTTACTAACAATATTTGAAAACCCACCACATTGGCCCAACTGTTCAGCTATTTCCAAACATACTCTGAAATGTTGTTGATACCATATTTGAACTTATAATTTTATTTATGTCTGTACACATTGTCTACCTTTCACTTAGCCAAATGTTATTCAGCCATGAAACTCAACTTGAATGTGATTGGTTCTGGGAAGCCATAACTCAGATGACTTGTATCAGGTGATTCCTTTGTTCTTGAATTACATTTTGAGGTTTTCCTTTCTCAATATTATATTTTATATTCTATCCTCATATGAAGTGATCTAGAATCAATCTAGCCTTGTATTCTGGGCCTAATGTTTTATTCATTTAGGGATCCAGTTCTCACCTGATGCTTCATAGGCTGTGTCTCACATAGCAGGTGGTATCCAATGGACACTCTGATGGCAAAATTTTACAAAGGGCCCTAGTCATGGTTAAGTTGCTGCATAAATTTGAATATCTTTTACTGTCTTGTGTAAAATATGCTCCTGTGGTTTATTTTATTATGAACTAAATATATATTTTTTTAAATCGTACCAATAAGACAATGATCTGAATGTAGATTTTTGTGATACAAAGGCCAGAGATCCAAAGCATAAGAACATGCTGAGTGAACAAGAATTCAGGATGCTTAGTTAATCAAGTGCATACAGTGACACAAAAGAGAGAAGAAATAATTTTTTTTCTTTAGGTTTATTATCTGGGGGCTGAGAGCTGGCTTAGCAGTTAAAAGAACATACCATATTTGTAGAAGACATGAGTTCAGTTCCCAAAACCTACTTTGGCCCCTTACAACCTCACTTCAGTTCTAAGGAATCCGGTATGCTCTTCTGAGCACTGCAGGCAACTGCACTCATGCAAAGATACATCATCATGGACAGGGAACTGCACCCATGTGATAATACAGACACATGGGCACACCTATCTATATGTAATTTAAGAACAAAGATCTGTAGTTGTTATCTTACTTCGCTAAAGAATGTAAAAGAGGGGAGAGTGAAGTACTATGAAAAGCTACGAAACACTCCTTATTCGACATGTTTTCTTTGATAGAACAGTGCTCAACAAAACCAGTTATTGCTTGTTTTATACAAGAAAAGAATTTGGTGCATTACAAATACCACTCACATTACCAACTATGACTTATTTTATAATTAAATAATAGAAGTACAGCTTTTACATATTTTTCAACTAGATATTTGTTGCAAACCTAGGTATCTTTGTGCCTACAAAATACATATTATCATTGAGGTTTCCATGGCCCTATTTCCAGCTACAGAACTTCTTGTGTTTTTTCTCATTCTGGAAAGATATTGGATATATTTTAGTCCATTTCAATAATTTTATTACTACTAGAACCAAACTAGTCTAGAGAAAAATAATTCAAAAAATGATCCCATTGGACCCAAATCTGATAATATTTTTGCTGTAATTTTTGTTCATTATTAGAATTATTAATATGTATATTGTACATATAGGAGGGTGCATTCATTATGCACATGTGTAATTCAGAAGTCAAATATGTGGAAATGGTTCTGCTCTTCCACTTTTACATACATTCCAGGCATCAAACTTGGGTCATCAGATTTGCATTGTAGAAGAACAAGCACCATTAACTGCTGAACCATCTCTCCAGCTCTATGTTTTAATATACACTAACTTCAGCAAACTGAAATCTAATTAATTGCATTATTTAATCTAACTAGTTGAGTCTTTAATCTAGCTAGCTGAAGCATTAAATCTGGTGATTTTGCTTTCCATGCTTCAAGAGATAGAGTCTGAGGATCAGAAAAGATAGTGACTTTTGGCTGCTATTTCAACTTTCAGGACATTTTTTTTTTTTTTTACTTTTTATTTCAACCCAAAGACACCTCAGCTCAGGAGTGGGATGGGAGTGTCCATATTTTGACCATATATACCATCCACATCTCAGTGGAACTCTACTAAACTAATACGGGAATCTATTAACCCAAAGCAGCCTGACACATAGTCATATATTCAAGACAGAAAAGGAAGTTTGGAATTATGGAATAATATAAAAAAACTTAAAAAATAATCAGAAAATATAATTGCCCCCAAATCCTCTCATCTTCAGATATCTAGTTAACGTAGATTTTGTCACCTGAAGATAATGAATGAGCTTCAAAAGGCCTGCTGATAAGGAGCACGCTGTTTCTCACCAGAGAGCCACACAGGAAAGACCGTCTATTCTAGCTAATTGCCTAACAGTACCGTTTTCCAGGGATTAGCAGAACTCTTAATTTAGTCATCGAATGACCCTTGTTAGGTTACCATGACCAGTGCTGGTCTAATTTCCTCAGCGTTCTTTCGTCATCCGCACCTTCCCATTCCCCTTAATATCTGCACAGGCATCCCTTCGCTCGGCTGACATAAAAAAAGAAGCCATCCCAAAATTACCCACTGCTGTTTCCCACTCATCTACGGAGAGTGAAGTTGCCATTTATGGACACTTGCTATTGCCATGTTTTTCAGAAAGTTTGCCATTCCACAAGCTGTTTTTAGCCCCCGTACCCACGACACTTCTACAGGCATTTAGTATTTCTTGAGCTGACGCTTTTCCAAGGCAATACCTCCGCCTCCTCATTGAATCATGCGGCTGCCTCTTAATCAAATGATATTTTTTGAAGTGTTTCCTCGCTGAAGCCCACAAGGTTGTTTCTCCTCCCCCCCCCCCCCACACCTACTTTGTACACTAGCTGAAGGAGAACTACTTACATGGTTTATTGTCCTTTTTGGAACAGAAATATGATATCCGTCATTTTCCCATTCTCCACAATCTGGCCCAACAGTTGAGAGTGACTAAAAATATCACCTAATACACTGTTATTTTCCTGCTCCCTAGAAAATGATGCATTTTCTCTGTTTGTATCTCGTATACTGTGAAGATGGGCCATATTCAAGAAATTTAATTAAAAAAAAAACTTGTGATGCAGTAAAATAACTTGAAAAATTAGCAGCAGAGAAGTAAAGTTGGATCCCATTTAATAGTGTGACTTTGGAAAACTCGAGATTAAAATCATTAGACAACAGAATCAGAGTAAAATGAGGCACTGCACTGTTTATAATACATTTCACATACGGTGCCACGTGTGCTATAGAATCAACAGCATTGCACATTAGACAGATGTTGCGACTTTGACAAGATATACTACATAGGAATTTGTGCAGAAGATGATTTACAGTCCATTTTAATAATAAGATAAAAATTAATTGTAAAGTGATCTTTCTTCTTAAGAAGTAAGTAGTTTTAGTTGAAGTTGAAAAGTCTAGTAAGCTTGTTACAGAATAGAAGATGAAACCTATCACAGAATCAGCAAAAATGCAATGACAAAACCCAGCTCAGCTACTCAGTGAGATGAAGAAACTTAAATTCTGGGGTGAGTGATGACAGGAGCAGGAGAAATGAAAGAAATATCTGAGCGCTGTGATGGGGAATTGGATTCAAAGTTAGGCAAAATCACTCAAGGGCTTTGTTTTAAAGAAGAAAAATGGAAAAATTTGTAACAGCAAAGAACTCAGTCTTCTTTTCTCTTGTAAATGCATCATTGTTTGTGAGGCCAACCTCTTTCACACGTTCTTGAAGAATACCTTAGCATTGGGATTTTATTATAAAATGATTTTGGATATGAAGAAATAAAGACAAAATTCTCTGGCTGAGGTAACACAGTCAAAAGAACATGACTGAGGCTGTGAAATAGTCTACTTGCATAGTTTCAAAACTAGGAGAAGACCCTGGAAATATTTGCCCCCTCAGTTAGAAAAAAATTAGAAAGGAATAGCCTTCTTCTAAACTATACTTCACTCTAGATCAAGTCTTGCAAGCTAGTCTCTGAATCCAGCTAGTGAATACTCTTTCTTACTTCTGGTGTCTGCAATGACTTCTGGACTTTGAATGCTAGTAGGAAGGTAAAACAAATTGACATAATATTTGTCCATAAACTATTTTCAAAGTCAAATGGCTGATTTGGGAAAATGCAGATTAAACCTGCTCCAAATAAAATTGCATCTTATGCTTTTCTGAATAACTATCATCAAGGAAACAAGGGACAATTATATTAATTGCTGTCCTTATTTCTTTTTTTTCTGTTTATTTATTTATTAAAGATTTCTGTCTCTTCCCCGCCACCTCCTCCCATTTCCCTCCTCCTCCCCCAATCAAGTTCCCCTCCCTTGTCAGCCCATAGAGCTATCAGGGTTCCCTGCCCAGTGGGAAGTCCAAGGACCACCCACCTCCATCCAGGTCTAGTAAGGTGAGCATCCAAACTGCCTAGGCTCCCACAAAGCCAGTACATGCAGCAGGATCAAAAACCCACTGCCATTGTTCTTGAGTTCTCAGTAGTCCTCATTGTCCGCTATGTTCAGCGAGTCAGGTTTTATCCCAGGTTTTTTCAGACCCAGGCCAGCTGGCCTTGGTGAGTTCCCGATAGAACATCCCCATTGTCTCAGTGTGTGGGTGCACCCCTCGCTACATTGAGCCTATAATCAGTGATCCTAGAGAAGCTAAATAAGGAGAACCCAAAGAAAAACATATAGGCATCCTCCTGAATATTAACCTTCATCAGGCGATGAAAGGAGACAGAGACAGAGACCCAATTTGGAGCACCAGACAGAAATCTCAAGGTCCAAATCAGGAGCAGAAGGAGAGAGAGTATAAACATGGAACTCGGGACTGCGAGGGGTGCTTTCCTTATTTCTTTAACAATGTATTTGACAAGAAACGGTTTTATTTTGCTTACACTTTCGACCATGGTGGGAAAGGTATGGCCAAGAGCTCTGGCTAGCTGTTTAATGACCTAACTGCTGTTAGTTGTTTGGGGACATTGACTGTTCTTGCTTACAAAAGGGACAATAAATGAGGAGCAGCAACCAAAGTGCCTGAGAGGAGATTTGATCTAGCAAGACCATGCATTTTTTAGAAAGCAAGTAGAGTGCATGCAAGGACTTGGTGGGGGGGGGGGTATTTAAAAATTCAAATGCTAATATAAAAATAAAAATAAACATCGCATACATATTTATAAAGTACATAACCTGAGTACCCACCCCATTTAAAAAACAGAAAAACTTATAGAGGTTCTATTCTGAAAACATCTACACTGGCTTAAGCTACGGAAATTGCCATTGTTGTTACCCTCTTCTCTGCTGGTTACCTGCTTCTCACCCATATAACTGCCATAGTCTCCTGTCTAACAACCCCTTTCTTACTTTTTCTCCTACCTCATGACAACTTAGTCTATGATAGAAGTGAAAGGCATTTGTATTGAACTTTCAAGTTTTTCCTTTAAATAAGTTCCTCCAATTGCTTCCCCATATTTAAATAAAAGTTCAAATTCTTGACCATGCCCTATGAAGCCTGAGAGATCTGCCTCTACCTGACTCTCAGGTGCCACATAATATGATAATCTGAGTCCACTTCACTTAGTGTAGTCTTCTTACTTTCTGTCAGAGCCCAGGACAGAAATGAACTCTGGTTTCTCCTGGTTCTTCACACAGTTATATTCTTTCATTGTGTATACTTAAAATAATCTCCTAAGAGAGTCCTGCCATTACCTTTGATGGAAGACATGTGTCTTGCTAATCCTCTAAGATGAGATATAGCCACACCTGATAATGACCAGGTTTCACTGTACCTTCTATGTCCCACGTGAAATCAGTGCTCAGGTTCTAATGGGATGTCCAAATGCCAAGAAGCTAATATTGGCAATTATAAAACAACTCAATGTTTCATTGTCATATGGTTATTCATGAAATTTTTTAAGATCCATTAACTAACTTAATCTTCATAAATCGTAACTGATAGATTTGTGCTTATGTTTTATGTAATGATATTGAACTTCTCAAAGGCTGAATAAATTATATGGGATCACATCACAATAAATATGAAATCTCTATTTCGTGTACTCTCAGTTGAAATTTGCTGCTCTGTCAAGCAGACTCGCGTAAGAACCTATTCAGAATAGGCACCTCAAATATGTTGTGACTTGTAACACAGTTCTGAAAAGCATTGTGGATGTATGGATGAGTAGGAGACACAAAGTGACTATCGTAACAGGCCAGGGTGGTATGCCATAATAAAGTATTTAGTGATGAGAGAAGGATTTTTTCACGCAGAATCCTCAAAGCAACTCTATTCATTTCCCAAGGCTGGTAAAAAATATCTCAAATCAGGAATAATAAAACTATAGAAATGAATTATCTTGTACTTCAGGCTATCTTCCCTCTAAGGCTGTGAATAGCATCCATCTCTGTCTCTTCCCAGCTTCCAGCTGTGCTCTGCAGGACTGATGCCATTCCTTGGTTTGCAGCTGTATTGCTGTGTTTTCTGCCTTTGTCATTATGTTTAATGTTTTCTCCATATTCCTATGTTCCTGTTTTTTTTTCTTTTGAGGATATTAATAATAATGGAGTAAGGCTCTCTCTAGTAATATGGTCTAACTTCATTGCATCTGTATTGTACATTCAAATAAAATTGCATTCAAGGAGCCAGGTATTACAACTTCAGTTTACCTTTTCAGGGGAAACACATTTTAAATCATAACAGACAACATTCTAGGCATAGTAGTAAGTATGATAGTGTGAGGGCAACCAGTACTCAAATCGCATACTGTAATTTTATCAGTGGAGCTAGCTCTTGCTATGATGAAGCTGATTAATAAAGAACCACTAAATCGTAGTGACTGTGGATATAATATACATTTTAAAAAGATTATTTTCTCCCTAACAAATCTCTAGACTTGCCAAAGCCATGTGGCTCTATTACCAGTTGTTGCAGAGCATTGGGTTTCTTGGGAAGAATTGTTCTCCATGCAGTGAATAGCCGAAGTATACTGTATAAGTTATTCAGTCAAGGATGTAAGAAATCTTTTCTTTCATCATATCTGTGAATGCCTTATTCATCATCAGCCCAAGAAAGATAGTCTGCCTGTGTTAGCGCGAGATATATGACAAAAGAGAAGCTAGATTGGAGAGCAATTAGCCAATAATTTTCCAAGTTTATCCCTGGCATGCCCCTCACTGAATCTGGGCCCCTGAGACTTTCTAGGGTCTTTTGAAGCAGAGTCTGACTTGAACTTTCTTGGAGATGCTTTAATAGACAGTTTCTCTTTAATTCAATCTTTATTTATATGATTTAAGAATTAAATATCTTTGGTTAAAAATATCTTAGGAAAAGAGGCATGATGGAAAACTCTAAAATAAACAGAAATTAACATTCCTAAGTACTTATGCTGTTCATTTTATTTTCATCGGTTGTCAAAATAGACCTCTTACCCACATAATGTACTTATGAAGGACAGTCTAGCAAAAAAAAAAAAAGACGTTCCAATAAGTCAAAACAAGAAAGAACATTCCTTTTGTGATGTCACAAAGAAAGAAAGCCAAAGAATAAGACTCAAATTAAAGTACTTGAAGCAAGAAGAAAACAAAAACAATCCATTCTTAGATGTAAAGAATAGCATGTGCTGGTCTGTGGGTATGTTGTGCCAGCTGAAATGCAGGTTCAGGGACACATGTTTTGAATAACATACAAAACTAATTTTCTTTTGTTGAAATAATCCACTCTATCCACGGAAAGAACTTATTAGTGTAAAATGATGACAGGATGGAGCCTTTGTGGGGAAAATTCTCTGTCAATATAAAGTGAGCCAAAGGTGTCTGGAATGGATCAATGAGGACGTGACATTTAAGTGAGTTACCATGCTCTTCATTGATAAGTGTGCTTCCTAGAGTCAGATTGTATCATTCTTTTATTTTTCAAGCAATACTTCGAGGTAAATTTGGAAAATGGTCCATGAATCTACGGTATCTGAGAAATCCTGACGCTACTGAAAATTTAGCAGTTTCTAGTGACCTAAAAACAGTGTGGAAAATCTTTAAAGAAATGGAAGGAATTAGCTCCATGTTTCCAGAAGATAGCCTAAACATTATGCTACAAGTCAAATTGTAGAAAGTTAACTTTGCAGTTTCTCAAAAGTTCAAAATGTGGAGACAGGGAGATAGGGGTCAAAAGAGTAGTCTGTCGAAGAGAGAGAGGAGGGAATATATGAGGAAGGGAGGTCAAGATCATGATGGAGAAATCTACAGAGACAGCTGAACCAAGCCCGTGGAAACTCATGAACTCTAGATCGACAGCTGTGGAGCCGCCATGGGACTGAAATAGGCCTTCTGTATGTGGGAGATAGCGGCGAAGCTTGAACTATCTGTGAGGTACCTGGCAGTAGGACCAGGATCTATTCCAAGTGTATGAGCTAGCTTGTGCAAGCCCATTCCCTATGGTGGAATGCCATGCTCAGCATTAATGCAAGGGGTAGGACTTGGTCCTGCCACAACTTAATGTGCCAGACTTTGTTGACTTCCCATGGGAACTCTTAACCATTGGGAGGAGTGGATGAGGGACAAGTTGGAGGGGGAGAATGGGGACGGGATGAAGAAGAGAGGCAGGGGGGCTGGAGAAAGGGGGAGAATTGTGGATGGAATGTAACATGAATTTTAAAATATAACTTTAAAATAAAAAAAAGAGTGGTTTGTTCTGAGTCTTCTATTCACAGGAGTCAAAACTTAACATTTCTAAACAGTGCCATTATATTCATAATATATTGTATATGTGTCAAATATATGTACTATAAGCTGAAAGTGATGGTGTATCGATACCCTTAGTGCTACTAGAGAGTGTAGCCAAGACAGACAGATCCCTGTAGCCCATTGGCTGGCCATCCTAGTCACACTGCTGAGTTCCAGCTTCACTTAGAAGCTCTCTCTCAAAAACAAAAGTGAAAAGCAAATAGAGAAAGACAGCCGGCATTCATCTATAGCCTCCACACGCTTATGCATACATGCATATGTTCACAACCACATATACTACACCCGCATATACCCACATCCGCACACAAAATGAAAAGTTATATAAAGATTAGAAGCCTAAACTAACCTATGTTTGTTTGTTTAAAAAAAAAGGATTATGTGTCTCTAAAGGAGACATAATGTAGATCCCTCTCTCTGTAGGAAATAGTTCCTTACCCTTTACAAGATTTACAATTCAGAGGCCATCTTTCTAGGATGTGGTCATTTTTATGCTGTTTATAGAACTGTACTTGATGACTAAGACTACATTTAAAATTGGTGTTTTTTATTTTCAGCTGCTCTAGACTCTCTTCCTCATCAGGGAGGTGGGGCTAGGTTGGCATAACTCGATGTGAATGTTCTGTGCTTTCTCTCCACTTCAACCCCACAGCTCCCTTGGAGATAAGTCACTCATATTTCTCCATCTGGTTTTAATTTGAATGTCAGCTCTTTAGAGTAAACTCGACTAATTTATCAGATTAGGGTCAGGCTTCTTTTAAACACTATCTACCTCAGATTCCATGAGAGACTGGAATCATTTATCATCATGTCCATCTCTAACACACAGCACTGTGATATATAAATAGCAGATGTTCAGTGAGTGACTATTAGATAAATAAACAAACTACTTGGAATATCATTAAGCTATATTAATATTCCTAAGAGAAATAATTATTCTTAATAATCTTTATCACTGTTAAGAATCTGTAGTTCATAAAAGACAATGGAGAAGAGAGCTATTTACATCTGTCCAACACTTGGACATGCTTGTAAAAAGAATGTTACCTTTCTCAGATTCTATGTCTTATAATGCTTAGCCGCCTTACTCTACCAACGATGCCACAAAACCCACTTTGTCATTAAATTTTAATGTTTATTTCCAGTTACTCAAGGTGTCACAGAATTAAAATGAATCCACCAGTATGGATTGTTTCTCAAACATGGTTGATTATGAAATCCTGTTTGTGCAGAGCTTCTGGGACTAGAGTTGTGGGGCTGGCATTTTAGGAAACACTTCAGTGAAAGACCACTTACGCATTTACCCGCCTTTAAGCTGATTGACAAAAAGAATAAACAAAATGAGGTAGGTTTGAAAAAAATCATGATTGCTGAAACTTAAATATTCCCTGACCTGATTCATAATTCTAAAGAAGCCACTTAAGCTCTTTTGTCAGTAAGGAAAGAATGCTATCTGCCCTACTTACCCCACAACACTATTATTAGAAAAGAACAAAATATACAATGTAGAGAGGTCAGATGCTGGTTAAAGTTCTGGATGAACAGAGTTTATGGTCCTCTTTGCCTGGAAATATATTTAAATGGCAGTTAAAAATCTTTTTAAAAAGAGGCTAAACTTTAAAAAACAAAGAAAACATGAAACAGGAGCGAAAACAACAACACTGTGGAATCTGTAAGAGAGGCAGATAACTGAGTCAACAGGTCCTGAAACTTAACCTAAAAGATAAAATAGGTATAGATAGAATCTTGATTTGCATTCTTCAAGTTCAGAATATTGTAGCAAGAATTCAGTCAATGTGAATGTAGGAAAAAACTTAAAAATAAAAGTAGTACTTGGGGGTCTCCCTAGTGAAAGAGAAGACGGAAAGGAAGAAGAAGAGAGGGAGGAAGCAGAAGAAAATGAGAGACAAGAAGGGAATGGAAGGGGAAAGAGGAGTAGAGAAAAAGAGGAGAGTGGAAACACGGCCTGCCCCGTACTGAATGTTTCCTCATTAAACATTTCTTTTCCATCCATTGAGAATCTCATACAGTATATTGTATCATATTCTTTCCCATCCCATAACTATTCTCAGATCTTCCCCACTCCAAGTCACCTAACTTCATGTTCTTACAATAAAAGTCATGTAAAAAGACATGTAAAAGTCATGTATGTTTGTTGGCCTTAAATTCTTGAGCATGGAGCCTGACCTGAATTAAGGTTCATATACTCAGTGCTGACTAGATTTATGACAACCTGACAAACATTTAGAGTCATTTAGGAAAAGAGAACCTCAATCAAGAAAATGATCTCAGCAGATTGGTCTATGGGAAAGCCCTTGGTGATTGATGACTGATGTGGAAGGACCCAGAGCTTTATGGATTGTGGCACCCTTGGGCTGGTGGACCTGGGTGCTATAGGAAATCAGACTGAGAAAGTCATGGGGAGAAAGCTAGTAATGAACACTCCTCCATGGCTTCTGCAACAGTTCCTGCCTCTAGGTTCCTGCCTTAAACTCCTATACAGACTTCTCTAGATAGTGAATTGATTACAAGCCACAAGATAAAATAATTTTTTTCTCAAGCTACTTTTATGGTGGCATTTATTCACAGTATAAAAACTTTAACCAAGACACACTCCATTAAAGAAAGTTGATTTCCCCTCTCCCAGCCAATAGCTTATTTACTAAATGGGGGACTTTGCTCCCACTGCCCTTCCTTTTTTTTTTTAATGCTTTTTCGAGACAGGGTTTCTCTGTGGTTTTGGAGCCTGTCCTGGAACTAGCTCTTGTAGACCAGGCTGGTCTCGAACTCACAGAGATCCGCCTGCCTCTGCCTCCCAAGTGCTGGGATTAAAGGCGTGCACCACCACCGCCCTGCTAAAATGTTTATTTATTTATTATGTATACAATATTCTGTCTGTGTGTATGACTGCAGGCCAGAAGAGGGCACCAGACCTCATTACAGATGGTTGTGAGCCATCATGTGGTTGCTGGGAATTGAACTCAGGACCTTTGGAGAGCAGGCAATGCTCTTAACCACTGAGCCATCTCTCCAGCCCTCTGAGTTCATATACATCTTCCTTGTTGTGTCTGGAAAATGTTGTTTGCTTAAAATCATCTACTTTTGGCTTTTACAATCTTTCTGCCCCTTTTTCTGAATAGATCCCTGAGCCTTGAGGGGAGAGGCATGAAAGATTTCCAGTTCAGGACTGATAACTGCAAATTTTCTCACTCTCGGCATATTATCCAGTTTTGAATCTACTGTAAGAAGCATTATCCCTAAAGAAGGACAAGGCATGCAATTTTCTTTAGGTGTAGCAATATGTCAGTGTGAGTTATTTTACTGTTATGTTCATTTAATAGTATAACAGTAATATGCTTGCCCTGGCACATGACATATCTAGTTTTAGGTTCTTGGCTTAATTAGCAATATTATGCATGACTTCCATGTTATGGAATGGAACTTCAATCCAATCAACATGTGGTTGGTTGCTCCTCTAGCATTTGTGCCAGCATTTAAACAGTGGGCATAACTTCAGGAAAGTTGCTATTGCAGCTCAGAGAGTTCACAGCTCAGTGAGATTGGTGATTATTTTTCTTAGTTGTGTATAGAGCCTATATTGTTTGTGGAGGAGACTATGGACCCCTTCAACCAATGAATAACAACATGTAACTCATTTCTGGGGATTATATTGAGGCATTGTCTTCCCCATTGTTTGGTGATGCCATTTAATTCCCATGTGTATAGATTTCAATTATACAACCTGCTTAATGAATAAATGAGAGCTATGACCATGACAAATCATCCTTAAATGTCAGAATTTAGAAAATTTTAATTGAAGAGTTCACATGTCACTTTCAAGACATGAAGTGGAATAATTGGAAGGAAAATCAAACTCCTCCAGAGCAACAGTTGAGTTAATAGTCTGTTTGATGTGTTTGACCACATTGATAATAGATATACACTTATACAAATTCAGAATATGAAGTGGTAATTAGCATGTAGAAAACAAATCAGTAAAAACCCACTATATTTATCCAGGAGAATGAAAAAAAATATAGTTACAGACTACCATACCATTCAATCTCACAATATGTTCATAAATTATAGTGTCACAAACACCAAACATAAATAAAAAAGTTTTAATATCTTATTATGAAAGAAAGGCTCATTATTTTACCTACTGTATAATAAAACATTATCACACATATAGCCTGATTTATTTTTTAAATTCTTCTCTCATGTAATAAATTCTAACCACAATTTCCCCTTTTGACAGTCCTCCCAGTCCCCCCTTAGACCTCCCCTCTCTCTCAGATCCACTGCTCCTTCATTTCCTTTCAAAAAAGAGGAGGCCTCCCAGGCATACCAACCACACACAGAATAACAAGTTACAAAGAGTAGGCTCAAACCTTCATATCGTGGCAGAATGAGGCAACCCAGTAAGAGGAACAGGTCCCAATGTAGGGAAAAGAGTCAAAGACATTCCTACTCCTATTAGGGGTCCCACAAGAACACCATACTATACAACCATAGCGTATATGCAAAGAACCTACCTCAGATCTAAACAGGCGACCTAATTGTCATTTCTGTCTCATGATCCCCTATGTGTCTTGCTTAGTTGATTCTGTGAGCCATATTTTTATAGTATCCTCAAACCATCTGGCCCCAACAAGTCTTCCTTCCCTTCTTCTGTAGGGTTCCTGACCCCCACTTAATGTTTTGCTGTGGTTCTCTATAGCCTGATTTCTTAAACCATGATGATTTCCCCCCTTTCTGTTAGTCAGAAATTCAAGCAAAGCTTTAAGCGTAGTAACTTCTGCTCAAGTTCCATATAAGAAAGTAATCTTTCTTATATGTAGAAATGACCTGTGATCTTCCTTGTATTGTTGACAAAATTGAGTCCTCATGACTATAGGACTCTTACAGCTTTTTTCTTTCAAGTCAGGAAGAAAGAGTGAGACAACAAAGACTTTTTTTTAACAGAGAAGGTAATCGTAAGGGTAGCTTCTATAACCATGCCATCATTTTGTTTGAAAATAACTCACATGTCTTTGTCACACTCAAAAGGAGAAGATTACATAAGAACGTAAATGCAGGAAGTGGAACAACTAGGATCTCTGTAATGTTAAAATATCAATTGGAGCAGAGGGACCAGTGTCTTATTTTTTCTAATATCTGGCAGCCATATATCAGATTAAAAATATCTATTTTTATTTTAAAAATAAAAATTCTAGCTTTTCTAGGAGAGATGCTTCAATGGTTAAAAGAGATGAACGCTCCTACAGATTACCCAGTTTCAATTTCCCGTATGCACATGTGCCTAACAACCATCTGTAACTCTTGTTCCAGGGTATCTAATGTCTTCATCTGACATGCATGTGGTGTATAGCATACATGCAGGCAAATATACCCACATAAATAATAAAATCAGAGCTCATTTTTTTAAAAAAAGAGAGAAGATTATCAGCAAATTTATAGAGATGTGTAGATGTCATCAAAATCCTATCCTATGAAATCTCAGTCACATCCATGAGATTCTTTATGACCATCTGCTGTCAACTCTCATTCTCTCTTCCAATCTCAGGGAGACACTAATGGCTTTATGTCTCTAGACATTGGTTCCAGCTCCTCCATCATTAATGATTCAACCCCAAGTCTACGTGTCATCAGATCCATCGTGCATCTTTCCCTTTTGTGCCAAGTCAGTAGGGTCTAACTCCTACATGCTACATTCTCCAGGATACCACCTCTGCAGTTTCTCCAGAAGTATTAATAGGTCTCTGTTGGTCTCCATCTCATACTTGACAAGATTCCTGTGGTTTTACCTCTCTAAAGTTGCTTTAATATATGCCTTCTTTCCTTTGTCTCTCCTGCCTTGGAATGGCGGTTTATTAGAGTTAGTTCTTGTTAATTTATGAGGGTTCAGTGTTAAGTATGTTCAAAGCTTGAAAAACTGTTGTTATATTCACCTCTGCTTTATTTCAAATTCAAAGCATCTTTCTAAAAAATTTTGTTAAATTGTGTTAAATTTTGTTAAATATGTGTATGTGTATGAATTTTTTCTAAACACAAAAATATAGCCTGCTCAGCATGTATAATGCTACTTATATGTATGTTTTCAGTGATGGCCATTTGGTATTAGATAATCATGTTATATTTCCCGGAGGAAGACTATTTCTCCCACTCTCAGCATTCTTTAGTTGCCTGTAACTCTTTTTCTATGGTTAAGACCTTTCATTAGCATTTACTGCAGCCATGTTAGCTTGTCTTGCTGGTGTGGGCCATCTTCAGGTCATATTTAGGCAGCCACATTGATGAGACTTCATGGTTTGGTTTGTTTTTGATTTAATTTTTGGCATACTGTTCCATCATTTTTCTTGTTAGTTTTAATCTCTGGATTATTTCTGGTTTTATTTAACATCCAGGATATTTCCCACATAATCTTCTTGTATGCATTCCTTTTATAGTCCTGTCTTTACCACTCACAATGAGCAGAAATGCTTTTTCTACTCAATGTTTATTGCTGTAATGATGTACTTGACTATAAAGGCCAAGACTTTAACAACTTTATGACATCTCCTTCACTCTTACTTGAACCACATCTCCAGGGGCACATAAGCTTCTATGTCATGAGCAGATATAAGCAGCCTCAACAATGGATTTAAGAAGTGAGAAACCAAGGCTTCTGTTGTCAAGACATGTGATTATGCCAGCTTAAGAACAAATTTTTCAGTTATGTACAGCTTTCAAGTAATCACTGAGTATGTGGGTATCTTGAATTCAATTCACAAGATACTGAACAGTATCCAAACAATATAGTCATTTATGGATTTCTTAACCATAAAAACTCTTTGAGATATAGCTTGATGTTTATTATTCAAGTAATTTATTTATTATGTAAGAAAAAATGACTAATACAGATTTTTGTTTATAAATGAGACAATTTTATAACAAAAGCTAAAATTGTGAGGGTTACTGAGATAGATAGATAGTCATGAGAATCTGTATGAATTATGTCAGAGAAAACATGAGAACCTGAAGACTCTTTGAAAGGGCAACAGGTCCAGGTGCAGGAAAAAATAAAATAAATGCTACTCAAACCTGTAAAACAAAGAGTGATATGATCGTTGTTGTAGTTTAGTATCTTGAATATAGGAAATGTACTTCTAGTAATAATAATGAAAATGCTGTGCCATCTCCTCTAGTGTTCACAGGAAGCAAAGAGAAAAGCTATGTTTTAGAAGGAGTCTGAATGGGGGCACAGAAATATAAATGCACTAGCTATCAAGCTTGATGACCTGAGTTGAATCCCTAGAACCCAAAACGAACCTATGATCCACGTACTCCAATCCCAAGATGGGAGACAGAGACAGAAGAATAAACCAGCAGTTTCTCAGGCCAGCTAGCCTACCATAATCTCCTTCTCAACAAGGTCCAAAGAGAAAAATGAATCTGAATGTTGTTCTCTGGACATCATACACACTGTGGTATGTCTGTGTCAATACTCGGGCACACACACACACACATAATTAATTAGCTTAAAATGAACCAGGAATTGAAGAGTTTGAAAATTCTCAGGCTCTTTAAAAAACTTACAATAAGAAAAAAGTTATAAGCAAAAATCAAATATGAGAAAAGCTAATTCAAAGATGGACCCAAAGGTATGAGTTCAGGGAGATTCAAATCATTGCCTCCAAGGACCATTCCATAAAGAATGAGCATGTCTAAACACTTCAAGTATGTCAGTCTATAATAATCCTAGTGATGCCACAGCAAAAGAAGACCTGTCCTAATGAAATTTGTGAATGAGGATTCTGTCTATTTATCACAAACAATGGACTGTTTTATCTCTAGACTCTGCACTGCACTTAAATCAACTCTAACTGGAATTATTCCAATATTTGCAGAGACTTCCACTTCAAAATTTCTGAATATTGTATACCCCAAATGATACCACTGGGAATTTGACAGAGAAGAATTTCTATCCTTTACAGATGAAGTTGTTTCTTCGATTTTCTTTCAGAAATAAAGTTTCAGTTTAGTTTCTGTGAGTCTCAAGTTACTCACAGAGGGAATTCAACCCAAATACTGACATTTTTTTCTTAAATGACCTCACTTATCAAATAAAACAAAACAAAAAAAAACATGTCCAGCTAGCATTAGTATGAAGAGAAGTGAATTCATTACAACCAGAAAGACTATTTTACTTCTACATATATACAATGTAAATCAATGTTCCCACAAATTACAGAAGAGGAGATAGAGATTTGGAGTTCTTAAGTATTTTAATGTCACCTGTCTGTGCCATTACTTTCTGTATCAACGAAAAACACTCCAGGAACATTTTTAAAAAGTTAAATCAACTTTTTGCTAAGAGCAATAGAATAACCCAAGGTAGTTTGAGATGGAATACATGCTCAAGAATATAGAGCAAGAGTAGTAGGTGGACATTTTGTTGTCTAAGTTAACTGTTAGTGAAAGTGTATGCCAAACACAAAACTGAAAACTACTACACTCAAATTAAAGGCATATTCAATACCTCTATTGAGTATGTACTGTACGTCAAGTGTCAAAGCCTATAACCTGAATAAAGTAATGACTTAAAGGTCTATCTGCATATGCTGGGGTGTCCTTTTAGATTATAGGTTTCAGTTATAATTTTTCAGAATGGTTAGAATACCTACTCAAACCCATCTTCCTTAAAAAAACTAACTTGTCACAAAACATAAAACTTAATTAACTCAAAAGGACTCACAGGCTTACAACAAAATATGTAAAGGTTTAGGTAACCTGAAGATGGCCTTCAACCAGAATAGGGTTCCACATAAGAGCTCATGAAGCAACATCCATGGCGCGATGAAATCGTAAGAGATAAAGCCACTCAGATCATTTTAATGACTAATAATAAGAAGTAACAGGAATTTGAAAAAGGACACTTGGAGATTAGCATGCTTTTTTCCTGACAATAATTTGTACTTATTAAACATGTAATATGTTCTAAACTTGTGTAAGAATTCATTCCCTCATGCTCAAAAACTCAGATGTTTAATTGCTAAAAGAACTCCCAGTTTGCAAAAAGGGAGAAGCTCAGATATTAAAAGTGCATGATCCATCATCACATGACTAGAAATCACACAAGACAAGAAATGTTCAGCACAGTAGAACAAGATTTAACTAAGCAAAAGTCAACTTTGAACAAATGAATATAATAAACTATTTCTCTAAGTACAGGTTAGAGATCCAGTAGGAGAAGGCACAAACATGTCTGCAGCACATAGAAGAAAAGCTTTATATGGTTTTCATAACTGTTGCACATAAATTTTGGTTAATTGTACTGAGTAAGTATTAATTTGTAGTCTATTATGTTGTCCCTGTAAGTCCTGGATTTACTACCACTCAAACAATTATCATGTTGACATATGAAATGGATAAAATATTGCTTAACACATAGTAATGATGATGGCACCCAGATGGAGCAAACACAGTCCAGAAGCTACCCTATAGAGAACGCTGTCTCAACAAAACTGATGGTAAAAGCTGCTAGGAGGACTAAAATAAAATTCTCAGCCCTTTAGGTTCACTTAATTAAACAAGCTTATCATCCAAAGCATTTTTAATTGATTATTTTCACTCCTAACTTTCACTGAAGCTTTGTATGAAATCTAAAAAGGTTTGTGTTAGTTCCAGCATCAATGTATGGACAGCTTTTAAGATCAATTTCTCTGTGATTCAAATTCATTGTATCTCCAAATAAATTTCCCACACAAGTTGTAGGTATTAATAAACATGCCTTGTGCAGTTTTAGCAATACTCTTCTGTACATGCCTTCCCTGACTATAATTCATACCTATAATTCTGCTTATAATTAAGTAGTGATGGGAGATTTATTTTCAAGGTCTTAGTCTGAAGTGTTTGCCATTAAAAGCTGTTTGAGACAGGACTGTTCAAAAGTGTGCATTTTTCAGAAGATTGACATACTGGATAGGAGACTGCCAAAATGACCCCTATCCCATCCACTTTGCTATGGAAATCTAAAAGAATATTACTGATGGAATGGTGTGGTGATTTCTCAGTTGGGATTAGTACTCCAAAGTTATATACAGGGTCCCATGAATTACTGAAATTTTTAATAGGATACATGAAAACAATAGGCAGAAGGAAAATGGTTCCTGTCCCCTTCATATAGAGTATTGTAACTATATTAGTCCAACATGTATACAAATCTAATTATCTAATTTTATAAAATTATAAATTGTGAAAGAACATTAGCATTTTGGAAGCAGATTATGTGGCAGGGATGAACAAGGTAATAATTATACAAAAATTGTAAGTTTTTCAAGGTAAAAACCATCAGTAGTATACTTCTGTATGCCAGAGACCTAATACATTACCCTGAAATATTTAATGAACTAAATGTGATAAACCTTTTCTTAGATTTGTAAAATACAAAGCTGTCTATTTTCGTTGTTTTTAAACTTCAGGTGGTTTATACCTTACTTTCAAAGTGGGGCCATCTTGGACCTTGAATCATTTGACACAAGAAAATTAAATTTAAAAGTTGGCAACATTAGCCTCAGTAAGATACAAACCTAAGGCAGAGTCATGTGGAACAGCTTCTCTTTCATCACACTTAAAACACTGCTTAAAAGTGTGTGGCCTTGGGAGATTATTAGTCAGACATGAAAGTCCAGTTTAAGAAGTTGACTCTGCAGAGGACAGTAGATAAACCCAGCTCTGATTTGACTCCCTCCTATGTAGGCTCCCCCATAGGGTTGCTAGACTTCAATAACCTTCTAGAAAAGCCAGAAAGGAGTCGCAAGTCTGTCCTTACATGTGAATAGTGGCAGCAGACATTCAATGTGAATTTTCTGTGGGAGTCAAAAGCAAAAGCAAATGCCTGCGATAATTAAAAGTCACAAGGATAGGGAACAACAGATGAAAAGAATGAAAGGACTCCACCAGGAAGTTTCTACAGAATGCAGGAAATTGTTTTAGCTACTAAAACTTTATTGTAAAGCTACTCACAGCACAACGTGTTCAATTTTCTCTTCATCATGTTGAGTCCTGAAGGGATGGTGATTGAATTCGCAGTGTGTGATCACTCACTAAGACATAGGAAACCTGAATCATGCAATATCCTTATCCTGAGTACAATTGTTTATATAGTTAGAATTTATATCCCTGTTGCATCCAAAACAGAACTCACTAGCTAGTACAGAATGTACCATAAAGCAAATCAGAAGTCCTTTTAATCAAGAGCTATTTCAAGGTAAGGACACTGCTATGCACCTAAATGATTAGATTTTGCAAAAATTCTGGTAGCTTCCATAAAAAATGACCTTAAAATGGAGTAGGTCTGAGGAGATGGCACAGTGGATAAAATGATAGTTTCATAAACATGAGGACCTCAGTTCAATTGTGAGAGTTTGTGTGAAAACTGGGTATTGAAGAATGCATCTCTAACTCTATCAAAGTGATTAAAGAGGAGGAGCAGAGACTGGGAGATACCAAGGGCTTGCTTTCTGGCTATCCCATTTAGTAAAGAACAGGAAACTGCAGGGTTCAGTGAGCAACCTTGTCTTAAACATATATGCTGAGAATAATAGAGAAAGATACTACATGCCAACCTCTGCTCTACAAACAATAAGTACACCCACATATACACAATCTGGTAATTTAATAAGTTCTAATTCCTATGTGGAGAAAGGATTTACATCTAGGTAGAGCCAAAAGATTCCTTGGAATTATTATCAAGGAAAACATGGTCATGAAACTAGCAAAACAGACTAACAACAAACAGTACAGGAGCCGTCGTTAAACCAGTTTCTGAAAAAGAAAACAAAGAGAGAAAGTGAGAGAGGGAGGGAGGGAGAGAAACATAGAAGACAGAGGAAGAAAGAGAGGAAGTCAGTCTAAAAATGCACATTAAATATCTTCAAAAGCAGAGACTGTCATAAACTACAAGTCTCACAGGGTATTTCTGTGGAATAATCTAAATAAATATCATCCTAACACTTTGCCTTGCCTTAACACAATGACAGAGTAGTCTCTAGATCCACAGATGAAGTGTCGTTGTTTCCTAAATGTCAGCTGTCTTAGAAAAGCATTTGGCTGATGCTAAATTTATGATCAGATGCCCTAGTAATTCTCAGTTGTGTAAACAGTCTACGTCACCAAATAATGACAAAGCTAACAACATGCACACCAAGTTTTCAGTTGATCAAGATGTTTTTTACATTATCATACTAAAATTTTTAATATTGCCTATTTATTTTGTGCAGGGAGGTATGGGGGTATATACATGTTCACGTGTGTGCAGGTACACATGTTTGTGTGGATGAGCGTGTTAACGTGTGTATGTGCTTTTAGAAACCAGAGAACAATCTCAGATTGCATTACTCAAGCACCACCCATTCTGTTTGTTGTTTTTCTTGGGTTTGGGGTGTTTGTTTGTTTGTTTGCTTGTTGTTTATTTGTTTTCAGGTGTCTGTCTCACTCACCTCAAATTCACCATGTAAACTAGGATGGCTGGACAATGAACCCCCTGTGCTGACTGACATTGAATCCTCGGGGTAGGGATTGTGAGAATTTATCACTCTGCCAGGATTACTTTTTTCTCACCTGTATTCTGACATTCATGCTCAAACACCTATGCTTGCAAGGCAGAGGGTTTACTGACTGAGCTATTTCAGTTTTATTATATCTTATTTTAATTTTTGTTAAAATACTTTAATTGATAATTCTTGTGACATTCACTGTGATATTTCAAAATATACACCAGCTGTGCACTGATCAAACTCAATCTCCTTTTATGCACCCAACACAGGTTCCTTCTAATGACTATTCAACAGTCAGATCTGATGCTCACTGCTTTCAGATATGAGTGGAAGCTTGCAGTCCTTATCTTTCTATGTCTGGCTTATTTCACTAAACATAATGTCCTTCAACTGTATTTTCCCATAATTTGTGACAATATATCATTATTCTTCATGACTGAATATTCTTCTGCTGTATATAGATTTGGCAATTTCTTTATTGGTTCATCAGTTCCTGGCCACTTAGGTTGGATCCACATCTTAACAGTAATGTCATGTTTTGCATTTAAATACGTTCATGCATCTTGCTCACTCTGCTGATTTCATTCCTTTAGATGTATACCCAAGTGGTGAAATAGCTGCTTCAGATGGCTGATCCATTTTTATCATAACTCTGAGAGTCGAGCATTCAATTTCTTTTAGGAACAAAGAAAGAAGGCTGAGAGTTTTGAAGTAAAAGACAAAGATGGACTACGCAATAAAGAGTAGTCAGAACTCAGATCCAGTTTTCCTAGCCGAAGTCTTACATCCTTGTGTTCCCTTGCCATATCTAATTAAACATCAACCCCAAATATGATTCTCTTGTGAAATAAAAAACATTTGGTTTGGCGCCATATGAAAATTATGTATCAACAACTTTAATCAACAAGGTGAGAAAAGGTGGAAAGAGGAAAAATGGTCACAATATACAATTTTTCAGAGTGTGGACTCTATCCTTCCAGCCTGGTTGACTAATACAAAAAAGGCAGCAAGCATCTCAGAAATTTACAAAAGTGATTGAGAAGCCTTCGTTTGGCATTGTAAAATACACATAAAAATATTTCCCTAAAATTCCCAGAGAGAGAGAAAAGTAAAGTTCCCTTTTCCCTTGAAGAACTTCCTGTTTCTAAGTCTGAAGAGGGATATTGGTCATTTTATCTTGTTTGACAGGGTCTCACAAATATAGTTACTGATGACCTAGAAGTAACTGTTTAAACCAGTCTGATTTGAACTTGGAATCCTCCACTGTCTTGTCTCTTCCTCCCAAGTGTTGGGAAGATAGGTATGCACTGCCACACCAAACAGAGTAACTTATTCAATAAAGGGCCATTCCACTTTAATTCTGTCAATTTTCTTAGAATATATTAAAATACTCTCATATTACAGGAGATTAAGAAGGGGCTTTCAAATTCTATATTTCAGATTCACTTTCCAAAGAAATTCAAGAGACTTGGTCTTACTCATCTCTGAACAGATTGATAAATGTAGTCTGGCGTAGTTAGAATTAGATTATACCAAAAGATATCTTATTCATCCCGGGACATAGGTCCTAGAAAACATCCTCTATAAATGTAGATTTCTATTTTAAGAAAATGTCATATGATTGGTAGATGTTTGATATAATGACTAAGATCTGGAAAATATTTAGATATGAAATGGGGAAAATTACATTTTGATCTTAAATAAGGTGACAGTCAGAATTACAAAAAATGACAGTAACTTTGTAAAAATTTCATAGCTTTTACAACAGTTTCATCTTCCTATTCTTATTTGATTAGAGTTGCTATATTTCTCAAAAAAGAAAACATGGTAGGAAGCTAAAGTCCCCAAAAGTGTATCAAATTCTGGAATGCTGTAATGTATGTGCTGTTTTGAAGCCCCAGGGAAAGCAAATAGGTTGCGGAAAAGGAAAGACATAACACTCAAGGACATAGCTAGCTAGCTTCATCAAACAAGAAACAGTCCCAGAAATAATCCAAGTCAGGGCTTATTTTAAAAACTGGAGGAAAATCAAAACAAAAATATGAGTTCATTTACAGTGAATTATCAAGGGAAAGACAAGATTCTGAGGACATAGCCCCTAATTTGTACAGTGCCTGCCAGAAAAGATTCAAATCCTACTGTCTCCTAACACAATTAGTGATGCCTCCGACACACATTCATTTCTCCAGTCTACATGGGCAAAAGGTCTGCTCCAAATTCACAGCCCCATGTTCTATTCTGCATGTTTCGTCACTGTGTTCTAGAAGAAGACCATCACCACTACCCAATATCTTTTCGTTCTGGTGTCATCTAAAAATACCTGCAGACATTATTACCCTGCGATTACCTCACACTCCTGCCCATCAGCCATAGCCACCTCCTACCTCCAGCTCACTAATAGCATAGTCCTGTATCACCTCCTACTCAGCCAAGCAACACTACTGTAAGCTGCTTTAGATACACTCATATCTATATATATAGTCTCATATATAAATATATATTCAGACATATACTCATGTGCACGCAAAAACACTTTTACAAAAGAAAAGGAAGACAAGCTTCTTATATGAAAGTAGCTGCATTCTGGAAAGTTAGTGTAATATGTCACTTGGGAAGAAGTTCATTTTCTGTGTGCATGTTCACTACATTACCTAGACAGAGACCTTTAATAAAATCAGACATGGAAAACATTCAATTTTGATAACCTTTAAGCTTAAAGTGATTGGGCCTTCCTATTCTAAATCTATTGCATTAAACATTATATTGGCCTCTTTTAGATACTATAGTCAATCTTACAAACTGGATATTTGCAATAATATAATAATGTTCTGTACCAATTTGGAACACTTTCTATTTTAAGGATATTTTAATGATACTGTATGTAGCATTCAACTACTTTACTCTGCTTGCTTTGGCATTTTCATTGTTATTATTTAGTAACTCCCTGAAGTAGTGTTATGTGATTTAAACATAGAAATGCGTAAGATAGGCAGCAACCATGAGCAGGCACAGGGGCAAAGAAGCAAGAATGGGAGCTTCTTGTGTCTGAGAGCAACAGCAGACTGGGTGATCAGAGCAACCGCAGTGTGCAGTGCATCCAGGACCAGAGCTCATCTGCACCTAGCAACGAGCCTAAATGAGCACCCTGGAGTAGCACCTAGGGCTGTGAACAGTAACTGAGATCACAGTTGGGAAAGCACTGTGAGGGCGAAAATGGCATTAACATGCAAAGGAAAGTTTCCCTTCCTGCCTCCAATGATCTGCTATAAAATGGTGACTGAGCAGAAAGGGGGTAGGCACTGAGGCTATTAGAAACCCATGGTTCAAATGTTGTCTCTGATACCAATGTGTCCAGGGATCTTGAACAAATATTTTCAGACATCTGACCGTGGTTTAGTTTTTTTTCCCCATCTTGGAAATAGCTAACTTCCCCATCTGTCTCATAAAGCAACTATAAATATTTAATTAGAATTGTATATGAAATGTTTTAGAAGGTATAGCATAAAATATGGCTGTACGTTTACAACAGAGACACTCAATCTGGATCACATTCATATCCCACACTAAATTAAGCATGTTCCATTATCCACAACTTGCCTGCCTAGGCTAAAGGATCACATTACTGGAAGGCAGGCTCATTGTAGACAGGTGCTTGGAACAGTGACAGACATTCAGTAGGCCTGCGATAATATGTACCATTTGAGTAAATGTTTTTCTTCAGTTTCACTACAAATAATAAAGGAATGTTATTGTTATTATTATTTGTTATCATTTCTCATTCTTCATTCTGATGCATTTGGTAAGTCACCTCCAGGTGGTGGTGATACCTGTATTCCACCTAGTGATGTCCCAATGTTTATCATCTGTATCTTGAGAAGCACTTGGGTCATACACACAGTGTTCATTGTGTATATTGCACATGGCTCTAGTGACATGTATTGGTAAGAGGTGCCCACCACCAGCTCAGAGGCTGTGTAAGTGAGATCTTGTTCATCTCAGCCTATACTTTCCTCATCTTTCTTAATTCCTACCTCTGCCCATCTCTGCGAGCTATGCTGAAAACAGCATGATCATTCAAG
Source organism: Microtus oregoni (assembly GCF_018167655.1). Classification (NCBI taxonomy): domain Eukaryota; kingdom Metazoa; phylum Chordata; class Mammalia; order Rodentia; family Cricetidae; genus Microtus; species Microtus oregoni. The sequence continues at coordinate 9,235,216 of NW_024543090.1, forward strand.
CCATGTTGATTTTCTACTTTAAAACCCATTTTCAATCCACTTACACTAACCTAGCAAACCTCAAAAGCTTGGTATGACAGAGCAGGCATTTGGAAATCAAAGATGACTTCCTGAGACCATCTTGAGGCCTTGTCAAAAGTCCAGCCATGCTAAACACAGTTCTTTCGACACCTTGTAAGCTTTTATTTCTCTGATTTTGAATATACTTACCTTCACTGAAAAGATGCTTTCCTTGCCTCTCCTATTCTTCATATCCAAAAAATGTACAACTTCCTCATTAAAGCTCTCTTTCATCATTTGTCACTTGTTTACCTCTTACTCACCAGTCCTAGGCAAAATAACATTCTCTCTCACCTGCATTTTGTACCCGTGTTCCTGAAGTATCAAGCACCAACATAGCTGTGTCCCTATTATTTTCTCCTGCTAGTCTGTGAGATCCACTTTAGCAAGGTTTGACTCTTCACGAGCCCTTAGCAGATACTGAAGCACTGAGTTAAATTATATTAAAGAGTCACAGTTTAAAATGTTCTATAGGATAGTAGCATAAACATTGCATGGACTTGGTTGGAGAACCAAAGTCTTGGGCCCCACACAGATGCATGAAATAAACATTTCCACTCAAAATAGATATGCTGGTGATTCATCATCACATTAAACTTTGAAAATCCCTGCTCCAGAAAAGGGTAACTAGAGCCAATTACTGATGAACTTGACATATAGGCAAAAGTAGAAACCTGTCTGCTAAATGGATATCCACTGCTAGCTTCTGAATTGAGGAGTTATCAGAGCACGAATATTATTCATAGTCAACCTCTCAACTAGGTGAGATGAGCTCAAGGTAGTAAACTAGAGCAGTTTCTCAATGGTTGGCAATTTATAGCTACCTCCGTCTACTGGGAAATATTTTACAATGTCTTTAGGTAGCTTGTGCCATCACAAGTGAGAAAGCGCTCCTGGATGACAGTAAGAGGAGGTCAGGACAGTTCCTAGGTATTCTTAAATACATGGGATGTCCCACCTAGCAAAGCATCACCCCACATTAAACACAGAGTGCACACTGAAACTCATTGGAATACAGCGTAAAAAGACAGAAAGCTAACATAATAGTGTGAGCATACAGTAATGAGCCACCCCTGGTCTTGTGGTAGTTCTATGTCAGTTCAGAGTCAGCAATAGATCAGCATTAAATGATGAAGGCTAAAAGAGAAGAAAATAGGTCCTAGCTTTCTCCTATAAATAAAAGAATGGCAGGAACACTGTCAACCAGAGGAAGCCTTGCTATCTCTTGTTGGGACAGAAAAGATGCATGGAAGGAAGAGTCAGAAAGACTTACCCAAGTCAAAGGGATCTTGACTCCTCTGCCCTTACCTACCAAGCACCTCCTGTGTTCCTGGAGCAGAGCCTTTTTACACACTCATCCTTCCAAGAAGTCTTGAAGTTGACATTTATGGTATTGTCTTGCAGAAGAAATTGAGATTAAGCTAAGTTTTCCGATGTGCTCAAGAATTCATCCTCAACCCCACAGATGCTGACTCTCAGCCCCAGTTTAGTCTCTGCCTTCTACACAAAAAGAAGACAATTACTTTAGTTGTCACAAATAGTCAAGGCATAAAAGCCAATTTGAAGTCGTTCTAAGGAACAGTGGGGCTCATCAGTGAAGAATGCAATTGCAGACTAGATGTGCTGCCCTGCAGTGGGGGAGTATGATGGTGGCCTAAGGGCTATAGATTGTTATGCCCTTTCTTTATCTTCTAAACTAATAAAAATTAACTGGAAAAAAAACACTCATCACACATTGTGGTCTATTAACAGTGAAATTGTCGAGAATGACAAATTATTAATATCAGCGACTGTATACAAAGCTCCAGGCAGTTTTTGATTACAATAAAACTAAAACCATGCACAGGTGATGCCAAATAACTGATGATGGAGTGACATACCAGGACAGAGGAGAACATCTAAGCCAGCATCAAAAATCAAGCCAGTAAGATAAAATAGCAACAGATATGAGTGTCCAATATTGTTGAAAATGTATATATGGTAAAAGTTGAGCATTTTTAATTCCTTATATCACAGAGATACTGGAATAGAAAGCCTGAGAGCCAACATGATTCCATGGGATAAGGAAGGAACTCTGTTTGGGGGTTGTTGCTTTCCTTTTACCTTCTTTTCTTGAAATGAAAAATAGCTTTATATTTTATAATGGAATAAAAGGAGAAGAATAAAAAATACAGTATTAATATTCTACAGGTGGCCAAAATGACCTCCTCTTACTATGTCACAAAGTCTCCAGTGACACACTGGAAACTCTTCTCTGGCATGTTTGTGTGGTCATAACATTTGCCCTGCCACAGGCCTAAAGGTAATGACTCGAGTATTTCCAGTATCTCCGTTAAAGGCCAGCACTTTAATTGCTGTCACAGCTCTTCCCTGGAGCCCTTATAATCCCCAGTCTTCGTATCCCACTGATTGAGTTACAGAAGAACTGGTCAGATTTATCATCACAATTATTTTTCCTGTAATCATGTTTCGACCCAAATCTGCCTTCAATGCAAGTGTGAGTATTTCAGGTCTTTCACTAAAAGGAGGAATGCTTTGGGCATTTCCACTACAAAAGAAAAAAAAGCCAACTCTTAGCAGCCCTAAAAGCGATGTGGGACACCACCACCCTGGTAAATGGTGACCCTGATTCTTTTCGCCATAGGCAGCAGTGAGGATAATGGTACAAGACCTAAAACATCGTCAAATATCCCAGGAAGGAAAGCTATGGAAGGATGAGCAAGAACACAAACAGTTTTTGAGGGGGTGGGGCGAAGATGCATCATTATCAGCTGTTCAGTAGGGTAGATCAAGACAGCAAAAAAAAAAATCTTCACAGGTCCAACTAACAGTATGAATATCATAAATGAAGAGTCCAAAGGGACAAGGAAGTACAATTAAATTTAATAAATAAATTTAATTTAATTTTAATTTAATCAGTTCCTGATTATTCAAAAAGAAAAATGAAAAGGGAACAAATAAAGTAATAAAAAGTAGGCGTGAAAAAAAAAGTAGACATGACGGGGCAGAAGGGAAAGGAAAGTAGGGAAGAGCAGGTGAGTTGGGAGATTACATCTTGAGTAGCAGAAAACTTATTACTTAACCCATTTCTTCCCATGCAAAATGCAAAATATAAATGACAATGTCCAGTTACTTCTTTGGTAGAATTAAATAATATAGGAAGTAACCCGAACCTGGGAGTGGCTCATCAAATGTTGGTTTATTCTTTTCTTTAATCTCAGTCAGTGGGATACTAAGACAAATTCAGTTCCAGATGCTGCCTAGGATTCAAGACAATGAAAATACCTGTTTGACCTACCCAGAAAGGTAACATTCTAATTTCAGTATCTGAGTGGAGCCTTAACCTAGATAATGTATTTAGTCTACCAACTTCAAAGTCTGATGATCTAATTGACCCTCTGCCCTGTAGCACTTTACTCTTCTGAACAAAATCCATTTACTCCTTCCATAATTAGTTTCATTGTGCCACAGACCATGGGAGCAATTCCATTCTTGCTTAGAGCTGTCTTACGGAATCTATGGATAAGAAGCTTAAAGTTCAATTTTAAGGCATCATTCTAACGATCCACCTTTAGTCCTCCACCCAGTGCCTTACAACTGTGTCTCCTGCTTTTGTCCTTCTTAGCTTTGGTTGCAGGAGATCTTAGAAGGACCAGGGATTATATTCATTTTCTTCACATATGAGTTTCCTTCCTGGAGAGCGGCAGAGTGTGCCTCCTGTTCTCGGTTTTACTCACCGGTTAAGGCAGATTAGATCAGTGGCAAACGCCTGCCTAAAGTGAGCATGCCTTCTTCCCTGCATTTGGAATCTGGATGCTAAAAGGTTGTGACACTTTCTAGAAATCCAAGCAGAAAGGTCATGCAAAGACTACCAAATAGCTTTGCAATAAAGGCACACATAGAAAAAGATCAATCTGAGCCAGAGGGCTAAAACAAAAAATCTCCCAAGAGAAAGATACATGAGAGACCATGTATCTGCCAAAATAGAACAAGGGCAGAGAGACATGACTGACGATTTCAAAGCTGTATGAAATTCCAGCATTCCATTTATTAGGCAACTTTGCAGTACTACAAAATGAATCCTTTTGTTTTTACATTATATGAATGTACCTCTCCTCTCTTCTTTCTCTTCTATTGTCTTTGTGTTCCCGCAAAGCCCAAGCCACTAGGACAAGAGTTTTACTTTAGATCAAAGTGCTCTATGTTTCTAGAAAAACACCTTTATTCCACCTCCCACCAGCCTATAGAGATTTACCTATGGATATAGACTGCCCTATGTTTGAGAGACTCAGACCTGCCCCCAAACTTTGATGGTGGAAACTGCTCATTCCTAGATTAGCTCCTCCTGTCTGTGACTTCATACACTCTTAACAAGTCTGTGGAGAACAGAGGTGTAGGCCACATTCTCAAAATGAAACAGAAGTTTGGGGAGTTTGGAATCTAGAAATAAAGGATATAAATATAAACACAGTCAGTTTTGTATTTATATCACACTTCCTATTAAGGAAGACAGAAAATTGAGAGAGAATAACTTTACTTCTTATTTCAGATTGGCTAAATCCAAATTGGTGAACTTTTGATTAACATTAAAAAGAACAGCTATGATATTACACAGGCCTATTATAAAATTTGTTCATACTCTCCCTTCTAGTATCCTTTTTGCAGCACAACCTCCCACTTTCATTGATCCCCTTCCTCTCACAAATACAAATAGATCCTTTCTATCCCGCCCCCCGTGTGTGTGTCTCTCTTTCCTCTTTCTCACTCATTAGACCTTTAAAAAAGCCCTCTTTAATTCAGCATCCCTTCTCTGTACCCATTGCTCATAAGTTCAGTCATTCAATCAACTAACATTAAGGTTATAGTGTGTGCTAAGACAAGAATAAAGTTTGTCAGCTAACGTGATAAGACTGCACTCCAAGCATTCAACAATGGAACTGATACATTATAACTTGGATTTGAGATATGCAAAACAAACTTTAAAAGAAAGAGTGGCCCTTATGCCTGCAAGTTAGTTGTGAGTGTTCACATATGTACAGCAATACTCTTCAAATGCTCACGTGAGACAGGTAAGACAGCAGTGCTAGAAGGACAATGTGAGGATGAAACTCACAGGTTAGCACAGGCGCTCTGCTCACCTAAAAGGTATGGCCCAACAGTGCATGTGGGGTGCAGCAAATTATCAGATCTTGACATAGACTGCACATGATAGTAGGTAATATAGTCCTCACTAGTAATCCTGGACTGAAAAATGATAATGTGTTTGTAGTGTGTGTGTGTGTGTGTGTGTGTGTGTGTGTGTGTGTGTGTATGATGTGTGAATACACATCAGTGGAGACTTATGGATTTCTTAGTAACAATGAAAATAAGTCTTCTGGTTTCGTATATTAGTTCACTGATATACAGGCAGGGATAGCACTGATGAGATTTCTGTACCTGAAAGGATATAGATTATACCATGTCCTTTTAAAGCACCCAAATGGACTGAGAAATGGTTTTACTCTAAATACACCCTCCTTGTGTCAGCCAATCCTACTTGCTTTTGCAAGTATGTTGGCATAGAGTAAAAATGCTGGTGCCAAGACTACTTGGATTTAAATCAAAGCAGAGTGAATCTAGGCAAATTTCTTCATCTCTTTTACCTCAGGCTGGAAGCCACTTTGTGTCTTCTGTGTAAAAGGTGATTCCAGTACCGTGGAAAGATGGAAGGATTAAATCCTTTAGTAACTTAAGTACAGTTAATACTTAACACACTACCTATACCTAGCTTGGCTGTTTTTATTAGTTATTGTTTATATTAATTGTGTGTGTGTGTGTGTGTATGTGTGTGTGTGTAGGTCAGAGGGCATCTGTGTAAGTTGGCTTTCTTATTCCACGATGTAGAGCCTAGAATTCAAACTCCATAAGACCAAAATGAGAAACAAAGGAAGGTAATGAGTTAAGGAGCCATTGAGAATACAAGAAAGAGTGATCAGTTAGAAACAAAGCCTCGAATAGTATTATAGCCAACGAGATGCTGTGTCATACTTAGTCATCATGTACCTAAGTTTACTTATCCGAAAATTTAAAAATACCTCTCAGGGCTATATATTTTAAAGCTGTGCTATGACAAAAATTTCAAATTATTAGAGTATAATAATGCACCTGCTTGTTCTGGCACAGATCAGAGTGAGATAGATGTTATGGGAAGAATATGCCCCTAGGATTCATTTTAGGTATGCCTTTGGTGAGAGTGTGGTGATACAGCAAACAACTAAAATAGGGAAAGAAAAACAACAATCAGTCATTTCAACATGCTTTAAGATGCTTGAATTGACCAAGTGCACAAGTTGTGTGTGTGCTTACAAGAGGAAGGCTACTGTAAAATATTTGCTCTCTTCAGTTTTTAGATGAAGAAATTAAGGCTTTGAACAATCAGTATGGCACCAGTTCCAAAAGATTGCAATCATGGTTGAATAGAGAGTATATGTAAAATATGCACAATGTATACCAAGAACTGACTAATTGTTTGTTGTGAGTGTTGTTAGAGTGGATGGGCTGTTGCTATTGACATTTGCTCAAAGTTAGACAGCTGTTGAGTAGCAAAGACAGGACTTAAACCCAAGAATGTCCAACTGCAAAGCAATGTCCACTAAACTGTGAGTACTTGCTCCCCACAATGAAGACGGCTTGAGTCCCTGTAATAGGAAGAGAATGCACAAATCTCTGCCCTCTAAAACCTTGCAGCCCCGCAGTGGTAGCTGGACAATCTGGCTGAGAAGAAAAGAACATAGTGTGGGATGAAGATAGTTGAGACAAGAACAATGAATCATAAACTCTGTTTTAAATTCAGTTCCTTAAGAGGAATGGAGAAAGGAAATTCATGCGAGCCAAGTCTTGAAAGTATGGATAAATAGAAGAGATCTAGATGGCCCGGAAGAAGCACATTGCAAAGTGCCAGGTCCCCAAACACAAACTTGCAGATGCTTTAGGTGAGACCCGAGGCACTTCAACTCTGAAATGCCTGTGACTGGGCCCTCCACTGCTGCCTCTCCATTTGCTTTGGAGAGAAGCTTCGATTGTCAAAAGGAAAGCAGCCAGAGCTGTGTTTGCTAGATGCTTGCAGGAGTTACACTCGTAAGAAATCGTGGGAGGTGCACATGGAACTCCCCACCCCCTGGGGTTGATAATTCATGCTAATTGTACACATTTCCAAAGCCTCCCGTGTGAGAAAGAAAAAAATAAAAATGTTCTCTTAACATTTTTGAAGTTCATAAATGTGGCAAATGTTCAATAACTATATTTAACTCCTGTTGCACATTCCCTAGCTCTAGAAATATATTAACCAACAATTTCTGTCACTCCATAAGAGCAGCACACATTTCTGTGTCTTTCTGTGGTCCTTTCTGTGTGACCACTCAAGTCTCTCACAGGATAAAGAGGCTAGCCCGAGATTACCTTTCCCAAAGGTTGTGCCTGATACTTCTTGATGGCAGCTTTCCTTTCTACGTTTCCATTTGGTTTGGGGTTCCGTTGAAGTTCTAGGCAGCTGGCAGGAAGAACTAGATGAAAGGCATAGAAACCCCGCCCCCACGCAGAAAACTGGTACTGAGAAGTCAATTTTCACTGCTCCTCATTTCCTTGACCTATACTCACACATTGTCCTAGGTTCTTAATTCTTGTCTGGGCGCATAAACCTTGGACCTTTATCATCCTCAAAACATAAGTCTTTGTCCAAAATGTAGCCTTATGCCCCACCCTAGATTAATGGAACGAAAACCTTCATTTCTAGAAGGTGTCCAAGCGAACTTTACCTATGCTACAATTCTAGAACCACCTTACTAGCCTTGACAGCAGACATCACCACTCTTGATTTCCTTGCCTGTGTCTCTCCTGCCCTACGAGCTTCTCCCAGGGTGGGTGGTAGTCAAGCATCTAGCCTGGCTCCCAGTAAACAGCATTAAACCTGGTATTTTGTGCATATTATTTGTCAGGTGCTAATGTACTGCTGTGGTCCTTTAATCTCAGCCACAAGCCTCTGAGAAGATTATGATTTTCTTTTTGCTTGATAAAGTATCAGCAGCTCAGCAACTGTAAATAACGTTGGGAAAGTCACACAAGCAGAAGCCAGCTGAACTGGTATTTACATCAAGCCCCATCAGAGACCACAAAAAGCGTTGCTAACCGCTGTTTTATTGCAACACCTTACTAGATGTTTAACAGACGTTTATGGAATTAAGCAGATTTTGCTTTGCACGATAATGACCGAGCCTTTCCTTCTGTTTGTGATGAGATGAAAGGGCCAAGAACACAGTTGTAATTCACCATGCAGTTCCAATGTGCTAGAAGCATCTTGTCCACAGAAATGGCCTATAACTATGTTAGGAATTCCACATCCCCCACCTCTCTCCTCTTGAAAGACGTGCCAGTGTTAGTCAGCTCCTCAGACAAGCAATCCGTCAGGCAGAAGGCAGCCCAGAGCCTTTAAATAAAACATTCTCACAGCCTTCCACGGAGAGCATAGAGACAAATACCGCGGATGTGAAAGGTGTCGCTGGGATTACCAATGACGCGCTAATGGCTGCTCAGGCAATCTCTCTGCCTCCTGCGCTCTGAGTCACCGGTTCCCTTTGGAGCCTGTGCTCACGTCATTCAGGGACCTAGTGCTATTCACAGATCACTGACTAAAGGCAAGCTTGAGCCAGGACCGCACGCCCCTGGCCCTCTCCAAAGAACTAAGGTCACAAAGACAGGAGGCCCCAGAGTTTTTTTTTACCACAGCCTCAGTGAAGGGCTCGGAGAGATGGGCTTTCTTCCCTCCTCTCAGCTGTTCCTCTCACTGCACTTTTGAAAGTGAGAACTTTATTCTTGCTCGAGAATCACTAAACACAAAATTTCCTTCTTTTGGGTTCTTCGTGTAACGGCTTAGCTGAATTGATTGCAATTTCATTAGTTTGGTCTTGCAGTAACACAAGCACCTAGGAGACAAAGGGGGAAAAAAGCAATACTATTCTCAGACATCACAGATTTCACTGCCCTGATCAAAGTCTTTGAAACAAAACATCACTTGGTTTTCCCAGCACGCACTTCTGTATGAAATAAAGTCACACGTCTGCTCTGGTCACTCTGACAGCTCCTGTGACAGACATTTCCAAATCATCTTTCCAGAAGTCACATCTTGGTAAGTCTAAAGAGCACTATATTTAGCTCTGTGGAAATAATTTGAAAGTGCAAACTGAGCTTGACAAGAAAAAAAAAATCAGGAAAAGATGGGTGATTTGGGGAAATAAGTAATAACCACAGAATTCTTTATTGCTGAGTAATTCATGACCTGCTTGATGGTTGTTTTTTTCCTTGCCCTCCTCCCAATCCAATAATTACGAAAGGCATCAGTCCCTCAAGGTTAATCACAGGTTTTATCCTAGAAGATAATTTCCTTATTGGCAGAAAATAAAGAGTTTCATTATATAAGAGTAATGGACTAGGGGTGTGGGAAAATTTAGTTTTGCTTTTAGCATTAATATAAAAACACATATAGCTCAGTTTCAGGAGAGCATATAACATTGTAATGAAAAGTAGTCACCAAACCGATAGGAGAAGAAAAGAATAACTTTTTAATCTATCTAGAGCTTTGTTACTGAGGTTGAGGCTGTAATGCTTAAGTGCATTGTTCAGTGAAAGAACGATCATGGAACAAAATAAGCAATAATTCCTCATTTCCTACTAAGATGAAAGTCACCTATAATGTAGACATACTTTCTTACAGAAGTGGCCTACAGAATATTGCCTTTGATATGTGTCGTCTGGAAAAAGCAAAGGCTGCTCTTTTGAACAAATACTTTTTTATTTATAAAGAAGTTTTTACAAAACTGTGTGGTAGGAGCAGCTCTTCTTATGACCACAGGAAAGTGATGTCTATTTCAACATACTAAGAGTATACTGAAGAACCACGAAGCACTTTTATTGATTGTATGTCACTCGTGGTTTGGTTCTTGAATTTGTTTATGAAATACAAACATATGTACATAGAAATTATGTATCCCAATTATTTTAGAGCTATCAACAGCAGATATAGAAAGTAAACAATAGTTAGGTTACTTTCTCTTTATCCAGCCAATGAAAGATCCTCCATAATAAAAAAAATCTGTTTTAGAGTCAACTTGAGGATGATTCCTAAGTGGTTGAAGGGGAGGTGAGAAAGCAATTTGACACAGATTATTGGTGAACAGTGAGCTGGTTTTAAGGAATGCCTTGAACATTCACCAGGCTGATGGAAGAAACGGAGCAGCAACAAAGTTATCTTGACATGAAGCATCAAGCGTGCTGTAAAAACTCTGGAGTGTTTATCCTCTGTGAAGATGTAATAGGGAAATCCCCAGAGAGCACTTGCAAATGCATATATCACTCTAAATTCTTCTTTGCTTCATCTTCCCCTCTCAGCAACCCATGAAACAAGATTGTTTTTAATTGTCATGTTATTTGTGAGTCTGGAACTTATGTGTAGCTCACAAGTCACAAATCCACAGGAAGTATTTCTATCCTACTTTGAAGAGTGTGTAGGAGGGAATGAATGTATATGTTGTAAATGGATACTGTGAGCCCGTTCACAAAACATTCAGGGAAGGCTTTGGCCCACAGCCCAACCCTTTGCAGATGTTTTTTCTTGAGGAGAACTCAGATTTACTGCAATAGTTGTCTAGAGCATTTTTAAAATGGATTTAGAGTGGATTACCTCAAGAGAAGAATTTTCTTCTTACTGCTTCCTTGCTTGAAAAAAATAGCTTTTCTTCTAATTTTACCACTTACCACATTTCCTACATATTTTGTATCTATTCTTTTAAATAGAGAAAAGAAAGTATTAGGCTAAGGGAATACATCAATAGCTAGGTAGAATCTACCTAAACATATTAAATATGTCAAAAAGAATTTGAATCTTTGGAATATGAAAGACCTCGACTCCAGGTAAATGCTGAGCCTTGTATCTGAATGGTTTTACTACACATTATTAGCCTCTTTGAGCATCATCTATAAATCAAACAAAAGCTTAAATCTTATTCATAGAGAAATAAAGACTAATAGAAGAAAGATTTATTTTTTATTTATTTTAAATTTATTTATTTATTAAGGATTTCTTCCTCCTCCCTGCCACCGCCTCCCATTTACCTCCCCCTCCCCCGATCAAGTCCCCCTTCCTCATCAGCTCGAAGAGCAATCAGGGTTCCATGACCTGTGGGAAGTCCAAGGACCGCCCACCTCCATCCAGGTCTAGTAAGGTGAGCATCCAAACTGCCTAGGCTCCCACAAAGCCAGTACGTGCAGTAGGATCAAAAACCCATTGCTATTGTTCTTGAGTTCTCAGTAGTCCTCATTGACCGCTATGTTCAGCAAGTCTGGTTTTATCCCTGTATTTTTAAAGCCTGAAATTGTACCATTTCTTGAAAGGTGTCTTTCTCTCCTTAATGTGTGTGTGTGTGTGTGTGTGTGTGTGTGTGTGTGTGCATATGTGTATGCATGCGTGCACGTGCGTGTGTGCTCACAAGCTTTTCTTGACAATAAGCAGTTGTTAGAAATTTTAAGTTTACAATCAAGAAGGTCTCTTAGAAAAACTCTTACTGGTCACATTTAGCACTGACATAGAGAGCTCCAAGTCAAGACTTATTCCCAAGAGGGTAGAGCAATGAGAATATAGAGATTCATGTTGGATCTCCTAATTCCTAGAAAACTATGACAGCATCTTGACTATTTTGTACTAAAGTCATCTAGTTAGCTTCATATCTTTTTATAAATAAATTATTGGAAATAATTTTAGCAAAAATACAACCTTTTACTACATAGTCTAGGGAAAGTGATTCTTCTATTACATTTTTGTAATTATTAATTTTGAATTATATGCCTTTAAATTAACTTGTTCTCACAATTTGAAATTGGTAAGAGCCCATCATGATCTAAGGAGAAATCTTACTTCTCTACTAATAGAAACCATGTTGGGAATCAGTCATCAAATCTTCGTTGGTTATTCCACAATATAGTTGGACATTTGGATTCAAGACAAAGTACATATTTGCTTCTTAAATATACTGAGATCTCTATCACCATTGTCATTAACTGTTGTCTTGCTTATTGGCAACAATGAAAAGCTATAGAAATATAACTACTGAAGCTAAAGTAAGAACCGCTCAATTTTCTTGAGTGACATCAGTAGTTCCTTGTTTCATTGTTTCCTCCAGTCAGTCAAGAAAGAGACAGTACACACCCAGTTAATATCTTTTAAGAAAGTACAAAGGATTCTAGGAAAATCAGATCCATGGCCCTGAAGAGCTAATAGTCACAAGAAACTCCCTCAAAATCAGGATTCCTGAAAAATAATACTGTTGATACTTGGATTCTTTGTTGTAGGGTCATTTCTGTATCCTGAAGAATATTTCAAAGTATCTCTGTACTGTATCTTCTAAGGTTTTTATATTTTGGCAAACAAAAATATTTCCATACATTGTTAAATTTCCCCTGGTAAAATTTGTGGAGCCAAATTGCTCTGGCTGAAAATAACTAATCTATAACAAGACATTAGTATAAAACTACATTTAGTGACAGCTCCCTGAGACTGGCCTAGGCCACCCAAACTCAGAAGTGAATTCTCAAACATTTCTAGTTTCCTAAAGAATTCTATGATGAAACCTCCCAATAGAACTCCTAAGAAGTTACTTCTGCACCTTGCTAAAATTTTAACTTTCCTCAAACAACTCAAAATTTTTATTTGATTTCTGTAGCTATCACAACCAATTATGAACATAATTTTAAGGATATTGTTGCCTATAGCCTGACCTCTGAAAAAGGTAACATAGAAAGACAGCTACCTCATATTCACTTGAGAAATTGTTTTCTTTACCTATGTAATTGCACATTGACCTACACAATCCTTTACCTGTGTTCAGGAAGTTTGTCACAGTTAGATATATGTTATATCCACCTGAAACTAAAACATAACAAAGGCTTTATAAAAATCCTCCACTATTTAATATTATCTATATTTTAAGTATAACAGATTATATTTCAGCAGCCAACTCTTGCTAATAGCTAGGCAGTCTAGAATATTGGGTTGGTAAATGCTCTTAGAACATACCTATAAGAGGGAAAAGGTGTCAAATTTGGTAAATGAGTCTGTTCTAGCCAAAATGTACTGAAACAATACAAGTTTATGTACCTGGTATTTGGCAACTTTAATCCACATTCCATGTTCAGTGATGGAACTCATTATGTATAAGGGAAGTTACTATGGATGAAATTCATAAAAAGGCCTGTTGTATCCAGTTCTATCTATTTCTTTAACACTAGTGCTATCCTAAAGTATTTACTCAGCAGCGTGCAGAACCGTAGTTTCTCTCTAGCAAGTTTTAGAGGAGCACGTAAAACTCACACTCAAAAATAAATAAATAAATAAATAAAGGGGGGGGGACCAGACCTTAATATATATTTGTACCTTACAAAATGGTTAGAATAAAGGTAAGGACACTCTCAAATTTATTTAGTAGTCTATACTTCTTAATTTTAGATATAGACACAGTGTAGGGTCATAGATATGTACTTTTTAATTTAAACTCTAGGTTCTTCAAGATCACCAGTGTGATTAAGCATTTTATTTGCAGTCTCTCATACATGCAGGACACCATTTATCTCTCAGGATGACACTGGCAGTCTTATCTTGCAGTATGGTGAAGTTAATTAGGAAAAAGGTAAATTCAAAATTATATTTGAGAGAATTACCTAAGATAATTTGATTTATGATGAAGCCGGAAAATAATAATAATTGAAAATATTTTGACCAAGAACCTACTGTGACTGATATTGTGGAAAGTCTTATTTAATTAATAATTCTACAAATGTCAATCAGAGGGGTATTTCATAAGAGACACAATGCTAAGCACTAGTAATAGAGTCCTCAGCAGAGGGAGGCAGGATTATTTTTCCTAGGAGCACAAAGGCCACCGAGGGAAGTAATGAAATGATCATCTATGTAATTGCGAATTTATATTAGAGATCTGAAGGAATAATGCAAGATAACTCAGAAAACATATTTTTGGAAAAATTATCTGACACAGCTATTGGTTAAAGAAAGGGTGAATCATAATCATGAAGGTCATTAAATGAAAGAAGTGGAGGGAGCAAGGGAAGTCCCTGCTCATCAAAGGGAACACACACACACACGCAACTCTGAGACTATAAAAACTGAAGAAAGTCAGAGTCAGAGCTGGAATAATAAAATCTCAGAGACAGATATTGAGACTCAAGCCTATGATCAGAGAAGCAAAGCAGCCAAGCCACCAGATAGATATTCTACCAAGGCTTAGACAAAGGTGTGATGGTGCAATGCTTTTCACCAACCTCAGATTCCACTCTCTACTGAGTTCCTGTCTCTTCCCTTTTATCCTCCTCTCTCCATCCAGCCATGCTGCTCCTGTCTCCACCATCCTAATTCTGGGGTTAAAGGAGTGTGATCCTAAGTGCTGAGATCACCTCTGTTTGAACTCTGCTTCTCTTTTAGACAGATTTAGTCTTTGTGTAACTGAGGGTGGCCTTGAACTCACAAAGAACCATCTACCTCTGATCCCAATCCTGGGATTAAAGGTGTGTGCCACCACTGCCTGGCCTGCACAGCTGACTAGTGTGATTGTTTTGCTCTCTAATCTTCAGAGAAGTTTTATTTATTAAAACACAGACAATATACCACTATAAGAAAGGTCCAGAGAGAATATGGACCGTATGATGAGACAAGAGAGCCACATATGACCACTGGGATGTATTACAGATTGTGTATGCTGCATCTATGATTAAAGAGAAAACTATGAAGGATTTGAAGTTGAAAGTGTAGAAATGTCTGATCAGATTTCCATCGCAAGAACTTTTCTGGGACTTCAGTGTGGAAGGAGATTGAAAAAATGGAAGTGGAATGAATTATCCTCCATAGACCAAAACAGAAACTAGGCAGGAGATGAGGGTCACACTAGCCGATTACCTGAGACACAAAGGAGAAAACAGAGCTCAGGGACTGTGTCTGATATGCAGGTGGTAATACTAGCATGATTTGGGGATCAAGAAGGAGAGAAAAGTGTGAAACATGTGCTGTAGCTTCATATACATGTGTGTGCATATGTATGTATATTTAAATATATATTCCGTTGTGTATATATATGTTCATATAATATATATTCATTCATACATTTATATATATATATATTCGTGTGTGTGTGTGTGTGTGTGTCTGTGTGTGTGTGAGTGAGATGGAACCAGTCCTTACCTAAGACAGACAAAACAATGGAAAGCATCTAATTTCATAGGAAAACGGCAATAATCTTGCATGTCCCCTCTGACAAAGAATGATTGTCAAGGACATTTTGGAGGCGAGGAAACTGAGGGTTCCATGAGGGAACTACCATGAGTCTAAGTTTTTTATAAATGGTCAAACCAAGTTTAGCGCCCACAACTACAAGGTTCTAAAACTTGTGCCCTTGAGAATTTTTCTCATTTCTTTCTTTCCTTTTTTCCCTTTACAAATGAAAGTAATGAGCTATGGTTTAAGGTTCAGAGCTCTGGGAACTCAACCAATTATTTGTCTAAATTCTTGAGCAGACAAAAAAAAATTTTTCTTTAGAAGAAAAAGTATATGTGTGTGAGAAACAGTGGTAGAGTGTGTTTCCCATGCCTGGCTTTTCTTTTATGTGAAAGAAGAATGGTTTGGCATAGCCTCTTTCCTTATGAAGCTAATATAACAATGACTGGCTCCATGCATAACCCATAATAGCTACACAGAACTTTATGTCAATGTCATATTAGTCGTTTCTTGCTAAAACCTCTGATCTATGCCTGAAAGACAAATTCCCTCTACCAGTAATGGATCTGCAGGGTGGGTGAAAGAGTGTTTTTACTTTAAACAAACAGTTGGGCAAACCAACATTGAGGGCAAATATCAGATACAAATTATCTATTAAGTAGCACTGGTGTAATTACAACAGTAAATCATGACATGATTGTGGAATCCTCAGGAAGCACTAGCTAAGTATACTCTTAGTAATTGTCTTAATTCCAGCTTGTGACCCAGCTGTCCTTATAGCCCCTTCCAAAAGTGCCTTACTTTTCAAAATCCTTACTCAATGGAAGCTCCTCTTTTCTTTCAAAGCCTACTTTAAGACTCACTAATTTATTCTTATGTAGAAAACATGTCCTACCCAAAGAATTTCATTCACTACATCTTTTGATACATACGTTTTTTCTGTTTATAACAAACAGGATAAGTGCTTGCTTACATCAACCTTACATCATAGTGAGGAAAGAGAATCACTAGACTAATAAATATACAAAAATGGTAATGTGTCTGAGTACATGTGAGTTAAAAGTTAAACAAGATTAGTGCTATGTAAATGAGATCTCCATTTGTCTAATGAATTCAAGGTAAATGTTTTGATATCCAGTGTTTGAGTAGACAACCTAAGGAAACCATGTGAAAAGGATGGAGAGCTGGATAACAGAGGATGCTTTGTTCATGGAAAAGGAAAGATGGTAGAGTGATGGAAGTGTATGAAAGAGAGAGCTTAGGACTGGAAAGATAGCTCACAAGCAAGAGGACCAGAGTTGAGATAGCCAAAACCCACCTAAATGCGAGGAAAGCTTAGCAATCCAGCTGTAATTGCAGTCTCAGGCAAAAACTGTGGATACCTTTATTGCTGACTAGCCTCATTAGTGAGCTCTGGGCTTGATTGAGAGATCTTACCTCAAGAAATGCAGTGGAAAAGCAATTACAATAGAGGAAGATTCCTCATTATAACTTTGGACCTCCACATGCCCATGCACAGATGTGTACCCTCAAACAAGGAATCATGGACACACACATGCATAAATACCATCCATACATACATAATCATAAAAACAAGAAGAGAGAGAGAGAGAGAGAGAAAGAGATTTAGAGATGTGGTTGGGTGTTGAGGCAGAACTAAGTAATGAAACAATAGGAAGAACACTAGGAACCATTTGGGATTAATTGGGAAATCAATAGTGGGTATGACCTGATGTAGGTTTCGCTGCAGTGGGGAAAGAGGTAGTATCAAAGTAGGGGTGTCTATAAGAAGAAAGATGATGTAGGTTTGGTGTGCCTGGTATTAGTGAAAATCAACTGATCTTGGGTACATTTCAAAGATCTAGTATTATGTATTAATAGATACAGGTCTTGAAAGAAAGGGAAATTATGGATTATTCCAAATCTTGGAGCTGAGAATCAAAAGGATGAGATAGTCACTTACTGAGATAGAGAATATTCAGAGATCAGTGGGCTTGGGCAGAGGAATAAATTCCTTTTCAGACATATTTAAGAGTTGAGTGGCGCACGCCTTTAATCCCAGCACTCAGGAGGCAGAGGCAGGAGGATCTCTGTGAGTTTGAGACCAGCCTGGTCTACAAGAGCTAGTTCCAGGACAGGCTCCAAAACCACAGAGAAACCCTGTCTCGAAAAACCAAAAAAAAAAAAAAAAAAAAAAAAAGAGTTGAATATTAGAAGTGTACATGGGATGGCCAACAGGTAGTGAGACAGAACTGACAGTAGTTTAAGGTAGAAGTCAGGACTGAAAATATAACATTACCCCAGATGTGATATTTATAGCAATAGTTAAATGAGAAAATCTAGAAGGAAAATGAGTGTCAGAGAGCCAGGTCTTAGAACAACCTAGCAACCACAGAGTTCAGGAAGAGTGGGAACAAAGGAGACTAAAGTGGGCAGAAAATAAGAACAGAGTGCTTCCTTGTAGAATATGTGTCAAAGGATGAAGGAGTGACTAATTGTAGAAAATACTAGTAATTGCCAGAGATAAAGATTTCTAGGTCTGAGTGGTTAAAAATTTACACTTCATTTTTTTCTAAATAGTTTCTTCAGTTTATAGCGAATCTTTTTTTTTTTTTAAATTTATTTATTTATTAAGGATTTCTGCCTCGTCCCCACAACCGCTTCCCATTTCCCTCCCCCTCCCCCGATCAATTCCCCCTCCCTCATCTGCTCGAAGAGCAATCAGGGTTCCCTGACCTGTGGGAAGCCCAAGGACTGCCCACCTCTATCCAGGTCTCGTAAGGTGAGCATCCAAACTGCCTAGGCTCCCACAAAGCCAGTACGTGCAGTAGGATCAAAAACCCACTGCAATTGTTCTTGAATTCTCAGTATTCCTCATTGTCCGCTATGTTCAGCTAGTCCGGATTTATCCCATGTTTTTTCAGACCTAGGCCAGCTGGCCTTGGTGAGATCCCAATAGAACATCCCCATTGTCTTAGTGTGTGGGTGCACCCCTCGTGGTCCTGAGTTCCTTGCTCGTGCTCCGTCTCCTTCTGCTCCTGATTTGGACCTTGAGATTTCTGTCCGGTGCTCCCGTGTGGGTCTCTGTCTCTGTCTCCTTTCATCGCCTGATGAAGGTTAATATTCCTGAGGATGCCTATGTGTTTGTCTTTGGATTCACCTTCTTATTTAGCTTCTCTAGGAACATGAATTATAAGCTCAATGTCCTTTATTTATGGCTAGAAACCAAATATGAGTGAGTACATCCCATGTTCCTCTTTTTGGGTCTGGCTTACCTCACTCAGGATAGTGTTTTCTATTTCCATCCATTTGTATGCAAAATTCAAGAAGTCCTTGTTTTTTACTGCTGAGTAATACTCTAATATGTATATATTCCATACTTTCTTCATCCATTCTTCCGTTGAAGGGCATCTAGGTTGTTTCCAGGTTCTGGCTATTACAAACAATGCTGCCATGAACATAGTTGAGCATATACTTTTGTTGTATGATAGGGCCTCTCTTGGGTATATTCCCAAGAGTGGTATTGCTGGATCCAGGGGTAGGTTGATCCCGAATTTCCTGAGAAACCGAAACACTGCTTTCCAGAGTGGTTGCACAAGTTTGCATTCCCACCAGCAATGGGTGAGTGTACCCCTTTCTCCACAACCTCTCCAGCAAAGGCTATCATTGGTGTTTTTTATTTTCGCCATTCTGACAGGTGTAAGGTGGTATCTTAAAGTTGTCTTGATTTGCATTTCCCTGATCGCTAAGGAAGTTGAGCATGACCTTAAGTGTCTTTTGGCCATTTGAAGTTCTTCTGTTGAGAATTCTCTGTTCAGATCAGTGCCCCACTTTATAATTGGGTTGATTAGCCTTTTACGGTCTAGTTTCTTGAGTTCTTTATATATTTTGGAGATCAAACCTTTGTCAGTTGCAGGGTTGGTGAAGATCTTCTCCCAGTCAGTGGGTTGGTTCTTGGAGAAAATCAACAAGATCGACAAACCCCTATCCAAACTAATTAAACGACAGAGAGAGAACACGCAAATAAATAAGATCAGAAATGAAAAGGGGGACATAACCACAGACACAGAGGAAATTCAGAGAATCATTAGATCTTACTACAAAAGCCTGTATGCCACAAAACTGGAAAATACAAAAGAAATGGACATTTTTTTAAATAAGTACCACATACCAAAGCTAAACCAAGACCAGGTGAATGATCTAAATAGACCGGTTTCTCGCGAAGAATTAGAAATGGTTATCAAAAATCTCCCTTCGAAAAAAAGCCCAGGACCAGATGGTTTCAATGCAGAATTCTACCAGAACTTCCAAGAAGAACTAATACCTATACTCCTTAATGTATTTCACAATATAGAATCAGAAGAGTCATTGCCAAATTCCTTTTATGAAGCTACAGTTACCCTGATACCAAAACCACAAAACGACCCAACCAAGAAAGAGAATTACAGACCGATCTCACTCATGAACATCGAGGCAAAAATTTTCAATAAAATACTGGCAAACCGAATCCAAGAACACATAAGAAAAATTATCCATTATGATCAAGTAGGCTTCATCCCAGAGATGCAGGGCTGGTTCAACATACGCAAATCTATCAATGTAATCCACCATATAAATAAACTGAAAAAAAAAAACCATATGATCATTTCACTAGATGCTGAAAAAGCATTCGACAAAATTCAACACCCCTTTATGATAAAGGTCTTGGAGAGAATAGGGATACAAGGGTCCTACCTAAATATAATAAAAGCTATTTACAGCAAGCCAACAGCTAACATTAAATTAAATGGAGAAAAACTCAAAGCCATCCCACTAAAATCAGGAACACGACAAGGATGTCCACTCTCTCCATACCTCTTCAATATAGTGCTTGAAATTCTAGCAATAGCAATAAGACAACATAAGGAGATCAAGGGGATTCGTATTGGAAAGGAAGAAGTTAAGCTTTCATTATTTGCAGATGATATGATAGTGTACATAAGCGACCCCAAAAATTCTACCAAAGAACTCCTACAGCTGATAAACAGCTTTAGTAATGTGGCAGGATACAAGATCAACTCCAAAAAATCAGTTGCGTTCCTATACACTAAGGATAAGGAAGCAGAGAGGGAAATCAGAGAAGCATCACCTTTCACGATAGCCACAAATAGCATAAAATACCTTGGGGTAACCCTGACCAAGGAAGTGAAAGATCTACTTGACAAGAACTATAAGTCTTTGAAGAAAGAAATTGAAGAAGACACCAGAAAATGGAAAGACCTCCCTTGCTCTTGGATTGGGAGGATCAACATAGTAAAAATGGCAATTCTACCAAAAGCAATCTATAGATTCAATGCAATCCCCATCAAAATCCCATCAAAATTCTTCACAGATCTGGAGAAGACAATAATTAACTTTATATGGAAAAACAAAAAACCCAGGATAGCCAAAACAATCTTATACAATAAAGGATTGTCTGGAGGCATTACCATCCCTGACTTCAAACTCTATTACAGAGCTACAGTATTGAAAACAGCTTGGTATTGGCATAAAAACAGAGAAGTCGACCAATGGAATCGAATAGAAGACCCTGACATTAACCCACAAACCTATGAACACCTGATCTTCGATAAAGGAGCTAAAAGTATACAATGGAAAAAAGAGAGCATCTTCAACAAATGGTGCTGGCAAAACTGGATGTCAATCTGTAGACGAATGAAAATAGATCCATATCTATCACCATGCACAAAACTCAAATCCAAATGGATTAAAGACCTCAATATCAGTCCGAACACACTGAACCTGATAGAGGAGAAAGTGGGAAGTACTCTACAGCAAATGGGCACAGGAGACCACTTCCTATGTATAACCCCAGCAGCACAGACACTAAGGGCATCATTGAATAAATGGGACTTCCTGAGGCTGAGAAGCTTCTGTAAAGCAAAGGACACTGTCACTAAGACAAAAAGACAACCCACTGACTGGGAGAAGATCTTCATCATCATAGCGAATCTTTTCTACTGTTCATACATGGCAGTTTGCGAGACAGATTTTATCCACAAATATATTTTGTTTGGTCACTAGATTTTGAAAACATGCTGAATTGTTATAGCTTTTGCCTGCCATGTTTTGTTCAGAGCAGGTGTGTACTTCTGAATCTACTGAGCATTTATGAAAAGAATGCCAACCACACATACATACAGAGACAAAAACAGTAACGGTTATTATTTTTCTGAAGATTATCTCTTCAGCTATCATGTAAGATATTCAACAGCAGATCCAATATTATCCATTATACTTAGATCTATATCTGTAACAAGGAGAATTTTGGCCTACAAGATTACTCCCTGCAATATTTCCTGCTTGTTGCAAATGGTATTTCTTCAGCAAGCCAAAGCAAATTTTCAAGTGCAATACATATTAATTGTTTGACCTGAAAACAGGGATAGTATTTAACATTATAAGGGTAGGCCCAAGACAATCCTGTGGGACACACACACACACACACACACACACACAAAAAAAAAAAACAAGAAAAGGGTTAGAAAAGACTGTGGAGAGACTCTAAGAATGGAGGGGATAGCCTCTTAGTATTTTACACATGCACAAGACTCTACGTTAGAAACAAACACGTTAGACCCAAGATCACAGGAAACTGAATTCCCAGCAACCTGAATGAACTTGACAGGAGATTCTTCTTTCTGAATGGATTATAGGCTTGGAGACCCTATGCTGAGGACACAGACATGGTACTCCTGATTTCTGATATCCAGGATCACCATGAAATAATATACAAATGTTTAAGCCACTGAGCATATGAAAATATCCTATGATAATTACATCAATGAATAATTAATGTTATATAATTAATGTAATTAATTATATATTGACATAATAATTATGACTTCTCCTGATCAGACTAAATGCTTACGAACACAGTATCCAATTTTTCTATCCTCAAAATAAACTTCTCAGTAGCTAATGAATGAGGTCACTGCAATGCTTAAATTATCACATGGTTTTCAATTGTTGTTGGTTTAAATGATGACTAGTTCCAAAGTACAGCATAATCAATCCTTCCTCTCCCCCATAGTTGACTCAGTTTCATTGACCATCCTGAGCACTTCCTGCAGGAGTTCAAACCATAGAGGCCTCATCTTTACCTTCCATTTGAAAGGTGCTCAGACTTTTTCTAAGGACTTTGTACATGCTCCCTTTAGTGTCTAGTAAATTCCAGTTACTGAAGTCACAACTTCCTAAGATAAGATTTCTTGGCATCTCTGATCAACTCAAATAATCTTTTATGTATATGTATGCATGTAAGTATGTATGCATACACTAATGTTTGAGGGCACAACGTATGGAGGGGTATATGTAGTAATGTGCACACATGTTGAAGTGGGAGAATGACTGTGAGGATTCCTCTCAAAAATATTGTCCATGTACTTGGAGTCAGGGTCTCATTGACTTAGATCTTACCAACTAGGCTAGACTGGCTGGTCTTGGAGTCTTGGGGACCTTCAGTCGCTAGCTTCTTCATGCTAATATTACAAGTCAGTGCTAACATGCCAGTACTTTTATGTGGGTTCTGAACAACTCACTAACTAAGCTATACCCCTTAAAACCTTTTGTAAAGACATGATAGTATCACTTCTACAATCATCTAATTTATATATATATATATATATATATATATATATATATATATATATGTCACTTTTCTGAAAGTTCAAAGATGTCACAGGCTACATTTATTTTTCTATCTAATACATCTCCAGTGCCTAGCAATATGTCTGGCACATCATGACTGTCAAAAATGAACCTTTAAAGCCGGGCGGTGGTGGCTCACGCCTTTAATCCCAGCACTCAGGAGGCAGAGGCAGGCGGATCTCTGTGAGTTCGAGGCCAGCCTGGTCTACAAGAGCTAGTTCCAGGACAGGAACCAAAAGCTACGGAGAAACCCTGTCTCGAAAAATCAAAAAAAAAAAAAAATGAACCTTTAAATTTATGTCTATCTAATTGTCAGAAGAAAAATATATCATACTTTCAAGATTTTTATGTTCTAATCCATGAGACTTATAAATACATTGTAATACCTGACAATGTGGAAAAAATCTTGCAGATAAAACTAAGGCTAGTTATCAGTTAATCTTGAAATTAAATTTTTTGATTATTTGTTCTATTTAATCATAACACTTTCAAAAAGAAGGAGGAGTGGAAGAGGAGAAAAATGAATCAATAAGAAGAAAACACAACTGAGGAAAAAAGTTACCAAGAGATTCAATATTGCTCATTGTGAGGATAGTCGTTGAGTCAAGGATGAAGGCAGCTTCTTGAAGCTAGAAAACCAAGAAAACAAATTCTTACCTAAACCCCCAGAAGGAGCAAGAAGCTTTATTGTACTCCCCTACAAACTATAAAACTATAAGACAAGCTATAGCCACCTAAGGAGTTCTTAGATAATAAATGTGTGTTGTTTAAGCCTTTAAGTTTGTAGTAAAGTTGTTAGAGCACCAACAGGAAATCAACACAACAATTAGACCATGACTTTCCCCATAGAAATTCAAAGCATTTTTATGACTTCGTCTCAAGAAATATTCATTGAGAAAACTAAATTGTTAACAAGCTAATGCATTGAGCTAGCTAGGAAAATCCTTTAAAGATGCTGCTCCTCACTTCTCGATCATATTATAGATGTTTAAAAACGAAACCCAAAGATTGAAAGCAACTAGCAAAAAAAAAAAAAAAAGACATATATCGCTAGTGGGAAAGCCTCCAGGGGACCACCTATGCTGTGAGATAGTGAGAGAGAAGTAATGAGGAGAGTAAGCAAGACAGCTTTGCATAATCTGGTATCCATACAGCGATCACAGGCAGCAATGTGAAGCAAAGCATTTTTCTGCCTCAGAGACCAAAAGGCTAGGAGGTCTTTCTCCATGTTTTTCCAAGAAATACTAAATAACAAATACAATAACAAGTAACAGATTGCCTGCAAGAGGAGGAAAAGTACACTTTGAGTAGGATTTGCCACATGGGATTAGTGACTGTCTCATTAGCTGCTGCTTGAATTAAAAAAAAAAAAAAAAAAAAAAAAACAACTGCTCACATTATATAAATAGATCCCTTTGCTCTTTGGAACCAAAATTATGTGTGTTTAGGTTGTAAAATAAAATACTGGCACGCAAGAGAACTAGCTATTATCCTAACAAATATTGGTAGTTGCTTTTGTATCATAATAGAGTAGCCTTTGGTTCATGTCAATAGTGCAACATGCTTTTGGCAACAGTTTATTTAAAGTTGTACTGTTAGGGGCTTAATTTCCTGCCCTCTGTTACCTGTTAGATCTGGACTATTTTAAGTAGGCAAATAACAAGCTAATGCAGGGCATCAGCTTGGTCTGAGAAAATGGCAGTATAATGAGCACACGAGTAATTTGCACAAAAATCAATGGCTTTGCTTTTAGCCCTAGACTTTGTCTGGAAACTGTCGAAAGAAGGGAGAAGGACTGGAAGTTCCAAATTGGAGAGCTCTGCGTGAAGGCAGCCAGTTGCTGTGGTGTAATGGACGTTCTCGGCTTGTTGTTGGATTTGTTTTTCTGTGAAATGACTAACATTTTTAAACTTGAACCAAACTGGAATAGAATACACAGCCTTGCCCTGACACAGGTATTTGCAAGCCTCGTTAATAGCGGCAGCACTGGTGCTGGTTAATAGAAAGAGCCGGGAAGTGCAAATTGTTATTAAAGAGACAGTGTACAAATTGGGAGACGATGACTAATAGTAACATATTGTTCTGGGATGTCATCCCCCAAGCAAGGCAAAAAATATCTGTCACCCATTGAGCCATCCTTTATTGAGCACTTAATCTGTTCTCAACAGTCTCCAAACTGAGGACGGAAGACAAGCAGGTGGCCGTCACACTTGCAAGAACAACCAATTCTAATGGCTAATGTTTATCAAGAGCTCACTAGATGCCAGGAAGTGTTACCTGGATTACTCATCCTCCTCAGCCCCACACTGCAATGTGTAAATTTCCATTGCCATTTGCAAGAGTCATGGAAAAGTAGCTAAGAACTTACAGATCTAAATAAAGGCCACACAAGGAGTCTGGGTGATGCCATAGCAGGCTCTCTTTCCACTCAGTCATGTCCCTTCTGAAATGACACAACATGTTGTCACCAGCCACTGAAAGAGGGGAGTTATTACGAAGCAAACCACACACTAAGATGATCAAGATTGGTCTCATGGGCAAACCTGTTTTCTGTCTTTAGGAAGGGGCAGATCTTAGGGGTCTGGTGCTGAGAATTATAACCAAGACTCTCTGGCTTCTGCCTCAGCTCCTCCAGGTGGGAAAGTTATATGACACTCTTACACGTTTATGTCTTTGTTACCTCTCCCAGGAGTCATTAGGTGGGTATTCGTGTACAGCCCCTCCAGCTCCTTTATAGGGTTGATTTTAGGTGCTACTCTCAGAACACCATGGACAACACCTTGTCCACAACTTACACAATATGAATGTAGGTTATTATCAATATCCATTAAAGCATGAGGGGAAAACTTTGACAAAAAATGTCTGATAGGTAACATCAAACGAATAAAACTAAACCCATGTAAGAGACTTCTCAAATCTCTTCCTTTGTGTTATCATCATTGAGCATGTGCCTAAGCACATAGAATGTTGGGATATTAACTCCGTCTGTGTAAATTATTGGGCCTGTCCCCAAAGAGCTTTCAAATATGTATGTGTTCATTGATTGCTGAGGTTGAATTAGGACAGACAGGTTTGTATTTGATCTCCAGGGAATCACTTAAGCCCCCCAAACTGAGTCTTCACATTCATGCTACAGAATGGTTAGCTCCATCCCTTCATCCTGACACTGTTTAGGGGAATAACCAGCTCTCTTTCTCCAACAATATAGCTCAGTCAACCAAAATGTCCACCTTGGGAATGACAACAAGTAGCAGGCCACAGGAGCTTGTTCCTTTCTTCTTTCAGCTTAGTTCTCTGATATACAGCATCCTGAGATATCCAGATATTCCAAACACATATTTTATTGCTTTATATCTTATGCCATCTCTGAAGTTTCCAGTTTTCTGCATTGTTCTTCTGCTCCTCAACGGGTCGTACTTCCCATCTCAGGTTAAACAGACTTTTTATGTGGAGGCATCTGTGGTTTTTATAAGGGTTCCCAAGATCTTGAAACATAAAAATGAATCCTAAGCTGTGTAATAGCTCATGCCTGCAATCTTAACACTTGCGAAGTAGATGCAAGACAATTAGGACTAGTTTCAGCTTCATCATGTGCTCAGAAGCGGCCTGTGCTACATGACGGCCTGTCTCAAAACTAAATACGTAGATAAAATAAATGAAAAGAAACACTATCTGTCATGAGAGCAGTTACTGTGTTAATTAGCTGTTTACGTCCGTCACTTTCCACTGAACTCTATTCCAGGCCATGGATTTAGCTCTTGGCTTTGCCCTTCTCGAATTTTGTTATTACAGGATTCAGCCTTGTCACTTGGGCAAAATTGTTCTCAGCAAATCAACAAATAATTGCCAGAATGATTTTCCTCCTTCTAACTCAGTTCTCTGAGGCATACAGAGGAAGTCTTCAAGAACACAGTAGAGGAAACAGCACCAATCTTGACTTGGATAACTGAATTCTTAATTACAAATCTCTTTTATATTTCCTTTTCATCTCCTAAACTGTGTCATCCACAACATGACTACTCAGAAGATAACCACTGAAAACTTGAATTATATTGTCTGTCCTACAGTTGGTATCGGTGAAGATAAAATTTTTCTCTGCTGAGAAACAAGAGTTACAGGATGGCATACAAATGTACAGATGGGAGAGAAACTATTAGAAAAAGGCTTTGGGGATCCATAAAAAAAGCAGGATTAATTCAGAATAGAAAAAGGAAATTACCCTAAAGGGTAAGAGCGAAAAAGCAGCATGAGTGTTTCTTATATGAAATCAGAATATCCTACAAAAGGATTTAGGGAGCAATAAAAAATCTGTGCTTATATTTTATTACTTTACAATCCTCCTTCATCTTTGATCATAACAAGAATGTGATCTATAGCCACTATTTACCTCACTCATTCATGTAGGATTTCCTGTCGAAGAGAAACAGCAGTCATGAGCCAAAGCACACGAGTTTATGCCTCAATGAAGCCATAAGTGAATGTTAAAATATTCACATCCAGAAAGGAGAGGAGGAAATCCTTTTCAGGCTTCTCTGGCTTCTCAAGACTTCACAGTGGTCTGAAATTAAGACTATACTTCACTCTTCTTGAGCAGGCTGGCCTTAGGTATATTGCAAGACAGGCTTTCTGTGAGATGAAAGATGATCTCCTTCCCAAAACCATAGGAAAGCAAAAGAGGATGGATATTAATAAACATTTATTCATTTATTTATTTAATAGTTCTTAAGAGTTTCCTAAGTATAAGCAAGTATACCACTTAGAAAAAATAAGAAATGTAAAACTTACAAAGATAAAATATAAAAATAAAATTAAATATATAAAGATGTTTATAGATTTCTATACATAAAATATATAGTAAATAACTAGTATTAATGCGATAGTGTTAAGAACTTTATAGAAAATGTGTTAAATTTGTCATATCCCTTGAATGGTATTTATTTTTTTCATTATTATGGTTAAAGTAACTCAGCAAAATAAAATAATGTCCCAATACCATATATTGTGGCAAAACTTAGAATTTTAATTCAGGAATGCCATAAGATTTGTGGAAAAAATAATGCTGAGCCTGGCCTTGATATATGAACAAGTATGTTCATCTGCTTATACTAGGCTATTTCAGAGGAACAAACAATCTTAACAAAATTTTCTTTTTCTTTTTCTTTTTATCTACTTCAGTTCAGCTACACTCATCTTTATCCTGCAACGAGATCAACAGGCTATGCCCAATATGAACCAGATCTATCTCATAACGGATGATGAAGAATTGTGACCAAATTACCCAATTCCTCTCAGAAGCAGCTTCAGGGGCGTTGGTTCACCTGTAATCCCAGCCCTTGAGCATCAGAGGCACCGGTATCAGGAATTGCACATCAAATTAGGCTATATAATTAATCTGAGTCTCAACCTGAGCTATATGAGACCTGAACTTAAAACAACAAAACCTCACCTCACCCCACCCCATTGACACTATCAGTCAAAATGAGTGTTCTTGCAATGATAATGAAGGTAAGAGACAGAAGTCCCTAGGAATTCTATTACAAGGTTCAGACACACAAACTGGAGGATGCTCTAAACACGGGGAATAACTTGACTTCAGTTAAAAGTAACTGGTGTGCATTTGGACAGTGCAATTGTCAAGTCAACACAGAACATTAAGGGGTTCAGAAAAGGATCACAATTTAGCAACATGAGGAGGCTGATCTGATGGTTTGTTTGAGAGAGAGGAAGTTGAATAAAAGGGTTAGAGAAAAGAGAAACTGACTCAGGCTTGCAAAAAAAAAATAGGAAATTGCTCCTCCCCTACTGTGCGCCTAAATGTCTGGCAATAGTACCTATACAATTGAGACAGTGACAGCAGCCACCACCGTCGAGTCTCCCATCTACTCTCAGGACTCTGAGCTGGCTGGGCATTGAAAGCCACCCGTGTATGGAAGCTCAGAGCCCTCAGGTCTGTGTAAATTGGCCACTCGCTGTCTATAGCATTGAAGTAAGAAAGGCAATTCTTCTATTAACACCCTTCTTTCTCTAAAGCAATCTATACATCTGACGTGATTCTCCCCTTGGAGGGCAACTGAACCCCTGACGGGTTGGAATTGCCTCAAGATTACTGCCTGAGTTTAAACCTGGGATCAAGAATAAATCACAGCAATTTACTCTAATTTTTATAATGACCTGCTATTTCCAAGGAGACTTCAGGTAAGCTACCCAGTACAGCAGAAATGCAGCGACAACTGACTGTAGTCAGATAGATGATGTTGTCTACCTGGTGAGTGACAACTGGGACAAACTTCCGCTGATCATGACTCCTGTGTCAAAATCGGGACCGTTTCTTTTTAAGTTCCTTTGAAATCTTAGGTATGTTTTAATTTTGTTACATTAAGAAACGAATATTATAGACCTTTAGAAAACTAGTTGTCCTATTGGAGGTCCTGTTGCCTCATCTGAAGATCACAGACAAACACTTGAGGCTACATAACCTTAGTGTCATTTTCTCTTTCTTGGTTACTTGAGATAGAAGACTCCTAAGTGCATGCCTTGAGGAGAAAGAGCTTAAAAAAAAAAATCGGTCTCATCAAATCTTTGTTTGATCAAACAAAAATAGAAACAATTTAATATAAACTAACTAGGCAAAGAATACAATAATAAAGAAAAGAAAGTGCCTGCACTTTTTACACCCACTTCCTAAATCTACAGGACGTTATATTAAATAAATTAGGGGTATTAAAAATCATTGAAGGAAACTTTCCCCACTCTAGGACATCTCTGAAGTTTACTGAACAAGCAAAGAATCTTCCAATGAAATGACTCTTAATCTAAACAAGCTGTACCCACAGGGCACTACTCAAAACATACAGCCTTCAGAAACACAATTCCACAACCCTGGCTTGTAGCAGTTCTTGAGAACATATTTTTAAGCTTCCTCAGCAAAGGCAGGGCCAATGAATTTCAAACATCTCCCCTTATGTCCCTAGTCTGGGAGACAAGGCAAACCAAATCAAGGAGGATGTCTTGCATGCCTGCGCTTCCTCCATCAGGGAGCGTGCTTGTGTTTGCTTGCATAGCATTTCCCATGAAGAAGAATTCTGCATCTGTCACATGTCCATCACTGTGTTCTCCCTTTCTATGTATTATATTGTGCATATCTGTGAAATATGTCTCTTGAAGAAAGGGTCCTAGTGTTTGGCAGGAGAATGAAATGGTTTGAAAACCATTGCTTCTCCCAGGAGAGGAGAAAGCAGCAGGATCTACATCTGCCCTAGAGCTGTGGTTGGCCTGGAGGAGCAGGGCAGGATGAGAGTATAAAAGGATCCTTAGGAAGAAAGCTGTGAGAATCCAGAAAGAAATCCAACTCTCCACTGTGTCCCCTTCTCTGCTCACACGCAGCACCTGGGAAGAGCTGAGAAGGGTCCTGATTTTCTGCTGCTTGTCACAGGTAAGCAGCGAGGCTTGTCATGCTCCTTAATAGCAGCACTTTAAGGAAGTGTTGTCATTTCTATGTCACTCTCATTTCTCTCTCCTCTATTATCTTTTCAAAATCATATTACAAAATATTATGAGCTTCCTGTATCAGACACTTTGGGTCTTAGTCACTCAATTATTAAAATTGTATGATTTTTTTTTTAAATTGCCATTATGTGTGGGCTGTCTTTACCGAAGCGACAAAGAAATTGAGTTAACCCAAATGGTGCTCTGATTGCAGGATCAGAACATGGAAAATTATAATGTCGTAGAGGGGGAAAAAAAACAAATAGCTATTTCACATCGGTGCCAATAAAATTCTGGGAAACTCACCATGACACCATTGTGTTAGACAGAGCAGAGCAAATGCTTCCAATGGACTGCTACACTGGATAGCAGGGAAAACAAACCTATTTGGGGCTGGTCGTTTTATACCAGGTTACTCATCTGTAGTAAATGAGGCGCTCTGGTAATACGACATGTCTCTTGTTATACAAGTGTGGTTCTGAGCTGCTGTCAGCTGCTGTTCACTTTATCTGCACTCATCATCATGTGTTCTCCACAGAACTGCTATAGGCATTTGCCTTATCACCATGTCATGGGCACGCTGCCCCTCAGAGGACAATTAAGGCGGAACTGCATGGACATTAGGAAGGACAAGTGTGTTCTGTAGAGCACAGTGGACCCATGACTTGATGAGTTATGGGAAAAATCAACTTGAATATGAGATAGAATTCAGAGGTATCTGACTACCCCCATTCTCTTCAAAGAAGCAAAGCAACAACCCCAATCTCTGAAATGTAACTTCCAATCAGTTTTGAGCTGGCTTTCAGGCTCTGTCTTCCCCACTCAATTCCAGGGCTCATCATCTTGTTTTCTGCTCCCAACTAGTTAACCGCATGACCCCTGTCCTCCTCACTTTGAAGATATACAGTAATGATCCTGATCCATTATGAGAAAGGAAGCTCAGATTGTAAACTGGTTGCTGTATCAAATTGTTACTGTTTGGATATTTTCACACTGTCTGGCTCATCTATAGGCTTTGACTTCTTGTGTGTCACATAATATCCTGTCTTAAGCATTGTAGCCTAACACACCTGGATTCTGACGGGGGCTAACTCTCATCTTCAAAGCTTTGAAATTATAAAAAACTTTATAAAGCTGACATTTTTTACCTTGAAGACATTTATCAAAAATCATTTAACTAGACTAAAAGTTGAGATGTACTCCTGAGCCCAAGTGGGTGGCGACAGTTGGAAGAATGGGGCGATCCATAAGTCTGGTGAGAAGACTCCTATTTTGTGCCTTTAAGATTCTAGTTTAGGAGGCCGAGATTTTGACTCCTTTTGTTAGGATGAAAATATTGTAACATCTTATTCAGGTACTTACGCTTCTCTTGAAACTTATACAAGATCTCACTTAGACTTGTTGCTTGTAGAAGAATTCTTATGTTCTCTCAGAAAGGAAATGGAAAATACATAGGACAATCAAGGACTGGATTCCTGAAGGGGGAGAGAGAGAAAGAGCAGAGTGAGGATTTATCTTTTTTCTTCCTAGTGGTCAGGAGTTTACAAAAGAAGCTTGTGGCCTGGAGTCCAAGGGCACATGTTTTACCCACAGGAGTTCTAGATTTTCAAATCCAGTCAAGCCCATAGCCTAGCAAGGGACAACATAACAAAAGACCTACCCAGGCCACACTGGGCCACCTACCTACCTGTATGCTGCTGTCTCAGCTTCCTTCTCAGGTTCTCATCCCACCCCCCACCCCCGCCCAGTCACTGATCCTTTGACCAGTACTGTTTCAAAGATGGGAGGGACTTCAATTTCAGCTTCTTCCTGCGGTGGAAGTGCCTCTGTTACAGGGATTATACACATTTTAACCACCTGAAACTCAGTTTTTTTGGAAGGACTTGGATTCTCAGCTTTGTGTTCAGATCATGGCTGTGCTTTCTGAAAGGGGACCACTCCAAACTCTCCATGCATCCACCTTATATCCACTACTAACCGACTCCCCACAGAAGTCCCCGAATTCTGGCTCCTGGACTGTGCCCCTCTCAAGAATATATTTGCCTGTAATGATTCACTTATCTTATGTGCTTTAAAGATTAAAACATTCCACAGGAAATTTTAGGGAAGTTCCCTTTCTTAAAGCAAGGAAGTACAGAAACATCAAATACTACTAAATTATACTTTTGTGTATTAGCCTAAAACTGAATATAGATTTTTAAAAAATCAGTCAGGTGAACTGGCTTCACTAGCTTTGTACCCCAATACTCTACCTATAGGAAGACATAAGGAGTATCTGAGATTTTGAATTAGTATACTTGGTTCACTTTGGCCACACAAAGCATATGAGTTTGTAATCATGTTGGCTCATATGGTAGGTATAAGATGTATAGGATGTATCAGGATAGGAGCTGACTCTAGACTCCATATAAAATAGAATAGGCTTCTGAGAGCTATGCTAAAGTCTCGTTATCACACATCAGGAGTAGGAATTCTTTTATTTATTACATCTGAGTATTGTTGCTCTGAGTATTTTTGAGTATTGGGACACACTGACATCATGAAGAAACTGAAGTTGAAGTTCTTCTGGATTTTGGGAAGAGAAATGGGAAGAAGGAAGGAAGGTGAATGACATAGAGGGGTGGGAATCTGAAGAGGAAGGTGTGAAAATACAGGTGACAGTCATCTAGAGATTAGTGTTTTGATGCCCTCACGTTCCAATTGTACTTATTACGTCTAGGCCAGCTGCAGTGTTCCATGATGTAAGATTGCGTGTGAGTCGTTGCTTACTCAGCCTAGTGATTGTGAACTCACAACATGGCCAAGACGATCATTTAATGGTAAAGGATACGATAACAGGACCAGGTCGTCTCATCCACCCACAGCACGCTTGGTGTCAGCTTGCCGGAATTCTGTTTCCGATACCACCATCTGTTCAGCACCACGTCTGATACAGCCTTGAGGTTTGGGGAGCACATTTCAGTGCCAGAGAGATTTTTTTTTTTCCTTTTAGTGTTCTCAAGAGGCTGTTCCTTGGGTCATTTTATTTTCAGGATGCACAGGAAATGTTTGTCTTACTCATTTGAAATAAATGCAATTGACCTTTTAAACACAGACCCCGAGTGATTTAGTGAAGAGAGGGAGAAATGGCTCAACCTAATGTTGTTAGGATGAATAACAATGGCAACTTTTCTGGAAGCCCTTCAGCTAATGAAAGCAGAATGTCCCCACTAATGGTTATGAAAAGACTGCCTATCCAGAGGTGTGAGGATGGAAGCATCAGTGAGGAGGATTCAGATCCTGCATCCCAGAGTGAGACCATGAGGGAAGCATGACATCGCTAAGCAACGCGGTGTAGTGAAACACATTTTTACTGTCTCACTGTGGGTTAGTAAGCAGGAAATAACACTCAAGGAAAGCCAGGGGAAAAAACTGAGGAAATTATTCATTTTAATAGGATAGATGGAGGAAACAAAGGAAAATGTACAAATTAGTCATAGCCAGTTTCTCAGGTTATGAGATGTGGATTCTAGAAACGATTTCCATAAAGCCATACAATTCTAGAAAATCTTAACCATTTATTTCACTAAATCAAAGACTCCTTTAGAAATATATAAGATTCTAATAAAACATTATATATATATATATGTATATATATATATATGATCATGGTAAAGCAAATTATATCATTTTATACATGAACATGGTTCAGAGAGATGAGTTAAAGTACCCAAGAGCTAGATACTGCAAATAGAAACTTCCAGAATCTGAAGATACTCCTGTGTGGCTAGAGCTCATGTTTCCCCCACTGTTCCTGGTTAGGGTTCTTTTACCTACAAATAAGTAATGTATTGCTTCATTTCAATGTTTCCAACACAGCAACAGATCTTGCTCAGGAAAACACATATGTGTCAATAGCCATTCACTAATCCGGCAGAGAGACAGCACCTCACCTCTCCCCAGCACGAGTCTAAGTACAGTCACTACTGCGCTGCAAGAACTCCTTGCCCTCTCAGATCTCACATTCAAGTAGCATTTGGGTGGTTAGCAATAAATAAGTGAAGAATAGATTCTATTACTTTAGGTCAAAATGAGTGTTATTGGGGAAGATATGGCAGAATAAAGGGAGCAGAAGGGAGCAGAGTGAGAGGAAGTAGGCAGAGCCAATTGGTCAGTTTCTCTCATAAGCATGTACACTAAGGTCTGGGGATCTATTTCTGTTTCTCTGCTTTTTTTTTTTTTTTTTTTTTTTTTTTTTTTACGAATTTAGTCCTTCTTTTGGTGTTTGCTTGAAAGTGCTTGATTTTGTTCTGCAAATGCAACCCCCCATGAACATCCTGATCCTATAGTGCTAAATTCCTGGAGAGGACCTGCCCCTCTTGGATCAGAACCTTCTAATTAGTGCCACACCATCCTTCCTAACAAATCACGTAAATTCTCCACATACTCCTGATCTATGAGATATGCGAACCTGGTCCTGATGTTCTGCATAGCCTCTATACATAGCCCCTCCTTCCTAATGACATCATGGCACTTAGAAGAAAGCACACCTTCTGCAGAAAGGTAAAATAAATGACCTGGCTTCTAGCATCACCCAACTCTTGTCATGAACATCCTTTCCCCCCTTGTCCTCTACCTACTATTAGCCGTTGCTACAACAAGGGGTCCATCATGATGGTGGGAGTAATTGAGCCTGATTCAGATTACTTCTCTTAAACACCTCCATATTAATTTTCTGACTTCTCAAAAATAAAAAGAATTTCATAGAATTTAATTCCATATATATATATATATATATATATTTTACTTGAAGGCATAATTAGGTCTTTCCAAATTTACACCTCCTGTCCCTAGTCACATAGTACCCTTGGCGTCAAACTTGCAGTGGAGATGAAGATATTCTTAAATGACTGATTCTCTCTTCTCCACCTTCCCAATGTTGAGATGATCGGTATTCACCACCAGTTGTGTCCTACTGACTCACAGCAAGTACTCTTTCCCACTGAGCAACCTCCCCAGCTCTGTTTGGTTTGTTTACACTTTTTCTTTCTGGCTCAGCTATCGCCCATCTCTTCCAAATCTGCTTTGATTCCACTGGAACAGGAGCCCCTCTCTGCCTCTCACACAGTGCAGTTCCTTTTCCAATTTTTCCTGTAACTTTCTCTTTCGTCTGAGCTCAATCTATTACACAGGGTAATGAAATCCGCTGCGAAGGTGGAGTACCAATCCATCCCCATTGAGAAATGCTGAATTGTGATATGAGTCCCTAGGATTCTGGATTGTGACTCCGGGTTGCTCTCCCCATCTGGTTTATGTGTCATCTTCTTAGAATTCTTTATTGCAGTCTCTGAATCTAAATAGAAGACTAGAGGCAACGTCTCTACTCTTCACCGTGCAATGCCTGTAGCTTAACAGTGACTCCTGTCAATGTCCATTCATTAAGAAATATGTTTATATGACCTCACCTCAGTAGAGAAAAGCCATATAATACAAAAAAGAAAGAAAAAAAGAAAAGAAAAAACAAACAAACAGTGGGTTCGGGAAACAAGGAGAGATGTACTTCATGAGTACATAGTCAGTTTCTGCCACAGTCTCAGCTACCAGTTCCGTTAGCACTCCTCAAAGACATACAGTAGTGATTAAACAGAACATGCTCAGTATTTCAGTATTAACCCATAAACAGGAAAGACTGGCACACTGAGAAGACTGTGTTGTCAATTATTTTTTTTTTTGGTGTGTGTGTGTGTTTGTTGTGACAACAGCAATGCCACGCTAATGTTTCTGATGCTTCCACATAAACAGAAAAGAAGATACAGATAATAGCTAAGGTTATGAAAAGACGCTGTGCAAAAATGGCCATACGAGTCACCACATTTAAATTTTTAATTGAAAAGATCATGTTTCCTGGAAACAACCTAGGTGCCCCTCAACCAACGAATGGATAAAGAAAATGTGGTACATTTACACAATGAAATACTACTCAGCAGCAGAAAAAAAAAAAACTAATGATATTTTGAAATTTGAAATGTCCCCTGACTGCAAGATTTTTGGTCCTGTGTCTTCTCATAGTGATTGAAATATGTGTATTAATGTCAATTCCCTTTTTATATTGTCTGTATCCAACCTCATGTTGTCTATATTTCTGTAGGTTTCTAAAATACCCTAACATCAAAAACAAATTATTTTTTCTATAAAAGCTAAACAGTAGATCCAAGCTCTATACTGAGGCAGAAGAAAATGGAACTCCAGTCCTGCCTGAACTGTATAATGACAACAGGTAAAATAAAGACTGATAAATACATTGACTTACTCTTTGGCAAGAAAAAAAAATGAGGAAATTTTAAAAACTGTTTGAGAAGGTAGTGGCAGCACTATGTGCCAAAAATCTGTGGAAGTAACTAATGCAGCAAGGAAGAGGGAAATGTGCAGTTCTGAATACTTAATCAGGAAACAAAAAGAAAGAGGCATGATGTTAAAAATAGATGGCATATACTCTTGAAAGGGGTCACAACCTTGGTTTGGAGAATACAGGAAATACAGGATACTGGAAAGACAGCAACATGTGTGGTCTAAGTCAAGAGAACACTGGGACATAGCTGGCCAGACAGCTTCTTGCTTAAAAGAGCTACTTGCCAAAGGACAGTGATGCCCACCAGAAACTTGGGCTGTGTTTTTGAGGACAAAGATGGAGCAGGTCACACAATGTCATAGAGAAAATCTTTCCAATTGGGAACTAGTACAATAAAAATGGATTTTCAGAGATTCTGATGTTTCCACATAAACAGAAAAGAAGATACAGATAACAGCTAAAGTTATGAAAGACGCTGTGCACAAATGGCCATAGGAGTCACTGCATTTAAATTTTTAATTGAAAAGATCATGCTTCCTGGAAACAAACTAGGTGTCCCTCAACCAAAGAATGGATAAAGATAATGTGGTACATTTACACAATGAAATACTACTCAGCAGAAGAAAAAAAAAAACCTAATGATATTGTGAAATTTGCCTGCAAATGGATGGAACTATGCAAAAAAAAAAAAATACTCTCCTGTGTGGGGTAACCCGGACCCAGATAGACAAACATGGCATCTACTCACTTATAAGTGGATATTAGATATAAATCAAAAGATAACCAACCAGTCTTTAGTCCACGATACCAGAGAAGCTAGGTAGGAAGTAAAACCCTAAGAGAGACTTATATGGATCTCCCTGGGAAGTGGAAACAGACAAGGTTTCCTGAGAAATTGGGACTGTTGGGGGGAGAAAGGAAGGAGAGTGGAAGGGGTCGGGAGGAGAGGAGGATGAAGGAGAACATGAGGAAATGGAATGCTCAAGAAGGAAAGAAAAGAGAGAGGGAGAAAAAGAGAACAAAAACAGATGACTGAGGGAGCCATTAAGGGTCAGTAAGAAACATGGCACTAGGGAAATCCCCAATAATTCACAAGGACGACCTCAGCTAAGACTCTAAGCAACAGTGGAGAGGAAGCCAAAACTGGACTTCCCCTGTAATCAGATTGATGGTAACCTTAACTGTCATCATAGGACGTCATCCAGCAACTGGTGGAAGCAGATACAGAGATATACAGTGAAGCACAGGACCGAGCTACCAGAGACCAATCCAAGAGGAGGAGCAATAATATTAGCAAATGGGTCAAGACCATAATCATAATACCCACAGAAACAGGTGACCTGAGCTAATGAGAGCTCACTGACTCCAGAATGATAGCCGGGGAACCTGCTTAGAACCAAACTAGGCCCACTGAATGTGAGGGACAGTTGTGAGGCTTGGACAAACTAGTTTGTGGGGCCACTGGTAGTGGGACCAGGATTCATCCCTAGCACTTGAACTGCCATCCATGAGCACATTCTCCTTGAAGGGATACCTTGCTCAGCCTAGATATAGAGGGGAGGCCCTTGGTCTTGCCTCGAAGTGAAATGTCAGACTTTACTGACTCCCCGTAGAAAGCCTTACCCTTTCTAAGGAGTGAATGGTGGGGTTTGAGGGGGGAAGGGTGGGGCAGCAGGAGGGGAGGGAGTGGGAATGGGGATAGCTATGTAAAATGAGTAAAGATTGTATTAAAAATTCTTAACGAAAATGTGATAAAAATAAAAGATCAGACTTCTTGAAGATGGTATAAAACTGTCATAGACATAAAATGAAATGAACCATAGATACATCGAGTCATAAAAACAATAATAGAAGCACTCACAGTATTTTGTCATCAACCCTACCCTCCATAAAACACATGATATTTCAGCCCTAGGTAATGGCATGAATACGTTTGATAAATTTAAATGAACATATCAGTATCCTATGTTTAAATTATCTCAGAAAATATAAAAATCTATAAAAGTTAGCCATTGCCTTTAAAAGCTAGTGTAACCTCCAAAACAAAGCCAGATAAAGCCATAATGATGAAAGAAAATATGAGAGCTTCATTTATAAAATGAATGTAAGAATTCTTGGTTAACTAACCAAATATAACAGCATTCTTCTAAAAAATATGAGAACTAAGGCTAATTCCAGAAATTCCTGGGTGGCTCAGTATCAATCAAACAACATCATTTAGTACATTAGCACTAAAGATGGTAACCCATATGCTCATTTTAGAAATACAGAAAAAAGTCATTTGATGAAATTCATGCATTTTGAATTTTAAAAATCCTCTTGGAAACAAGAAATAAGATGTTCTTAACTTGATTTTCAAAAATGGTGATGAAGAATTGGGAAGATAACTCTTTTGGTAAAGGTCTTACCATGCTTAAGGAAGTGAATTTAAGCCCCAGGACCCATATAAAAACTGTGTATACTGTCACATATTTATTATCCCAGTGCTGAGGAGGTGGGGACAGGCAAATCACTGATGCTTGCTAGTTAACCAGAGTAGCTTACTTTGTATTCTCCAAATTCTAATATGAGATTATGCCTCGAAAAGGAATGTGGGCTCTACCTGAGGAATGAGACTGTAAGGTGGCTTCTTATACACACACACACACACACACAAACACACACACACAATAGTGATAATAATAGTCTTTTGGCAGAGGCTGCTTATTCATTACCAGCTGTCCAGAACCAAATTAATCACTCAGAAACTATGTTGTTAGCAATACTGTTTGGCCAATAACTTAAGCATGTTTCTGGCTAACTCTTATAGCTTAAATGTCTATTAATCTCTGTATTGCCACCTGGTTGTGGCTTACTGGCCAGGTTTTGGTGCATCTGCCTCCTGTGGGCAACTACATGGCTTCTCTCTGACTCTGCCTACTCTCTCTCTCTCTCTCTACATCTCTTTCAGCTTAGTTTTATTCTGTTAAGCCATGGGCCAAAAGCAGCTTCTTTATTAACCAATGGCAACAAAACATATTAAGAGCATACATCACCTCCCACATCGCCACAAGCATGGGACAAGAATTTCCATGTAAAGTCTAATAAAGCTTTTTTAAAGGCTTCTAGACCCACAAAAACAGGAGCCAAGAGAAGCTTCTTGCTAACAGCATTTTTTTTTTCTGATAGGCTCTGTTTGCAAAGGAGGTACAGTAAAACCTGCACCACTTTTTTAAAAACAGTAGCCTCCTGGTTAGCCAGCACAAACAGCTCTTACACTTATGGGAGGTTGAGCTAAGGAGCATTTAAATGGGGTTTCTGAGCAAAGTGTTACAACTTGCTTAATGGCAATAGACCTGCTGTGTACCTGGAAATGGGGCTGTGAGCATGTCTCACAGAGCTGGCACTGAATAGACCTCCACCATGCTGGACTGGGTAGAGCCGAAAGGCAAAGCAACCTTAGTCCTAGCAATGCCACCTAGCAATTTAAGAAGTGGTCCTGGTCAAAAAAAGATTACAAATATACAATAAATACAAATTCAGATGAAAAAGAACTCTAAATAAGCCACAATGTGTTGAAAAAAATGTGCATAGGCTTGGTAGAGAGAAGATAAAGAGTACAGAGAGTTATAAAAAGAAGTGAACAGTTTTTAAAAATGAAACAAAACCTTTAAAAGACAGAGAAAACTTTTTAAAAAGTAATAGAATAAGAAAAATAAGCCATGCAAAGATAAAATATACACAGAGAGTATGGATTATGTATATTATTGTGTTTTCTTTAACTTTTTTGACTGTGAATGAGCTAACTACAGAGAGACATTTCATTGTGTGGACTGCTAAGCTAAACCAACAAATATATTTTAAAGGTATCTTGACTTCAAAATTTGGGTCTAAGAATTTGTTGCTTTGGAAAAGAGGTTCTTCTTTTGTTTCCACAGAGGATGAGAGCCTGTGGATTCCTTCCAGACTAATATTGTCTGATGGAACAAAAACCCCTGAAAAGTTGCCATGAATACCCCTAAAAAAATTACTTCACCCAATAAAAGGTAGTGAGCAGTTTGGAGAAAACTACACCCAAATTCCTAAATATTGTTTGTAGATGTTTGTTTACATGTAAAGGGGGGATATTCTATAGAGATGAATATTTTGCATTGGTATAGATCTTGGTCTATTGATACAAAGTTTAGGTCAATTTTGTTATATATTTCTGCTCTTGATTACAGTATTTGT
Organism: Microtus oregoni; assembly: GCF_018167655.1. Lineage (NCBI taxonomy): Eukaryota > Metazoa > Chordata > Mammalia > Rodentia > Cricetidae > Microtus > Microtus oregoni. The sequence continues at coordinate 9,276,291 of NW_024543090.1, forward strand.
GTTGTGCAACTCATTTAAAAATGTAATGGATAATTAAGAAATACAGGTTAATAGGTAATCATTTATAATAGTCAATTTTTCAGATGGGTAGATATTATTCAGATCTATCAAAGGCTATAGAATAAGACATTTAAAATGTTTTAAGGAGTCAGACTTTTTATGACAATGAGACACATCTGCTCTTGACAGCACCAATTACTTCAAGAAGAATATGGATATCAAAGAGGCTCCTTATGGAGTTCATTAGCCATTTGGGCAAGAAATTGCTCTTACCTAAACTATTTGACCAGACTTGCAGGATGCACAGAAAAAGGAGAGTTGAAACTGCCTAAAGAAGGTGTGGCTGTCCTTCGCAGTTCCTGCTTCATGAAAGAGTCAGCCAGACATTCTGCAAGACACAGAAGAAAGTGACTGACAACTGCCAATACAGGTGGCACTGTCTTCGAAATTCTCTGCTTCATGGAAAAGTCTGCCAGATACTATGGGCATGTAGGCTGAAGATGGGTATCCACAACATTACAGAAGAACGTTGGGTGACTATCCAAGCAGTGAAATATCTCTATCAATTCTAGAGTTTTGGAAGTTGCTTACAATGCACTTCCTGTTTAGTTAGGAAATACTATATCCTTCTGGAGTCTTTGATGGAATTGAAAAATAGTCAGTTATAACTATAGTTTTCCTTAATTATGATAAAAAATAAAGTAGATATAAATGTTGTAACTGTAATTCTTGTTTGATACCTGTTTTGTTATATCTTGCTATGCTAAAGTTAAAACCTTCCTTTTTACTTAGAAAAAGGGGAGGTGACATGGGAGATAATGTATGCTTTGAATATATTTTATTGTCATTGGTTAATTGGTGTAGGAGATTATTCTGTCTATGTGTTGCTTTCATTGATTGAATAAAGAAACTGCCTTGGCCTTTTGATAGGGCAGCACATAGGTAGGTGGAGTAGACAGAACTGAATTCTGGGAGGAAGAAAGGAGAAAAGGAGTTGCCATGGAGATGCCAGGTCATACATGCTGAATCTTTTCCAGTAAGCCACGACCTCGTGGTGACATACAGATTATTAGAAATGGGTTGAATCAAGATGTGAGAGTTAGTCAATAAGAGCCTAGAACTGATGGACCAGGCAGTGTTTAAATGAATACAGTTTCTATGTGATTATAGTGGGGCAGCAGGAACAAGGGGCCCCGCTCCCCAACAACAGTTAATAAAGCATCTGCTTTTGACCCATGGCTAAACAGAGTAAAGCTAAGCCAAAAGAGATATATAGAAAAAGTAGATGGAAGCAGAAGGAAGTCATGTACCCTGCCACAGGAGAAAGCTGCACCAAAACCTTGCTGGTAAGCCACAGCCATGTGGCAAAACACAGATTAGTAAAAATGGGTTAATTTAATCTATAAGAGTTAGCAAGAAATATGCTTGAGCAATTGGTCAAATAGTATTGTAAACAATATAGTTTCTGAGTGATTATTTCGGGCCTGAGAAGCTGGGAACAAACAAACAACCTCTGCCAACAATAAATAGTCTTATGAAAATCTGGAGAAAACACACACTTGAAATTTCAGAATATGTGCTATGATTTTTGCTTACTATAGGATTAGAAGCCCTGACCAATACATGAAGATAGGAAATATTAAGAGAAACAAAAGTCTAAATAATATCCATTTATGGAATAAAAACCATATGATAGAAGATATGATATCAAAGACCACTTGGTAATGCATAAATACTTCAAAAATTAGGTTAATAACAAAAATAACATATTTCCTCTGCACATTATGCTTAGAAAGTAAACTTCTAATTGATTAAAGACCTAAACTCAATAATAAAATGGATAAATGATAAAACTTGATGTGAAGCTTATTTTTTTCATCTTTCTTTTTAACTTCGAGGGTAGGGGCTGCTTGCTTTAAAAAGATTCCAAAGTCTCAGGCCATAAGCAGAAATACTAATAAATTTGCATAATAATTAAATGTATCTGTTTAATGAGCATTATTGTCAAAGTTAACAGATGGGTGGCAGACTGAGAAAAGATATTTGCAAAACCAAAATCTGACAAGAACTTAACATAAAAAAATATATCAGGAGCTTCAAAGAATCAGCAAGAAAAGGATATAAGACTCAATGCTTAACTGCTCACAAGTTAAAATAGTCCACAGGTATTTAAGACTGGCTAAACATACAGGCAATCTCCCTTGCTGTCAGAGGAATCTTAAATGGCACACACACCTTTCTTTTCCAAAACCTCATTTGATGAGAATATTACAAATCAGAAGAATCCTTACACTGCTAAAGAGACGGCAAAAAATATATTCACTACACAAAAATAACAAAATATTATCTAGAAATCCAGCTCCTAAGCACAGAAATTTTCACATAAATCTACAAAAATACTCACCCAATTGTGACAATACCTATGGCCTACCTGTTATTAGAATAAAAAACAAGATGTTTTAAACAGTGTTAAAGACCTTCCCAGTTCATCACAAGGATGAACCAATACTGAGCTCATTTTCAAGTTTCCTTCAAGGGAGGAAACTTCATATCATCATAATAGCACATGATAGAATAGGTGTTTGTATTTTAAATCAAATTCAAACAAAGACTTATTTCTTACTGATGGTATTGTATAATACTGTGGCAAGGTGAAACTAACCTTAATAGTTACCCTGACCTAGCATCAAAATATGACAAGTTAGGCAAGTGGAAAATTATGGTCAAGAGATAGAGGCAAAACAAAAGCCCACAAGGTCTCAACCCTACACAAAGAACTATTGGCAACTGAGGAAAGCTCAGGCTAGAGCAGGAGAGGTGGTCTTCCCCAAGAAGAGCACATTGATTAAAGGTTCAAGGTCAAACTGTCAGCCTTGATGGCAAAAGTACAAGGGGCATTATATGGCCTGAACTCATCAAATTCAGGAAATTCCATGTGGATATATACATATATACATGCAATAAGAATTAGTGACAAAAGAGTCCATGAATTTGAAAGAAAACAGGGAGTACAGGAAAGAGTTTGGAAAGAAGAAAAGGAAGGGAGAAAAGTTGTAATTATATTGTAATTTTAAAAAACAAAAAAAGCAAAACACAGACTACATATGTGTCCTCATAGACGTGATTTGCAGATGTGTGCTGCATGCATGCATACATATATTCAAGTGCACTCACCCATGTAGGCATATGTAGAGGTGAAAAATCAATGCTGGGTGTCCCCAGTTGCTTTTCTATTCATGTGTTGAGACAGGGTTTTCAACTGATTAGTGAGCATGTTGTTTCAGCTGTTTCAGAGGGTCACAGAGTCCACTTGTCTTGTACATCTGTCCTATGGTTACAGTTACACACACTACTCCTGCTTTGAAGCGCTGGGGATTCTAAACTCAGTTCCTCATGCTTTTATAGCAGTTGGATTACCTACCATGCCATCTCCCTAGCCTGCTCTATGTAACTTCAACTAATACTTTGTCAGGCAAAAAAAAAAAAAAAAAAAAAAAATGCATGTATCAAATACTTGCTCAATAGGAAAGAGACCATCATATCACCTCATGAAAGGATAGTGAATACTGAGAAGCAGTGATAGTCTACCTCTGCAGATTTCCAATGTAGCATTGTTTGTAGGGATAAAAGGTTTTAGCTTAAGAATCTGAGAAAGGGATTAAATGAACAAAATGTGGCGTACATTTTTATTGTTTCATATAACAGTCAGAATTAGCAATGTACAAGTTACATTAATGACTCTGCCCATGTACAACTGTGAGAAAAAATAAGGAGACATTAAATTTACAACTTAATATTGTTTAATCATAAAGTAAAGGCTGGGGAGATGCATCGGTTGATGAAAGTGGTTTGCATAAGCACAAAGACCTGAGTTTGATCACCAACACTGTCATTTTAAAATCTGGGCACAAAAAAATAACATCTGTAATATCAGCATGGGGTAGGCAGAGACAGAGGAATCTCTGGAGTTCACTGACTGGCTAGTACAGCTAAGTCAGCAAGCTCCAGGAGACCATGTCTCAAAAAATGAAAAACTCCTCTTGGCGCCAGGAGAGCCAGCGTTGGGGTGAGTTTCTGGCCCGGCGGCGCCAGCCTGGGATGGGGAGCTCAGAGGTTCCTTGACCCCCTATCCTTCTTGGGCTCTCTGCAGGGCCTCTACTCCCTGCATACCGCCTCTTTCTTCCTAGCCCACCCAGCTTCCATCCAGAACCCTCCCCACTTCGGCCCCACCGCCCTCTTTCGGCACATAACATCACCCAGCCCAGCCTGTCTGGGCACTGGGTCCGAATCCTCGGGGCACCCAAGCGGACAGAAGTTCCTTTGTTTCTATGGTCTGCCTGCACCAAGCAGGGTAGGCGCTTTGTTTGCGACCTGCCCAACCAGCACCGAGACCTGATCTCTCGGCATCAGGAGAGCCAACCTTGGGGAGAGCGAGCATTGGGTAGGCAAGGAGACCTGATCTGGTAAAAGAAGATCCATAAGGGAGCATTTGGAAGAAGAGATGGGCAGACGTCAAGGCAAGAATTAGACCAACAAGCTGAAAAGCAACATGAAGCCACCAGAAACCAGCAACCTCACAACAGGAGGACAAAAACACCTTAATCAAGAAGAAGTAGAAAAGATTGACTTCATGAAAGTGATTGATGCCCTTAAACAGCATGTAAAAAACGCCCTTATAGAAATGGATGAGAAATATAACAGAAAGTTTGAAGAATTGAATAAATCAGTGAATGATACCCTAGAAAACCAAGGAAAAACAATCAAACAGATAATGGAAACAGTTCAAGACTTGAAAACTGAAATGGAGGCAAAGAAGAAAACACAAACAGAGGGCCGGCTGGACATGGAAAATTTAAGTAAACAAACAGAGTCTACAGAAACAAGCATAACCAACAGAATACAAGAGTTAGAAGAAAGAATCTAAGATTCTGAAGATACCATAGAGAAAATAAACAAACTGATCAAAGAAAACAGCAAGTCCAACAAACTCTCATCACAAATAATTCAGGAAATATGGGACACAATAAAAAGACCAAACCTAAGAATAATAGGAGTAGAAGACGGAGAAGAAGTGCAGCTCAATGGTCCAGAAAATATATTTAATAAAATTATAGAAGAAAACTTTCCCAACCTAAAGAAAGATATACCTATGAAGGTTCAAGAAGCATACAGAACTCCGAATAGGCTGGATCAAAAAAGAACATCCCCTCGCCATATAATTATCAAAACACAAAGCATACAGAATAAGGAAAGAATATTAAGAGCTGCAAAGGAAAAAGGGCAAATTACTTATAAAGGTAAACCTATCAGACTTACACCTGACTTCTCCATGGAAACCATGAAAGCCAGAAGGTCCTGGATAGATGTACTGCAGAAACTCAGAGACCATGGATGCAAGCCCAGATTACTATACCCAGCCAAGCTTTCATTCACTATAAATGGAGAATACAAAATTTTCCAGGATAAAAACAAATTTAAACAGTACGCAGACACAAATCCAGGCTTACAGAAAGTAATAGAAGGAAAATCACAAACCAAGGAGTCCAACAATGACCACAATAATTCAAACATCTAGAGACCCTTCACCAGCACAACTCAAAGAAGGGAAACACACAAACTCTACGATGAAAAAATGACCGGAGTTAACAACCACTGGTCATTAATATCATTTAATGTCAATGGACTCAACTCACCTATAAAAAGGCACAGGCTAAGAGATTGGATACGAAAACAGGATCCAACATTCTGCTGTTTACAAGAAACACACCATAACCACAAAGACAGGCACCTACTCAGAGTAAAGGGCTGGGAAAAGGCTTATCAAGCAAATGAACCCAAGAAAAAAGCAGGTGTGACCATACTAATCTCTATCAAAGTTGACTTCAAACTTAAATCAATCAGAAGAGATGAAGAGAGACATTTTATACTCATAACAGGAACAGTTCATCAGGATGAAGTCTCAATCCGGAACATCTATGCCCCTAATGTAAAAGCACCCACTAACATAAATGAAACATTGCTAAAACTCAAGGCAGCCATCAAATGGCACACACTAATAGTAGGAGACTTCAACACTCCTCTCTCACCAATGGACAGGTCAATCAGACAGAAACCTAACAGAGAAATTAGAGAATTAATGGAGGTAATGAATCAAATGGACTTAACAGACATCTATAGAACATTCCACCCAAATAGGAAAGAATATACCTTTTTCTCTCCAGCTCATGGAACCTTCTCAAAAATCGACCACATACTCGGTAACAAAGCAAACATCCACAGTTACAAAAAAATATTCCTAACCTCCTGTGTCTTATCAGATCACCATGGATTAAAGTTAGAATTCAACAACAATGCTACCCCCAGAAAGCCTACAAAATCATGGAAACTGAACAGTCAACTAATGAACCATACCTGGATTAAGGAAGAAATTAAGAAAGAAATTAAAGTCTTCCTGGAATTCATTGAAAATAAAGAAACAACATACTTAAATTTATGGGATACTATGAAAGCAGTCCTAAGAGGAAATTTCATAGCATTAAGTGCCCACTTAAAGAAAACAGAGAAAGCTCACATTGGAGACTTAACAGCCTACCTGAAAGCTCTAGAAAAAATAGAAGCAGACTCACCTAGGAGGAGTAGAAGACTGGAAATAATCAAACTGAGGGCTGAAATCAACAAAATAGAAACACAGAAAACAATCCAAAGAGTCAATGAAACAAAAAGCTGGTTCCTGGAGAAAATAAACAAGATTGATAAACCCCTATCCAAACTAATCAAACGGCAGAGAGAGAATATGCAAATTAATAAGATCAGAAATGAAAAGGGGGACATAACCACAGACACAGAGGAAATTCAGAGAATCATTAGATCTTACTACAAAAGCCTATATGCCACAAAACTGGAAAATGTAAAGGAAATGGACACATTTTTAGATAAATACCATATACCAAAGTTAAACCAGGACCAGGTGAACAATCTAAATAGACCTGTTAGTCGCGAAGAATTAGAAGAGGTTATCAAAAACCTCCCTACCAGAAAAAGCCCAGGACCAGATGGTTTCAATGTGGAATTCTACCAGAACTTCCAAGAAGACCTAATACCTATACGCCTTAATGTATTTCACAATATAGAAACAGAAGAGGCATTGCGAAAATCCTTTTATGAAGCTACAATTACTCTGATACCAAAACCGCACAAAGACTCAACCAAGAAAGAGAATTACAGGCCAATCTCACTCATGAACATCGATGCAAAAATCCTCAACAAAATACTGGCAAACCGTATCCAAGAACACATTAGAAAAATTATCCATTATGATTAAGTAGGCTTCATCCCAGAGATGCAGGGCTGGTTCAACATACGAAAATCTATCAATGTAATCCATCATGTAAATAAACTGAAAGAAAAAAAACCATATGATCATTTCATTAGATACTGAAAAAGCTTTTGACAAAATTCAACATCCCTTTATGATAAAAGTATTGGAGAGATTAGGGATACGAGGGTCATACCTAAATATAATAAAAGCTATATACAGCAAGCCGACAGCTAACATCAAAGTAAATGGAGAGAAACTCAAAGCCATCCCAATAAACTCAGGAACACGACAAGGCGGTCCACTCTCTCCATACCTTCCTCAATATAGTGGTGAAGTTCTAGCAATAGCAATAAGACAACATAAGGGGATCAAGGTGATTCGAATTGGAAAGGAAGAAGTGAAACTTTTGTTATTTGCAGATGATATGATAGTGTACATAAGCGACCCCCAAACCTCCACCAAAGAACTTTTACAGCTGATAAACACCTTTAGTAATGTGGCAGGATACAAGATCAACTCCAAAAAATCAGTCGCCCTCTTATACACAAAGGATATGGAAGCAGAGAGAGAAATCAGAGAAATTTCACCTTTCACGATAGCCACAAACAGCACAAAATATCTTAGGGTAACTCTAACAAAGGAAGTGAAAGATCTATTTGACAAGAACTTTAAGGAATTGAAGAAAGAAACTAAGGAGTATACCAGAAAATGGAAGGACCTTCTTTGCTCTTGGATTGGGAGGATCAACATAGTAAAAATGGCAATTCTACCAGGGGCAATTTATAGATTCAATGCAATCCCCATCAAGGTCCCATCAAAATTCTTCACAGATCTTGAGAGGACAATAATCAACTTTATATGGAAAAACAAAAAACCCAGGATAGCCAAAACAATCCTATACAATAAAGGATTGTCTGGAGGCATTACCATCCCTGACTTCAAACTCTATTACAGAGCTACAGTGATGAAAACAGTGTGGTACTAGCATAAAAACAGAGAAGTCGACCAAAGGAATCATACAGAAGACCCGAATTTTAACCCACAAACCTATGAACACCTCATTTTTGATAAAGGAGTTAAAAGTATACAATGGAAGAAAGAAAGCATCTTCAACAAATGGTGCTGGCACAACTGGATTTCAACCTGTAGAAGAATGAAAATAGACCCATATCTATCACCATGCACAAAACTCAAGTCCAAATGGATTAAAGACCTCAGTATCAGTCAGAACACATTGACCCTGATAGAAGAGAAAGTGGGAAGTACCCTACAGGAGATGGGCACAGGAGATGGCTTCCTATGTGTAACCCCAACAGCACAGACATTAAGGGTAACATTGAATAAATGGGACCTACTAAAACTGAGGAGCTTCTGTAAAGCAAAGGACACTGTCATCAAGACAAAAAGGTAACCTACTGACTGGGAGAAGATCTTCACCAACCCTGCAACAGACAAAGGTCTGATCTCCAAAATATATAGAGAACTCAAGAAACTAGACTTTAAAATGCTAATTAACCCAATTAAAAAATGGGGCACTGAACTGAACAGAGAATTCTCAGCAGAGGAACTTCAAATGGCCAAAAGACACCTAAGGTCATGTTCAACGTCCTTAGTGATCAGGGAAATGCAAATCAAAACAACTTTGAGATATCATCTTACACCTGTCAGAATGGCTAAAATCAAAAACTCCAATGATAGCCTCTGCTGGAGAGGCTGTGGCTTAAGGGGTACCCTCATCCATTGCTGGTGGGAATGCAATCTTGTGCAACCACTTTGGAAAGTAGTGTGGCGGTTTCTCAGGAAATTCGGGATCAACCTACCCCTGGACCCAGCAATACCACTCCTGGGAATATACCCAAGAGATGCCCTATCATATGACAAGAGCATTTGTTCAACTATGTTCATAGCAGTATTATTTGTAATTGCCAGAACCTGGAAACAACATAGATACCCTTCAATGGAAGAATGGATGAAGAAAGTGTGGAATATCTACACATTAGTGTACTACGCTGCGGTAAAAAAAACAATGACTTCTCAAATTTTGCATGCAAATGGATGGAAATAGAGAACACTATCCTGAGTGAGGTAACCCAGACCCAAAAAGATGAATATGGGATGTACTCACTCATAATTGGTTTCTAGCCATAATTAAGGGTCACGGAGTCTACTATTGGTGATCCTAAAGAAGCTAAGTAAGAAGGTGAACCAAAGGAAAAACATATAGTTGTCCTCTTGGCTATGGGAAGTAGACAAAATTGCCGGGGAGAAAATTGGGATCTTGGGGGTGGGGTGGGATGGGGGTAAGGGGAGATGGGGAGAGAAAAGGGAGAAGGGGAGAATGGGGGGAACTTGGGGAAAAAGGAGGATTGGGATAAAGGAAGGTTGGATAGGGGAGCACGGAAGCACAATTCTTAGTTAAGGGAGCCACCTTAGGGTTGGCAAGAGACTTGAACATAGAATGGCTCCCAGGTGCCCAAGGCGATCTCCCCAGTTAGTTCCTTGGGCAGCTGAGGATAGGGAACCTGAAATGATCCTATCCTATAGCAATACTGACGAATATCTTGCATATCATCATAGAACCTTCATCTGGTGATGGATGGAGATAGAGACAGAGACCCACACTGGAGCACTGGACTGAGCTCCCAAGGTCCCAATGAGGAGCAGAAGGAGGGAGAACAAGAGCAAAGAAGTCGGGACCACGAGGGGTGCACCCACCCACTGAGACAGTGGAGCTGATCTATTGGGAGCTCACCAAGGCCAGCTGGACTGTGACTGAAAAAGCATGGGATAAAACTGGACTCTCTGAGCATGGCGAACAATTAGGGCTGATGAGAAGCCAAGGACAATGGCAAGGGGTTTTGATTCTACTTCATGTGCTGGCTTTGTGGGAGCCTAGCCAGTTTGGATGTTCACCTTCCTAGATATGGACGGAGGGGGTAGGACCTAGGACTTACCACAGGGCTGGGAAACCTGACTGCTCTTTGGGCTGGAGAGGGAGGGGGAGAGGAGTGAGGGAGGTGGAGAAGGGTGGGAGGAGGGGGAGAAGGGTGGGAGGAGGGGGAGGGAAATGGGAGGCTGGGAGGAGGTGGAAACTTGTTTTTTTTTTCTCCTTTTCTCAATAAAAAAAAAATGAAAAACTGAGATAGACTGTTGACACGACCCCAGGCTTCCACACTCACGCACAGATATGTGTGCACAGACAAACACATACACAGAAAGAGAGAGAATGGAGTGCAGAGAATCGTCAACAAAATTAGCTATCATTTTCAGTAACAAAAATATATCCAAATAAATATAGTGAATTATAAGAGAAGGAAATACAATAAATACATAAGACTAGGATTGACATGTATGAGGAACAGTTTATAACAAATGGGTGTAGAGACTATATAAAATTACTAACATAAGGATTGATGTCTTAGAGTGGTTGATAACAGGGTTCAGACAGTGAATATGTTTAACTTAGCTTTGTTCAACAAGAATTTATTAAGAAAGATTTCTAAACACTGTGCAAATCATCTATATGGTCTTAGAGATGGAATACAGTAAACCATTATTGTATATTTATATATCCTCCAAAATGAATTACAAAAATAATGTCCTTCCTGCTCCACCAAACTCAATAAAATAAGGCAAGGTCAATGAATGATCTCTAAAGTATTGTCATAAGCATACCTGACATGAGACAGATATGAAATAAGTGATATCGTCTTAACCGAATGAGTATCTTGGTACAAATATTATCTTACTGATTCATCATAACAAAGGAAAAGACTTTACCTTCAATTTTATCATATAGAAACTGATAAAGAGAAGGGGACAGTGAATTTTCACAGGTTTACACTGACAGTGACAAATTAAACAACTTCTCTCATTGCTAAGAATAAAAAATATTACTCAGTCATCTTATTTCACCTTTTAAAAACTCTTGGTTTAGTTCTATGCTCAGTTTTAATTGGGTTGTTTGTGTTCTTGATGTTTAAATTTTTAGTTCTTTATATAATCTAGATAATAACTCAGATGTATAATTGGTAAAGATTTTTCCCATTCTGTAGGCTGTACAGGAGTTGTTTAATTTTATAAGATCCTATTTATATGTTAGTCTTAATGTCTCTACTATCAGAATCCTGTTCAGAAAGTTCTTTCTTGTGTCAAGAAAATCTAAAGTATTCCCCACTTTCTCCTCTATCAGACTCAGGGTATTAGGATTCCGCTTGGATTCCTTGTTACATGTGGAGTTTGGGTTTTTGCAGTGTATGAGATAAGGATTTAGTTTCATTCTTCTACATGAAATTATCCAGGTTGATGAGCACAGTTTCCTGAAGATGTCTTTTTATCCAATGTGCACTGCTGGCTTTTTTAAATCAAAGGTCAGGTGACTATAGGATTTTGTGCTCATCTGTGGGTCATCAACTATATTCCATTGGACAATAAGTCTATTTTTATACAGTACCATGCTTCTTCTACTATGGTAGACCTACAGTATTTAAAATATGGGATGGTAATACCTCTAGCAGTTTTGTTGTTATTGATCAGCAATGTTTTATTTATCTTGTGTCTTTTGCACTTTTATATGAAATTTTATATTGTTATTTCAACATCTGTGAAAGTTATACTAAATTTTGTTTAGGAATGCATTGAATTTGTAGATTGCTATGGTAGTATAGGCATTTCCACAATACTTTCCTTATAATCAAAGACCATAATAGGTATTTCCATATTATGATATTCTTGTAAAGGAGGAGAAGGAGGGGAGGAGGAGAAGGAGGAGGAGGTGGAGGAGGAGGAGGAGGAGAAGGAGGAGGAGAAGGAGAAGGAGGAGGAAGAGGAGAGGAGGAGGAAGAGGAAGAAGAAGAAGAAGAGTAAGAGGAAGAAGAAGAAGAGGAAGAAGAAGAAGAAGAAAGTAACTAAAGGGGAAAACTTAGTTATTGATGAGAATATAGATTGGGAAATCCACTGTGGATATTATTGTAAAGGTTCTTCCAAAAGCTGAAAATAGACCTAACACATGGACCAGCTATTCCGCTATATCCCATTTGTCAGATACGTAACGGACTCTATATACTACTTCAAACATATTTGGTCATCTGTGTTCGTTACTGCTCTGTTCCTGATAGCCAGAACATGGAAAAGTCCTAGATACCCATCAGCTGATGAATGGATAATGAAAAGTTTGGGGAATTTACATAATGGAATATTACTTGACTATTATAAAAAAAATAATAAAATTTGCAAATAAAGAAATAAAGACATTCATTCTGAGTGAGATAGCCCAGATCCAGAAGAATAATCACGCATTTCTCTCATTTGTTGATACTAGCTTTGAATCTTTAAATGTGTGTATTTCATCTGGGATATCCATAAATGTCAAGAAATTACTAAGGAACCATAGAAAGAGTAGGTAAATTCAAGGAAGAGAAGACAGAATTCACTGATATAGAGGCTTAGAGGAGGGAATTATGGAAATGGAAGGCAAAAATTGGGGTGTAAGAGGGTAAAAAGAAGAGAGAACTGGGAAGGATAAATAACATTGAAGACTTCAAATAAAAGTCATATAGAAACTTGCTACTGTTGAAGCTTCCTAAAATAGATCCACAAACACTCATAAAAAAGGAGGAATTTTGCCTGTAAATGGATCATATTTACTATATTCTTTTTCAAAGGGCTCAGGAATAATTATGGAAGGAGATGATTAATATAAGAGCCAGAGGCAGTAGATGACCACAAGGAAGCAGTGTTTTCTGGACACAATAGAACAGCTACATACATGAACTCACAGCTGTTGTAACAGCAGGCAGAAGATTTGTGCAAACCTAACCAGGTCAAATCCCACCATGGAGAGGAGAACCGAATACAAGGTTCCACCCCTATATAAAGGGATATTGTCCACTGTTAGCTGGTAGGAGAGTAAATGTAAGGGTTTGTTGTTTGGTTCTGTTGGTTTATCAGTGTGTGATCCTTGATAAGTCAATGATGCTCCACTCAAAAGCCATATATTCCAGATTATTTGGGAAACACGTAGTGACCTTGATGGGAAATGGGGGTCACTCAGTTAGGAGGATCTAGGAAGAATTAGAGGAGTATGAATATAATACGAACATTAAGTACAAATATGATAAGAACATAAGGGGGGTGGATTTCCATGGAACCCCTTTGGCCAGCAATTCAACTAGACATAACCCAGTACTGGTACTGGAAGCTTCTTTTGGTGACAAGAGATTGCTAAATTGTTTTGAAAAAGTTTCCTAATCTGTATCATGGATTAGATATCTATAGCCTGTAGCCTGTTTTACGAGGCCAGCAAGCTGAGAAAGATAAGTGTATGTGTGTATGTTTATGTATGTGCACATGCATGCATATATAATCACTCATATAAATTAAATATATGTAATGTAGACAGATGAAGAAGATAGAGAAGTAAAGGTAATAGAAAAACATATGGCTCACAAATGCTAAACTAGTATTTTGTATCTGGTAAGGAACTTTCCCCAAGGTTTGAGTATCAAGCCCTATGGGGGAAAGAAAGGTTTTTTTCCCTTAGGTTTTCTATGTCAGCCTTATCTGAGTGGGTAGGTAGCAGTCGCTGCTAAGTCCTTCTTATGCTGTTCGTACAGCCTTTGGACTTCTGCTTATTACCTAATGCATTGTAACTTCAACTTCCAGTTATATATAGGCATATATATAAATGTTTTACATTTAGTTTGTGTGTGTGTGTGTGTGTGTGTGTGTGTGTGTGTGTGTGTGTGACAGCGAATGTGTGGAGGCCAGAAGGCAACTTGCAGGAATGGGTTCTTCTCTTTTGCCATGTGATTTCTGGGATCTGAACTTAGGTATTTAGTCTTGGTGGCAAGTGCCCTTACTCACTGAGTCATCTTACTCTCCTAATTAATGAGTTCTTACATTAAACTTTTCCTGATAAAATTACTTTATGAGTTTTCTGTCTTGATTTTGCTTTTAGCTTGCATCTGTACATATATATGTACACATATATGCATACAAAAGTCAATGCATTTTAGATATTTACACTTAAATAGAAGTGTATAGACTATAATCACTTATGGAATAAACTATTTCAAAAATATTATGATAACTTAATATAATAACATGTCTAAATTACCAGTAATATATATATCTAAACTATACTCAGTTATAAAAATTTAATTGCAAATGTATGGCATTAGTGTATATTTTGTTTTGCCCACCATTCTCTAGAGAGATGATAATCCAGGGATAGTTACTGGGAGTTCTAGGTTTGATTCTGGGCTGCCACATTGCACAGTTGGCTTCTGTGCCTTGAATCTAATCTGGATTCTCTAGAGTCTTCTGACTCTTTCTAACACCGAGTGCACATATGCTCTTACCACCCACTTTGTGTTGGTGTCACCTGCTATGGCTGCCTTGACTACATGCTTCTCATCTGTGTGAACAGTTCTGTTTCTGTGTGAAACTCCACTACTGAATCAGATAAATAGATTTCCCCACTAATGCTAACCAGAACACCATCACCAAGGAATAAGCCTCTTTTCTGAGATTTCATTCGGTAAGACATTTCCTGGCTACAAGAAACAGGTTCTCCAAGCAATGTGTTTCCTTATTACTGGAGCTGTTGACTCTAATTTGGGAAAGGAAGTGCCAAGAAGTTTTTTAAGATTCAAGGCAAATTCAGCAACTGCAAATTCAGAGTTGTTGGGAGTTCTAAATCGTGTGTCTGAAATAAGATATCAGGGTAGCCCTGAAGACTCTAAGTCATCAATGTAGAAACAAGCACCAGTTCATGATCACGAACTAGTATATAGGCCTCAACAGGTTTAAAGAACAAAAAATAGAAACATTCTAAATATTCAATCCCAGTCAGTTAGCCAAATAAACCATGCTCTCCTCCCACAGTGTATTAGTGTGCTGTCACTAAAATTAGAAGAAGAGATGATCCTCGTGCATTGCCAAAAAATATTGCTTGAAACAGTAAATGGCAATATTTCTTTTAGACAAATGTATATACACAAAAATATATAGCTGCTAATACCCCCATACAAATACGCACACATAAAAGTAGGAGGATGAGTATTTTCTATTAGTAATAGGATTAGGGAGGACTTTTATTACCTTACATTGGGTTTTATGAAGACCTCAAACCCTTTTCAAGAGGCTCACATTTATTATATAATTAGAAAATCTGTTGCAGATTTTAGAGGCATAAAAATGTTTGAGCTCTGTCAAAATTTCCAAAGTCAATGAGAATCACAGTTTCTAAGAAAGATGTAGAATAGCAATACTCTCATGCTTTCCTTCCTTGCTATTCATTTTAAAACTTTTTCTTTGACCAAACTAATTGTTCACCTCATGAACCTAGGGAACAAATCTAACCCTTCAGAATAGTTTCCAATTGAGACGTTTAAGTTAACCAGTTATTCAACATTTTAATTCTCCGATATACAGGTCAATGGAGATGGGTTTATCTGTTCAATGAGTAGAGAGATCAACTCATTAGGATGAAAAAACGAAAGCTAAGAAAGATTGAAAAGGAGAAAAGATAAGAAAAATATATTTAGAGAGAAAATTTTGATAAAGAAGTAATAGAAAAATAGAACATATATAAGTATATAATCAAATAGGAATAGATAGATGGTAAAGAGATAGACAAAGAAAAGATAGTTGATAAATGATGAACACATAGATGATAGATATATAAATAGATAGATTGATAGATAGATAGATAGATAGATAGATAGATAGATAGATAGACAGATGACAGATAAGTGGATGGATGGATAGATAGATGATAGATAGATAGATGATAGATAGATAGAAAGATAGATAGATAGATAGATAGATAGATAGATAGATAGATAGATAGATAATGGATAGATGATAGATAAATGGATGGATGAATAGATAGATAGATAAATAGATAGATAGATAGATAGATAGATACTTTATTTCTCATGGAAAAATATCATTTTCCAAAAAGTTCCCAATCCTCCACAGAGACAGTCCTGCCTTGAACTAAAATCTGGAAATACTATTTCTAAAGGTAAGAAAATAGCCATTAAAACTAGTATGCAAAAGTCAGTAAATGTAGCATGTAAAAGTAATTAGATTACACTTAATATCAATTTGCTTTTTGGGTCTAAGAAAATATATATCATTCTCTCTTTGTGTTTTTGCTTTGTTTTGTTTGTCGTTCATTGTTTCTTTCTCATAGGGTTTCAGGTAGTCCAGTCTAACTTAAAACTCATTATATGGCATTATTATGTAGCCAAAGATGATCTTGAATTTCTGATGGTTCTACCTTCATTTCCTAAGCACTGGGCTTACAGGCCTATGCCACCATGCCTAGCTTGCATAGTTTTGGAGACTATACCTAGGGCTTCAGGCATGTTAGGCAAGCACTCTACCACCTGAGCTATACCCCCACCTAATCATTCTCTGTCTCTCTTACGATTTTCAGATTGATTGCTTACTTGACTAGAAACTAATCTTAGTCAACCCTTTACTATGCAATAGCAGATAATGCTAAATTCCCGTGATCAAATTTTCACTTTAATAAAAATAATGTAATTATCAAAAAATTATTATTGCCACTAACAGAATTGTTTTTATACTATTCCACAGTTTTTGATGAAGTTACTTGGTGGTGTCTAATTTAGTGTTCTCAGTTTTCCTATTGGGGGGCATTGCTTTATTATAATTTATTTATTTATTTATCTCTCATATATTACATCCTGACCAGAATGTGCCATCCCTCCTGTCCTCCCTGTCCCTCCTATCCATCTGCTCTCTTCCTCAGATCTACTCTTCTTCCATTTCCCTTCAGAAAAGATCAGACCTCCCAGACATATCAACCCAACAAGGCATAACAAGTTACTATAAGACTAGGTACATAGCCTTGTATCATGGCAACCCAGTAGGAGGAAAGAGGTCTTAGAAGGAGGCAAAAGAAGCAGAGATTGCCCCTGATGCCACTGTTAGGAGTTCCGCAAGAACACCAACCATAAAACATATGCAGAGAACCTAACTCAGGTGCAGTTAAGTTCCCTGATTATAGCTCCAGTCTCTGTAAGTCCCAATGAGCCCTGGGTAGTTGTTTCTGTGAACCATGTTTCTGTGGTGTCCTGTCTCTCTGGATCCTAAAGTCCATTCTTCTTTCCCCTTTTCTGCTGGGTTACTCAAGGTCTGCCTAACGTTTGGCTGTTGCTTTCTGCATCTGCCCCTATCAGTCAGGCAGGCACTGTTTTTTTTTTTTCTTTTTCAGAAGAAAAACTGGTATCGAAGAAATTTAGTGACTTGCTGAATTCACACAGGAAGAACTCAAATGAAACTCTCCTTGATCCACATGTGTGTTCTCTTTCCATTGTCCTAAGATCCAGATGTTCAGATGTGGTTTACAATGATCTTGCAGACACTCGACCACAATAGTTAAGTTCCTTAAGCACTGGATATAAATATCTTTGGCAGAAATTATAGTTACTAAGGGTTTTACTACCAGTGGTTTAAAGATCAAAAGAAGACCAAAGGGAAGATCAGGTAGAAAATACAACCAAACTCTTTTCTTCGTTATGAGTTCCAGGGGCTAGAATTAGGGTGGGTTTTATAATGACATTGGCATATGGAAATATAAATTAATTGTTTTGTCAAATCTGAAGTAACTTGAGGGAATTTCAGAAAATCCTCTCTACAGAGGGTAATCATTGTGGTTGAAGGAGAAAAGTAAATGCAGGTAAAATGCATCAATTTAATGTGTAAATTTTTATTTAAGATCTATGGAAACTTACCCTCTCTGAGGAGTAGATTGGGAGTTGGGGTAGGGGAAGGTGGAGGGATCAGGAGGAGGGGAGGGAAAGGGAACTGGGATTGGTATGCAAAATGAGAAAAGATTGTTCTAATGAACAAATGAGATCTAAAATAATTAATTTTAAATAATTAATTATTTTTAAAGAGTAAAAGAAAAAAAACCTATGGAAGTCAAGGAATTCATGAATCCACAGATAGAAATATAGCATTCCAGAAGTAGCTGGTGAGTAGCTGAGGTCTCATTGGACCTGTTTTGTCCCCTTGTTACTCTTCTTGCCCATATCTGCACATACCTATTCTAATGGTATTTTTATAAGAGTTCAGAGACAGAGAGAAAGCACAAATGCTAGTGGGAATATTAACACTGTGTCATATATGTGACATATCACTTTTAATTTTTTAAATAATTTATTTAACTTTATTATATGTGCATTGGTGTGAAGATGTCAGATTCCCTGGAACTGGAGTTACAGACAGCTGTGAGCTGCCATGTGGGTGCTGAGAATTGAACCCAGGTCCTCTGAAAGAGCAGCCAGTGCCCCCAACTACTGAACCATCTCTCCAGCCCTTCACATTTACTCATAAAAAAAAAATTTCTCCTGAAGAGGACAGCCTTTCAAATGACTTTTACTTGTGTTTTCTTTTTCTATTACAAAATAATACACATTATTATGGTCAAAACTGTTAAAGTTACAGAGAGGAAAAATTAATTTTTTATGTGGTGGCAGGTTGACAATCTCATGTGCTGATTGGCTTATCCTGGAGTGGTTGTGTGTGCCTCTTCCTACTTGCATGCTCAGAGAAGTCAAATGGTAGCATGGACTTCATCATGATGAAATCACTTACACCATGGATGCTGGCTTACACATCCGAACTGTACCATTTAAAACCAGCTGTTAAACATTCATCACCGCCCTGCTGTCCAAAACTCTAGCTAGTGCTTCAATCATTCCCTATACTCTTGGGCTCTTTCTTGCCAATCAAAATTTGAAGGGGATTCAAAATAGGAACCAGATAGTTTGTCATTGGACTCTAATGTGTCATTCTCAAAAAAATGAGGTGAAGACAAATAAGAAAACATGTTTTATGAGGCCAAATTGCAGAAGCCCACACTGGCTGAGATCATTATCCATTGTCAGGCTCAAGGAAAAGATTCTTTGTGAGTTTTCTCTACCTTAACTTTCATAAAGAATTTTAGTCAATAATACCAACAGTTACAGCTCCTTAGAGACTTTTCCTATACCCAAGTAGTTTCAATAGTGTGAGATTTTATGTTGTTGGTTTTGTTTTGTTTTGTTTTGCTCTGTTTTGTTTTTGAGACTCTATGTAACAGTCCTGGTTGTCCTGAAACTCACTTTGTAGATCAGGCTGACCTCAAACTCAGAAATCTGCCTGCCTCTGCCTCCCGAGTGCTGGGTTTAAAGACGTGCACCACCACCACATGGCTATTTATTGTATGGTTCTTAGTGATAGCCTTTCTGACCTTTGTGTTGATATCAGGCCAAGGAGAGTTGTTGGCCTTCCCCTTAGACATTTGGATTTCTGCTGTAGGGTCCAGATTATACACACTAAGGCAGTATTTTGGTGGGAAACAGGACCCAAACGCCTCCCTCGTTACTTTTATCCTCTTACTTTATGGCCTGTTTTCTACTTGTCACTACCATAGCACAAACATAAGGAACTTATTTTCTAGGAATTTCATTAGTTCAATGAGGGCCGTTTGAAACATAAGACTTATTTTTTCCATACTTACCCATGTTCAGTCAATATTCACCAAGCATAAAAATGATATTTTGTCCACCAGAGGGCACTCCTATTGTTCCAAGTCCAGAGCTGAGGATTATGGAACTCAAAGGAGAGCCTAGAGTAAGAATGAGAGAAATCCCAGGACTACGCAAGTCTTCGATGAATGCAGATAGAACATTTAAAATAAATTTTCCTTACTTTATTTTAATTTTTCTCATTTCATCCATTCACATCCTCCCCCACCATACATATAAGGAAAAAAATCTCAGGCATATTCATGAACTCAATGAAGGGTGGTTGTTGCGGGGGAGGTGAAGATCGTGGTGAAATCCTGTGTTCCACATTTTCATCAAAGAGACTGTATTTATTTATAGAGATATGGAGGATATGAAAGAATGACAAGAAATTGGTTTTCATAAAGTTACATCTTGGTGATTTGAAACAAAACCTCTCAGACTGTTTTCCTGTCACAAAGCTGAGGAATCACATGCTTCAGATGACAGAGTTTCTGTCCTAGCCCTGGAACCTTACACTTCTCAAGTGTTAGGAAAGCCAGAGCCCGCCCAAGGACTGCAGTCTAGTGTGTTGACAGCCTCGGCCACGCTGGAGCAAAGTCTCAGAAAAGCAAAATAAACTTGATTTCTGAGACATGTTGTGCAGCTCATTAGTGATTTCAACGCAGTGTTTATTGACCATAAAATCTTCCTCAATACAAGTACATGTTCACCTATGTTTTTATGTTTTCCAAACACTCCAAACTGATCCAGTTAGACCCTAGAAATTGCTAAATTTCAGACAGTAGTTCAGGGGCAAGAGTTCTACATCATTCCAGCTATATTACTATGTCAAATTAAAAAGAAATTAAACCTATTTCTGTTTCCCAGTACCTCACCAATTAAGTCTCCAGAACATCTTATTTTAAACAATATTTTGTTGAACCACTTAAAAAATACCCTTGAATCCAGCTCTTAGATAGCTATATAATACAAATTCATATATCGCAAATATGTAACAAATAAAAATAAAAATAATATAACCTTTTTTAACTCTTGGCAAATGGTGGCAAAGTCATTATTAGAGAACAGCAGATGAATGGTCAGAAGTTTGACCTTTTCAGATGGTCCCAAATTGTCAGGTATTATAAAGTTTTGAAAAAAAAATAATCTGCCTGTTGGCATTGCCAAGATCAGGCAATACCAACAGGCATTGGCCTACCTTACTCATTTCACATCTGGGTTCAGTTTGTGCTCAGTAAGAGCATAACCAAGAAAGCTGACTTGGTTTTAGATCGAGAAGCTGCAATGTTTCATGAAAGAACCAAAGTAGGAGAATATGTCTTTAAGTCCTCCCTGAAGGAGAATGGTGTTTTATTCTATTTGAGTCATCCTTACATCATTTCCTGGTGCTGGTTCATTGCTGTATAATACCTATTAGACTCTAGACCTCTTGTAGAAATATGCAGTTGCTAGTGAGAAACCTACAAAAATTAAATTTATTGCTGGAAAGGCTTAAGGTGGGCATCTTAGGCTAGAGAAACTTAACTCTGTCTCCAGTATATGAACTAGTATGCAGAGATCTTTAGCGTTCAAATTTAAAAAGATAAATACAGTATATATATATATATATATATATATATATATATATATATTTGAGTAACTGATTTTAAGGGAATTTCATCCAATATTAAGTAAAATGAAAATGAGCATGCTATATACATGGAATTATTTTTGTTTCTTTGTTTGGCTTTACTAATTTTCTTATCAGAAATTTAATAGTTGGAAACTGTTTTGTGAGTAAGAACTACCATGAGCATATCAGTGTCAATATTGGAATAATTTTACAGACAAGAAATCATTAGACCATAATGTTACACCTAGAATTAATGGAAGTTGCATAGTGTCTTCACAGAATAAGTGAACAATTGTCCATTTATTAAATAATAATAATGATAGTAGAAAAACAAATCACAGCTCATGTTATTTCTCTTTCTAAAAGACCCAAGGATGATACCTATTGATAAGTTATCATGGGGTGCATTATGGACCCCAATCCTAGATAAAAAGATATAGGCAACTGAGGTATTCTAAGAGCACAGCTGGAGAAATAGTCTACTCAGGGAAGAACTTCCAGTTGGTTATCCAATACCAAGTTGTAAGCCCTGCAGTCATATACATACAAATATAATTAAACAAAATGAGAAATTTGTATTTATAAATTTAGGAACACAGACACACATAAGTGAGCAATTTTAAAAGGTCACTAATTTGAGATGGAGCAGGAGAATACAAGGGAGGGATTGGAGAAAGGAAAAAGAAGAGGAAAATGATTCAATTTTATTTTAATTTCAATGTTTTTTAATTAATGAAAAAATTCCCCCAGGGACCTAGTTAGATCTCCTCCTTTGTCAGATCTCAGTTCAATTATCACTTCCTTGGGAAAAAAAGTCTCCTTGATTAAGCCAAATCCCAACACACTGTACTTGCAAAGCATCATATTTCTCTTCCAGACATTAGCAAAATTATAATTTTGGAACCATTTTTCTTGTTGTTCAATGAATATCTATCCTTCTCCTAATAGTTAGATTGTATATAGTAAAAGATTAGCTATTTTCACTTTTCCTCAAGTCAACATCTAGTACAGTACTGGAATGTAAGAGGTACTCAATGACAATTTATTTGAGAAATTAAGAATTAGTGACCATTGGAGACACTTGTAAAAGGTACACAATGTTACAAAATAGTTAAGAAATTTTTAAAAATCAACTTAG
Organism: Microtus oregoni; assembly: GCF_018167655.1. Taxonomy (NCBI): domain Eukaryota; kingdom Metazoa; phylum Chordata; class Mammalia; order Rodentia; family Cricetidae; genus Microtus; species Microtus oregoni. The sequence continues at coordinate 9,298,913 of NW_024543090.1, forward strand.
CTTTTCAAGATGTATTACTATCCTGTTTTTTCAGTGTATCTTATAAAAACTATAAACCAAAGCATAGTGGCTCAAAATATCAAAACAAGAATTACAAACCAAGTTTTTCTGCTAAATTAGTAATGCAAACCAAATGTATTAGTCACACTCTAGGTGAGTGATTATTTGCAAAGCTAAATTAGAGATCATCCAACTCAATAAAAATATCTCTTCTCCTCAGATAGATAAAGGTTGAATTTCAAAAGATGAGAAAATGGTTGCACTTTATAAAGGAAATCTATATCTACTTAAAGTAGAAATAAATGTAGAGATGTCTTATAAATAAATACATCACTTAAATAAGATTTTTATTTGTTGTTGCGCCTCTTAAATTCACATTTAGTTTTTGTGATGGAAATTAGAACACCTTGCAAAGGAGAAAAATTATAATCCAGAAAATATATGAAGCCTGTTTAGGACTTGTACCTTCTTGGAATGTTGTTACAAATACAGCAAATATTCATTGTAAGTATATTAAATGAAAGACATTTATTTTCTCACAGCTCTAGAGCCTAAATATCCAAGATCAAGATGCCTGAAGCATTTGCCTCTTTCCAATGCATCTAGAGCCTACAAAACAGCAAAATCAAAGTGATTTATCAGGTGCCAAGGACTTTCAATTAGGCTAACAGCTGACTCCACATCAGAAACTATGAAGGCCAAGATGCAACGGGACTCTTGTTGAACCTACTTAAAAAATATACGTGGAATATTTATGAGAAATTGCTATAAGTAACTGTACACCAACAAATTTGGGTACCTAAATGAGACAGCCAAGCACAAGTTATCCAAATTAGCAATAATCTTTGTGAATCTCATGGTCTTATTCTTGCCTGCCAATCTTATGCTTTGCCATGTTCTCTTTAATTTGACGTATCTTTAGAACACAGGATCTCATTCAGTTTCTTGCAACAAAGATTAAACAATTCTCTACTCTTTCATCTTCTTGATTATTATTTTCATTTTGATTATTAATTTTAAGTGCTACCTGCAAAGGAATATATACTGCTCATTACATATTACTGATAATTTGTAATAAAATTTCTTTGACTATACCTTTCTTTCAAATACTTAGTGACTTACTTGATAAGTTTCTGACACAATTTTTAATTAGTTACTTGACCCAGTTATTAGATAAATCCATTACTACATAAAATTCTCAAGATTGACTTAGACCCTTCACTTCTGGCTCCTGAGATAAAGTCTTTCGAAAGAATTGAAGGCATCTTGAGGCCATCTCAAACACTAGAGTTTGGAGGAAAAGTCATGTGAGTTTTACCCCAATATTTATTATATAACTCTGAGTTATTGTCATTTAAAAACCATTTAGATTTATCTCTTATGGCTTGGAGTTTTAAAGCAGGACTTTAGAAATATCAAATCCTCAATACTACATTATTGCCATGCAACATACTTTTGGTTCAATTTTCTAGTAACATTTTGGTAAAAGGCAGAAGTGAAATCTGATTTATGTGATTATTCTTGGACTTTCTAAATGCATCTATTGGAGAGAGTTGTTTCAGAATGAGAGATCTTCACACTAGGCCAGAATGGAGCATAATAAACATTTATTTATTAGGGGGTAAATTCACAGAAAGAGTAATGGCCTCCAAATGTTCACCAATGTACATCCACATAAAGCCTAAGAAAACATAAAAAGAGCACTTGTAGACCCACAAAAACAGGAACATAGCACAGCTTCTAGGTAACTGCATTATTTTCAGAAAGGCTCTGTTTTTTGTTTGGCTTCAAGTAGAGGCACAGCTCCTTTAAAAAGAAAAAAACAGCTGCCTGCTTCATACTGGTACAAACAGTTCTGACTCTTTCAGAACAACTGACTATGGATAATTTAAATGGGCTTTGTGAGCAGAGTACTACAACTTGATTAGTGGCAACATAGACCCTCTGCATCCCTGATGCTGGGGAAGTAAGCACGGCTTTCAGAGCTGGCAGTGAACATGCCTCCACCTTGTTGGACTGGGAGGAGCAAACAGGCAGAGCCATGGAGCTGGTCCTAGCCATGCTCACTTAGCATTAAAGTGGTAACTGTTTTGTTATGTGTAATTTTGCTTTGTTAGAGTTAAAGCCTTCTTTTTTTTTTTTTTGTCTAAACAGAAAAAGGGGAAATGATGTGGGAGTGTCATATATCAATCTGTTGATTTCATTGGTTAATTAATAAAGAAACTGCTTGGCCTGATAGGTTAGAAAATTAGGTAGGTGGAGTAAACAGAACAGAATGCTGGGAGGAAGTGAGGCAGACGCCATACCGCTCCTCTCCAGGGCAGACGCGATGAAGCAAGTCACCAGGTCAGACATGCTGAATCTTTCCCGGTGAGACTGGTGCTATACAGATTACTAAATATGGGTTAGGTAAGATGTGAGAATTAGCCATTAAGAGGATAGAACTAATGGTTCAAGCAGTGTTTAAAAGAATACAATTTGTGTGTTGTTATTTCGGATATAAAGCTAGCCAGTGGCCAGGAGCCAGGCAGTGGAACACAGTCCACAGCTCCTCACTACAATATACTTTGTTTTTTATAATGAGTGTGGCTTATTGAGTTCATGTGGATGACTTTTTCTGAAAAATCCAGGCTGTCATACTGTTGATTTCAAACATTTCTTTAAATAGCTACATTGTAACGGAGCATGGTGAAACATGCCCTTAATCCCAGAACTCAGGAGGCAGAGATAGCCAAATCTCTGTGAGTTTAGGATCAGCCTGGTCTACATAACAAGCTCCAGAGAAGCCAAAGCTATAGTGAGATGACCTAGTACATAGTAAGACACTGTCTCAAAATAAATAAATACATAAATAAATGAACAACTACACAATCCTTACAATTTATATGTGTAACTACTTTCAGTTTACACATAACTGCATTCATAGCCAGGATAAAAGAATGTATCTACATCTATAAGAAGCAAATTATACTATTGTATTCCTACATCTTTCTATGTATTCTAAATATCCAGTTCTTAATAGAGAAATCAAAAGAAGATCTGTGTTGAATGAATGAGTGGTTCAATACTTACCTGATAAAATAGATAACTTCATCCTATCACATCCTTTCTATCTAAAGCAAGGCAAGTCCTAAAATAAACATTCTCAAACCATTATTCTTTCTCTTTTGCCACATTTTTATGATACTCGGTACATTATGAATGCAGGGAAGTGGGACAGAAATTCCTGCATTGGGCTTTTTTCATACCTAATGCTGTGGAAATCCCAAGAGTAATACAGAGCTAATCAACATTGGATGACCCAAGATCAAATTCAAGCTCTGCTCCTTCTCAGTCTCATGAGGTTTTAAGTCTTAGAAGCTTTGTGTGGAAAATGCTACTTACTATGTTGATTCAAATGAGAAATGTCCACAGTTTCAATACATGTCCTTCATGTTTTTGAACATTTGGTCCCTCATTGGTGATATTATTTGAGGAGGCTATGGATATTTTAGAAGGTCTAAACCTGCTGGAAGAAATATGTCACTGTGAGGGAAGGAGAGCTTCAGGGTTTATAGTCTTGCCATAACCTTTCTTTCTCTTCTTTCTTTGTTCCCCTCCTTTCCTCCCTTCTGTGTATAAATGAAAAGATGATCCACTAGTGTTTTGCTCCTGGCATCATGTCATGCCTTTAACTACCTGTGGATCCTCTGGCTCTGGAACAGTAAGCCAAAATAAATTCTTGCTTCCTTAACTTATGTTTGCTCATAATATTTTATTACAACAGAAAAGCAACTCACATTCCTACATTAGAATGTTGAAGTGTGAATTATAATAAATAACTAATATAAAGCATTTATCAAAATCCATAACCATACCAACAGTACATTAAATGTCAACTATTAATAACTGTTATTGTATCTTAAGGAGAAACCAAGGTCAAAGTAGGAACAGTGGTTCAGATTGTCCTCAAAAAAACAATAAGGTAAGAATAAAAAAGTACATTGTAGTTGTAGGAAGAAAAAAATACATTGTAGTTGTAGGAAGAAGGGGAAAAGGGAGCTGTAAAAGTAAGAATCAACAACAGACAAGTTAAAAACCATCTAAAGTGGGACTGGAGACCAGTGAAAACAACAGGAGGACCTGAATTCAATTCCTATCACCCACATCACAGCTCACAGCCATTTATAACTCCAGTTTCAGGAAATCCATGTCAGTCTTCTGGCCATGGTGGACACCCAGGTACACACATGGTAAACATGTCTGCATATATGCAGACAAAACACTCATACACATAAAACAAAAAATTAATTTTAAAACTATCTAAACATGTTCTGAGAACAGAACTTCTGCTATTTATATCAAGTGACCATATTTGAGTAAAACAGCTTATGTCAAGAAGAAGGTTGGATAGAATGTGGCCACACTCAAAGTGTACCAAACAGATAACAAGGCTTCTCAGATCCAGAAAAAAATTCATGTGCTAATCTAATTTTGAATGCCTACCTCTTCCCCAGAAAAATGTGTCCTGTGTCAGGATGCAGAGCATCTCTTTGTCATATGCTCTTAGCTCCTAGCCAGACTCTAAGTGACACAGCGCTCAATTCAGCAGCTCCTTATTATGCACCTGTATCACTAGGGTCCCAGCAGGAAACAGATGGCACTCTCAAATTGAGAAAATTAAGGCAAGTTTAATAAAATGATTTTTGCCAGAGTTGCAGACAGTGCATAGAGAAACAACACGGGAATGTTCACTGCCCCAAATCAAGTGAATCCATATTACTTCAGGCCTGAAGGAGGGAACACAGCACGTAAGATAAAAGTGGAGAAGACAGCCAACAGCTAAGGCTTTTACTTGAGGGAAACACTTGACGCCAGGATGTAGAAGCAGCTACCCAGACCACATTAAGTGCCTTTCTCCTTGTCTCTACCTAACACCCCATCTAAAGCTAATCAGAAGGCAGAAGACAAGAGAGGTCAATCATGTACATCTGGGTTTCAGGGAAGGTCTGAAATGAGTCCGTGAGTCATACTGGAAAAGCCAAACACACCAGCTCTTGAATACCTCATCTCATTTTCCGTGGTCCCTTCCCGAAGGGAACCACTGCTCCAGGAGAAATGCCTCGCCTCTGATAGCTCCATCCATCTCTCAAACCCTGCTGCCCTCTTCCATCCAGAAGAAATCCTTTTGCGCCTTATATTCTGTTGCTGTCTGAGCTGTCTCTTTTCCTTACTACCTTCTTCTTTAATAATATCAACAATATATCATTAAGCCTGACTTTCTAGGCCTTGGAGCAGGCCACAACATGTCAACACTGGCTGAACATGTCCAGGCTGAGAACTCTACAACACTACATTATAGAAAGATGTACTCCGACAGACCTCAGGGTCCCCTGTAAGGGAGCCCGGGCACCTTCAGTTCGTGCGCCAGGCTCTCCTGTGCTCTTCTGGATACCGCCCCTCCCTGCTCCTTTCATCCTTTTGTCCCCGGATCATTGGGCTACCAGGCGACCCTGTCTAGGTGCTGAGGAATTCCATCTGGACGGGTGAGTGTGTGCCATCCAGGGGCGGATTGTCCCGGAAGAGAGCACAAACCCCCCTCCCCAAGCTCCTTCTGCAGGGATGTCTTTCTTACACACGACCCCCCCCCCCCCCAAGTCTTCGTTTTCTGCAAGGTCCTTTGCTCAGGAACAGTTTTCTGCTCCTACACTAAGGCTACCCACCCAGAGCGGTGAGAGCCTACCTAAGGGGCAGGCCCCACGGACCCCCGGCAAGGGAGCACATGCACCTTCAGCCTGTGCGGCAGGGTGTCCTGTGTTCTACTCGTCCCCACCCTGCCCCCCAAGTTCCCCCTTTTGTCCTCGGGTCATTGGACTACCAGGCGTCCATGTTTTGGTGTTGAGGAGTTCATCTGGACAGAAACAGTTCCTGCTTCTACACTGAAGAGATACACCCAGAGAGTCAATCACAGCAAAGACTGGACCAACACACCAGGCCTCTCCTGGCTCCATTTGAAGGAAGAGATGGGAAGGCGCCAATGCAAGAATTCCTCCAACAACCTGAAAGGCAACATGACATCACCAGAATCCAGGGATCCCGAAATAAGAATTGTACACCCTACTCCAGAAGAATTAGAAGAAATTGACTCAAAAGTGAACTATATGAAAATAATAGAACACCTTAACAGGAGGTGAAAAATTGCCATAAACAATTAGAGATTACAAACAAAAAGGTAGAGGAAATGAATAAATCGCTCAAAGACACGCAAGAAAACCAAGAGAAACAAGAAAAAGCAATCAAACAGGTTAGGGAAGCAGTTCAAGACTTGAAGAATGAAATGGAAGCAATGAAGAAAACACAAACCAAGGGAAGGATGGAGATGGAAAATCTGGGTAAACGAATAGGAACTACAGAGACAAGTACTAACAACAGATTACAAGAGATAGAAGAAAGAATGTCAGACACTGAAGATACCATAGAGAAAATAAACAAACTGATCAAAGAAAACAGCAAAACCAACAAATTCTCATCACAAAACATTCAGGAAATCTGGGACACAATAAAAAGACCAAACCTAAGAAAAATTGGGATAGAAGAAGGAGAAGAAGTACAAGAAGTACAGCTCAACGGTCCAGAAAATATATTTAATAAAATTATAGAAGAAAACCTTCCCAACCTAAAGAAAGATATTCCTTTGAAGGTTCAAGAAGCATACAGAACACCGAATAGACTGGACCAAAAAAAAAAAATCTCCTCGCCATATAATAATCAAAACACAAAACATACAGAATAAAGAAAGAATATTAAGAGCTGCAAAGGAAAAGGGTCAAGTTACTTATAAGGGTAAACCTATCAGACTTACACCTGACTTCTCTATGGAAACCATGAAAGCCAGAAGGTCCTGGATAGATGTACTTCAGAAACTAAGAGACCATGGATGCAAGCCCAGACTACAATACCGAGCCAAGCTTTTGTTCACTATAAATGGAGAAAACAAAATTTTCCAGGATAAAAACAAATTTAAACAGTACGCAGACACAAATCCAGCATTACAGAAAGTAATAGAAGGAAAATCACAAACCAAGGAGTCCAACAATGACCACAATAATTCAAACATCTAGAGACCCTTCACCAGCACAACTCAAAGAAGGGAAACACACAAACTCTACTACTAAAAAAGTGACCGGAGTTAACAACCACTGGTCATTAATATCACTTAATGTCAATGGACTCAACTCACCTATAAAAAGGCACAGGCTAAGAGATTGGATACGAAAACAGGATCCAACATTCTGCTGTTTACAAGAAACACACCTCAACCACAAAGACAGCCACCTATCAGAGTAAAGGGCTGAAAAAGGCTTATCAAGCAAATGGACCCAAGAAACAAGCAGGTGTGGCCATACTAATTTCTAACAAACTGGACTTCAAACATAAATCAATCAAAAAAGATAGAGAGGGACATTTTATACTCATAACAGGAACAATTCATCAGGATAAAGTCTCAATCCTGAATATCTATGCCCCTAATATAAAAGCACCCACGTACGTAAAAGAAACGTTACTAAAACCCAAGGCTGCCATCAAATGGCACACACTAATAGTAGGAGACTTCAGCACTCCTCTCTTACCAATGGACAGGTCAATCAGACAGAAACCTAACAGAGAAATTAGAGAATTAATGGAGGTAATGAATCAAATTGACTTAACAGAAATCTATAGAACATTCCACCCAAATAGGAAAGAACATACCTTCTTCTCTGCAGCTCATGGAACCTTCTCAAAAATCGACCACATACTCGGTAACAAAGCAAACATCCACAGTTACAAAAAAATATTCCTAACCTCCTGCGTCTTATCAGACCACCATGGATTAAAGTTAGAATTCAACAACAATGCTACCCCCAGAAAGCCTACAAACTCATGGAAACTGAACAGGCAACTTCTAAACCACACCTGGATCAAGGAAGAAATAAAGAAAGAAATCAAAGTCTTCCTTGAATTCACTGAAAATAAAGAAACAACATACTCAAACTTATGGGACACTATGAAAGCAGTCCTGAGAGGAAAGTTCATAGCACTAAGTGCCCACTTAAAGAAAACAGAGAAAGCACACATTGGAGACTTAACAGCCCACCTGAAACCTCTAGAAAAAAAAAAGAAGCAGACTCACCTAGGAGGAGTAGAAGACTGGAAATAATCAAACTGAGGGCTGAAATCAACAAAATAGAAACACAGAAAACAATGCAAAGAATCAATGAAACAAAAAGCTGGTTCCTAGAAAAAATCAACAAGATTGACAAACCCCTATCCAAACTAATCAAACGGCAGAGAGAGAATATGCAAATTAATAAGATCAGAAATGAAAAGGGGGAAATAACCACAGACACAGAGGAAATTCAAAGAATCATTAGATCTTACTACAAAAGCCTGTATGCCACAAAACTGGAAAATGTAAAAGAAATGGACACATTTTTAGATAAATACCATATACCAAAGTTAAACCAGGACCAGGTGAACAATCTAAATAGACCTGTTAGTCGCGAAGAATTAGAAGCTGTCATCAAAAACCTCCCGACCAAAAACGCCCAGGACCAGATGGTTTCAATGTGGAATTTTACCAGAACTTCCAAAAAGAGCTTACACCTATACTCCTTAATGTATTTCACAATATAGAAACAGAAGAGGCATTGCCAAAATCCTTTTATGAAGCTACAGTCACTCTGATACCAAAACCACACAAGGACTCAACCAAGAAAGAGAATTACAGGCCAATCTCACTCATGAACATCGACGCAAAAATCCTCAACAAAATACTGGCAAACCGTACACAAGAACACATTAGAAAAATTATCCATTATGATCAAGTAGGCTTCATAGAGATGCAGGGCTGGTTCAACATACGAAAATATATCAATGTAATCCATCACATAAATAAACTGAAAGAAAAATGTCATATGATCATTTCATTAGATGCTGAAAAAGCTTTTGACAAAATTCAACATCCCTTTATGATAAAAGTCTTGGAGAGATTAGGGATACAAGGGTCATACCTAAATATAATAAAAGCTATTTACAGCAAGCCGACAGCTAACATCAAACTAAACGGAGAGAAACTCAAAGCCATCCCACTAAAATCAGGAACACGACAAGGATGTCCACTCTCTCCATACCTCTTCAATATAGTGCTTGAAGTTTTAGCAATAGCAATAAGACAACATAAGGGGATCAAGGAGATTCGAATTGGGAAGGAAGAGGTTAAACTTTCATTATTTGCAGATGATATGATAGTGTACATAAGCGACCCCCAAAACTCAACCAAAGAACTCCTAAATCTGATAAACACCTTTAGTATTGTGGCAGGATACAAGATCAACTCCAAAAAATCAGTTGCCCTCCTATACACAAAGGATATGGAAGCCGAGAGGGAAATCAGAGAAGCTTCACCTTTCATGATAGCCACAAACAGCATAAAATATCTTGGGGTAACTCTAACCAAGGAAGTGAAAGATCTATTTGACAAGAACTTTAAGGAATTGAGGAAAGAAATTAAAGAGGATACCAGAAAGTGGAAAGATCTCCCTTGCTCTTGGATTGGGAGGATCAACATAGTAAAAATGGCAATTCTACCAAAGGCAATTTATAGATTCAATGCAATCCCCATCAAGGTCCCATCAAAATTCTTCACAGATCTTGAGAGGACAATAATCAACTTTATATGGAAAAACAAAAAACCCAGGATAGCCAAAGCAGTCTTATATAATAAAGGAACTTCTGGAGGCATTACCATCCCTGACTTCAAACTCTACTACAGAGCTACAGCATTGAAAACAGCTTGGTATTGGTATAAAAACAGAGAAGTCGACCAATGGAATCATATAGAAGACCCAGACTTTAACCAACAAACCTATGAACACCTCATTTTCAATAAAGGAGCTAAAAGTATACAATGGAAGAAAGAAAGCATCTTCAACAAATGGTGCTGGCACAACTGGATGTCAACCTGTAGAAGAATGAAAATAGACCCATATCTATCACCATGCACAAAACTCAAGTCCAAATGGATCAAAGACCTCAATATCAGTCCGAACACACTGAACCTGAGAGAAGAGAAATTGGGAGGTACCCTACAACAGATGGGCACAGGAGATGGCTTCCTATGTGTAACCCCAACAGCACAGACATTAAGGGCAACATTGAATAAATGGGACCTACTGAAACTGAGAAGCTTCTCTAAAGCAAAGGACACTGTCACTAAGACAAAAAGGCAACCCACTGACTGGGAGAAGATCTTCACCAACCCCGCAACAAACAAAGGTCTGATCTCCAAAATACATAAAGAACTCAGGAAACTAGACTTTAAAATGCTAATTAACCCAATTAAAAAATGGGGCACTGATCTGAACAGAGAATTCTCAACAGCAGAAGTTCAAATGGCCAAAAGACACTTAAGGTCATGCTCTACCTCGTTAGCGATCAGGGAAATGAAAATCAAAACAACTTTGAGATATTATCTTACACCTGTCAGATTGGCTAAAATCAAAAACACCAATGATAGCCCCTGCTGGAGAGGTTGTGGAGGAAGGGGTACTCTCATCCATTGCTGATGGGAATGAAAACTTGTGCAACCACTTTGGAAAGCAGTGTTTCGGTTTCTCAGGAAATTTGGGATCAACCTACCCCTGGACCCAGCAATACCACTCTTGGGAATATACCCAAGAAATGCCCTATCATATGACAAGAGCATTTGTTCAACTATGTTCATAGCAGCATTATTTGTAATCGCCAGAATCTGGAAACAACCTAGATGCCCTTCAGTGGAAGAATGGATGAAGAAAGTGTGGAATATATACACATTAGAGTACTACTCAGCGGTAAAAAACAATGACTTCTCAAATTTTGCATGCAAATGGATGGAAATAGAAAACACTATCCTGAGTGAGGTATCCCAGACCCAAAAAGATGAACAAGGGACATACTCACTCATAATTGGGTTCTAGCCATAAATAAAGGTCAGTGAGTCTATAATTTGTTATCCTAAAGAAGCTAGATAAGAACGTGAACCCAAAGAAAAACATATAACTATTCTCCTGGGTATGGGAAGTAGACAAGATTGCCAGGCAAAAATCGGGATCTTAAGGGTGGGGTGTGAGGGGGGTAAGGGAAGATGGGGAGAGAAAAGTGAGAAGGGTAGGATGGGGAGAACTTGGGTCAACGGGATGATTGGGATAAAGGAAGGTTGGCTAGGGGAGCAGGGAAGCACATATCTTAATTATGGGAGCCATCTTAGGGTTGGCAAGAGACTTGGACCTACAGGGGCTTCCAGGTGCCCAAGGCGAGGTCCCCAGTTAGTTCCTAGGGCAGCTGAGGATAGGGAACCTGAAATGATCCTATCCTATAGCCATACTAATGAATATTTTGCATATCACCATGGAACCTTCATCTGGCGATGGATGGAGATAGAGACAGTGACCCATAATGGAGCACTGGACTGATCTCCCAAAGTCCCAATGAGGAACAGAAGGAGGGAGATCATGAGCAAAGAAGTCAGGACCACAAGGGGTGCACCCACCCACGGAGACAGTGGGGCTGATCTATTGGGAGCTCACCAAGGCCAGCTAGACTGTGACTGAAAAAGCAGGGGATAAAACCGGACTCTCTGAATATGGTGGACAATGAGGGCTGCTGAGAAGCCAAGGACAATGGCACTGTGTTTTGATCCTACTTCATGTCCTGGCTTTGTGGGAGCCTAGCCAGTTTGGATGTTCTCCTTCCTAGATCAGGATGGAGGGGGAAGGACCTAGGACTTACCACAGGGCAGGGAACCCTGACTGCGCTTCAGACTGGAGAAGGAGGAGGAGAGGAGTGGGGGGGGGGAGAAAAGTGGGGGGAGGGGGAGAGGAGTGGGGGGAGGGGGGAAGGAGTGAGGGGAGGGAAGGAGGAGTGAGGGGAGGGGGGAGGAGTGAGGGGAGGGGGTGAGGAGTGGGAGGCGGGAGGAGGCGGAATTTTTTTTTTCTCAATAAAAAAAATAAATAATAAAAAAAAGAAAGATGTACTCCTCACTAAACAGGAAAGGATAATCAGGAATGTTCTTTTGATGGATTAGATACATTCAGATTTCTATAGGACCTCGGGTCAGGATTCTGAATGCTCCTAGTCATTATATGAAATTATGAAGAAGACAATTCTGTTTACATTAAGAGTTTGATTACATCTTGGATAAATATCACTTCCTTCTATGTTAACTACTTCTAAAGTCTAAAACAAAAATGTTTGATGGTTTTATAAACCATCCTTGAAATTTCTAGTTTGCAAAACTGGCCAGGAGCCAAGAAAGAAAATGAAAACAAAAGAAGAGTCTTCTTTCTTAATCCAGCAACATGAGAAACCTTGAGGGGGTTTGGGAAACATCCTCTGACTAGTTTTACGACTCCTATTTGCCTGGTTAATTGATATCACCCCCCAAATTTATTTTGACTGCACTTTGAAGATTTGACACTCATCTTCCTAAATGAATACAGTTCCACACTTCCATGAAATAGGCTCCGGCATCTCCTTGCCATTAAACCCCACTGAAATTCTACACCATGTTGGAAATCCCAAAAGAAAGCCAAGCCTGAAGAAGCAACTTGAAGTCATTAATCACCGAATAATACCTAGACCAAAGAAGAGTTTTCTATTTATACATGAACAAAGAAGCTCACAGGGTGGTCTTTGTTATTTTTTTCAGACTATCTTGGAGGCAACATCTCTTGGGTGGCAAGGCTGGCATTAGAGAAAGTGACAAAGCCCTGGCAGGCATATGGCCCCCTGTTGCCTTGGTTGCTTCTCACAGGCTTCCAGGGTTGTTGCAGTTTTCATAGATTAAAACTTCCCAGGTAAGAGGACTACCTTATATGACTAAATAAGAAAGCATAAATATGTTCTGACTTTCTTCCCAGATAACTTGTGGAAAACTGCCATAAGTCTAATGAGTACACTTAGGGAGAATTTGCCATCACTGGAAAGGTCTGTAACAACAACTAAATGAGGGATGGGGCTTTGTTCTAGCCAATCATAGCATGACTTTGTAGACATCACTTTACAGTGCTGACCCTTGTATCTTCACTCTACATTAAAGATGTTGGTAGTGTTGAATGATGTTAATGACTCCCACGTTGCTTTCTTTTTAGTTCTTGTTTAGATGGGATTTTACTCGAATGTTCGATATATAGAGCAGAGGGTGGGTGGATCTGAAATGCTTTAATTTGAAGAGAATGTGATTTCTGCCTACTTTGAAAATCTTGCTTTAGAGATTTTAAATCAGCCTAATATTCAAAGCCTGATTTCTGGCCCATACACGTGCAGCCTCAGCTCTAGAGTTTATAACTACAGGACCCTAGATTCAAGTCCCAATGTCTAGTCACTTAGCTTTCATCGAGGTGAGGAATCTGCCTTAAAAACAAGCATATCTCATGTACAAAATATTGGAATACATAAAAGTGTTTTGGAAGCACCAGAAAAGATATCTCTGTCTGTTCTCATCCCAACATTGTAATAATAAGTCTTAATATTTAAGACTTACAAGGCTGCTTTGAGAGCTAAGGAAAGTAGTAGATAATCTCTGAGATGGAAATGTACAATAGGCACAAAAAGGAAATTTATCTAGAATTTAGAAATTAGCAATATTAGCGCTTGAAGCTACATGCTGTATATTCATGAACACCTGGGTCCACAGTTAAAACCTTTGCCATGCTGATAACATCATGATAATGTTTCAGAATGAATGATCATGATGGTCCTTTAGAGGAGACTTCCTGGTATAAACCTCATATTCCAGATGCTAATATTGCACTAATGATGGAGGAAGGTCATTGGCTAATAAAGGAACTGACTTGGCCCATTTTATTGGTTAGAAGATAGGTGGGAGGAGTAGGCAGAACAGGACTCTGGGAGGAAGAGGAAGTGAGCTCAGTCTCGACAGCTCTCCTCTCGGGAGCAGACGCCTGAGAGAGACGCCATGCCCCGCTCCCGGGATGAAGCTCTGACCCAGGATGGACATAGGCTAGAATCTTCCCGGTAAGCGCACCTTGGGGTGCTACACACAGATGATTAGAAATGGGCTAAATTAATATGTGAGAATTAGCCTAGAAGAGAATGGGCCAAGCAGTGTTTAATTGAATACAGTTTGTGTGTTGTTATTTCGGGGCATAAGCTAGCCGAGCAGGCGGCCGGGGTGCTGGGAACGCACTAAACCCAAGGTTACCTCAAATCATTATCTCTAACGTAATTTTGAAATCATGCAACATATTTGCCACTTTCTTTCTGTTCTTTTGATTTAAATTAACAGGACAGTGCTATGTTCATTTTCTTCGAGTACTCACTTGACATTTGACTGTGGATTTGAGGATGGAATGTCTAAATCTCAGGAATTCAGCAGACTTTTCAATAGCCCTTGCAATGGCTTTTCCTGTTCAGAACTGTTGAGTGCCCAAACTGGTTCATTTCTCAAATTATGTTCATAACACATTCCTGCCATGGACTGGAAGGGTCATGTCTCCCTGTCAGAATGATGTGGCTACCTTATTACTCAAACCCAGACATTCCTTTCTGAGGACCTGGGAGTGAGATTGGAACTGGCTTAAAATCTGCCAAACAATAAAACTGTGTGGTGGCGCCAGGCACCCCTGTAAAGGACCTCTCCATAAATATTCATAGACCATGACAAGGACCAGCATGGGCTCTTCCCAGAAGTCTGCCTTTGTTTTTCACAGAGCCACCCAGATGTGCCACATGAATTGCGAACTAGAACATACAACAGAGATGGGATGCTGGACCACCTAGATGATTTCTTTGTTTCCTTTTTTCTTTCTCTCTCCTGCAATCAGATTTTGGCTTTCATTTTGCTGTTGGCCCACCAGCAAAAAGACCCTCTCAGTCACCCTCCTGCTACTCTCTGTCAATAGGGAACTACTTAACTATATGAGCCTTAACTAATTTGAAGTTTGCTTTCCATCCAGCCCTAATAGGAGAGGAGGAATGTGTTTGTGTTTGCAAGTTTTCCATGTGAGTTAAGTAAAGATTGTTTGCTCAAGTCTGCAGTTTGGAAGAGAAAGAAAAAACAAGGCCTCTGCCTCATCTTGTCCCTTGGAGGTAAGCAGGCAAGCCATTGTTCCCTGAGCAGCTGAGACTTGTGGGCAGAGGAACGACTGGAGGATCATCTGTGAGGCTTCTGAAAAATTTCCCCACAGACTTATTATTGTCAACAAGGTGGTGGACTGTTTTGTTTCCCCTTTCATTCCTTATGTATTGCCCAGAGCAAATGGTAATGGCAACTGAAAATGGAAAGAGTGGCCAGAAGTAAAATATAGGAATAGGGCATTGCACAAAAGAGAAAGGCATCCCCTCTCCTGAGAGCTTGAAGGACCTGTCATCACCCAGTGAGCCTGGACCAAGAACAGACCTATTTTTAAAGGTAAACAGAGAAGTAAAATGGTGACTCACCCAATGAACCAGGGTGGATGCCTGCCCTTCCTACAAAGAAAGTAATAGCAAATAATTCTTGGTAGGTTAAAAAGGATCCAAAGTCGTAGAGAGAAATGACTTTGAAAGTTAAAACTTTGGGTGTTTAGTATTGAAACAAAATCTGGGAGGATCAAAACATAAACTTATTTTTTCATAATCTCAAGGAGGGCAATGTAACTGTGGAGTGAGTTTCCACCCTTTGCTGAACCACAGCCAAACTAAGTGTGTTGGCATCAAGCAGGGGCTGCTGGGGGTTCTTGGTTCTTGGTCATGGATTTTCTGTTTGGTGAAACAGGTAGTATCTACCATGATTCATTTTATACTATTTTTCATGACAAATTAGCAACTGTTGTTCTCAGCCAGGCCCTAATTTTGGTACATTTGCAAATAAAAGGTAAGTATAGAGATAAAAATGTTCCCATGGCTCCTGTCAGAGAGGAGAAGGATTTTTTGTGGTCTACAAGGTAGGCTGCACAGATCAAATCAATCCCTGATTAATAAACATCTTACTACTCAGCTATATGACTTTATCATTTGTCCCTTTAAGTTTCTGTTTAGATGTATTTAGAAACTTTAATTTCATCCAAATAACTGTGCTATTTGGGTCTCTCTGAGTTTCCTGTCTCCTTATGAATTCTTGTGCTAGCCTTGTCCCTTTGCTGACTCTTACTTGTCTATCCAAACATAAAAAGGAAGTCATTGTTAGGACCCCAAGCCATCCCCTCACATGGAATTAATCATGGAGCGGCACCACATTCTCAGAGCAACTACCATATTTTATTGAAGCTATTTTTCTATGTAGCTCCTCTATTAAATCGCATATTCCTTAGGGCAGATATACAGTCTTAATCATCTCAATATCACCTCTATGAAGCAAAATACAGGTACTTAGCTGAATTTAGTCAAAAAAAGTAAAGAGTGGTACAAAGCAGAGGCGGGAGGGGGTTGAGTGGGGAATTTTAATCATGAGCCTTGAAAACCAAGTCTATCGTGCCTCCTCAGCTCACCATTGGAGATTCAGTTAATTGGTGACAGCTATTGCCTTCCCTGATTGTTGAAAGAGTTCTCTGGGCAGTTTCATATAGGACTGGTATAGCTGAGGTTCCAGAGCAGGGAACTGCAGATCTGACCACCTCTGCTCCAAGTCCCCTATGCTTAACAAATTAATTTTTAATCTCACCACCCACTTGGAAAGACCCAATAGTTGATACCTAGGTCAAACAAAATCAAGATTCAGACTCCCCAACTCTTTGCCATACCATCAACCCTTCTAGAGCCTATCTAAATAGCTTCGTTAAGATCGTGTTTCTTTTATAAACAGGAAACAAATATGTATATAGAGATTTCATTTATTTAATTACCTTACTCATCTCCCCTTAAAAAAATTATTTTTGAATTATGTCTGCTTGCATGCCTGTGTGTAGATGTGTGCACATGAGTACAGATACTTGAGAATGCCAGAGCATAGAATGTAGATCTGGAGTTCCAGGCATTAGTGAGATGTCCCTCATGGGAGCTCTGAGCCAAGCTCTTTGGTCCTTGGCAAGAACAGTACTCACGCTTCATGGCTCAGTCATCTCTCCAGCCTCCTCTCTTTTGAGAACCAGCATATTATCTCAGATGTAGGATATGCTTAATAAATTACAGCTAGGATTTCATTCAAGCAGATATTCAGATATCCTGTGGCAGAAACAGGTAAATATCTATCAAAATGTGAGTTTTTCACTTCATGGTATTGAAATGTGGCTTGGAAGAGGCTTTGAAATTAGACAGTACATTATTTAGAGTATATTTTTTAGATAGATAATATATTTCCAGAACACCTTGCTTCTGATGTAGCCATATGATTATATTTTCATCAATGAAATGTGAGTTTTATAAAAATTCATGTCTTGCCAACCCTAAGATGGCTCCCTTAATTAGGATATATATTTCTCTGCTCCCATATCCACCCTTCCTTTGTCCCAACCATTCCCTCCCCCATGTTTGCCCCATCCTCCCCTTCTCACGTTTCTCACCCCATTTCCCCTTAGCCCCATGCCACCTCACCCCCAAGTTCCCAGTTCTTGCCCAGCAATCTTGTCTACTTTCCATATCCAGGCAGATGACTATATGTTTTTCTTTGTGTTCACCTTCTTATTTAGCTTCTCTGGGATCACAAATTATATGCTCAATGTCCTTGATTTATGGCTTAAAACCAATTATGAGTGAGTACATCCCATGTTCATCTTTTGGGGTCTGGGTTACCTCACTCAGGATAGTGTTTTCTATTTTCATCCATTTGCATGAAAAATTCAGCTCGCAGGTGTCCAGGGAGATGTCCCCAGATAGTACCTTGGGCAACTGAGGAGAGGGAATCTGAAATGACCCTATCCTATAGCCATACTGATGAATAACTTGCATATCACCTTAGAACCTTCATCTGGCGATGGATCGAGATAGAGACAGAGACCCAAATTGGAGCACCGGACTGAGCTCCTAAGGTCCAAATGAGGAGTAGAAGGAGGGAGAACATGAGCAAGGAAGTCAGGACCACGAGGGGTGCACCCACCCACTGTGACAGTGGAACTGATCCATTGGGAGCTCACCAAGGCCAGCTGGACTGGTACTGAATAAGCATGGGATGAGACCGGACTCTCTGAACATGGCGGACAATGAAAGCTGATGAGAAGCCAAGGACAATGGCACTAGGTTTCGATCCTAAAGCACGAACTGGCTTTGTGGGAGCCTAGCCTGTTTGGATGTTCACCTTCCTGGACCTGGATAGAAGTGGGAGGACCTTGGACTTTCCGCAAGGCAGGGAATCTGGGCTGCTCTTCAGTCTCGAGAGGGAGGGGGAATGGAGTGGGAAGAGGGGGAGGGGAGTAGGAGGAGGGGGCGATGTGTGGGAGGAGGGGGAGGGAAATGGGAACCGGGAGGAGGCAGAAATTTTTTTCAACAACTAAAAAAAATAAACAAAAAATTTCAGAATAATTTTACAAGTGCAACATCAAAAAAAAAACAAAAAGAAAGTTAAAAAAATTAATGTCTTATCACATTCAAAGCTTTATGGAAAGAACTACAACTTGCCACATTAATCAAGAGCAGCTAATGCTGGTTCAGTATCGATGACAAATGTACCCCAAAGCCAGGAACAGCAAATATACAATGTAACCAGCTTTTATAAAGTCCCCATCATCATGTACTGCACCCTCAAACCGTAAACCTAAATCACCTTTCCTTCTTTATGTTGCTTTTGTCCTGTGTTTTGTGATAGAATATAAAAAGCTCTATGTAGCCAGCAGGATATAATTCCAACTCCAGCCCTAAAGGTAGCAAAGTGGAGACTGAGGAAACCTAGGTCCCTTAGCTCTAAATGGAGTAAAACCACTCACACAGCCCAGAATCTCGTGCCTCCATTTTCTAGATAGGAGTGAACTGCATTGATAAGGATATTAAGACTTTGAATTTAGGTATTAGTTAAGTGAGCATTGCCTTTCCTGACATGAGTCAAGTACAAAAATTAAAAAAATGAATATTACCTATGTAGAGTAATAGAGTCACTAAGAAGAGCTTAAGGGAGCATCATCTGTTGTTTTCCGGATTAATTCCCTGAGACAATCTGACTTATAGAATCCTTTACTTTTTTTCTTAGCTGCTCTTTTCCTTCCCCCATACCTTAGTAGGCAATCAAATAAAAAGGTGCTAAAATAAGGCCTGTTTTATTCAAAATATATCTTTTTCAAAGTATATTGGCTACAATTACTTTTCTCATAAATATAATTGTTCTTTAGACAATAAACAAGAGTTGCAAGGTGCCATAGATGGCAGGGTAAAGAAAGTGGCAATTCTATGTCACTCACAGATGTTGCTCTTCTCCAGAGCAGATGCTAATACTTAGGGATATGTGGGAAAAGGGAAAGAGTCTAGCCCTGTTTGGACCATATGTCCTTTACAAGGTCTTAAAGCAATGAGCCATAGGGTATAACAACAACAAATTATATTTAGCTTCTAATTATAAAACCTTCAGCATTAAACATGCTTGAAGTTTGGTGGAGGTGTGACAGGAAGTGAGTGTGGAAATTTCTAAGCAGAGAGGAAATTCAATGGAGAGCCACACCCTAAATGCACCATCACTTTTGCCTCCGGACAACCAAAGAATCCTAAACCAATGGCATTTCTTAGTGTGTCAGTAATAGCAAAGTCAAAACCCAAAACTCATTGGTCTACTCTTTTATCTCAGACAGAATCTCTGTGGAACTTAAAGTGGCCTCAGATTTTTGATCCTCTTGCCTCTGCCTCCCAGGTGCTGGGGTTGCAGGTGCACGCACATTACCACAGACCAGTATGCCAACTGTTTTCAAAAGTCAAGTGAGAACTTTTGTTGAGTTGAAAAAAAGCTAGGATGGAATTTAGACATGACTTAGACAGTACTCTGTCTCCACTTTACTGATGGCCTAATCGTTTTCCTCTGACGTGCAGTAAGTATATCTTCAAATGATTGCCCTTGTGGCTACAGTGGGCCCACGCCTACATCTTCACATCACTCCACATACGGCATGCATCCTGACTTTCTTCAGTCAGAGTGAAATAACTCCAGGTTCTGAGTGATATCTTTGTCCTGGAATTTCCACTAGATAAGACTTGGTTCTCCCTTGTCCCTAACACAATTATTGCACCAGGGAGAACAAAAGAATGTCAGCTAGATTTTGCTAGTTATTGCCCACTAAATCTTCACATTAACAAAGGAATATGCAGAGTGGAGAGAATGGAGGAAGACAATCATAATGTCCCATCACACTAAATAAATTCAGCAAATATTCTGTAGAGTCTGTCCAAGGACAGTCATGAGATCTTCAGTGAGACTAAATATTGCTATTTTATCTCACCACCTCACCAGATTTCTGTACACCCATGTAAGAAATGAGTCCTAGTTTACTTATGGTGAAACCCAAAACTAGCAAGTAAAATCTTTTACCTAAGCAGCAGCAATAACTTAAGCGTGGCTGCTGCTGCTACTGCTCCTCATGATGATGATGATGATGATGATGATGATGATGATGATGATGATGTTAAGAAGTCATCTAGCAAAGGTACAAACATAGCTCTACATGATTCAATTCTATATACCTATGCTGCACCAAGAAACCTTCTACCCCCCCCAAATTAACCAGAGTTGGGATATTACCAACACAGTCTGGGCTGCATGTTAGGAAAAGCTGCAGTCTTAATCAAGCCTCATTTAACCAATGGACTCTGATCAGCTTTCTTACATGCAATGTTTGCTGTGAGTTCAAAACCTATAGTTTGAATTAGAAACAATGGTTATGAGATCTAGGTAATTGTTCCAGCTACTAAACATAAATAGACATGTGTATACATGCATGATGAATGTGTTTGTGCCTCATTCTTTTTCCTGTAGAAAGATGACAAAAAGTTGCATGCCCAAGTTCTTTTCAAATGTTGAGGAAGAAACCTGCAAAAATTTATATCATCTAGCTCTCTTCCTCACATACACATACGTTTCTGTATACAATAAAAAATTATCTCAAACTTGTTAGATAGCATGATACTACCCACTCAGCATTCATATTCAAATCAGTGTGCTGAGACAACCAAACTTAACATGGACTTAGCAGGTGAGGGAAGTTGAGAAGAGACTGAGATGATTCTGAATCTGCTACTCAATGCGCTCAAGGTGATATGACAGCAAACCCCTAATTTCTCTAACCCTCCATTTGTTTATATGGACATTGTAATAATAATATATACCCATGTGGTTATCATAGATACAAAGTCTCATGTGTGGAAAACACTAAAAATGTTCACTGCTTCTGCTGCTGTCATAAATGTAAGTTTTATTATTAATGTTATGATTGTCAGTCAAAATTGGCATTTTGCTCAAATAACTAAATTCACTATATTTCTTTACTATTGGACTCTAGCCTTATATGATTTTCATCTGCTTAATGTACTGCCTAGGGGAATCTAAGTTTTAATTTAGATAAAGGTCCATTTCTGTCTTTCATATAAAAGTAAAATAAACAAATAGATGCAAAATTTATTTTTAATATCTTGGCTATTTACTTTCTGATGTATGCTATTTTTCTCTGTGCTTAAAGTTTATATCCCATCCCTTTTTGTTAGCTAAAATAGAAGATGTTTAAAATTTTTCCTTTAGCAATTACTTTTGACACTAACTAAAACCCAAAATCAGAGACCCAGGCCTTGTAAAGAAAATAGCATCCCCATATAGTCAGTAGATTGGGGTTTTTCTAGGTTTAACCTGCAGTCCTGGTCTGCACTGTACTTGGATATTGCTTCCCAAGGGCTTCAGAGTTAATGAAATATGCTGGAATCCTAATATCCACTTAAGAAAATTGAATGTGGCCATCCAGGAAAAATCATTTCGTTGTCATAGTAACTCCTTTACTACTTAGGTCACAAAGAATAGGAAAAAAAATTGGTCATGCATGCTACAACTTAAAATAAAGTTATGGGAGATATGAGGCAGATACAAATGAACGATTTAGTAAGGCATAAAGGAAAACACCTGAAACGGAGTGGGCTCCCATAATATTCTCCATTGGCAGGCTTGGAGATACAGTTTGAGGTGCAGGAGCAGAAGATTCACAGAGAAACATGGATGAGCTCTTGGGGGGGGGGAATCTAATTTGAGCCCCTTGGTTTTCATGAAAGCAACAGTAGCACCGAATGATGAAAACAACTCACACAAGTTCGAACACCCAGCTAAGGAACAGCACAGGAGGAGCAAAGATGACTCCAGTGTCCCTCCCTTAACCTTCTCCTTCTTGTCATTCCACTTCTGGGGTGTGAGGGCACAACCATACTACCCAGGATACATTCTGGGATCATCGCTATGATCTGTGCTTCTGAAATTGTAAAATGTTGGCTCAATTCAACAAGGAGACAAGATAATCTTAAAGAATTTTCCATCTGGGCAGTTTCTGAATAATTTAGAAAGAACTACACACTGGCCAGGTGAGGCCTCTGGAGATCACAGATAGAAGCTGAATGTGGGTTATATGCCATTAATTCCAACACTTGGAAGGCAGAGGTAGTGGATGTCTAAATTCAAGGTAATCCTGGTCTACATAGTGAGTGACAGGCCAAGAATACATAGTTAGAGTTTGCCACACATACACACACATACACAAAAATTACAAATACTTTGTTGAATATCTCTGGCTTCAAAGGATTTATTATCCACTTAACAACCCTTAGGATATATGACACATATGTCAATGTTATGGTATTACCTAGCAACAGCTGCAGCCTTGTTTCAAATGTGTGATGCTTTGAAGTCTAAGAAATAGTGGGAATTGCAATGCAAATACCAGTTTCGTCCTATGAAAAGAAGGGTGCTGAATGGAAGCAACAGCAACAGGAGGAAGTGGAGGAGAAGAAACATCATATTATAGTCAAGTGACTGCCCTCTTTATGTACTGCACTTACAAAATGTGTCTCTCGGTCAAAAGTACTATATTCTGTCATCTTGTTCATATATTAACTACCTGGTTTCTCTACCCATATGGGACTCTTGCTTTTTTTTTTTTGTTTGAACTTTCCCTTGGTAGGAAAGAAGTTCCTAGTGGTTGTAGAAGAAAATAGATTTGCACATAGTCTTCCGATCAGCTTCTCCAGAAGACCCAGAGACCATCCAACAATTATTAAGATTTAAATTCATCAAGCCTTGCCAGAGTTAGAAACAGCCTCTTTGATGGTAATCATTCTTGGAAGTGGGGGCTTGCTTATATTTTCAAAGGGTCAATACATTATCATCATGGTGGGGAGCATGGAAGTATGCATGATACTAAAGCATTAATTGGGAACTTTACATCCTGTTCCACACACACGCAGAGAGAGAGAGAGAGCAACACTAGGCTTGGCATGAAGTTTTGTTCATTCAAAGCCCATTTCCAGTAGCATACCTGCTCCAACAAAGCCACACCTCCTAGTCTTTCCCAAAAATTTCACCAACTAGGGACTAAGCACCCAAATATATGAGCCTATGGAGAGCATTCAAACAATCACAATAACTTACATGAAAATATTTTATTTAGATTTTACTGTTTCAAAGTGTAAGAGTCCCTGACTACCTTATCCAGGACCATGGTAGCAGGCAGGCATGGCAGCAGAGACCTTACATTTTGATCTGCAAGTAGGAGGAAGAGAGAGCTAACTTGGAATGGTATAGGATTTTGAAATGTCAAAGCCCATCCCCAGTGACATGGTTTCTCCAACAAGGCAGGGATCAAGTACTCAAATATATAAGCCTATAGATGCCATTCTCATTCAAACCAACACACAGATTCAATTCAATGCTCATCAAACTTCCAGAGTAATTCCTCACAGAAATTGACAAAATGATCTTAAGTTATACAGAGAACTACAAAGGACCTGGAATATTCTAAATAATAATAAAGCTATTCTCCTTTTTGAGCTGTAAAAAGAAAAGCAACATGATACTGCCATAAAGAAGACACTGCCATGGATCAGTGAAATATCAAGAACCTGGTCATATATCTACACTCTTGGCATCTGACTTTTGACAAAGTACCCAAAATACACTAAACTTTTGCTTTTATTATTTTGTGTGTGTGTGTGTGTGTGTGTGTGTGTGTGTGTGTGTGTGTGTGTGTTTGAGGGTATGTGTAAGTGAGAGCTGGTGCCTGCACAGACCATGGGCACCAGCTGTTTCTGAGGCTGGAGTTACAGGCAGTTAAGAGTCATCTGATGTTGCTAAGAAACAAATTTGACAATAATTGTTTATTTGTTTTGATTTCCTTTTTGTGGACTTTTCGTGTTTTTGTTTTTGAGAGAGAAAAAGTGATGATAGATAGACAGAAGACATAGAGATAGAGAAAGAGAGAGTGAGACAGAGAGAGATGAAGAACATGAAACTAAGTGAGGTTGAGTGAGGGAGATATGGGAAGGGAGAAAGATGTGATCAAAACATATTGTGTGAAAAAATTAATTTCAAAAATTTAAAAACTGACCTGGGGTCCTCTATGTGAGTAGTACATGCTCATAATTGCTGAACCATATCTCTAACTCCAGAAAGTCTGGATACTAAATGCAGAAATAACTGAAAGACTATTTCTAAATGGGGAAAACTGAAGAAATAATACTTTCCCTTCTGAAACTGAAAAGACCAAGATTATATAAGGCAGAAGCCACTAATGGAAGCATAGGTTTAAGAATGTGTTGAGTCTAATAGGTGAATCCATGCTTATGACTAAACTTCAGTGTAGACTCTGAGGGCATGGTAAGACCTAAAGAAAAAAAGATTTGGGAGTCAAAGAAATGTTTTATATTTGTATGGTAGTGACCTTGTAAGCACTGCTTTGGGAATGGATTCTGAAGTAGTATATGGATTTGCCTTGAAAGCTTGCTAAGATTAGTTAGCAGCACAGGTACTGACAGACCCATGATTTGGGCAGTTTGGTTGCTGCAGAGAGGTAATAAGTTACATTTACTACTGGGAAGTCATATAACAATATGCAAATAGTGGAAAGTCATATAACAATATGCAGATAGTTGGAATGTTTTATGTATCAAAATTAAAGCAAGAGCCACAAGGTCAGGTCAGGCTTCAGTATTAGGGGACTGTACTACAGGCAGAATATGGATAATAACTACTACTTAAGTGCTTTTTCCATGACATTTACTTTATGGCTGCATTAACTCTTTATGATAAGCTTAAAGAATAGGTATTGTGATTTTCTGCTATACTCATAGATCAGTCTTAACCCAATCATCATCAAAAAGGTTTTCCCTGCCAGCAGACAGGAGCAGATGCAGGGACCCACAGCAAAACATCAGAGTTCATGGAATCCTCTGGAATATAGGGAGGAAGGATTGTTCAAACCAGAAAGGTTGAGGACACCACAAGAATGCAACCCACAGAATCAGCTAAATCAGGCTCACAGGGGTTCACAGAGACTGAAGCAGCAATCCCTGAGCCTGCACAGGTCTGTGCTAAGTCATCTGCAAATATGTTGTGGTTATTTTCTTTGAGGTTTTTGTGAGCTTCCTAACAGTGGAAGTGGAGGTGTCTATGACTCCTTTGTCTGCTCTTGGGACCTTTTTCCTCCTACTGAGTTGCCTAGTTCAGCCTTAACATGAGGGTTTGTGCTGAGTCTTACTGCATTGTGTTAATGATGTGTTCAGATGACATCCCTGGAAGGCCTGGTCTTTTCTGAAGGAGAAAAAGTGGATCTGGTGGAATGTTGTGGGATAATCCTTCTATATGCTGTAAATATGTCTTTCTCTCATTGGCCAATAAAGAAGTTTCTTAGGCCTATAGCAATTCACAATAAGAATAGAGAGTACAGCCAATCTAAAAATGCAGAGAAGAGCAGAGTAGAGAGGCATGTGAGCCAACCCCCAGAGAAGCAAGATCACTTGAGAAGAGATAAAGCCATGAAGTCACTTGGCAAAATGTAGATTAATAGAAATGAATTAATTTAATTGTAAGAGCTAGTCAAAAGTTAGCCTGACTAATAGGCCAAACAATTTGAAATAATATTAGTTTCTGAGTGATTATTTCGAAACAGTTGCAGAACAGAGCAGGACAGAGAAAACTCCATTTACAGGGGAGGGGTTAAATAGGAGGAGAACTGAAAGGAATAGAGGGAGGGAAGGAGGTGGTCAAGTTGTATTATATGAGAGAATATATAAAAAATGAAATAGGTACCAGTTACTGTTTTTTAGAGGTAGTTAAATGAGGACTTAAGATGCCAAGTCTATGAGGCAAGTAAGTAGTGACATGAAATTATAAATCAATTTTGTCTAATTTCATGGATTTTAATTCTTCAATTACACCATAGGAAGTAGAATGTGAACTAAGTCTGAGTAGAGACTGAACCAGCTCAATGAACGCAAGCAACTATGTCTGGACTCAATGGGGCAAGAGGAAGGTGCACAGTGAAGATTTGATTTCAATCACTGGTATTATTAAACTAAGGAACAGTGTGGAAGCAGACTGAGTTTGTCAGTTGAGAGGACTTGTGTCTGAGAAAGCCAAAAAGGCCTGTCTGAAGCCAAAAGGGCAAGGAAGTTCTACCTGATGAAGAGTATCATCTTTCAGTATTTTTTAGTTTTGTACCTACATACTTGCAAAAAGTTAGGCTCATATATCTGTAGTGTTCTTCTCAGTGTTTCTCCAGGGAAATCTGAGGAGCATGCACACACACAAACACACACACACATACATACACACTTACACACATACACACATATTCCGTTATCATTACACAATAAAGTTAAGAATCTACATTAGGTGATACATGTGTATAACCACACAGCAAAGTTTAACTTACCAGATGACAAGAATCTTCAAGGTGTTTCAACAACTGCCTCTTATTTCCTGATGAATAAGATATCCTCACTGTCCTAATGCTGCTTACTAGTCTGTGAAAAATGATATCACACATGTATATATACACACAACTTTAGGTTTTTTTTATTTTTTTTATTTTTTTTTATTTTTTTTTACAACTTTAGGTTTTTATTGTTGTTGGTTGTTCATTTGTTATAATGGGGGAAATTGGCTAGAGATAATCAGAAGATAAAGAAAAGCTGAAGGAAACCAATGGTTATGCATGCTACATGTGTGTATAAATTCATCAGAAAATAACAAGTAGCTGCTGACACACATTGTAGACTCAATTTCATAGCAGCTAAGTTAAATTTTGCTGTCTGTTTGGATTTATATATCAGCTGAATATATATTTACTTTATTGCATGAAAGTATATTGTGTGTTGTTGTTGTTGCTGGTGTGTGTGTGTGTGTGTGTGTGCGTGTGTGTGTCTGTGCATGCTCTTGAGTTTCCCTTAGAGAAACACTGGGGAGAACACTACAGATCTCTGAGCCAAACTTTTTACAATTTTATATGATTATCTGTGAAGTCTACAGACCTTTGTTTTGAATGTGTTTCAGGAAGATGACCTATAGGCGAATGTTTCTATATCCCTCTTGATGATTTTCCAAATACAAAGAATTGTGGAAAATTTTTTGGAAGTAACAAGAACTATTTGAGAATTTGATGAAAGCAGCAGATCTTTGCTCGAAAAATACACACAATTGCCCAGGTAAGAGTCAGAGACACTTTCTCAATTCTTTCAAATACTGCAGCTATTACCTCTCCAGGAAAAAAACAAAAAACAAAAACACACTCTAGCCAGTTTTCCAATAGATCTTCCTAGACTATTTGTACCAGACCAAAGGTCATTCTAACCAGCTCTAACTGAATCTGGGAATGGTCACTCCATTTGCTTCGCCGTAATTAACGCATGTCAAGCCACGGGTCTCTTGGCTTAGTGGAGCTGCACCAAAGGGCACCGAGACACTGTCTTCTTGGGGATCCTCCCCAGTGAATGGAAATGGACCCACACCAGCCAGAGGAAAGTGTAGTGTGCCTAATATGGCAGGAGCCTGCAAACGAAATCTCCCCACGGCTGTGTGAATCCTTGAATGAGGTCACGATAAAAATGTGCTCACATACTCATGCTTCCCTATGCACACTATTCAATGATGCCAATCACTGCAGGGCAATAGCTCTGCTACTGTGGCTCCACTGCTTAGCAGACACAGAGGCTAAGACAACCAATCTGAGCTGTTCTCAGTTGAACAGTTCTGTTATTCTCCAACATGCCTGCTTGGCTTTCCCAGAAGACATGGCAAACTACTGGTTTGTGAAACATGTTTGACTATGAGTTTATTTGAACAAGAAATTATTTTCCTAAAAATCTTGGAATGTCTCAGCATAGAAGGTAGAACATTAAGGCATTCTTAAAATTCTTCAGATCTGACAGCTCAGTCGATCTATTCCTATATGGCAATCATCAATTTAAGATGACTCACAGCGACTACTACTTACAGAAAGAGCATGTGGCTATCTAATAAACCACAGAATGATCAGCCTGAATTGTATTATATCTTCTCTGCTTCAGTCTTAGTCATTGTTCTACTGCTGTGAAGAGCTACCATGACCAAGACAACTCTTATGAAAGAAAGCATTTAATTAGGGGCTTGATTATGGTTTCTGGGGTTTAATCCATTATCATCATGATAGAGAGTATAGTAGTATGCATGGTACTGGAGCAGCAGCTGAGAGCTACATTCTGATGTGCATGCTGAAAAAGAGAAAAGAGAAAGACATAGACAGGGAGAGAAAGGAAGAGAAAGACTGAGAACACTTGGTTTAGCATGGGCATTTGAAACATCAACACTTAGCAATACACTTCCTGAGACAAAGCCACACCTCCTAATCCTTGCAATCCATTCCAATAACTCCACTAGCTTGTGACCACACTTTCAAATATATGAATCAATTTTATTCAAACTGCCACGTTCCACTCCCTGGCCCTATAGGCTTGTTGCCATATCATAATGCAAAACTGCATTCAATGCAACTTTCAAACTTTCCATGACCTATCATGGTCTCTGTTTAAGCGTGCTAATTTCGAAGTCTCTTCACGGATTTATAGCCATCTCTTAACTGTAACCCCATGTAACATCAAAGTTAAAAAGCAAATAACACATTAGACAGAGGTTTTATCTCCAAAATATACAAAGAACTCAAGAAATTGGTCATCAAAAGAACAAATAATCCAATAAAAAAATGGAGTGCAGACCTAAACAGAGAACTCTCAACAGAGGAATCTAAAATGGCTGAAAGACACATAAGGAAATGTTCAACATCCTTAGTCATCAGAGAAATGCAAATCAAAACAACTCTGAGATTCTATCCTATACCTGTAAGAATGGCCAAGATCAAAAACACTGATGACAACTTATGCTGGAGAGGTTGTGGGGTAAAGGGAACACTCCTGCCTTGCTGATGGGAATGCAAGCTGTTACAGCCCTTTGAATGTTAGTGTGGCGATTTCTCAGAAAATTAGGAAACAACCTTCCTCAAGACCCACTAAATACCACTTTTGATTATATATCCAAAGGATGCTCAATCGTACCACAAGGACATGTGCTCAACTATGTTCATAGAAGCATTGTTTGTCATAATCAGAACCTGGAAACAACCGAAATGCCCCTCATCTAAAAAATGGACGAGAAAAATGTGGTACATTTACACAATGAAGTCCTTTTAAGATTTTTGTCTCCTTGAGCATGGGATTTGGCTCCAACACCGCCTTTCCTGGTGCTTTTTCTCCTCCTCCTGAACATTTTGTATTTCTCCTTGCCCCACTTGCTCTTTTCCGTTGTAGATCAGCACACAGGTGAATAATACTCACACACCACACAGTCAATACTAGGCTGTCTTGAAATCTCCTCTGCCAATGCTATTTATTTCTATTAGTTTCCTGTCCACTGAACATATACCTTTGCAAGTCATAATTCAAATCATACATCAGAACTTATCAGAGCACTGTAGTGCTGTGTTTTGGATTTGAGCTATAGACTCAGGCTTACTTAGATTTGAATTGTTATCATTACTAGCTAATCAAGTCAGTTACTTAATTCCATTATCCTTAATTCTTTAAATTAAAATTTAACTTTGGTAAAATGCTGATAATGTTTATCCAAATGACTTCTGAGTAGATAAAACTAAACTATGTTTAATGGAATGCTCATTATTTCCTCACCTAGAAATAGAAATGGTATTTGAGATATCTCTCATTAATACTTATTTTTATTGATAATAGTTTTCTTCCCAGGGGAAAGATCAGACATTATTACCCACTGAAATTCGGGTTAGTTATGTAACTAAATTTTGTTCAATTATGCTTGAGTATACATGTAATGTGTCATTTCTATGTGAAATTTTAAAGCAAATTTATACTTTTCGTCTTCACTTCTCATTTATGCTGACTCAAATTATGCTCTGGCAAAAATGTGGAACATGGATAAAAGCTGGAATGATGTGGAGGAGAACCCGTTGCTGATTTACAATAGACAGAGAGAATGAATAAACCTTTTCTGGTTGACCCTTGAGATTTTAGAGTGCCTTAAGACCCCCCACATAATTAACAAGATACCCTAATTACTACTGTAGTTGTAGTTATTATTTCATTATTATAGTTGCTATTATTAATTACTATTATTCAAAATGATTGCAATTGTCAAACTTCTGTTTGGCAGTCTATAAAAAGGACCTGGAAGAAGAAAGCATACTCTGCTTTTGTCTACTTGCTCTTACTTTCAAATCCATTCCTTCACTGGCATTAGGCCTCACTTCATTGGGATTCTGGTAAACACTGAAGATCAGCTGAGACACCCACACTCATGCACTCAACAACTACTAGATTCTTGAATCTTCTTCTGTTAGTAAACAGATATTGGACATGTCGGACTGCTGCCTATAAGTAACTGATTAACACAAGAACAAATCTATTTTCAGCCTCTAAATACCCACGAAAAACACAGAATCATGGAGACCTTCCACAATAATACACAGGAGTATCTGTAGAAATCCTCCCAGGTCAGGTAGTTGGATGTGTCCTACCAGATGTGGTTGAGGCATTTCTGGTGTGCATGAAGACCGAGCACTCATATACATAAAATACATGAATAAGCAAATCATTTTTAAAAATGACAGTTGTTCACTTTGAAAAGGCATATAAAATGCTCTAACTAATAATGCCAATAATTCAAAAATCTTAGTTGAGTTCTGAGTACAGAAGTTTGGACTGGTAGCCAGATATGATGGCACATGTCTTCAATCCCAGTCTTCCATTTCTCATGGCAGAAA
Source organism: Microtus oregoni (assembly GCF_018167655.1). Classification (NCBI taxonomy): domain Eukaryota; kingdom Metazoa; phylum Chordata; class Mammalia; order Rodentia; family Cricetidae; genus Microtus; species Microtus oregoni. Next base: position 9,330,109 of record NW_024543090.1, read on the forward strand.
GATTTCAAGTTTGGGGAGAACTTGAGCTATCAAGCAAGTTGAATGACAGTCTCAGCTTTATAGCAAGATTCTATCTCAAACAAAAGCAAAATAAATAGATGCATAATTAAGAAAATTTGGAACAACAATGAGTAAGTGGTTGCTTATTGCTATAGTCTGAGGACCCTCAAGAAAAAAATGTGTTGAAATTTGTCCTTGAGATGATAGTAGTTTTTAGAAGCCTTTCAGAAAGTGATTGAGTCATGAGTACTGTACTGTCAGGAATGGATTAATGGCCTTATTAATGAGACTTTGAAGTGAGTTGGCCTCTTTTACCCTTCTACTGCTTGACTTTATGAGGACATGGTGTTCACAGAACAGCAAGGCTCATCTTAGGGGCAGAGCAGTATCTTAGCAAACACTATACCTACTCAAGCCTTAACTTTAACCAGGTAGGCTCCTGAACTGTGGAACTTGAAATTCTGTTGTTTATAAATTAATCTTTCTGTGGCATTCTGTTACAGCTGACAATGAACTAAGATCCCGCTGCATCTTGAAAGAGTGTAAATCAGAGGACACATATAACCATCTGAAAGGCATCTGTATTTATTTTTCATAAATAAATGAATATGAGAAAGGTTATTTCAAGTATGTAGACTGTCCTTCTACCTCTTTTGATGCAAGAGCACTGATTGAAATTAAACTCCCTTTACCCAATACACATTCATATAGTTTCCACGGGGACTGAGAATTCATGTTACATGGTAAGTATAGGGAACAAATACCAATATTTATATACATCTGAAGCCCCCAGGACTTTTCCATGAAGTGCAAAACTAAAGAAACACAACATTTACTCTATAGCAATTTGTCCTTCCTCTGACCTCTGATTAAGTTCTATCACACTATCTGAAAACTGTCCCCTGGTTGTTAATTTTGTCTCCTTTATTCTCAGACTAAGCTGAAACACCCAAGAGCAAAGACTGAATGTCTGACTATCCTCTCCCACATGTACCTTCTATGCCCACTTGATTGCCGGACACATGATCAATTCTGATGATGTTTCCATGATTACACTGTCAGTTACATAAAAAGACTTTCACTCAAGGAAGAGACAAGATAGTCATGAAAGTAACTGGCAGAGAAACATTGGAATAAGTCTTGCAATTTTAATCATATGCAACACATTCTTGAAAGATCGAGGCTTTGGTGACTTAGGATATACATATTAAAACCAAATTCAAGGTCATCTGGAGAATCAGAAAACAGGCTAAGCTTCAGTTTTAAATCTTACTCTGTCAGTTATTGGCACAGACTGACTATATTGGCTTTCCTTTAATACTATTTCACTGTAGAAACTATTAACCCAAGAAGGAAAGAACCAAAACCACAGGGGTCCAGCAGGGCACTGATCATGTGCCCAGAAAGCTCCCTGATGACCACAAAGGACAGCAGAAACCACAACCCCTGTCTTTATTAAACTGTAAGGTTTTGAGGTGGTTCAAATAGCCTCCGGTATGTTCACCTGTGTCCTCACCTCTGTCTTTCACTCACCATTTTTTACGGTACATTATCAAGAGTCTATTTGTGCCTGAATCAAAAATTATGCCACATGACTAGATAGTGTTAATAAAATGCTTGAATTCATCCTGAAGCGTTCAGAATGTCTGAGGAATTCAAACAGCCATATAAGGAAAGAAGAGTCCAAAGGAGAAACGGTGTTTGTATTTGAGCTCATTTTTCAAAATGAACTTTTGTATCCCTAGATATATTGTACTTTTCTCTAAACTTTCCAGAATAGTCTCTTCCCTCAGCCGGGATTGTGCCTGCTTTTTCCTTTGACTGGAAATAGAGAAGATGTTGGTTTGAGGGCCCCACTTGGCTTTCAGAAAGACAGCTTGTTTGGGTTTAAATGTTGTTAGAAAAGACTATGGATATTTTATCTTCCTTCCTACATCTCTTTTTCCCAAGGGATTTTTTTTGTCTGTGTATGAAATCCTTGAGTTATAGGAGTAACTGTAACATACAAGCAAATGTAAACCCATGAGCCTTGACTTGGCAGAAGATACTATTATAATCTTCACAATTGGATGGGGCAAGCCAAGAATGACGTGAGGAAGGGGCAAGCCAGCGTTGGACACTAAAATCCAGAAAACTCAGATTCTACCATGGGAGATATCTCACAAATGAGAGACATCAGCTAACACCAGTTCCTGAAGGTCAACCCTAAGCAATCCTTCCTATTCTAAATGGTTATCCCCCAACCCTGATCCAGCACTTCAAAAGGTTGCCCTATATTATTTAGAATTGTTACTTTTTTGGTTTTCCAAATTGTTACTTTTACACCTAATTCTCATACTGCTCTCAAAGTCTTAGTACAGGTCACCACACTGCTTTGCTGTCCTAGTTTACCCTCTTCTATAAGCCTATGGTTGTGAGGATGGGACCACGTTATCATGATGAATCTGCAGATGTTTGTGATATGATGGTATTGCCTACTTTCTGTTTTGATAATAAAATACTTGAGCCTGGGTAACTTTTAAATAAAACGTTATTTCTTTTCACAGTTTTTGGATGTTAAAAGTCATGTACTGGCATTGGCTCATAAAAAAGAGCTTCAATATATATGGTGTCACAGTAGCAGAAATGTACATCATGTTGACACAGGATGACAGACTGTATATAAGGTCCTGGGAGGACTCCAGATGTGTATTAAGACCTCCTGATGACTTTCCTAATGACCTTAAGGCCTCAATGATACCTACCTCTTAAAGGTCCTGCCATCTCTTAATATCATCACATTTCAGACCACGTTCCCAAAACTTGAACCTTTAGGGCTCACCTTCACACTACAGTAATAACTGACTTGTAGTAGAATCACAGTATATGTTTGGTCAGTAAATTCATGACAACAAGTGATATTTATTCAGCACATATGTGTCAGGAATAATAAGTCTTTCATAATATCACTTAGTCTCTATCAAATCCATTTTGGAAAAACATTGTCTTCCCCATTTATGAGTCTTCTTGTATCAGTTCCATCACTGCTGAAAGAGGAGTCACAATAAGGCCTGTGAAGAAGGTGAAAGTAACAAAGTGATGTGATCAAACCTCACAGATTTAAGGTAGGGTCATTTGAGCGCACAGCCCAAACTTCTGCTGAATGAATTACAGGACTCAGGACCCTCCGTAGTTCACCTTTCTTCTTCCTGGGCTAAATACAGAATGCTATCTTGTAATATGGATGGTGAGCATGCCTATGAAATGTTTCCAACATTGCTTTGACTTGTACAGAAACAGAATTTCATGGTACAGGTAAGATGAAAAACACACTGACCAGTTCATGGCTTTCTTTGTGGCTTTTAACATTTCTTGGCAGTGAGAACTTTTCTTTCTGGGAGAACATTAGCAGGCACATGGCATCAGGTTTGGATAGACAGATTAGCCTCCCTTCTAAAACCCTCTTCCCATCCTCTGTGAACACTCAAGTTATATCCCCAGGTGTGGGATGTAAGTTTAGCATTTCTGCTCTCGCCAAGACTTCTTATATCAGTTGTTTTTAAGCTGTGGATCATGACGCCTACAGGTCCCACATTTCAGATATCTTGCATATCAGTTATTTTTATTATTATTATTAAAATTTTTTATTAAAAATTTCCGCCTCCTCCCCGCCTCCCTTTTCTCTCCCCCTCCCCCACTCCCCATGTCCCACTCCCCTCCCCCTCCCTCTCCAGTCCAAAGAGCAGTCAGGGTTCCCTGCCCTGTGGTAAGTCCTAGGTCCTCCCCCCTCCATCCTGATCTAGGAAGGAGAACATTCAAACTGGCTAGGCTCCCACAAAGCCAGGACATGAAGTAGGATCAAAACACAGTGCCATTGTCCTTGGCTTCTCAGCAGCCCTCATTGTCCACCATATTCAGAGAGTCCGGTTTCATCCCATGAATTTTCAGTCCCAGTCCAGCTGGCCTTGGTGATCTCCCAATAGATCAGCCCCACCGTCTCAGTGGATGGGTGCCCCCCTTGCGGTATTGACTTCCTTGCTCATGTTCTCCCTCCTTCTGTTCCTCATTTGGACCTTGGGAGCTCAGTCCAGTGCTCCAGTGTGGGTCTCTGTCTCTATCTCCATCCATCGCCAGATGAACGTTCTTTGGTGATATGCAAGATATTCATTAGTATGTCTATAGGATCGGGCCATTTCAGGCTCTCTCTCCTCAGCTGCTCAAGGACCTAGTTTGAGTGATGCAATAGGTTAGTGCACAGTACTTATGCATATCAGTTATTTACATTATGATCCATAACAGTAGTAAAATTGCAGTTATGAAGTAGCAACAAAACCATTCTACAAATAAGGAACTGTAGTAAAGGGTAACTGCATCAGGAAGGTTTGAAAAGCACATCCTTAAAAAATAATTAGAAGCCTAATAGCCTAAATTACTTGATAAATGCTGTATGCCTGCTAAATATCCCAAATCATTTGTCCAGTTGCACACAGCTGGCATGTAGCAGAAATCAAGACTTCTGGCTTTAAGACCAGCATCCTCTCCATTGTAACAGATCCAGGAAAGTGATTCAAACTCTAGTTTGAATGACACAGAAACTATCCTATTTATCTCACATTACAAAAGACATCCCTAAATTCCCAAAGTGAGGGTCCTCTTTTACTTTAACATGTATGCTATGTCTGTAGTGTTGATGATCAGAGAATGAGACAAACTTAATAGAATCAAATGACGATAAGATAAAGTCAGGGCTAAGACACTGAAAATCTAAAAAGGTTAAAGTCTGCAGTAATATTTGATGGTGCAAACTACACCCACACATCCAGATCCTGACCTTGAGCAACTAATCCTTAGAAAATCCGCAATCCATTAGTCTTACGTAGTTGTGTATGATGGGAACAGCAAGTGAGTCGATGCTTTTTCAAAACAAGGTAATGAAAGCCTAGTGTTTACTGTACTAACATGGGCTCCTCTCTGTCCATGGAATTTTAATAACAACCAACGTCAATGTTTAATTTAAAGATAGAGCACACTGGTTAAGAAACTACTAAAAATAATCTGCTTCATATTGACGGCTTTGGCTTTGTTGACTCATAAAATGTCAGGGTTGGAGAAAAATAACTAACGGAAGCTTCAGCTGTGATTGTACCTTTAATTATTGATGTTCTGTTTTAGTCTTCACACCCAACTTCTAAGACGTGATGGGGCAGAGTACAGGCTCTGTGATGGACTAATTATTCTGAAGCTCAGTCTTGACACTGCCCATAATACTAAACATTGCAGAAAACAGTTGACTGATACACTGATATTCCTTCATATCAAGTGCTAAGTAAGAGGAGAGGAATGTCTGTGTGTTACCAGATCCAGAAATCAGAGAAGATTAGGAGGCGCAGTGTGCTCAGCCCTATACCGATGAAGCAAGCATTCTGGTTAGTTCTTTTCTGTTCGCTTGATACAGCCTAGGATCACAAGAGAAGAGAGAAACTAAATGGAAGAATTTCCATTCACCAAACACAAGAAGCTCAACGCATGAAAATTTTCCTGAATACTTTCCAAAGACTCCTCACTGACAACAAAGGCTTCAGAATCAATATATTCAAGAGGTCTCACTGTTGAGGTGATTGAAAATGGGCAGAACTGAGTCTTGGATTTGCCAGCTACTCAGACGCGTAGTGTGTGCAATGGTTAGTGTTGTTAACTTGGTGAAATTCAGAATCACTTGGCAGGCAGACTTCTGGCATATCTGTGAAAAATTATCTTATCATTTAGCTTTTTAAACATAGCCCAGGCCAGGTCTACCTGCCTACAGATGGTGCTACCCAGGCCTCAGAGTGCTGGGTCTTCCCATTTTAATCTTTGGGCCCTCCCACATCAATCATCAGTCAAGACAACCTCTCACAGACCTGACCACTTGCCAAACTGACCTAGGAAATTCTTCAATTGTGTTCTCCTTCCCCCAGGTGGCCGTAGGCTGTCACAGGTGGACAATATAAACTAACCAGAATACTTCCTTATGTTGCTTTCATCAGCGTAGTTCATCACAGCAACAAGAAAAGACACTAAGGCAGTGTTCCCACCTCACTCTGTATCGGGGGTACCTGTAAGTTCTTCCTCTTCTTTGTCTGCTATTTTCTGGAGCCTTACATCATTGCTGGGTGTTTAACATACATTAAGTTCTACACTCTCTCTATATGGCTCTCCCATTTTTATCTCTCCCCCCAGACAAGGCCAGTCAAATCCACGGATCCTGTACTTGTTCTCATAAAGAGAAAAGCTAGAATTGGTTTCTGAAAAATCACAAATGGAGACATGACACAGGCTTTCCAGGAGGTAGCAACGTGTGGGTGAATCATGCATTGCTCATGACAATGGGACTAAGTCAGCCTTCAAGGTTAGATTTTCTTTTTGTCTCCAGTTCCTTTTTCCAAAATTTATCAATTTCTGACATTTGCACACAGCAAGAACACAAAGTCAAAGGAAACCTATGCCCTCACCACCCCCCACAGGATCTGATTCAATGGCTTTCAGCTTTGAGGTACAGCAGGCAGACAGTGCCTTTGGATGTCTCAACAGCAGAGAGAGAAACACCTGCTCCAATGTGTACCTCTCAACTCTGCTGGCCTAATAACCCAGCCCAGACCCACCAGAGGGTGGGAAGGCAGCCCAAGCTGTTTCATTGTGCTTCTATAAGACCAGGATGGAGAGGGAAGTTCTCATGAACAAAGCTCAGGCAAGCCCCAAAATGTTTCTATATAGGACCAGTGTCAGCTGCACGTGGAATTGCTGCTGTCAGAGCAGGGAGGCTCATTGTGAATCAGCCACAGTTTGTGTCCAATGTATTTGTGACATTTGTCATCCACTCAATCAACTCTTCTGACAGCCTATTTGTGCCCGACACCTTGAGCCCTGAACCTTGTGGAGCAAAAGGGCAAGAATATTGCTTGTTAACCACTGTACCAGGTGCCAAGTGCAATGCGAATAGAGAAGAAAGAAATGTAGGCAGATGGAGGAAAAAGAAAATTCAAAAAGATGAAGACAGAAAGTGAGAGAAACTGTCTAATTATTTTTCTATTTGAATGTCAAGACCACAAAAAATTAGGGGCTTATTTTTGTTGTTGTTTTGTTTCTGCATGCATACATTGGGTCAAAATGAAACATACTTGTACTTTCAAAACATATTTGCTGGGTATATGAAATTTCAGCTGAACTGGAGTCCTTAATACCTGACAGTCTCTTCCTAAGAGGTGGTCGTTGGACAAAGTTTGATTTGGAGGAGAGGTGATGTTCTCAAAGGCTTAGTTCCTTTAAAATTTACTAATTTTTTAAACTTAGAGTTGCCTCATGTCTGTGCACAGCTCTGGCAAGTCAGATTCTACTCCTACATGGTCCAAAATGCCTAAATCCAATTCTTTTTTATCAAAAAAGCCAGCAGTGCAGATGAATGGGCCTCACTCTGGTCTCTGCCCAGACATGCATTTCATAGAACCAGTTTAAGATCGGCAGGAATGTGAATGCATGTTGGCCCTACCTATGACCAGAATTTTTCCTTCCATCTAATGTGCCTCGCTAAGTCCTACTCCTAAGAAGAGCCAGTGCAACGGTATCACTCATGCATATCAAATGTTTAATTCAACAACATGAAGAAATCGTGCAGAGGGAAGAAATCTTGCCTCTGCTTTCCTTTCCAACATCTTCCATTCTCTGGCCCTTGTCTTGTTTTCCTTGCTGGTACAAAACAGATGATCTGTCTCTCCTTTTAAGGCAAGTCTGAGTTGCTGTGCCTCTGTGTATATTCAGAGGCTGCCCTATATATTAGAAAGATCCATAAAGCCCTTCTATTTCTCTTTTAGGGAGCCTAAGATTTAATATGTAAAGATGATATTGAGCAATAACTCATTGGGAAATTACTTTTGCTAAATTTAGACATTGTTTTTGTTTTATAATTCAACACAAATCCTTTCAAATTTCTAATCCTAGGACCAGTTTCAAATCCTCAGAGCTTCTCTATCTTTATAGGATACCACAAATAGTAAGCCAAACCTTTTTGACAAAATATTTAAAAAATACCAATGTCTATCTAGGATTTTCTTGGAGGTGAATACCACCTTTTTGCCTCAGCATTTTAAAAATGTAATTATATATCTCAAACAAATAAGGAGCAATTTGTTTTTCTACTTTAATTTTCTTCAACATTTGTAACATGCACGAAAACAATGGGCGAATTACAACTGAGCATTTTCTCCTGAGAATAAGTTCAATCAAATTAATGATGCTGGACCCCCACTGTACATGAAGAATCTGCCGAGAAACCTTTAACATGACCCCATCCTGGGTCTTGACCTAAAGAAATTAAATCAAAACCCTAAGGGATGTAATACTGACTCGTAATGACTTATAAGCGGATCTAATTGGTAGATTGCCAGAACTGAGACATACTGAATTCAGCCACCACACTGGTTTCCATGGCATCGGATCTTTATATTGTCCTTGCGAGTACGTGAAGCCAACAATAGGTCACACAGTCTGGGAGTGTTTCGAAGAGATGGATTTAAGGAGAAACATTAATGTAGGGAGGACTAAGAGGGTCTAAGGGCATAGGAAACATTTTGTTTCCATAATAGTTGAGAGTGCCTGAGGGTTTGCTGACTTGCTTCCTGGAGTTTATGTACATACAGGTTTCTAAAACCTCCAAACCTAACCACGCCATGAGAGGACGTAAAAGAGAAAGCTGAGCTTTCTCCATGTGGATCAGACTGCAGGCCCCTTTCCCAAAAGGGTTCTCAGCCATGACATTTCCCCTGCTGCAGATAGAACCACAACGCTACAAAACCAGCCTTCTTTGCTCCTTACCTGCTGCAACCTGTCTTTTATCCCCCGCTTTTCTACATTTCCTAGTCTTCTCTCTTCTGTGTCTTCTTCAGGGTTTCCATTGCTGATGCTTCTGAAGGAGAGAGGACATAACCATGACAGGTGAAGAGAAAATGTTGCTGCCTGGCAAAGCAAAGCCATGGCTCAGCTTCTTGCTTCGCTTCGCTTCTCTGTGTTGCTGCACTAAACATTTGATTGAGTGACTATCATGTATTTGTTTCCTAGGAGCCTCTTACTGAATCTGAGCGACAGGGTAGGACTTAGGCACAGGAAATAACAAGGACTGTACTTAATCACATATCCCATGGATCTTACTTACTTTGATCTTCACAGGTACCTGATCTGGGTAGAGACATGGAGATACCAGTATCAAAGGCCACCTTTTTTCTCTTCTCATGACTTAACTCTGGAGCTATCATACAGCCTACTGGTAGAGTTGGGGTTTCTCTTCATTTTCTTGTCTTGTATCCTCACTACAACTACTTGCAGATTTCCAATTGAAGAATTCAAGGTTCAGAAAGGCACATGAGCATGGCCAAGGTAAGTACCAGGCAATCGGCAGAGTCCATGCATACGCACCTGATATCTCCCTCACCTGTGCCCAACATCCCTACCTGGACTTCTAAAAAATCCCCAATTGACTTCCAAGGCCATTGTCAGTTTGCTGTATAACGTGGTGCTTTCTAGGCCCTATACGTGAATTTGTGTCTCCCGTTGTGCCAACACATGATGGAGCTGTATGTCTAATCATTAACACATAAGAGCTGTGTAGATTTGGGGATGAACAAATATATGTTTCACCAGCTGGCAATCTCACTTACCAAGTCATGCTTTGAAGTGATGAAGGGGCTTTTGAGCCAAGGTTCTGTGATCTGGAAGGTCTCAGGTTAGAATCAAAAGTTTAATTCATCAAAAGGCCCCACAATATGGAAAGAGACTAGGACTCCTACCAAGTGGTCTATGGTGAACCTGGGCTCTAAAGGGCTCAAAGGAGAATTTTTATAAGCAGTTGTTCAAGAGAAAAAAACAATGCCAAGATGGTCAATCCAAAAACGAGAAGAGAAGTTGAATTTGTCTCACATTTCATTCACCCAGTTGAAAGTGATTGTCTAAAGAGATTTAATTGAGAATGATCAGAGACTACAAGTGGGCTTATCAGACAAACATCCCTGGATATTAGCAGTGTATTCTGGGTGGAGGAAGGAGGGTAGCCATAGCACATACTTGATACTTCTAAGCTTACTCATAGCATCATCCTTTAGTGACAGTTTTGTTGGCATTTGAGTCTTGACAGATACAAATCCCAAACTCCAGAGGAACAGAGTTTGCACACATAAAGCAAAGGAAAAGAAACAGGCAGGAGCTGCAGCTATTGGGGAACCCATAAGAATTATTTGGTGAGGTCTGAGCCATTTAGAATTGATTGAAAGTACTTAGACACAACTGGCTGGTTTAAAGGAATGGAAACAGTGTGGTGAGGAGAGTAGCTTCTTTAAATCACAGACTACAGCCCAGAACAACTGATCTCTGTATCCCAGATTAGTCCATCCCCGAGATTTTCTCAAAACAGAGAACTCTGGCCTCCCCAAAGATAAAAACTGTCTCATCATTGATGATATAATCAAATCAGTCCAGTTAACTTTAGTGGACTTAAATAAACTAGATCCTGCAGAGTGTCATGATAATAATCATTTAAACTAATTTCAGAGGAGTAAATAGAAGTGACAGAAAACAATATAACACTATCATTGCAAATTGAGTGGTGTTGCCCTTTAGGGACACATAGATGGTTTTAAATAGCATAAGGGTAGGAAAATCCAACAGTAGAGGTTAAAGTTTTCTACCATGACTTCTGGGATCTAAACTGGTGCAAATAAACTCGGGAAGCTCAGTTTAAAACCTTCAGTTAAAAGCTGAAAATTTTTGAATAATTTTGCTTTAATTGAAGTTGTGATCTCAAAATGTTTTTATATTTTTTTCTTGAAGAGGAAATATAATTCATTCTAAAATATTAGCAATATTTTATAAAATTGTTAACATAATGTATAATGTACATTATATTTAACTACATGTTTTAATAATAATATGTTAATATGATGATATTAATATAATCCAGATGAATTTTTACTGATGAGCTACAAACCCTGGTATAAGAGAAATGCACAAATAGAAATAAATATAATTTATAGTAGCAATTTTCACAATGTTCGTGTTCATAAACATTAGTCAGAGCTCAGATATTAACCATAGTACTCCATTACACACAGAGGAATGAAAAATTCTTGCTGTTTGTAACAAGATAAAGTTTTCCTATCTAGTGCTTCCATCTTTTTAGCAAATGTGTTCTCCATTTCCAAGGCATATACAATCACCATAAATTTCCTAATATTTCATGCCAGATAACTATGTAGTGCACAGATGCTTAATACCATGATCTGGAGTATGGAAGACGAGGTGGAAGGTGGCAAGAGGATAGAGGAGATGGTGACCCAATAAGTGGGTCTAGACTCTTTGTCCCGTGTCATGTCTGTGCTTCTGCTTACGTTCTAAATGACTATTTTTTCCCATAAGTTTAATGTAAATTTGTTTTTACATGACAAAAGTGAGACACACACACACACACACAGAGAGAGAGAGAGAGAGAGAGAGAGAGAGAGAGAGAGAGAGAGAGAGAAGTGGCCAGAGGAGTATGTTAAAGACAGAGGAAGGTAAGGCAGAAGTAATAACTTGACTGTTAAAGTTTTTGCCTTCGGAACTTGAGAATCTTGCTGTATCTTCAACATCCACACAAAGAAAGTCAGGCACGGTCACGTACTTACAATCACAGCACTGGGGAGGCAGAGGCTGTAACTCTGCCTGGAGCTTATTGGCCAACTGACCTAGCCTAAAAATAGTGAGTCCAGGGTCTCAGCAAGAAGCTCTATTTCAAAAAATTGGATGAACGAACTAGCTCCTAAGGAGGTGGACCTCTAACAACCTCATACATATTTGTAGGTATTTGTCAGTTCAAACACCTGAAGATAAATACACACAGCTAAATAAATAAATAGAAAAACAAACAAAAGATGAAATCTAAAATCACTCTTAAGTGACTTAAATCTATAAAGTTTTGCACCTTAAATATCTCTAATGCATCTGGTACATAAAGTAAGTCAAGTTGCAAATACTAGCTGGTAATGGGTTGATTTATAATTGGCCTCTTAGAAACATTTTCTTATATTGGGAGAAACACAATAGGCAAGGTTCTTACAGACAGTTATTTCTACGTGTGACTTGTGATGTCTCATATGTTACTTTGGCATTCCTATCCTTTTCCTGCTCCAATTTTAAAACAAAATATTTGTTCACATATGTGATTTCCTTCTAATACTCTTCTAAAGTAGACTGCATTTTTCCAAAAAGCGGGTGCCCTTTGAGGCCTTTGACTATGATCCTATTTTGCCCTCAAAAAGGCTATACAAATAAATTCAAAGAACATTCTCCTATAATATACATAAAAACTGATTATTTTAATGGTTTTAAAAACACCTTTGCCATCCTAATAAAGGGTAGCATTGTTTCTTCTTCCTTGATTTGCATTTGATAGGTACCTTACCCAGGTCTATTTGCAGGAAATCTATTCTTAGGTTCCCATGCCCCCCTGTCTACATCTAGCACTGGAGGATATAACAATGGCTGACCTCACCAAGTGATTTATTCTCCTCTCCTCAGCAAGAGCTGATTCTTTTTGACAAGGTGAACACTGCTCATGTATATATTCTTAGGCTGAATAGGTTTTTTAAAAATGAGATCTTGCTTACAGTATTCCTACTACTGCAAAGTTGTAGAGTTCTATCTGCCAAGTGTAACAGTCACCATCTTTATCAGACCAACTTGACGACAAGAACTCCTCCCCAAAGATTATGTTGATTTTGTAGATTATTGATGTTTCCTCCAAGAAGGAAGGGTTGGAAGATTTATTGGACACCAACCCAGAAATTGCAGCTTCTCCTCTTTATGCTACACAGCCAAGTATATATAATTCTTCCTCAAGTGCATATGGCTTTGTGATCTCAGGAGGTGCTAGAGTATATACACCATGGCCAATTGACAGAAAAAGGGATTCCCTCGATGCAGCTATAGAGGAATCATCATTCAGTGTTAGAGAAGACTTTCTGATGGTACAACTGCTTTGGGATCACCCATGCCCCTCTAATTTTCACTTGTGTTCCGTAAATAAACCCCCAAAAAACTCATTGGGTCCACAAAGACTTCAGTAGATTCACACTTTGGTTTGTCATTGAAGGCCTATAAAGATGGAATAGATGTTTGGTTATGTCTCCTCGGGGGGGGGGGGGGGGGACTGGCAAAACAAGCCACGAAGTTTTCTGCAGATATACCATGTGGGGAACAAAGTTGATCTCTATCAGAGAGTCTCTAGGTTGGATATATTGCTATAGACAACAAAAGACAGAAAAAATATTACATTTGGGCAATTAGAAAGATTTCCTGAAGGACAGATGCCACCAGAGAGGTATTGGCTTTATTAACCATCCTGGTGATATCCAGTGAAATGTTGAAAGGCTTATTCTTGCTATCATATGCAGAAAAATATTGGAGAAGGCCTCTCTGAATTTCCTGCATTCGTAATTTCTTTATAGACCTACAAAACACCAACTGGAACCAATCATATATAACAGAGGCAGAGGCAGGGAAAGAGTAATGGAGAAGTCATTCTCAGTTAACAAAGATTTACACAATGACATGATCCAAAAGGCCAGGCTTGGTGCCATGTCACCAGGAACCCACAAGTTACTTTTCTGAACTTTATCCCATTTGTAAAATGCCCTTTACATTGTGGATGGTGAATAGCTCAGGCAGGATTCAGAGATTCTAGATTTAATATACATTTCACCAAAACTCTTATTTGAGATCATGATCACATTACTGCTATCTCTAAGCATTAATTTTCTCATCTTTCAAATGAAATTAATGGTGGCTTTTCTCATAGGACTCACTTTGAATTAAGTTGTGCTTCTTCAAATTCATGATGTCAAATCCCTAATCTTCAGTGTAACTGCATTTTAGAGATAGAACTTTTAGAGAATGTGAATGAATCCATAGAGTGAGCACTTAATGCAATAATACTTGTGACTTTATAAGAAGAAAGGTCTTTCTTTATGTACAAAGCACTGAACAGAAGCTGTGTGTGGACACAGAGAAAAACTGAGCCAAAAAGCAAAGTTTCCTCTAGGAGTCAGATCAGCATGAAATTTGATCATAAACTTACTAGCCCTCAGAACTGTGAAACTAAAGTGTTGTTTAAGCCATTGTGGTGGTTTGAAAGAAAATGGCCCCCATAAACCCCATAGACCATAGGTGTGCATGTGTGTGTGCATGTGTGTGTGCATATGTGTGTGTGTGTGCACCAATCTCTTTCCCTGAAAATGATAACATTGAGAACTGCAAATAATTGCTGGGTAGGTTATTACATGTATGTAGTTGCATAGCAAAGACCAAACTCAAATATACCCAGCTTCAAATCCAGAAACTAAATTATTATAAATCTCTGAAGTCATTAGTCTTAATGTCGAGTCCAAAAAGTAGTGTCTGAAATTTAGTGTGATGAACAGATGAAACTGGGAGCATCACCTGGGTGTCTAATATCAATGTCAGAAATCAATATCATTTCCCTGCACTGCCACCCGCCAAGTAGGTCCTGGATCACCTTGTATAGTGTTAGGTAACATGTACTGAGGCCATGACATAGTCTTCCCATTGTGCTGCTACAGTGTTCTAGTCGCATGGACGTTTTTGTCAGTGTGAAATTGGGCACAGAAATTCCTCTTAGTGTTTTTTTCTAACTCTAATTTCTGGCTTGGAGTTAGTGAGTTTTCACTTTCACATTAAATAACCTGGGGGATGGGACACAAAGGAGGGATAGATGCTGGGAGAAAGAGGACCGAGAGCAACACAAATTAGTTCCCAACTGATAAGTCCCATCAGATTGTCCAGGATGAGGGCTCAGTTTGCAGCTACAGAACTGGAGTAAGAATGCAGATTCTTAAATGGAAAGAGCTTTGCGTTACACCAGTTCAGACAGTACCCCTTGCCCCTTAATATGCTAAGTAGCACCTTATAGTAATAAGGGCGGCAGGGCTGCGTCCCCAGCACCCCGGCTGCTTGGCTAGATTATGCCCAAAATAACAACACACAAACTGTATTCATTTAATCACTGCTTGGCCCATTTCTATCTAGCCTCTTCTAGGCTAATTCTCACATATTAATTTAGCCCATTTCTAATCATCTGTGTAGTTACCGGGAAGATTCTATGTCCATCCTGGGTCGGAGCTTCATCGTGTGCGTCTGCCTGGGAGCTGGGAGCATGGTGTCTCTCTGAGGTGTCTGCTCCCGAGAGGAGAGCTGTGGAATCTGAGCTCACTTCCTCTTCCTCCCAGCTTTCTGTTCTGTTTACTCCTACCACCTATCTTCTAACCAATGAGGGCCAAGCAGTTTCTTTTTATTTAACCAATGACCTTCCTCCATCAGCACCTTGAAAACTTACTTAAGCAGAGTCTTCTGAGGGCTAGTCTCAGGAATATTGACTGCATAGGAACTGCCCAAGTGTATGCATTCCTAATAGGATCCCAGGGAATTTTGTTACTCACTGTGTAGTCCTAAACCAGAAGAACCGGCTGTAGTCCTTTGAATGTGACTTATTCCTTAGGCAAATACCAAAACCTGCTTAGGTTTTAACATTTTTCACCTGACAAAAGGAATGAGGGGACTGTCACAAGGAAGTTATTCACCTATTTACAAACAATGGAAAGTACTATTATGGGTACCTGAAGTAGCATTGTATGTGGCCTTCATGAGAAAGTCACAAAGGTGACTTTATCATCATTTCACAGACGACCACCTGTTGAAGTACGGAGCGGGGGCGCCATTCTGTTGAAATACGGAGCTGCGAGCTGTGTCCCGCCACCCGGCTAGCTTTACCCAAAATAATTACACGGAAACTGTATTTTTTTAAACACTGCCTGACCCATTAGTTTCAGTTTCTTATTGGCTAGCTTTTACATATTGATCTAACCCATTTCTATTAATCTGTGTAGCCCAAGAGCTGGCTTACCAGGAATGATCTTAACCTGCGTCTGTCTGGAGTGGGAGAATCATGGCGACTCCCTGACTCAGCTTCTTTCTCCCAGCATTCCGTTCTGTTTACTCCACCTACCTAAGGGTTGGCCTATCAAATGGGTCTAGGCAGTCTCTTTATTAATAAGAAATCACTCCCACATCATTTCCCCTTTTTCTGTTTAAACAAAAAAGAAAGGCTTTAACTTTAACATAGTAAAATTACATATAGCAAAACAGTTATCAAGCAAGAATTACAGTTACAATATTTATATCTATTTTATCTTTTATCATAACTAAGGAAAACTATAACTATCTATTCATTCTTCAACTCCATCAAAGACTCCAGAAGGATATAATACTACCTAAGTAAACAAGAAATAAGAAAACTCTAGAAATGACAGAGACATCTCGCTGCCTGGACAGTCACCCAAAGTTCTTTTGTACCGTTGGGGCATCCATCTTCAGCCTTCAGGCCCATAGTATCCAGCAGACATTTCCATGAAGCAGGAAATTCCAAAGACAGTTCAGTCACTATCTGCTGTGTCCTGCAGAATGTCTCGCAGACTCTTTCATGAGTCATGAACCCCGAAAGACCATCTCACCTTTAGGCAAGTTTAGCAGTACTCTCTCTGCGGGTTCTCTGTGTCCATTTTATGCAACAGTCCAGGCAAGAGCAGTTTCTTGCCCAAATGGCTATCAAACTCCATAAGGATCCTCTTCGATGCCCATCTTCCTCTCGAAGTAGATTGGTGCTGCCAGGAGCAGACGTGTCTCATTGTCATGAAAAGTCCTAAGTAATTAAAATATTTTAAATGCCATATTCTGTAGCCTTTGAGAGATATGAAGAATGCCTATCTGAAATATATCTCTATATATCTAGAAAATCTAAGTAACATGACTACAAACTTGACTATTATGATTATCCATCAACAACCTATATTTCCTAATTATACATTACATTTTAAAAATGAACTACACAATCACACCTTATTCAAGATCAAAAATACATATACATATAACAAAATTGACCTTAAAATCCATACCAATGCAAATTATTCATACCTATATCATATCCCCCTTTAAATGTAAAAGAACATTTATAAACAATATTTTGGGAACATGGACGCAGGATTTCCACAAATAGAAAGTAAAAGAACTGCAATTCCAAACAAATTTGAACCAAAACAGGCTTTTGACAGCCAAATCTGCATAACATATCTACAAACTCCAACTTGAATGGTTACTGGTATCCAGAACACAGAGGGGAAAAAAAGGTTGTAGCTCCTGATTACAAGCAGCAAACACAGCTTTTAGCCATCCGAGGAGTGGAGATAGCTTTCCCACTTGCCTTCTGCTGTTTGATGCTGTAGATAAGTGCTTGAGACCCGTGATCACCCACTCTTCAAAGCAATCATTTCATTCTTCATCCTTCAGTGGCCTGTGGCTGGGATGCCTAGGGCTGAGACAGCTTGAAGCCAAGAGTGAGAAATACTTTCGAAATCCAGGGAGCTCAAATGAACACCTCTTGAGGAAATATATTTCAGAACTAACCATTTAATGCAGGGTTTTCTTTCTGTAACAGCAATGGACTGAAGAAACAAGTACCGAAGCAGGCAGAAGCCTGCAGCAACCCATGCCAATAACACAAAATTATTTGCTGCTTCCCAAAGTGGTATTTGAGCCCAGCGGGCTGCACTTAAGATGTGACTGGATAATGGCTGTGTGACACACCCTTCTAATGGAGTTGTCACATAAGCACCGCCATGAAGAAGCCTGAACTGCAGCTTGGAGGAAACACCCCCACTGGCAGGCTTGTGCTGTGCTGTCTGGGGCCAGGAGGAAAGGCCAGTCTTCTGATTGCTTCAAGGATTTCAAGGTGTGTTATGTTTAGGTGTCAGGAAAAGACCAGAGTGGAGAGATTACATTGCAAAATCCAACTAAAGTTGCCTTATGTGGGGGTGGGGGAAGGGAAAGGAAGAGGAGAGGAGGGGAGAGGAAGGGAGGGGAGGGAAGGGGAGGGGAGGGGAGAGAAGGAGAGGAGAGAGTTACTACTCTGGGGAACCTTGAATGTGTTCATGTAACAATTGAAGCAAAGGGGAAACATCCCCATGAGAATTCCCTTCTACCTATGCATATATGTAAACCCTAGAAGGAAAAGGTTTCCCTCTAGACTATAACAAAGTACAATAATCTCAATCTGAAGGAAACATGTTCAGTGTGTGCTCAGAATGTCTCAGGAACAAAAGGAGCTTTGCTGCTTTCAAACTAAAGTGTCCACAAGATTGTATTTCTTATGGAAAGATTATACATGCAGATGTAAGTTTGGGAGCATAAAGTTATTTTTTGAAGTTCAAGGGAAGGTATAATGGTTAATCCTGTTTATCATCAGCTTGATTGGATCTTAAATCAAGGGATTGGTTTACAAGGATATTTCTGTGATGCGCTAAAGGTAAAGAGCAGAACCTTATCCAAAAGTGGACAAACCAGATATAAAGAGGTCTGAGAAAAAAAAAAAGAAAAGAAAAGAAAACAACAACAACAACAACAACAACAAACAACGATGTTCATTTTCCTGTTTCCACTTCTCTTTGGTGAGTACAACTTCTGTCATCATTCACTGATGTCAAATCCCAGCTTCTGTCTTCCTACATGGAATGAAGACCAGGAACTCTCCAAGAATCCTCCAACCTTCGTTTCCAGCTTGAGACTGCTGAGGTCCATGAACTGAGCATCTATTCTATTCTCTACCTTTCCAGCATGCAGATGGCCATCATTGGATTCTCCAGCCACCAATAAATCGTAACTTAATACCTTACTTTTGTTCCTCTAGATACCATTGATATACAGTTGGTACCCGTAGCTGACACCTGGGTTAATAAGATCAATACCGTGCACTCATTCTCCAAGACTATTAGTTCACTTGACCATTTCCTGCTTATTTCCATTCAAATGCACTGAGCTTAAGAAGGTATTATAGTGCTAGAAAACAAGATCATCCTCCCCAAGGCACTTCCTGCTGAAGTTTCTCCTCCATATCTAGGTAAAATATTTTTCTTATACGCAGCAGCTTCTGAGTTGTCTCACAAGGTGGAACAAAACTTCAAGGATTCTTTTAAAGCGAGGATCTATGAATCAAGGAGCAATGAGTGCATATATGACCCAGAGTCTCCTGCCCCTTTTTACAATTGTAGCAAAGAGAAAACATTCAACAAAGACAACATATGCAAAGTCTACATAGCCTTCAACTTCAAACTGTTTGCAACTTACAAGTCATTATTTTGAGACACCAATGTCTCACAAGGATGAAGATATGAAATAACAGGCAAAGTCCTACCCTTACTAAAGTCCTCCAGCTCCTCATTCTGCTCTGCCATAAAAAAGGAGTGTTGTAGCTCAGTTGATAAAATGTTTTCCTAGCATATATGAGGCATATAAATCTGCAATATTAGAAACTCAGGAAAGGAGGAGAGAGCAGTGGATAAGAAGTTCAAGAACATCATCTCTCTATGTAGTGAGTTCCAAACCTGCTTGGACTTCCTGAGAATTTGTCTTTAAAAAAGAAAGAATGAAAAGAGGAAGGGAAAGGAAGGGAAGGGAAAGGAAGGGAAGGGAAGAGAAGGGAAGGGAAGAGACCCAGAATACTCTGCTAAAACTAAAACACTATCTGAACAGCTGTGTTTGGAAGAAAGACATGAAACTAGAACAGGAAAGCCACTGTTATAATTTGGAAAGAAAAAAAAGACCATATGGTCATCTGTAACTGAAGCTCACAAAGGCAGACCTCAGGTTAGGAATATTTTAGAAGGGACCTGCACATAACATCCAATAAAGCCTATTATAAAAGCTTTAATGTGCAAAGAGTGAAGTCCAAGATTCCAGCAAAATAATGAATAACTTATTCTCATTCCTCCCACTCTTCAAATGGACTTTGGGAGTTCAGCCCAGTGCTCTGCTGCAGGTCTGAATCAGCCTACCTTAGCTAATGGGAGCTTACCAGCTCGTGGCAGACAGGGAAGGAACCAGCATAGGACAAACTAGACCCTCTGAATGTGGGTGACAGTTGTATGGCTGAGACAGGGTGCAGGGCCCCTGGTAGTGTCACCAGGGTTTATCTCTACTGCTTGTACTGGCTTTTTTGGGAGCCCATTCCCTTTGGATAGATAACTTGCTCAACCTAGATATAGTATGGAGGGCCTTGGTCCTTCCTCAAAGCAGTGTGCCTTACCCTCTCTGAGGAGTAGGTTGGGGGTGTGGTGGGTGGGTAGGTAGAGGAAATGGGAGGAGGGGAGGGACTGGGAACTGGGATTGGTTTGTAAAATCAAAAAAAAAAGATTGTTTTCTTTTTAAAAAGTAAAATAAAATAATGAATGTCAACTTCATGAGATTTAAATAAGAAAGTCGTCAAAGGAGGCAACTCTTGAGAGCAAAGGATCCAACAGGACTATAGAAAGTTTTCTATGGTGTTACTCTTCTTGGTATTCCATCACCTTCAAATACATCACTCTACTGAGATCTGTCTTCCCCCCACCCCTTCTTTCCCCATAAAATATGTTTGCTCCTCAAGTCTCATGAGAGCAGGGCCTCTATCCATCTCATTCCTCTTGTTAACCCCTGAACCTTGTAAAGTTATGACATGAAACAGGTACTCAATAAATACATAAGAATCAATACATGACACAAAAGCAAAGCATGACCTTTTGGTTTATTTTTAGTTCATCAGAACATGACTGGAATTGTATAAAAATACAAAAGCAGATACATGCACACTCACATAAATACATACATAGAAATATACGCTAAAATTGTATTAGTAACGCTTACTGTCTACAAGTTTACATTCTCTCAGGAGGTTCTAGAAATGCCTTGAAGGCACAAGCCGTCTGTCTGTTTTAATAAGTTATCTGTGACTTTATCCTTGTTCTCCCTTGGTAGGGGCCATATTGTTTTCCGTTGCCTAGCAGCTAATATAATTTAAGCCTTTCAGAAGTCAAAGACAAATCAAAACCAAAATTAATTTTCTGTGTTAAGGCACCTATAGCCTGTGATGAGCAAAAACATGTGGCTCATTTGTTAAGTTGCTATTTTCTATCTACCTCTTCACAGATTTTGTTGTTGTTGTTGAGGAGGGGGACAGAAGGAGGAAGAACTAAGAAGTGAACATTACAAAGTGGGTACTATGAACACCCAAGAGTAGACCAAATCAAGGAAGGAAAAAGACATCCCCAGGTATCCTGGCACCAAAGCGGTGAAATTGAGTCTGTTTAAAAGTTGGAGAAAAATACAAAATGTGTAAGAAAGCTTACTCTCCCCTAGAACTCATAAACTTTCCATTGCTGCTCAGACAGGAGTTGGGGCCTCTTGAAGACCTTCAATATGACAATTTTGTTTGGTGTGGTCTTATGCGCATCTGTGCAGGCAAACACAGCTGCTCTCAGATTACGAGGGTATTGGTACTCCCATGCCCAGAAGATACTGTTCCCTCTGGTTCTCCTGAGCTGTGTCTCTTGTAATCTTTCTGGTCCTTATACCATAGTTATTTCTGAGCCTTGGCTGGGGTTTGGTGACATAGATGACCCATTCAAGGCTGAGCACTCTATTGACATTTATTTTCTAATCTTGGATAAGTTGTGAGTCTCTGTGAAACTTAATGATTACACACTGCACAAAGAAGTCTCTGTTGAGGTCTGAAATCTATACTAGTCTGTGGTTTTACAGGTTCAACTTCAGAGAGCAGTTTGATAATACATACATTTGACAGAATGTGGGTTCTCTTCTGGAGCCTGTAAGTTTCATCCCCATGGGCTCCTGGCCATATTTGCAGTAACAGGCATGTGCTTCTTCTTGGGGAGTAGACCTGTAACCAAGAGGAAAGCAACTGGATACTCACAGGAAACCGATGCCGCTATTACAATCATGGGCATATATTCCTATGCCAGTCATTACTCCAGGTCACAGAATCCCCAGGTGGATGAAACTTGTGAGAACCCTCCCTCCATCCTGCTCCAGTAGCCTGTATTACTCCTCCCAGCACTACAAAAGCTAGTCAAGGAGCAAGTCAGTACCAGCTTGATTTTTCTGTATCTTGTGACCAATCTATATGGTATCTTCAGAAATCTGGTCTAACCCTCAAGTTCTGGTTGGTAACCAAAAGTAATATCAACAGCATTTGATTTGGTTTGGGGCGTGCCAATGGGAAACTCTAGCAAACAACTGGAGGAATATGTAGCTTGCTTGGCACTGGGCATTTCATTTTGCAATCTAAGCCTTCTGTGAGAACCATAATCCCATATGTAGGGAATGTAGGATAACTACCCTTAATTCTATCTATCTATCTATCTATCTATCTATCTATCTATCTAAATCTCCTGTGTATGTGTGTGTGTGCATGCACGTGTGTGCATACATGTTTAGGAAGTTTATAAAATAGTAGGGTTTCCATATAGGGTTTTGAAACATCCTTAGTGTTAGCTATCAGTCCCGAGCACTTCCCTCTACCCTATCCTGCCATTCCTCTTCCTACTAAAACCTTTCTTTTCATTGACTTTTGTAGGTCAACCATGCTCCAATAGAGGGCCCCACATCCAGAAGGATATGGCAGCATACTCTAGATTTGAAAATTACTTTTAAGAGGGTTTCTTGTCCTTTGTACTATGGTTTTGGTTAACCTATGCTTCTTGTGGGGAACAATGTCAGATCAAATGAAAATTAACTTGTATATGTGTTTCTACATTTGTGTGTACATAAATTTATATGTATTTATTTTAGATAAATATAAATTAAAATAATTCCTTCCAGTTTTATCAAACAATCTTGGTGTGTAATTTATCCATCTTTTCTTCTAACAAAAACCTCAGTACCAGCACTAGAAAACCTCATTTAGAGTATTTGCTCAGAGTACTCCACGTGATTTCCCCCAAACAATATAGACTATTGATGGAGACCTTGGTTACCTCTTAGGGATTGATGGTAGGACCTTATTGCTGAAGAAACTACATACTCGGGACACAGACCTTAGATGATTTTAGCAGTGTCTGATCTGAAAGCCTCTTTTCCTCAGTCTCACTTTAATGGTTCCAGAAAATGCTATGCAAGCTGCCAAGGTAAGCAATTAAACAGTCCTACTCAGCTGCAAAACCTATGTACCGTGGCAATTACTAGAATGACAAGATCTTTATAAAGGTTCAATGAGTAGCACTTGTTGGTGACTTAATACCAACTCAACAGGAGATAAGTCATGCCTGATACTGGACAACTAGCCAGCTCCCCATTTCTAGTTAGGTTGTGGTCCTTAGAAAAGGATCTGCTAAAGCCACTTTGGTAGACTAGCTTAATTTTTAACTACATTCTAAATCCTAGCCTTATACTCACAGATAAGTGTAGCTATCACCCCTGGGAGGATGGGGCTAGGGAGGTGGAGAGGACCCAGAAGGAGGTAGGGGGAAGAGTGGAGAGTGAATACAGTGCAAATAAAATGTAAGAAATTTTTACAATAATTATCAAATTATTGTGTTGAAATGAAATATTGAAGACAATAGAAGATGGCTTGAGAGGTAGACAGAAACTTCAAGTTAGCAATTGCCAACAATGTGAAAGAAGCAAAGTCAGAGAGGCAGGATACTAGAGACTGCATATCTAGCTAATATTCTTTTTATTGGCTACTGTTCAGGTGTTATAATGATATCTGTCTAATTTAAAGGTACAAGGTCAGGAAAGATGCAAGGTTCCCATTTCTATTCTTGTGACAGTTATTTTGACTCACAGCTTTTATGATATAATAGAATTAAAATTTAAAAAGAAAGCATCAGTTAAAGTTTTTACAGATTAAGAAGAAGCTTATTTCTTCATATGTAACTTCATACGGTTTTCCAGCATATTAAGCTTTAAATGATTGGAGGCTGATAATCCTTCCAGAAGTTCTAGCTTTATTTAAGTTTGTAAGATCATAGACCTCAGGGTATAATTGAGAGAAAATATAGTTGTGGTATAGCTCACCTGTGCTATTAAATAAGTAAAGGATAAAATAACTTTGAAAAGAGAATTTAGGATCTAGTGCTAGGATATAGCCAATAAAGAGATTACCAGATGCAATGGAGTTTTCCATGTAATCACCTGCAAAGATAGGCATTTGAAAATAAAAATTAAAATTAAAGGTTAAGAGCACCTTAAGGTTAGATGTAGCATTGAGGGCCAGCTTGTTGGGGTTTGTGTCCCACCTAGTACCCCAAAGAGATCTCCATATGTTATAAAACTGATTGGCCCATTAGGTCAGGCTACATATTAGCTCTTGTAGCTTGTATTAACTCATTGTTCTTATCTATGCTAGCCACATGGTTCAGTACCTTTCTCAGCAGGTGTCTCACATCTTGTTTCTTCGGTGGTCTATGCAGGACTGGAAGGAATCAACTTCCTCTTTCCCAGAATTCTCCTGTTCCCATTGCATCATTTCTACTTCCTGTCTGGTTTTCTCACCTATACCTCCTGCCTGGCCAATCAGCACTTATTTAAAACATGATTGACAGAATACAGACAATTCTCCCACACCAGTTAGGAATATGGGTGGAACAACATTTCATAAATAAAATTAAAATAAATACATCGACAACTCTGAAAGAGAGTGCAAGTATAAAAGGTTGGTAAGGACAAATGTGACAAATGAAGGGCCTTTGTGAAAGAATATTGTCTCAAGAATGACTTTGGAATGTGATTAAAGGTGAGATGGGCATTATTTTGATAAAGAGCATGCCAGTTCTAATGGGTCTTTAAGCAGAGAGTGTACCAATGTTTTCTAGCATATCTGTATTGGAAATCCTTGCAGTGGAAATGATGAGATATTAAGAATGTTAAATTATGTTAGTTAGGAGCCATAGAGTTACAATCAGAATCATTTTTGTATGATATAAGAATAACTTTAGAAATGAGGTAAGGAAAAATTCACCAGATAATGGAGAAAAAAAGTTCCCATGTGTCCATATACAAAGAAACTAGGGGAAAGACATTATTCTACTTTTGCTGACATTCTAGGGACCTAGGCAGCACATATCTTGGAATTTTAGTCTCAAATAGGCTATCATTGATGTAGCTGGAAACTAAGCTTCTCTATTTATCATCTATCTAGTTGTTTATTCATCTATTGTCTATCTATCCTTGCCTCTTGCTTTTTTATCTCTTGTTTCTCCTTTTACTATCCTTTCAATCCTGCTTCTTCATAGTCATCATGGCTTACTCATAACTTTGCTCATCCCTTTATTCTGCTCTCAATGCTCCCGTGTACTATGCTCTAGAATACAGAAGAGTTCACTACAGAAAGGGCACTGATACATCCCTAAATGTCACTGTTTGGTTGAGTGTTTTTAATACTAGATCTAAGACATGCTATACACTTTCTTGAGGCTTGCCTGCATTTGGGTCATAACCTCACATCTGATCTGAATCACTGTGTTCAGTGGATTATAAGATCCACAGTCCTAAGATAAAGAACACAACAATTTAGAGCTGCCCTTTTCTGATGTTTTGTAAGCAATAGAGTTTTCCTTGTAAAGAAACAATGGACATCCCAAGTAATCTATTTATAACAGCATAAAAAGAACCAATATATGATAGACAAATCAATCAGATCTGTTCTCAGTCTATTATTTAGCATATGGAAGCTTGTATGTAACAAAGATTAATAAAATACCCTACAGCTGAGCTCAGAAAGGAAATTCACATGCATTATCAAATAATAATTGTGGTGGCCTTGGTAGAAGTACCACTCTTGTCAGTCTACCATCTGGATAATTTTGACATCAAATAAACACTCATAATATAGAGGATTTTGTTCTCCTAGTTAATAGAAAGCATCTCCTTTTCCCAGGGACCACGGTATAAAAGCAGCCATCAAATCCAGCAGCCTGTTATTTCTATCTGGTTAATATCTTAGACAGTGTGAAGAGGGGGCCAATGGGCTGGACTTGGCACATGTTCTCATGCTGAGAATGAAAGCCAGAAATATTTTTCCTAGAAAGCAACCCAGAGGGGAGCCTCTGTGAGAGAGTGAAATATAAATTATTCATTTTCTGTTCTTTGTCTACTATCCCCAGTAAGCCTGGTTCTGCAGATGCAAACAGAACACACAAGTTATCATGGCAGTGCTCTGTGTAGTACAATCAAAACTGAAAGATCACTGTTTTCAAACAAGCATGCCTACCACTAGGACTGAGGCACCCTGGATGGTTATAAAAGACAATTTGAATGAGAAACCAACCCACGAATTCCATATGATTTGACAACATATGGGCTGGACAAATTCTTAGCTTTTACAGTGCCCAATTATATTAGCTGTTAAAAGATGGGGATCTGAGGTTGTCTTCGAAAAGATAATTCTGGAAAAGGTTATGGCCAGCCAGGCATCATCTCCTAGCTAGGGAACACTTTAAAAATAGGTAAATACCAATTTGAAAATGGTAATCTCAGGAGCCACAAGGGTTATTCTCAGAAGAAAAAGGCTACAGAAAGTTAGGAAGATCATCCAAAGTAACTGTTACCTGCAGGATTGGGACCAGAAGCAGCAGCACTTCCGTCAGATGGAAAGACATATCAATCCATGAAAGTTAGTTTCTAACAGCAAGAAGTATCACAGATAGAACCCAGAGCCTGATATCACTCTCAACTCTTCCCTAGTTTTCTATTGTTCTGAAGATCAGAAATGAAACTGGAAGCTTTGGTTTAAGTATATATGAATCTGAGACAATTTACAGAGGGAAGTCATAAATTAGTCTAGTGATTAATCTGAATATATATATATATATTTCCATTTATATGCATGTATAAATGTCTGTGTAAGTTTATGTGCATCACATGAATTGCACGGGTACCTGCGGAGGCCAGAGGATAATGGATCCCATGGAACTGGAATCACAGTGAGTTTTGAGCTCCCTAATGTAAGTACTGGTAATTGAACCCTGATCCCCTGTAAAAGCAGTAAGTTCTCTTTACAGCGAAGTCATCTCTCCAGTTTCCCATTGAATAGTTTCTAAATGACCTTATTCACACCATCGAATTGACAAGGAGGGTCTCATAAATTCCCTTTGATACTACAGAGTTTCAGCCAAGGCATCTTCTTGGCTTCCACCTTCTCAGAGAGCATCAGGATCTTGCTCGATCTTCAGTTTTCCACAGCTTCTCTTTAGTAAGGCTGCCTCCACACACCTTCTGGGGCTCTTGTTCAAACCAACTCTTGTCCAGATGAATACAGCTTCTACCTGACCTGTAGACCTCTTCTTAACCCAGCTCCATTTCAAATAATCACCTCTGACTATCCAAACAGTCTGGTTAAATAAGACAGAGGGGAGATCAAAGACCTCTGACTCTTAGCCATTTGATCACCAGCTAGTCATGTTGCCTCTATGCCTCTTTTTCTTTGTGCTAAATAAGAGACCTTTATCCTGAGATCCAAAGGGGTCAGTGATCAAATACCACCACTAGCATCAAGGAGTTTAAAGTAAAACCTTCATTCTCACCTGCTTTTTTAACGTAAGCTCATTTTTCATATTTATCACGCAGGAAGAGAATCTGAGAAAGGTGAAAATTAGTATCAATCTTTGTATAATAGAAAAGCACAGAATAATGAGACTAGTTTCTTCACTCAATAGCAAGTAAACCCTTGTGTGTGTGTGTGTGTGTGTGTATACACACACATATATATAATGTATGCATACATACACATTTTATGTGCTTTGTGTGTAGATGGGTATCCATGATATATAAGACTACATTATTCCTTAAAAGACTGAATCAGAAGCCTTTCACAGTTTCCTCTCTTATTCACCTACTATCCACTTAAGTTGGCCAGGCCATGGGCTCAGGGATCACTGCAGCAGTCTTACTATCCAGTTTGAATGCATGTGCCACACTCATGAATGGCAGCTATTTATTTCTGTAATATTTTGAAAGGGTTTGCTCCTATTTTTATGTTGTACTTTAAGTGAACATAGTACTCAAGTGAATCCTTTACAAAGGCTCTTCATTATCTGCTTGATTTAAAAGGACATTTTCAGTTTGTCTGGAGAGATGGCTCAGCAAGTAATGGGACTTGTTGCCAAGTCTAAAGAAAGACCTGAATTCAGTACCCAAAACCCACACAGTGGGAGGAGAGAATCCACTCCTTTAAACTGTTCTCTGGCTCCCCACATGCACTCCATGGCATGTGAGTGTGCACACACATACACACACATTGAACACATAAATAAATTAATTAAAATTTTAAATAGATTTATGATTAGAAACCCTAAATTAATTATTCACACTAGTAAAGCGGTCAAGGTTTAAAAAAATAGGAATGAATTGGAACAACTCTTCCCCTAGTAACAGAATACATATGTGGCTTGGCAGCTAAGAGAGTGAGCATGAGTGCCTAAATTGAATCCCGAGCATCTACAGAAAGACCTAGGTATAGCCACACGTGGACCCACAGTACTATGGAATGGGGAAGCCAAGAGATTTTCTAAGGCTAATTCTCAACCCTCAAAGAGACCTTACCTCAATGTAATGAAGTGGAGAGTGGTAGTTATTAAGATAAGTGATTGCTATCTTAATAAATAAGAACACTTAATTAACATTCTCTTCTGGCCAACAGAAACTCACACACATGTACACGTGTATGCAAACACCACAGACAAAAATATACAAAATTAATGCTGGTCATTGGATATCAATTAAAATACATATATGTGAATATGTGTGCACATGCACACATGAATTTATACATATCTGTGTGCATTTCTCTAGTATGTGGCTGGATTCTGCTCTTTGGTATCACTAAGACCAGATAGAGAAATAAGTAACATCCTAGAAATCTTCTGGAGTATTCTATACAATAATTTAAAGGCACAGAAAGTGAGATGCTAGCCTTCTCTGAAGATTGGACAAGTAACAAAAGCGAGGATATATAAAATCTTCAGGGAAGGTGACACTGAAGACTTGAGTCCTAACAGGACATAGTGATGCTCATTAGGCAGACAGAAAAGGAAGGCAAGCATCCTGTCTGTCAGATTAGAGCACACAAGTAGTTTGTGATCATTTTGCAAGTGGGAGGAAAAAGCCATAGAGAAAGATAAAATGGTGGAGCAGAAACAAAACTGTGAAGAAGCATGATGGTAATTCTTTGTCTTATAAGGAGCGCCTTGCATTCAATTCTTGGTTGACATCTTGAATCCTAGTTTTGACTGGTCCCTGTTGCTTGCTCAAAATTACATAGCGAGGATTCCGAGGACTATTTTTAGCTCTGGGGGATACCTCATTTCTTATATACATTCAACTTTGCCGTCAGTGTAGCCATAAAACATGTTCTACCTCTGCCAACCATTGACCTCTGCAGCTTAGAAAAAGTAGGCATGTAGCAAATACTCCATGATTGAGAAGCAAGGAAAAGTCATCATCAGAGTTGCTCATCCCAATTAGTCAGGACTGGTTTTACTTGCATCATCTATGACTATGAAATTTAACTAGATCCCATGGGTGATTCGTTTCCTGACTCTTGGTGACATATCATTTTTCAGGAACTCTTAGTAATATTGAAATTGAGGGTCATTGTTCTTTTCTGAAAAGTCTACTAAAATGTTAATAGAAGGAAGTACCTTTGCATGGGTAATCCATGCATTAAACATTATTATCTGTCTTACTTAGGGATTTTATTGCTGTGAAGAGACACTATGACCACAGCAGGTCTTATAAAGAAAAACATTTAATTGGGGCTGGCTTTCAGTTCAAGAAATTTAGTCCATTATTGTCTTGGAGAGAAGCATGGTGGCATGCAGGCAGACAAGGTGCTAGAATAGGAGCTGAGAATTCTGCATTTTGATCTGCAGGCAGTGGGACGAGACTGTGTCACACTGGGTAAACTTGAGTTTCTGAGACCTCAAAGCCCTCCCCCAGTGAAACAGCACATGCTCCAACAAGGCCACACCTATTCCAACAAGGCCACACCTCTTATAGTGCCACTTCCTTGGGACCAAGCATTCAAACACCTGAGTCTATGAGGCTATACCTATTCAAATCACTACATTCCACTCCCTGGCCTTCACAGGCTTGTAGCCATACCATAAAGCAGAAATGTGTTCAGTCCAACTTCAAAAGTCCCCAAGGTCTATGACAGTCTCAACAATGTTTAAAACCAAAATTCAAAGTCTCTTCTGAATTTCATGTAATCTCTTAACTGCAATCCCCTATAAAATCAAAATAGAAAAGCAGATGAGCATATAATTGTTGAGAAATATTATTTTCAAATATGTGTCTTTTGTTTATGCTACATTTGTTTAACTCTCTGAAGCTGTGTCACTGTGTCTGCTAAAACACCTGATGGTCCTAATAAAGAGAGGAATGGCCAATAGCAGGGCAAGATCAAGGATAGGCAGACTGGCAGGAAGAGATTATAAACAGAAGGGAAAATCTGGAAGGAGAGAGAAAAAGGTGCAAGAGAACAAGGAGAGGAGGACATCAGGGACCAGCCACCCAGCACACAGCAAGCCACAGAGTAAAAGTAAGACATGCAAAAGTAAGAAAAGTCCTCAAAAAGCCAAAAGAGTAAAACATCACACAACATATACATCACATATAATGGCACAGAATATATATTATCATCCCAACTGATAGGGAAGGGAACATAGTAGGGGAATACTGAACCAAAGCAAAACCAAAAAACAGCTGAGCAGGCTCCAAACTCTGCATCTCCACATTTGATGTCAAAGTACTCTTCAAATCTCCAACTCATTTCATCTTTGTTGACTGCAACACACTTCTTTCTCTTAAACTGATTCCACTCCATGTTAGCAGCTTTTCTCAGCAGGTATCCAATGACACTGACTTTTGGATCTCCAAGGCAATCCTGTCTCCGCATTCAAAGCTTTATAGAAAATCCTTTCTGGGCCTCCATGCACAGACATCTCTGCAATACACCTGGCCTCAGCAATTTTCCATAGTTGTGAAGGGAGTTTCCATAAGCCCTTTCTTGTATCCTTGACTCTAAAGCTGGAACCACATGGATGAAGTAGCCATGTTCTGCTGTTTGCTGGGGCTGGAACATGGCCCCCTTTTTTCATTTCATTACATGTTCAATATCTTTCTGGTTTTGATTGCTTCCTTCACTACCTATGTTTGACTGTCCTAGAACTTGATCTGTAGATCAGTCTGGCCTCACACTCAGAAATCCTTCTGCCTCTGCCTCTGCCTCTGCCTCTGCCTCTGCCTCTGCCTCTGCCTCTGCCTCTGCCTCTGGAGTGTTAGAATTAAAGGTTTGCCCCACCATATCTGCCTCTGTGCTTTTCTTTACTCCGTTTTCACAAGTTAGATGCTTAGCTGGGTGAGATCGTGCCCTGGCATCTCCACTCCCCTCCCTTTATTCCATTTAACATCAGGCATTTCTTTAATCTATTTATCTCCTGAACAGAGGACTTAGCTCCATTTTACTCCCTGGTGATGGAGGAAGGTCATTGGTTAATTATAACAAACTGCTTGGCCTCATAGGTTAAAACATAGGTGGGTGGAGTAAACAGAACAGAATGCTGGGAGAAAGAGGAAGTGAGCTCAGACTCGACAGTCTGCTCTCTGGAGCAGAGACACCATGCTCCCCTCTCTCGGGCAGACGCAGGCGATGAAGCAAGCCGCCAGGTCAGACATGCTGAATCTTTCCTGGTAAGACCAGTGCTACACAGTTTATTAGAAATGGGTTGATTGGGATATCAGAATTAGCCAGTAAGGGCTAGAGCTAATGGGCCAAGCAGTGTTTAAAAGAATACAATTTGTGTGTTGTTATTTCGGGTAAAGCTAGCCGGTGGCAGGAGCTGGGTGGCGGAATGCAACCCGCAGCTCCTACTACACTCTGGTTCCCCTTTTCTCCTCAAATTGTACATTTGTATCTCTCCTTGCTCATCCTGCTCCTTTTTATTACATATTTTTATAAGTATGGCCATTAATAACTACACATGACAGTCTATACTTAATTATTTTGAAATTTCCTTTGCCAGTTCATTTAATCCAAAGATCTTCACTTTAACCTCAGGCAGACCTTTCAGACAAGGCCAAAAAAGCAGCCACATTCTTAGCCAAAATATCACAAGAATAGTCTCTAGTCCACGTACTAAATTTCTTTTCCTATGAAACCTCTTGAGCCAGGCTCTCACAGTTCAAGTCACCCTCAGCACCACTGATTTAAATGTCCCTGCTATTGTGGCTCATTAAGCACCAATTAAAGCATTCCATGGCTTTCCTAATCTTGAATCCCCAAATCCACACTCTTCTAAACAAAAGCACGGTAAGGCAGATCACAGCAATACCCAATCCCTGGTACCAGCTTCTATATTAGTTAGGGTTTCTGTTGTTGCGAGGAAACACCACAACCCTTATAAAACAATTTAATTGAAGCTGGCTTACAATCTCAGAGATTTGGTCCATTATTGTCATGGTAAGAAGCATGACTGCATGTAGGCAGACGTGGTACTGGCGAAGGAACTGAAGGTTTTACATCTTGATCTACAGGCAGCAGAAGACTGTGTCACACTGACCAGACATGAGCTCCAGAGACCTCAAAGTCTTCCTGCAGTGACCCACTTCCTCCAACAAGGCCATACCTCCAAAGAGTACCACTCCCTATGACCTCTCCAAATGCATGAGTCTATGGGGTCCGTTCCTATCCAAACCACCACAGTATCTATTACTTTTAGGCATTTGTAATTCATGGTTTTCCTGGGGGCAGGGAAATGTGTAACATTGTGGGCTTCTTCCTAATTTAGATATCAAAGCATCCTGGTTAGACAGGTAGTCACCTTCACCTATATGTGCAAGGCTCTGTGAGCTTTTAAGTAAATGAAGACAGATCTAACCCTCTTATAGTTCAAACTCTTAAGGGAGGACCAGATTTGAACAAGGAATTCCATTTCATACTCAGAACTGACGCTCCAGGTTACTGGGTTATAAGGCCCATGTTTGCAGCCGTTTCTTTTGTCATTCAGCCACAAGAGACATCATTTCATTTTGTTGGCAGATTTTTGCAGCCTTTCTCCTTATTTCTGCAATATATTCTTTGCTTTTAGGTTTGAAAGTGACATCTACTGTCTCCTTGAGAGTCTCGCCCAGCTAGTCTTCCTGGAGCCTCTGTCTATTTGCTTTGTATTAGTAAAGGCACACTACAGACAGATTTCAAGTCCAACCCACACATGCCTTTTTCTTGTCTAGACCTCTTGGACTGTATCCTCTCCTCTATTATTTCGGGGATGGAATCTGCTTTAGATGAAGCCCAGAGTGACTTCCTCAGTTATACCCTAGCTAGATTGCCTTGGCCAGAATGTCTCCTGAAACCTGACAGTGACAAAGCCTACTTCTAGCTCTACAGAATAGGACTTCAAAAACCGAAAAGCTTACATCTTTACCAGAAGATTGAGAGGGCTATAAAAGGAAACCATGGAAGTAAATATATACAGGTACTAAGGTATAACATCGCCTATTATTATATGTAGTTAATATATGTGCATACGTGAGTGTGATAGAGGAAAACTTTATTTAAAAAATGGTGACAGTCCTTTACAAACAATTGTGGCCAAGATATCTATATGTTAATGACAAGAATCACTTCTTTCATTTCATTCTTTCAATATGAATTGTTTACTTTCCTTGGAGGACTTTTACTTCAAAAAGATTATTTTTTTCTGGAAGTTTCTAACTCAAGCCTGTGGCTAGCAGGACACTCAGTGTTTTTAGCATCTTATTCTCTTTCACCAGGTTTGATCCGCCTCTCCTAAGCTCTGTCTTGCGTCATTCAGAAAAATCATTCAAACAGCTTTCACTTCAAAGTGCTTCAGCAACAGTAATGTTTTCCCCCTCACAAAGAATGAGGTCTGCTCTGATTAGCATAGTATCCAGCTAGTTCTTTTTCTGTGATCAAGGACACTTTTATTTTCTACCTAGATCTGGAGGTTCAGAATTTACCAGCTGGAAACATTTTCTCTCAAAACAACAATGTTGAAGACTACAGGGGTGGAGGTTATAAAGAAACACATAGTGTTTCTTCAGAAAGGCTTACGTTATATCCAGACCTTGATTCCCCTGTGTGTTCTGTTCTGTTCTGGAGATGACAAAAGCTTTTACAGCAAGTCAGCCTTGCATGATGGGAGGGCTAGAAAGCCATAACCCTCGGGTGAAAAGAAACCTACAAGTGGAAGAATACAAATCAGAATTCTTTGAAACGTTGTGTTCACATTTTGATTCACAACTCAGAATAAAGATCAATTATTGTAGATAAACATTTTCCTGGGCAGGAAAACGAAAGTTTTCTTCTAGCAGCTGTCTTTTAAGACAGCCCAAAGTTATGCACAGCTTCCTTTAACAGGACTTTTATGAACGCCTCTCAAATTTTGACTTGACTGAAACCAGTAAGATACAGTGCAAGTGTTACTGGCTATCCTGAAGCTGGTTGAGAAGCAATCTGGCACCTTGTTGCTAGGATGTTTATACTGAAGGACACAGCCTCATGAAGAAAGGTCTCATATGAGAGTGAAGAAATTACTACAAAATCCGAGGATCAGTAGGCAGGAACGCTTCCTGTGCACACACAAGGACCTGAATTTGAAGCAACAGTACACACACACACACACAGCAAACAAACAACAACAAAACAGCGTAGCTGCACCTATCTTCAGCCAGTACTTGGGTTGAGGATGAGGCTCACTGACTGCCAGCTTACTTGAAAAGTGGCAAACTCCAGTTGCTGTGACAAAAAACTGTACATGAACAACTTAAGAAAGGAAGTATTTATTTGGCTTATGATTTCATAGGTTTCCATCCATCATCACCAGTTCGTGGTTTCTGAGCTGTGATGAGATGAAGCATCAGAATAGAAAGGGCATGACCATGAAGTACAAATAGGAAAATGGGACCATGGACCAAGTAAAACCTCCAAGAATACTCCATAAGAAAGACTGCCTCTAGCTAGGTCCCACCTTCTAAAGTTTCTACCAGCTCCCCAAATTAAACATGAGTGAAGGACTAAGTATTTAACATATGAGCCTTTGAGGAACAGTAAAGATGTAAGCCATAACAGTGTATGCCTGTATTAGCTAGACTATCACTTCAGTTACTCAAAACTAGAAACAAATTACACATAAACTCATCTCTCCCTTACATGTAAATTTAAGCAAAACAGCATCTCTCTTCTTTGAAAGCTTTAGAGACTTAGAATTCATATACCTTATTGCTGTGTCATTTAAAATACAAAGCTCTCATCTCTGGGCTTACGATGACTGCTGTAGTTCCATCTACCACAGCCATGTCCCCTCATACAATGAAATAGAGAAATGAATAAAGAGAATGTGTCTCTTCTGTTTAGCTGAAAAAATGTAAGATTCATAATACAATCTATGCTCTCACTATAATTGAGTCATATCTTAGTTAGGAGTCCTATTGCTGTAAAGAGACACCATGACCATGGCAAGCCTTATAATTTAATTGGGGTGGCTTACATTTTCAGAGGTTCATTTAGTCCATTATTGTCATGAAAGCAAGGCAGCATGCAGGCAAGTATTGTTCGGGACACAAAGCTGAGAGTCCTTACATCTTGCCTCACAGGCAATAAGAAGTGTTCTGCCCCACTGGGTATAGCTTGAGCATAGGAGACCTCAAAGCCCAGTCCCATAGTGACATACTTCCTCCAACGAGATTGTACCCATAGCAACAAGGCCACACATACCATTAGTGTCACTCCCTTTGGGGACCATTTTCTTTCAAACCACCACAAGTCACTTGATCACATCTAGCTGCAATAGAGTCAGGGAAACACGGTTTTTATCAATAGCCTGCAATCTTATGGAAACTTCTATTACTATGTAAGATTTCTGGAAGATAATAAAAAATCTTCAATATATGCTTCTATCCAGCAAGAAGGAAGTGGCTGGTTGGTCTAGGGAAAGTTATATACTACAACACCTTGGTGGAATTTTTGTGATTCCAAGAGTTTTAAATAACACAGAATAGATTTTCACTTAAGAATTTTTAACCTATGGCAATGCTATACTAATGACACTAAATTTCTACAGTGAGAAAATTCTTATGGTCAGTAGTTCCTTGCTTTCCTTCAGATATTCTATTGTTTTTGAAATTTATGCAAGAATTTAATTTTAATGAAAAATAAGAAAATATAATAAGTAATAAAATATGTTCTTGAACCTAACAGTTAAGTAATAACATTAGTAAATGTTATTATGTTTTAATAGAGGCTCGGGACCTTTTTCTTTTCATGAGAAAATAAATATGACCTCAGGTACACAGGAGCACTGCTTGAACCAAAATTTTGAGACAAACCTGTGAAACACAGTAAGACTCATCATTAAAAACAAAAACAAAAAGAAAGAATGCATAATGTGTTGAAAATGCCTGTGTTGTATTTCCCTTTTGTTCTTGAGTTTACTTCATGCATTCAGAGTTTATTAATCAACATTGTGAAAACTTTCTCTAACAAAAGCAATAATGAGAGTAAACATGGTACCTTTGATATGTCATCACTCATGTAAGAGTCATGAAAAGACTACCCTATTTAATATCCATTAATAAATGATAAAAAAAGAAGTATTATGTTATCTGTGTTGCAAAGACAAAATATTTGAAACATTAAGAAGTGAAATGTGCAAACTTTTGTGGCCCAATAAACCTCTTTACTGACACAATAATTCAAATCAGACCAAATTAAACCAAATTAGAAAAAGCCCAGGTTTAATGGATACCAGCACTCCTGGGTGGCCTTCCAGGCCCTCACATAGGAGATGGGGAAGGAAGACCAGAAAGCCATGTGTTTGCTCTCTGTGGTGGGGCGGGCAGTTTAAATATACTGTGGGAGTGATCTTGAGCCACTCTGGCCACCATTTGGCAGGCTTTCTCGGAAGTGAAGTCTGGACTGAGGCAACTCCTAGAGGAGAGGGCTTGTGATGGAACTTTCCACAGAAACATTCCAGACTTTTTGGATATATGGATACCAGAGGCTGAGGTGAAGTCTCTTAACCCAAGCATTCCAAACTCTCTAGGTATAGGGGTGCCAGGGACTGGGGTGAAGCCTTAACCCAAACATTCCAGACTCTTTGGGTATACGGATGTCAACGGCTGGGGTGATACTTCCAACCAAACAAAATGATTTTCTTAGGGCCACATTATCAATGGATATAAAGTCAGTATCTGAATCCAAGTCACACAATAGGTGGTTTAGGTTCATTTATTTTATTTTATTTTATTTTATTTATTTATTTATTTATTTATTTTGGATTTTCGAGGCAGGGTTTCTCCAGCTCTTGTAGACCAGGCTGGCCTCAAACTCACAGAGATCCACCTGCCTCTGCCTCCCGAGTGCTGGGATTAAAGGCATGTGCCACCACCGCCCGGCCTCATTTAATATTTTTAAAGTGTATTAGTGTTCATGTGTGTTCTTGTTTACTTTGTGTGTGTTCTGTGTCCTCAGAAGTCAGAAGACAGCATCAGTTTCCCTGACACTGGAGATATAGACAACTATGAGCCAACATGTGGGTGCTGGAAACCAAATCCTCCAGAAGAGCAGTCAGTGCTCATAATCATTGGGCCATCTCTCAAGACCAACACATATGAATTTAAAAATCGCTAATAAAACTGCTCCCTTTTCATTTCTTCTTTATCATTTACAGTACTCTGAAATGTGACTTCAAAGTGAAACATTTTTATATCTGATTTATTGACAGATATCTTAATTTTAACTATTGCTAAATAAATTACTTAGTAGTTATAATAAAATATTCTCTTGGTCATTTTCATTCTTCCAAAAATTTGGTATCTAATAAAATAGCTATAACACTATTTTAATATTTTATTTATTTTTAACAATCTCATAAAATTTAATCAGGTTCATTACCCTCCCCATCCCCTCCAAGACCTACCTCTAACTTCCTGACTCCCCAACTTTGTGTCCTTTTATTGCTGTAACAACCCCTTGAGTCTACTTTGTGCTGCCCAAATATTCATGGGTGTTGGGCTATCTGCAGAGTACGGTCAAAGCACCCTTAAAGAAAATGGACTGTACCATTCCCAGAAGTTTTCAATTATCCATGATTTCTCAATTAGGCATGGGAGCTTCTAAGGCCCCTCTCCCCCAAAATGCTACAATGTTAACTGACTTTATCTTGTATAGATGTTGAAAAGTCAACCATAGCTTCTTTGAATTCATTAGTAGAATGGTACTGTCACGTATAGAAGACACTGTTTCCATCTGCTCATCCCTGACCCCTGGTTCTTAAAAATCTTTCTGCCCCCTTTTCATGGTGACCCCTAAGCCTTGGGAGAGTTAGCAAAATAAATGAATCATTTGTAGGTGAACATTCATTGACATTTATTCTATGCATTTACATCAGTAGTGAGTTTCTGAGTTAACCAACATCCACTACACAAAGAAACGTCTCTGTCAACACCTGATAAATGCACCAATATATGTGCAGAGAGATAGGAACTTAAGGGTAATTCAATACTATGTGCATTTGGCAGAATAATAGTAATAAGTTCTACTTTTGTGGCAGTGACCTCGTCAACCATGGATTCTTGTCACAATTTACAGTGCCAGCCGTGTGTTTCCTCCTGTAGACTCAGCCTTAAACCCAAAGAGTAAGCTTTGATTACCCTATTAACATTGGTGCTACTATTGTATTCATGGGCATAGCTTGCCTTTTTGGTCATTATTGTAGTTCACAGGGTTGAGATATGACTGTTGATGACTCCCTTCCATGCCAACAGCCTACATACAATATACAATATCTTCAAAACAAAGTTCAGTCAGTGCTGGAGATTTTCAAATATATGTGCTGCAAAAAATTCCTTCAAAATAAATTAAAGAAAACAAATATATTCACTTTACTAAGAAGAAAATCCAACATGTGGACTTCAAAATATCACCCCTGGAAAATAAACACTTGAGTATCTTTCCTAGAGGATATGACCAAATCAATTGTTTTCTTCCAGCTAGATACTAAGTACCGAATGCTCTTTCAATAGTACTTGTAAGTGCATCCAGGGGCAGGGAAGACTGAGATAGGAAATCTGGGGTGTTATGTTAAAAAAGCATTATATATATATATATATCTTCAGTAAAACTCAGTATATGAGCAGTTAATGTGCAATAGTAATGATAATTTTTAAAAGATACTAGAACATATACAGTATGTTAGAACATATCTAGTATTACTACAACATATCTAGTAATGATAACTTAATTCTAATTTATTATTGTACCTAATTTTCTTAGCATTATAGTCGTATTATACCTGTATCTTATGTTCAAAGGCATCTCTTCTCCTCTTAAAAATTTTTCTTCATTATTTAAGAGTGTAGGTTATGAAACCACTTAATTAAGAACATCATGTCTAGTGAGCATTAGTTATTACAGGTGAGTGGTTCGATAAAGAAAACACAAACATTCCTTTTTTAAGCTTTAACCATTATTTCACGAAATAAGTTGTAAAACAATTAAATGTGTGTTTGCCATGTTTGTATAAGTCAGATGATGAAGAAACTCTGCCTTCAGAACCCTTGAGATACTTAACTGTTGCTGAATAAAATGTACTTGATGCCAAGCTTAACTAAGAGTGGTTTTAGAGTTGAAGAAAGGTTTTTAATATTATCTTTTGTTAATTAAATTCTGAAATCTGAGTAATTAAATTTATATTATAATGAATTTCTTTGTTTTTTCCTTTTTTTTTTCTTTTTCGAGACAGGGTTTCCTGTAGCTTTCGGAGCCTGTTAAGATGTAAAATTAGTGAGTCAAAGCCCTGGAAAGGTGTGCGAGCATATGCTAGCATTATTGCTGGTGTACAGCTGTTCGAATCATACTCCTTCCCATGTTAGGACCCCCAGAGTCATTTGTAAAGAGTCAAAATAATCCTCCATTGTACCTTGAAGTCTACTCCAGGGAGACTTAGAGAATTTTGCATGTTTTGGCAAACTACATGTGCATGTATTATTAAATAACATCATTTTGCACAGAAGGAGAATGTCTTCATTGATTTATGAACAATCTCCTACTCTCTTAAGAAGACCTACTGTAAATTAAGACAATATTATACTAAAATTCAGTTGATAAGCCAGCTAAAATTAAGGGACCCTGACATGTTTTATTGTCTCAAATGTGGTATGCTTGTGATGACTCTGGAGGACTAAGATGTTTGATTTTATGGGTGTGCATGTGACATTTCTCCTCCCCGAGTTTTTCCATTCATGTTTCTCTTCCTCAGGTGTTACTCTCGGTGCATCAAGGAGATCTCCTGTGTGGCTGGAAAGAAAACCCCAAAGAAACAAGTAGCCTAAGATCTTTATCTGTCTATCAAAGGGTTTTTTTTTCTATTTTCTTTTTAGAATTTTGACTTGCATACCAGACTCAAATTGTTTCTAACCTTCCCTGTCCCTTCTCCAACTCCTCCTATCTTTTTCTCATCCCCCATTCCTTCTGAAAACTGTGACTCCCTTTCATTCTTATTGCAAGATAGCCCTCATCTAAGTGAGCATGGCAACTGGTGACAGAATTATGCAGGGCATGTTTAGTCAACCCAGTCTTTGGGATTTCATAGATACAACTTTCCTGTCATGTACAGAAGACACTAGCCAGAAGCAGATACCCGGCCCTTTGCCTCTAACATTCTTTCCACCTGTCTCT
This sequence comes from Microtus oregoni, assembly GCF_018167655.1. Lineage (NCBI taxonomy): Eukaryota > Metazoa > Chordata > Mammalia > Rodentia > Cricetidae > Microtus > Microtus oregoni. The sequence continues at coordinate 9,370,742 of NW_024543090.1, forward strand.
TCTATGTTTTCTGAACCTTAGGTATAAGGGTCTCAGTGTAGTTGTGTATTGGCTGCAGTTGGATATCTTGTGTTCTGTTGTTTTTTTGTCTGCATTTGACCAGTGTTTTTGTCTGTCACTGTCTCCACCAACTGTATGATAAAGCTCCTTTGATGCAGGACAAGATCTACACTTATCTGTGGGTATAAGGCTAAGCATTGAAATAGAGCTAGAAATGATGCTAGTTTAAGAAAGTAACAGTAGTATGTTCTTCTCTTGGGTCAATGACCTTACTAAACAAGGGTAGTTGGCTAAGTTTACAGTACCCAGTATGAATTCCCTCCTATTAAGCTGACCATAAGTCCAATTACATACCTGTTGGTTATCTCCAAGTTATCAGAGCTATCATTACACTATTAATGATATCTTGGAGGAATGGTCATTGCTGCAGCCCATAGAAATCACAGTTGGGTAAGACTGTTCATTGCTTTTCTCTCTAGGCATCTTACAAAGAACCTTCAGAAGCTATGAGAGCCAGTCCTCAGGAAGGAGGTTCCAGACTAATTACAACAGGTTTCTTCCCAATTCTTTCTTCGTAACTTTATCTTGTAGATTAAAGATTTAAAGTGAAGGAACGTTAAGGGTTTGTCTGAAATTTCTAGTGTTTGTGAGACTCGAGGACAGAACTGAAAAGCAAACTATGAAAGGACTACTATGCACAGGGTGTGAAAACATTAGGATAAAAATATTAAGTCTCATTCAAAGAGCTTTGTTATGTTTTGATTTGTTTTATAGTGTGTGCATGTATGTATGTGTTGTGCACGCAAGCACGCATGTGTGTGTGGTATAGGTGCATGTGTGTGTCAAAGTGTCTATGCAGAGACGAGAAGAGGATGTTGGATGTCCAAATCCTTTGCTCTATATTTTTTTCTTGAGACAAACCACTCACTGAGCCTTGACCTCATCATCTCAATTAGAATGGCTGCTCTTCAATCCCAGGATTATGCTTGTCTCCTCCCCTCTCCCCTAGCATTGGATTTAAAGAATAGGGCATAGAGACAAACACAGCCTTTTATTTATTTGCTGAAGACAGAGCTCAGGGCCTCATGCTTGCCCAGTACTGAGCTAAAGAGTAGAATAATATCTTCCTGGATTTTGGTTAACTCAGAATAGTGAATTGCAACAAATTGGTATCTGTATTTTGGAGAGGAAATTTATGTCACTGACCCCCAATCCTCCCTCATGCCACAGTTAACTGTCACCCTTCAGAGCGTCCTTAGATCCTCTCACTAAGATGCTCCCACAACTCCATCACCTTCTTTACTTTCTTTATCATACATACTGTACTCAGAAAATTTTTCTTGCCCATTCTTCTTCTCTGGCACCCCAAACTGAAACAAGCAAGTATGTAGCTGCAACTCTGGAGAGCACCTTGCAGGACACTGCCCATAAATGTTTTTTTGTTTGTATGAGTAAAAGCTAAATCTGCCATACAACATGTTGTGCCGAAAAGAAACACCTATGTGTACGTTGGCGGGAATCCATCACGCTGTGCTAAAGCCCGAATACCACAGTGTCTGTGCACCATGGCCTTCATGAGAGACAAAACCAGGAAACTGTCCTCAACTCCATCTATGCTTTCCAAAACTCCCTCTTCTTTTTTAAAAACTTCATCAGGTCTTATGTGGAAACTTGAGAGCCCCACATGGGATGCCAAATGTAGCTGGAAGTTTTCTTTCTGTCTTGCCTGGACACACTAGACTGATTTCTTTCCTGCCTATTGGTCCCTGCAGCTGCTTATAAAATAATCACTCAGAGGTTATTACCAGCTAGTTCTCTCTTAGAAATTAACCCATTTCTACTGATCTGCATATCACCATGTGACTGTGGCATCATCTCTGTTATGGCATCTTTCTCCTTAGGCTGCTGCTGGCATCTCTCTGCTTGGGCAGCTGGCTCATATTCCTCTCAACGTCGCCCGTCTTCTCCTGTATAACTGTTTGGATTTCCTGCCTAGCTTTATTCTCTCTTGCCATAGGCCAAAGCAGCTTTAATTATCAATGAATGGGAGCAATATATATTCACAGCATACCGAAAAACACCCCACCTCACAAGTGTCTAATGTATCTCTCTCACCTCTTACCTATCAGGGAAGATAGTGAGTAAGTGAGTGTGTGCGGCCACTGCAGTCAGAAGATAAGAGCGCAAGTCAGTTTCACGACAGATTGTGAAGACCACTGTACAGGGCTTTCTGACACAGGACAAAGATCTAATGGGATGAGCAACTGAGAGAAAGTGACACAGCAAGAACCTCAGTCTGCGAGGATGCAGCACATTCCCATTATAGGGAGTAGCATTTGGTGCCAGAGGATGTTGAGCTCAGTTCTTCCTGAGTCCACCCATGGAGGTTAGATGCAACATGATCTTTGCTTAGCTTGAGATTTTAAAATGTCCCTGAAAAACCTAAACACATTTCTTTCTTTCTTTCTTTCTTTCTTTCTTTCTTTCATTTATTTATTTAAGATTTCTGCCTCCTCCCCGCCACCACCTCCCATTTCCCTCCCTCTCCCCTAACCAACTCCTCCTCCTTCATCATCCGAAGAGCAATCAAGGTTCCCTGCCCTGTGGGAAGTCCAAGGACCTCCCACCTCCTTCCAGGTCTCATAAGGTTAACATCCAAACAGCCTAGGCTCCCACAAAGCCAGTACGTGCAGTAAGATCAAAACCCAGTGCTAGTTCCAGGACAGGCTCCAAAACCACAGAGAAATCCTGTCTCGAAAAACCAAAAAAAAAAAAAAAAAAAAAAACCCAGTGCCATTGTTCTTGATTTCTCAGTAGTCCTCACTGTCCGCTATGTTCAGCGAGTCCAGTTTTATCCCATGCTTTTTCAGACCCAGTCCAGCTGGCCTTGGTGAGTTCCCGATAGATATCCCCATTATCTCAGTATGTGGGTGCACCCCTCGCAGTCCTGAGTTCCTTGCTCGTGCTCTCATTCTTAAAACTTGATATTTCACCTTATGTGTCCCCTCCTCTTTTACCACCACACCCTTTGATGATACCACAGAAGCTACATGAATCAGTTGAAGCAGTCTGGTTTGCCGTCATGAACTCAGCTCTCTTATGACTTCTCTTCGGCACTTCTGCATACTAACTGTACAACTAAATGGTGTTGTCAGCATTAGAAAAGGTATCCAGAGAGATCTTTGAGGGCGGCATGCCAGAATGAGGGAAAGGAAAGCTACTCCAGGCACCAGAGAAGAAATTTGCATAGTCTTTCCCCCAAAAGATTTCAGGTTTAAAAATTTCCCTAGATGAAAGGATGTTTGCTGCGGTAGGTTTCTGTGCCCCTCTCTTCTCCAGCAGATGAAAGGCTGCATACTCATTGCCTAACATAAGCCAAAGTTCTGTTAAGTATCTAAATGGGAGAGTAGGGGGCCAGACACATCTGTTTTGCCATCTCTAACTGAAAGCATTCTCCCTGCCAACATTCTTACATGGGTAAACTAAACCTGTGGCAGGGTAGAGAGGTAACAATTTGCACATAGCTGAGGGCGAGTGAGACTCTGGACTGTTGCAAAGAGGTAAACAATCCAATGTTGTGCAGTATGTGGGAGAGCCACAGCATGGGAGACACGGAAAGAATACAGCTGGGCTCCAGACCAGATTTAGAATGCCAAACTGCACAATTCCTGGGGTTATCCTGCCTGTTGGGGGAATGACATTAACATACCCCACACATCCTATGGAACAAGCTGAGCTATGCTGTGGCTACAATCATTGTACTTTTCTTACGGGTATCCAATGAGGAGGGCTGATGTTAAAATTAAGAGAATTGTTTACCCCATCAGAGAAAGCTATCCTATTTCCAGATGTTGTTTTCAATGGGGTTACCCTAGAAGGAAGCTCTAGTGAGAATGGACTGAAATCCAATAGGCACCTTTTCCCTCTTCTTTCTTTCCTTTTTTCAACTTTGTAAATAGTTCTCCAGTATCCCAGTTCCCTAATCTATCCATATAATTCCTGAAAGAATTGTGGTGCTTCAGAATACCTACAGTTGATTAATTGGGATATAGGTGCTTGATTAAACCAAGCCAGTGTCATTAGCCTAGCTTGTCTTAAAACCCAGCCTCATTGTTGTAGTATTGTATTCTCTCCCCCGTCCTGAGGTAGCCATCGATCACCACTCACTAGAGATGTCTCTTTTGGCCCCATGATCATAGTAGTGAAATAAGAATAATACAGTGATATCTGAATCTGTAGTAAAGGTAATATGACTATTACTCTCCAGTAGAAGGGGAGTATTACATGACCCTCAGACATTAATCCTTCCTACTCCCCACCTGAATACGATCTAGGGAGATACCAGATTTTATAAGATGTAAAACATCAACTCAAGACAGGACTCTAGGAAATAGCTTCAGTGAGGTTATCACCCCCTCTCGAATAGAACTTTTCAATGTTTGGAGGTCCATGCTCCCAAAAGTAAGTCCAGTGAACATATTGGCTCAGGAAGCTAGAGTTAGAGGAATTATTACTTTGATTTGTCATTGTTGTCCCAAGAAAAGTAACACAATGTTTCCATAGGATGCAATCATTTAGCTTAGACTAACTCTGGTGGGGTTTATATCCCATTCAACATAAAGTCCTAAATAACACAGAAGAGGAGAGAAAGGAATTAACACACAACTACCTTCATTGGAGAGAGGATGAATAATATGTCATTCTGAAGACTTTTGGTAGTGCTCAGGGACATTTTGTAATTGTTATAGAAAATGGTGGTGATATGATCTGACTTGTTACATATTCAACAGTGCTCAGAACAGCTATCATAAAAAAAATCCGGCATGAATTGTCAATAGAACATATTTTTTTAAAAGTGCTATTAATCTACTCAGTTAAAATGTAGCCATCCAATATTCCTGAATCATTTATAATGTCCTATGCTTTGAGTTAATCGCTAGATAGGATGGACAAGTATGACCTAGTCAGTAACTCTGAATAGTTTCAAGGCTGAAAGGAGAAGGAAAATCTGACCAACAATGTTCTTTCTCACAGCTCAGTGAGGCAGATGTGCAATATTTGGGTTCTGCATGATAGACTACAGCAGTTCAGGAAAAGTGTGCATAACTCTCATTGATACAGCAGCCTAGCTGAGTAGCATAGCATGGAGTAGCTTTGAAAAGATCAAGGAATAAATAAAAATAATGTGTGCTGTCTGTGAGAAAACAAGAAGCTCCCCAACTGTCAATCAACTTATTCTTTCATTTGACATTCATATTTATCCACACAATAAATACTTAACTAAGAAAGCAGAGCACGATGGTTGGAATACACTATGGATATAGATGTGCTGGGCTTTTTGTCTTGGCTTTGCTTCTCAGCTGAGTGATCCCATTGACCAAGATATTTAACTTCCCTAGGACTCCACTCTCTCATTGACAAAATAGAAATTAGAACTGGACCTTTCCCTGGGGGGTGGTGGTACAGCATTAAAGTATAAGCAATCACCACAGAGATGATTACCATTATCATTGTTCTTTGGTGTCGGATGTTTGCTAGAAGCTAGAGATGCAAACGTGGTTAATGAAGGGGGAAATCCATGACTTCTGATAAATACACAGGAGCAGCAAGAGGGCAAGGGACGAGTGATATCACACTTCACAGGAAAGAGCACTGCACAGAGGTTTTCCTTTGGTAGGATCACTTCCTTTAAACCAGTGATAAGCCGTCAGTACTGTTAAGTCAGAAATACATGAAATACAACTATACTACCAAAAATAGCTTAGACGAGACTACCTTAAGCAGGCTCAAAACATTTACAAATAATAGTTGGCAAAGAAATCTAATAGAAAGCCAATTTTATAATAAAATTTTGAATGTTTATGTAATTCATTAAATAGCAATTCACAAAGGCTCTGGCCTCACAGCGCACTGAGGTCTATCAGATGCTCTTTCTGGTTGACTTTGAAGCTCACTGGGAGAAGCAGGTCACTGCTGCTACCCAGCACTGCAAAAGAAACTCGTGCAGCATGCTACTCTCCCTGGAAAAGAATAGAATTCAAACACTAGATAGAGTTTACTTCACATGTGTGCATGTAAATTGATATGCTGTAAGGGAACGGTTGTGTGTTTTAATAAACAGAGATTAGATTTCTTCATTAGTCAGAGCACGGAACACAGCGATTCATCACACCTAAAGTGCACAACACTCTGTGTATCTCCTGCTTGGCAAGAGCTCTGATAGAAGGATCTTCAGTCAGTTTCCCAGACTGAGAGAGCTTTAAACCACTGGATTAGGATGTTTGCCTTGAAAGAGAAAAGGGCTATCACATATTGGCTCTTAAAGACTCCTGACGGGATGTGACACATACTATATCTGTTTATATTTTGTTATTGAAGGCAACTCATGTGACCACATACTTCAGTATTTCCAAGGTATCTTGTAAGGAATATACTAAGGCTGAGAACTACCTAACCCATTGTTACAGGCAAAGGAGGCTGTTTTGTAGTAGGAGCTGTGGGCTGTGCTCCTGCCTCCTCGGCTCCCAGCATCCTGGCTAGCTTATGTTCCGAAATAATTATACGGAAATTTTATTCTTTTAATCACTGCTTGGTCCATTAGCTCTAGTCTCTTATTGGCTAATTTTTACATCTTGATTAACCCATTTTTAAGAATCTGTGTAGCACCACAAGGTGGTAGCTTACCAGGAAGGATCTTAACCTGCATCCATCTTGGAGAGGAGAGGCATGGCGACTGCCTGGAGAGGAGAGGCATGGCGTCTGGCTCACTGTCTTCTTCCTCCCAGCATGCAGTTCTGTCCACTCTGCCTATCTAAGCTTCTGTCCTATCAAAGGCCAAGCAGTTTTTTTTTTATTAATTAACCAATAAAAGCAACAAATAGACAAATGACCCTCCTCCAGCACTGTATTCCGGATATTCAGGTCTCTCAAGTTCTCCATAGTCTCACTTTAAGCAGTTACAGGTTATCCACAGTCAACTGCTGTCCAGGAACATTTGTTGAAAAATCCCTTAAATGAGCAATTCAAATGTTTAGTAAGTTTCACCCTTCCTAGTAACAGGATGAAAATGTATAGATTGTTTCACCTCAACAGAACATGAGTCAGACTTCTGTCTATTGTATCCACACTGCATGCACTATCTGCTTATTAGTTACATTTACATTAGTGGCATTTCAGTCATTAGATAAAATGTTTCCCTAGTAAAATAATTGTGCTCAAATGAATGTGAGAAAGAGAGATGGGTATATGTATGTGTGTGCTTATCTATGTGTCTGAAGGTGCACATTTGTGTGTGTGCAGGTGCACTTGCATGTATGTATGCATGCATGTGGAGGCCAGAGATAGCCCTCTATGCCATCATCAGGGAGACTCCCCACCTTTTTTTAAAACAGGGTTTCTCACTGGCCTGAAGCACACTAATTAGGATAGGATGGCTAGCCAGTGATCCCACGTCCTGTCTACAGCTCCCCTGGGCTGGGATAACAAGCATGTGTTACCACATCTGGTATGTATACACCAGCTCCTGAGATTAAATCCAGGTTCTCCTGCTTTTGAAGAGAACACTTTAACAATTTAGCTATCTCCACAGTCCCCAATAAGCCTTATTTTATCTAGCAAAGGATCTAAACGACAAAATAATGACGCTGGAAAATGGAATGTGGCAAAGAAAAACCGTAAAGCATTTTAAGTGAACAGGTGAGAGTTTTTCACTTGCCAAGAGAAGGAATCACTCTTAGAATTTTCAGATTATCTATATTGGAACAAATCTATGCACTAAACTGCTAAGAAAGAAAAGGAAATGCGTGCCAGTGTCACCATCCTTCCTCCAAAGTCAAAAGTTAGCACTTCAGTGTGTATATAACAAATGCTCAGTTAGTATTTTAAATGATTAACTTTTGTGCATGATGAATGGGGTAAAATGGTGTACATAATGTTTGCCATTATCCTTGATCACCCATGAGGCAATCGGAACATTTCCTTGTAAGTATGGTTTAAAAAACTCGTAGGAAATGAGAATTAACCAAGTAAACACTGGAATGTGTGATTCTGGGAGGACCTCTGGGGAAATTAGAATCAAAAAGAGAGGTGGCAAGAAGCTAGGGGTTGCTGGTCAGAGTTGCCAGAACCTAACATACAAATGTGAAACCAGTTCAATGACGTCATCTTAAAGCAGTGATGACCATATGATAGTTTTGTAAATTAGATTTTCATTTTAGATAAAGGGAACATAGAATTAATTAAAATGGCTACACAGGAAAAAATTATGCTGATGGGATAATCTTGCTATAATATAATAAATAATGAATCAGAAAATAGAGAAGATTTGAGGAGTAGAGAGAAGCAAACACACATGGAGACAATTGGATGGTAGACAGATGCAGATAGGATACCTGCCAGGTTTCTGATTCAGTCACCAGTATATAGTGATTCCTTGCCCTAAACACAAAGTGTAAAATAAAGAGTAGGACTGAGAAAAGACAAGCAAGGTTTCTCCTTAGAGACAGGGAGTAGGAGAGGAAGTTGTCAAAACAAAAATAGCTCTTTAACATTTATTTATAGGGATGCACCTTAAAAGTAAGGCCTAAGGAAAAAAGAATTTGGGGTAGGAGCTGAGAGTTCGTTGAAAATATGGATATAATAGCAGTGATCAGGATGAATCAGGATGAATGTATAGAGAATAAACTGAGGAAAACACAAGATCCCCTGAAGAACATAAGCACTTAAGCACAAGAAGCAGACTTTAGCATGGATGTTGAGAAAGAATGAGTGGGCAAAATACACAGACCAAGAGTGTAGAAAGAAGAGAGTATTATTTCAAGGAGTGAGTGGTCATTAGTGTCAGTGTTGCTGGAAGATCAATATAAAAACAGCAAATGGGAAGTTCCTGACAAGAGAATACTAGTGGCTCATTGACAAAGAAGAGGTCATTGGCATAATCATAATGATGAAGAGGAGGCATAGATCTGAGAAAAATATGAACCAATAAGAGGACAGAAATAGAGGGAGAGAGTCTGTGGCTCTAGCATCCAGGAAGTTTGTGTGAGAGTATGAAGGTCAGAGCAAGGTTAAGAGGATAAAGGGGACATATAATAGATTGAATCATAACATTAAATCTGATATACACTTTTCTTGCCCTTCAGGAATTTAAAATCCGGTGGGAACCAGAGCTCAAACCCACAAAGAATAACCTGGCAAAGGACTACTTGAGTTAAAAAGAAAAAAGTTACAACTGGTTATTGGTGCTTTTAGCTTAACTTTGCATAGGACATAGAACCTAATGTGGTATCCAAAATGAAAAGAACTTAGAAATGTGAGGGTATTGGTGAGAAGAGTAGAATGTAGACAAAGGCATCAAGTGTATTGCCACTTGATGAAGAGAAAGGTAAATTTGGAAAGAACTGAGACATCCACTACGTCATAGATTTTTTTTAAAGGTTTCTTGGGAAGCCCTAGAGTTTCCAGGAACTGACCACCAGTAAGACTCTAGACAATGAGATAGTAACCTGCTACTCTTTTCTAGATTAAGAGACAGTAAATGATGAGTGTCCGCTGTTCTTATCTGTGGCATACAGTAACACCCGTTTATTCTATATTGTTATACTCTGACAGCATCTGTATAATGGAGGCAGGAACTGAAAAAGCTTATATGCTCTATAACTCTTTTCAGAACAAGTTTTTAACTCCTACTGTCTGTTACAGAAGTCATTTTGCTCATAGAGGAAGATGCATTTTAATTTTTCTTCTTAGTTATTATAAGTGTTGGAAATTTATTGGAAGGTTATGTGAAGACAAACGATGATAGCATCACATGAGCTAAGGTTTTCTCTAACACAAATAAATACTGTAAGAGCCTTAAAGTCTTTCTTTCCTTTGAAAAGCAAAATGCCAACATGATTAGCCTCATTGAGATGATGCCAGTTGCAGTACCCTTCAGTTATCATGCTAGCCTACAGCACAAAAATATCTTTCAGGAAGGTCCCCCACATCTGGGTTCACTATGATTCTGGCACAAGTCAAAAGTTTGATGGGAGGGGGGAGGTTTAGTTTTACCCAGTGGTAGACATGTGTGTGCCTCTTTAAGATAAACTGCTCAGTTGACAGTAAGATACTCCAAAGTTTTCTTACATGGTGTTCAGTGCCAGATTCAAAATACACACTGCCGATGTAAGAGACCTACCTACAAATAACCCCAGAATTGCCCAATATATAATATTTTAACATAATGATTCATCAAACCAGGTCAGTGAACATAGATGGCAACTATGTTTAGTACTCTTTACAAAAGAGTGGTATTGAGTCTGTGAAGTTTTTTTTTTTTGGGGGGGGGGGAGGTTGTTTGTTTGTTTGTTTGCTTGTTTTAAATCCTAACCAATAGTTTGGTGCTATGGAGTGCTTATCTGCATAAGAATGTTTTCCTCCATGCTGTGCAATGACAGACTCATAGTCTTTAACACACTGAAATTTCATTTCTGTTTGGTTTGACTTTGTTTCCTCAATGTTAGGTATCAAACCCAGGACCTTGCACAAGCCAGGCAGTCCTTTACTTCTGCGCTGTGCCTCCTGCCCCTTTACCTCTGCATTTTTTGACTCGTTATGTTTTCTCCCATTCTTTGATATCAGACTACCCTTGTAAGTAGTTGTCAGTGGCTCCCTGTTCACAGTCATAGCAATCTGCTTCTATTTATTGTCTATAAGCCAAGAATGTTGATTTAGAGGATTATAACTGGTATTTTTTAAGTAAAAATTGTCTCAGAGAGAAGCCTTTGAAAAATAGTTGTGATTAAAATACTTTGGTAATAATGGTTTTCCCTAACATCCATTTTGACCACTTGTTGGGGTGTTATCTTATTTTTATGAGGTATTTCTATATCAGAGAAGGAACTAACTAAGAGTTTTTGCGTAAGATGTGTATAAATTATCATATTTATTAAATCTTTCTGGGAATTTTTTAGACTATTTTAAGGATATATATATCCATCCTTAAAATATATATGGATATATTTAGTCATATCATTGGCACATTTTCACCATACGTTTTTGTCAGACTTCTCAAAATAGACTTGTCACTCACCTCTGACACTATCTCACTTATAAGACTTACTTTTCATGTATTCATCTAAGATAAAACTTATCTAACTTTGACTCCATTCGTACTGTCATCTCAACAGACGACTGTGGACCAAAAAGCCTTGGTGATTCCTTGTCTATAATATCGTCATAGACTCATCTCACAAAAGAACAGCCCCTACTTACTACTTGCAGTAGGAATTTGTCACCCATCCTGTGTAGTTGGTAAACAACTACATCTGATTTGAAGTCTCTCAACTTACCTCCATCAGTTCAGCTTGACATGATGTTGCCTATTGAAGAAATCTGCCCTCTCTTAAGCAAGAGGAGTTTGGGTTGAATCAATAATAAACTGATGTGAACATTGAGCTTTGGGAATATGCACTGACATTTTTTCTTTATGAGCATGTCCGGAGAGCCCACAAAAGTTTCTGGTGCCCCAGTACTTCACTTTCTTAAATTAATGCTCTTTTGTATTACCAGATACTGAATATATTACCCATCCTTCCAATGAATTGTGTGTGTGTGTGTGTGTGTGTGTGTGTGTGTGTGTGTGTGTGTACTGAGACTTCCATTTGTTTTTATCATGTGTAACATCAGAATCTACCTGGTTCCCTACTTTCATCATCATACAGACATGTTCTAGAGTTCCTAGATTCTGGAACTATAAAAAGCAGAATCATTTCTATAGCCTACCAAACACTTCCATTCGTCAGCCATTTGTCAATTCTGTTTCCTAATTCCACAATTCCCTTGCTTTGTTCATCAAAAATTTCCACTTCATCACCAAGCCCTAGCCCAAACATGGAGATATTTGTATTTCAAACTCTTCCTGGGTCATAACACAGGGAAATATACAACATTGCCCATATGCATTGGATTCATCTTTTTAACCACATGGTATCACGGCCAGTGATTCACATGTACAGCTCTTCCAGGAAATGCTGAGGTCTTCAAGGACATGCTGGCAAAGTTCAACAAATCCAGTCTTTGCCAAATTGAACTGACTCACACCTAGGCAGAAAAGGGCTCTCTTCAAAAGATACATTTTACTTTTGCTTTAAACATTTCAAATTTCCAATCCTGCATTTTTTTAAAAAAACAATTGTATCCCATTAACATTTTACAGAGTTAAAACTTAATAACTATTGAGAAGTAGAAAGCAAAAATAGTTGCCCCACTTCTCCCATGGTTTTCGCCTCCCCATTTTCCATTGACACATCACATTTCAGGGCCATTTTTTTCTTCCTTCCAAGCTCCCATGGCCTCTATCTTTGCAGTGATATGCAATGACCCATTATGCAATGAGCTACCTTGTATAACAGATAGGATTTCCCTCCTCTCCTGAGACCATCTGGAGGAAGGAAAAAACATCTGATCCTTAATAAGACTGCTGATATGAATGAAGGACAAGGATTAAGTCCCTCAGGACATTCTGAAGATGGATGTAGTTTGGCTACTTCTGATAAACCACTAGTGAATTGCTTAACAGAAAGGAAGAAAGAAAAGAAGAAAGAAAGAAAGAAAGAAAGAAAGGAAGGAAGGCTTCATATCTACCTTCCTGAAAAGATTGATTCAAAGTCCCATCTTGCAGTTATTCAAATGAGCTAACTTTAATCAGAAAAACAAAATGCTGATAAAAATTAAAGAATATAAAAGAACTGACTTTCCCATTGTATAGCTTAATGATCCTTGCCCCCTATTCTACCTGATGCCTTTCTTTATCATCCAGAAAGTGTTTCTTTGATAGTATCTGCACCTAATCTTAAAGTGTAAATGAAAATAATATCTTTCACTTGATTTCTTAGTCACTTTAGTTTAGTTTCCCTTTGGCCAGCACAGTCAATTCCAGATCCCTGTCCTTACATACAAGGATACCCCTGACCCTATGTAATGCTATTCTACATTTCCTGCTCCCTATCTCATCCTAACCCAAGATTAATACTTTGAGCTTTTACAGGTTATTTCAACGATCTTTGTTCCTCACACTTTCAAGCCCACTGCACACCTTGACAGTAAGTCTGTCTTCTTTGTCTACCAAAATATCCTCTTTTTACTTATTGACTGTTTTCAAGACATGGCCCCTCCTTTCCCTGAGGCACCACAGCGCTGTAAACACACTGTAAGGTTATATGTAATTCATCTTTGGATTCTACTATACTCAACGCCTTGAAAGTGAGGAAAATACACCAATCACGGTTTTCAATATACAGTAGACATACCAGCAGGAATTGGATGGATTAATGACTACACTGTTGCAAAAATAAAACCAGAAGAGATGGAACATTAAAAGTCCAGTAAGCCTTTGCTTCCTATTCGGAAAGTTAAAGGGAAGGCAAAAGATATTCAGGCCCCAGGCAGGTCCTCCACAGGGACAACTTGCAATCTCAAAATTGAATGTTCAAAGTCTAGTGAAAATCAGCTCTAAGTAGTACACATGACAAAATAAAAATGGAACTAACTTGCATATTCATACCTTTCTTACTATTAGAAAATAAAATTCAATCTTGAAACACTCAATAACACATAAGTAAATGCTCCTACAGTGTCAAAAAGGATTTCATTCCTTACCGTGCCTATTGGCAAGCATGGTGCATAGAAATTGGCAGTACAGAAGCCATAGGAAGTTCCTCTATGCTCACATAGAGCATAGAGACAGCTAATCCATAATTCTATTCTGGACAGTAGGACAAATGACTGGGATAAACATCTTTATCTCCAACTGGTTATGTTTGGGACAAGAAGAAAAATGAGGTCAATGATTTCACTCAAAAAGCTATGCTAAGTTAAGCCTTTCTGACTTGAACACAGATAGAAATTGTTGGTTTGTTTTGTTGTGTTTTCAGCCCTGGTTCCAACTACTTTAAAGGGATTTTGTCTTTTGATGGTAAAATTGGTTTTAGGGTTTGTTTAACCTACACAATTTCTCAATTTCTAAAATGAATCATGAGTAAGTTTTTGGAGTTTTGATTTTCTGAGACCTATTCTACCTGGCTGCCCTGGTACCGACTTTATTGCACAGGCTAGTCTCCAACACATGCCAATCCTCCTACTTTGTCTTCTGAGGTACTGTGATTACAGGCATGAACCACCATATCCAGCTTCACAGAGTTACTTGATTACAAAGGACATAGCACTTCAGGAATGATGGCAAAAGAATAAATGAGGAATTACCCTCTTGTTATTATATTAGCTCTGTATGTTAGACTATGGAAAAGCTACAGGTTTTAGAAAAGCATAGGTTTGATTTGTTTTTGCTTTTGTTTTGTTTTGTTTTTGTCTAAAAGTAAAAGATCCAATTCCACTGGACTAAATCTCTCCCTTATATAAAACCTATGGTAAAAAAATTTTCAACTTCATAGAGGTTGTGACAATTGAAGCTATTAAACGTACATAGAAGTACAAATAGTAACTGCAATTTTATGTAGAGAATTAAAAAAAATAAACATGGCCATTGATATATTTCTGTACCTGGTTAATAAAAAAGGAATCCTATAGGTGGCTTAAAAGGAGACTTGACAAAAAAAAATGAATATTCTAACACATGAATCTAGCCCAATGTCAGTTACATTAGTAAGACCAGTGGGCATTTTTCCTGAAAAGGCTCCCAGAGAACATTGGATAGGAGGAATTTCCCTGGGTGTGTTCATGAAAGTTACCCATCTGCTTCATGGAAAATGTACTCAAGTGTAATGGCCTGCTTTTCCTCAGGCATGGTAAGGTAATGACAGTTGTGGAAGGCCCTGAATGATATTGCCAACAACATACACTGTAACTCCAGCATAACTGGCATACATATTCACAAAAACTGTCACCCGAAACTGACAAGCAGGTGAACACAAATTCGTAACATGGCAGCAACCCACCTCACTTCAGATTGTGTTTTAATGATTGGTCATGACACTTGTCAATCTTCTAACAGCTAAGCAGCGATGCTCAGGCTGTAAGGGAGTACAGTGATGATCTCCTAGAAGTGCCTGAGAAGGGCAAAGTGTGACAGTTCTAATGAAAGCCTTATGACCTCAGTCGTGAGTAGCATTGCCACTGTCTTCTTATGCCCTGAAAAGTATGCTCTATAGGTTATATGTATATTTGCATATATAAGCTATGCCATTGATATCCCTCCCATACATATAAGTGTGAAAGAAGAGAAATAAAACTGGGTGTTTATCTTCATTTATTTGGAATCTCTGTAAACAATTCATAAATCATTGGGACCATGACCGTATATCAGAAATTTTTTTCAAAGTTACAATATGTTGGCCCCATAAGACCTTATCGCATTGTTTTCTACAGAGCAAATTTGGCCTGAAGTTATTTCTTGCCTCTCACATGTCTTTCTGACATTGATTTTAGCTATGTTTCACTTTGTGTCTACCTTGATGCTTTTATTCACATATTTAAACAGCATGATGGTGTGGAATATATAACATCATTCAGGTACCTGGTACCTGAGTACATTTCTCTTACTAGAGGTCTGGCTATAGTTGTAATTTATTTTAAAATCCTTGCTCACATGCTTATATCTCACCAAAGTGAAACATGTACATTATGTAACAATTTGGGGCAGAAAATATATCAGTACAGAGTTCACCACATGCCAGGAAGGGCATTTTTCTCATATGTCTTGGTAACACTGTTATGTCTTGATAAATAGCAGATTTTTACATACATAACACAACAATGAAATGTTAACTAATTCATCACTGATAAATTAATTGATTATTTAATTGTATTTACGGGTGCATGTGTTGTCAGAGGTTTCTGTCCCACCCAGTCCCCCAGTCATTTAGTTCCAAAGAAATAACACAGAGCTCTATATTAGTTGTAAACTGATTGGCCCATTAGCTCAGGCATCTTATTAACTCTTATAACTTATATTAGTCCATTATTCTTATTTGTGTTAACCACATGGCTCAGTACCTTTTTCAGCGAGGCAGTCACATCTTGCTTTTTCTGTGACTGGGCCAGAACTGCAGAGGAATGGGCCTCCTTCTTCCCAGAATTCTTCTGTTCTCATTGACCCGCCTCTACTTCCTGTCTGGTTGTCCTGCCTATACTTCCTGCCTAGCTACTTGCCAATCAGCGTTTATTTAAAATATCATTGATAGAATATAGGCCATTCTCCCATACCATGCATGAAATTAATTGTTGACTAAAATAAAGATTGAATCAATTTCTGTATTAATATAACAATATGAATGGTATGAGCATTTAAAGGTGGCTTGATGGATCAGGAATTATTACCACAAGCTATAACAATCTTCTTTCTTGTTTAAAAAACATAACAAGTTGATCCTTTTGGTCAAGGAATTACACATAGTTATTCAATTTCTTTTCTTCCAAGTCATTAGTATCGTAGAGAACAAAATATGAAGTAGCACAATGCTGAGCATGAAATGGATGTCTATGTGACAGTTTAGAGGATTCAACAGGTACTTTCAATTCCAATCTCTCTGAAGGGCCACCTCCCTTTATTTTTTTAATTTATTTATTAATTAAAAATTTCCACTTCCTCCCCTCCTCCCCTCCTCCCATTTCCCTTTCATTCTCCCCAATCCCCCTCTCCCTCCCTCTCCAGTCCTAAGAGAAGTCAGGGTTCCCTGCCCTGTGGGAAGTCCAAGGCCCTCACCCCTACATCCAGGTCGAGGAAGGTGTACGTCCAAACAGACTAGGCTCCCAAAAAGCCAGTACATGCAGTAGAATCAAAACCCAGTGCCATTATCATTGGCTTCTCAGTCAGCCCTTATTGTCAGCCACATTCAGAGAGTCCAGTTTGATCACATCCTCATTCAGTCCCAGTCCAGCTGGCCTTGGTGAGTTCCTATTAGATCAGTCCCACAGTCTCCATGGGTGGACGAATCCCTCGCAGTCTTGACTTCCTTGATCATGATCTCCCTCCTTCTGCTCTTCATCTGGATGTTGGGAGCTCAGTCCAGTGCTCCAGTGTGGGTCTCTGTCTCTATCTCCATCCATCGCCAGATGAAGGTTTATGGTGATATGCAAGATATTCATCAGTGTGGCTATGGGATAAGGCCAGTCCAGGCATCCGTTCCTCTGCTACCCAAGGACCTAGCTGGGGACATCTCCTTGGTCACCTGGGAACCCCTCTAGGGACAGGAACCCCTCTAGGGACAAGTCTCTTGCAAACCCTAAAATGGCTCCCTTAATTATGGTATCTTATTCCCTGCTCCTATATCCACTTGAAGGGCCACTTTCTACCAAATATCTTTTTGAAAAAAGTTCTTCTTTGTTTTAAATCATTGAAGAGATGATATCTCATTAGCCATGTGCTTTCTTAACAATCATGAACAGAACCAGAGAACAATTGCCAGAACCCACAATGGATGCTGGCGTGCTGGCATGTACTTTTTGTTTGATTGGTTTATTTTTATGTTTTTTTTTTTCTGAGACAGGGTTTCTGTGTTGCTTTGAAACTTGTCCTGGAACTAGCTCTGGTATACCAGACTGGCCTCAAACTCGCAGAGATCCACCTGCCTCTGCCTCCCGAGTAATAGGATTAAAGGCGTGCTACACCATTACCCAGTGCTGGCATGTACTTTTAATCCCTTTTCTGTGAAGGCAAAGGTAGTTCCCTGAATTGCTGGCTAGTCAATCTAGCCTATTAGTTGAGCTCCAGGTCAAGGAGAAACCCTATCTCCAAAACCAAAATAGATAGTGACTGAGGAATGATGCCACAGGTTGTCCTCTGACTAGAAAGTGTACTTTCATTCAAATACACATTTACACACGTAGAAACAGATGTGTATGCCCCTTACTACACAAATACACACACGTACCACAAATAAAAAATAAAATAATGAAGCCACTTGATGAGGTGGTCTTAAAAGAAACAGGTACTGTTACTCTTACTCCACCCTATTCACAACCTCTGTGACATCAAGCCTTTACTTAGAATCATATGTCAGAATGCTTTAATTAAAAAAAAAGACCAAAATCAAATCAAGAAATAAAGCAGATACATCAAGATTATTTCCACACTTGACTAATGGAAGTTGGTTAAACAACGGATATGGGACTATGTGCCAGGGGAGAAAGAATGTCATTCCTGCTCATTCTCAAGGTTTTTGCCAATGGCTCTGGTTTAAGTGTGCTACCACCAGTCACCACCTGAGGATTAAACATAAAGCAAAGAAAACCAGCCCACAAATCACAGTGCCAGAGAACCTAAGAAACACATACATGGATTTAATCTACGTGGGAAGTAGAAAAATACAAGATCTCCTGAGTAAATTGGGAGCATGGAGACCATGGGACAGGGTTTACGGGAAGGGGAGAGGAAAGGAGGGAATCAGAGAAAAATGTATAGATCAATAAAATCAATTTTAAAAAAGAAAATAAAAAAAAAGAATTACTGATGGGGAGACTGAAATTTGAACCCAACAGTGGCCCCTGCTAAATAAATTTTTAAAGTCTTATATTGCTGGCTTAATGTAGAAGAAATAACTGAAAAATATAAGGAACTCAAGTAGTGTAATAAATTTTTTCTGCATTACTCATAGACAAAAACCCCAACATGTTTTACAAGGGACCTCAAAAAAAAAAAACCCTTTTATTAACAAGAACGCACTAACGAGAAGCATACCAGTGTGCTGCAAAAAGTAACTTTGCAACTGTTTTCTATAAAATAAAGATGTCTCTGGGAGACATGTCAGTAAAAATGGGCCTCTTACTTCCAAAGTCTTGGAGATGATAGATGCTAAGTGGCTTTTAAAAAGATCAGTGATAGTTTTGGACATGGGGATAGATATGGAATTATTTGCATTAATCCACTTGTTGACATCCAGTTATGCCAGCACAATTTGTTGAAGATGCTTTCTGTTTTCTATTGTATAATTTTAGTTTCTTTGTCAAAAATCGGGTGCTCACAGACGTGTAGATTAATATCAGGCTATTCAATTCAATTCCATTGGTTAACCTCTCTGTTTTTATGCCAATATCAAGCTGTTTTCATTAATGTAGCTCTGTAATAGAGCTTGATGTCAGGAATGGTGTAGCATCTGGAAGTTCCTTTATCATACCAGATTGATTTGGCTATACTGGGTCTCTTGTTTTTCCATATGAAGTTGAGTATTGTTCTTTTGAGGTCTGTGAAAAAATGTGTTGAGATTTTGCATCGAATCTGTAGATTGTTTTTGGTAAGATTGCCATTTTTACTATGTTGATCCTTCCTGTCCAAGAGCATGAGAGATATTTCCATTTTCTGATGTCTTCTTTAGTTTCTTTCTTCAAAGATGCAAAGTTCTTGTCATACAGGTCTTTTACTTCTTTGGTTAGTGTTACCCCAAGATATTTTATTGTTTGTGGCTATTGTAAAGGGTGATGTTTCTCTGATTTCTATCTCAGCCATTTTATCATTTGTATATAGAAAGCCTACTGATTTTTTTAGTTGATTTTGTATCCTGCCACATTACTGAAGATGTTTATCAGCTGTAGGAGTTCCCTGGCAGAAATTTTAGAATCACTTGTATATATTATCACATCAGCTGCAAAGAGTGAAAATTTGACTTCCTCCTTTCCAATTTGTATCCCCTTGATCTCCTTTTGTTGTCTTATTGCTCTAGTTAGAATTTTGAGTACATGATCCTGCCTCAAATTGATGTGCCAGATTTTATTGACTTCCCATCGAAAGCCTTACTCTCTCTGAAGAACGGATGTGGGGTGGGGTGACTAGAAGGTAGGAGGAGCAGGAGGAGGGGAGGGAGAGGGAACTGAGATTGGTATGTAAAATGAGAAAGATTATTTAAATAAATAAATAAATTGTTGATAGTCTTATGGCTGCCATTATAGAAAGAGATTTGAAAAGTTCAGGTGAAAAATTTATGTCTTCTGGTAACAATGACAGCATGAATTGATTGGGAGTCTCTAACTCAAGTAGAAATAAGTTATACTTGGCTGGCATAACCAAAATAATTCTCAGTCTATTGATCGGAGTATAGACTTGAAACACTTTAAGAGAGTAATATGCATTGCCCAATTACCAGTTTACTTTTCAGAAACTGCAGAATGAAGAAATGATAAAATTACAGTTCTGTATCAACCTGTTAGTTCTCTTCCAGCTCTCTCTCAAGAGACCTGTGACAATTAAAATGTAAATTGAGGAATTAAAGAGAAAACTGTAGAGCATTTGGGAATTGTTAACAATGGATCAGAATTAATGCCAATACAATATTTGGGGCTCTGTTTCTACTGGAGTGATTGCATGGAGTAGAAAATAATGGGATTGATGTCAGGATATTAATAGGATTTTGACAGAAAGTCATTTCTACCATAAAGAGAGAAACCCCCAAACTATCTTGTTATTTCCAAACAAAAGTCTTGTTTGGGCAGTTACAACTGATTTCTAATATTGTTATTCTTGGTGTCTCTCTGATCTGTGAAGTTAGAAATGCTAAATGGGAATGAACAACTATATGAGGTTACTCAAAAAACTTAAAACAAAACTACTATTATTTATCTCACTCAGAAAAGATGACTGAATATCAATAGCCATTGCAGAACTATACATAATAACTGACATATGAAAGCAGCTAAGAGAATAGATAAATAAAATTTGGCATTTATTTACAATGGAGTATGATTCAATCAAAAGGAATTAATTCAAATATATTGAAAAACAGATGAAACTGAGGATATTATGGGTGAAAAAAATCCAGCTACAGAAAGATAAGTATTGTGTGTATTCTGTAATATGCAGAAGTAAAAAAAGCAAAACAATAAACAAAGATAGAAAGTTCTGTACCTAAGAGAGCTACAAAGAACCAGGGAAGAGCAGTAAAGAGAAGAAAATATGAATAGCAAAAGTACATGATATATGTATGTGTATGTACATATATGTATAAAACAATCACAATGAATTTTCTTAATTTTCAACATGTGTTAATACATTACAATAAATTAATAAATAAAATGTGGAAAGATTTGATACAAACATGTACATCTTCCCAAAATGCCAAACTAAAGTTAAAGCACAATTCTGAAGGAATCCTACTACTAGCCCCACTATCAAGTATGTACAATGGAGAACGGAACATATTCTTGTCTCTTTAGTGTTTGGTTACTGGTAAAGCTGGTACCTAAAGAAGAACGCTGATTCAAACCACCAGCTATTTTTTCTACTTGTAGCTGCTTTCCTAAGCATGATTCCTTTACTGCAGCTTTCTTTCCTTTGTATAGGGGACTGCTGGAGTCTATAAAGAATTTACTGCCTAAGTAAGAAGAATTAAGGTTTGTCTTACAGAAATCCCTACACAATATTGTGGCACTAATCATGAGCAGATGACCATGACTCTGCATGGGTGCAGAACATGGAAGCTAAAAGAAAGGGGCATGTCATGCACTCGGGTGAGAAGAGACTTGATATAAAGGTCCACCCTTTGTCATAGGCATGGGCACTGGTGTGACAAAATAGAACACAGTTTTCTAAGGATGAATTTGGAGAACTCATAATGCATTGATTCAACAAAGAACTATGTAGATGGACTTTTTAGAACAAATAAGATATTTGGTGTTATATAAATATTCAATGAGAATTCGCTTTCTAAGAAATATGGTCTTAAAAATGAATGAATGAGATAAAGCACATATGGAAACCAATTATTCTGCTTTCCTAAAGATTCCACATGTATTCAGCTAAATACTGTTCAAAAAGGAGGGAGGTTATATGTAAGCTAAACTATAGGAGCTTTCCCTCACCAAGGCCAACCTGGATGCAGCAACAGAAACAGATCCTGTATCCCTGATATAACATCACAAACCTAAATGTCATAATGTCACCTAGTGACATAAAGATTATGTGACTTATTTTTCCTTCCTGAAATCAGGAGGTCTTCTAAATTTGTAATTTCTGGCCCTACCTACCATCTGTTTGTAAACATACCATCATATACAATTTTATTAGGGTTCCTACTGTTGTGCTAACACACAATGACCAAGGCAGATTAGAACAAAATATTTTATTGGGGGCTCGCTTACAGTTTCAGAAGGGTGGGAAGCATGGTATCAAGTAGGTGTGGTCCTGGAGCAGTAGCTAAGAACTTACTTACATACTGATCTGCATGCACCAAGCAGAAAGAGACAGGGCCTGGGATGGGCATTTCAAACCTCAAAGCCCGGTCCCAGTCACACACCTTCTCCAACATGAACCAAGCTCATGAAAACTCATGAACTCTAGACTGACAGAGTCTCCATGGGATTGAACTAGACCCACACCATATGTGGTAGTCAGTGGTGAAGCTTGAACTATACGAGGGGCCCCTGGTAGTATGATCAGGATCTATCCCTGCTGCTTGAGCTAACTTGTTGAAGCCCATTCCCTATGGTGGGTTACCATGCTCAGCCTTACTGCAGGGGGAAAGGCTTGGTCCTGCCCAATTTAACATGTCAGACTTTGTTGACTTCCCATGGGAGCCCTACCCATTGGGAGGAATGAATGGGGCCTGGGATGGAGGGGAAATGGGGCAAGCAGAAGGAGGGGTGGGAAGGAGAACTGTGGTTGGAATGTAAAATAAAAGAAAAAATGTAAAATAATTTTAAAAACCCAGCAATCCAATTTAAAAATGGAAATCTAATCAGAATTCTCAACAGAAGAATCTCAAATGGCTGAGAAACACTTTTAAAAACACTCAACATCCTTAGCCATCAAGGAAATACAAATCAAAACAACTCTGAGTTTCCTTCTTATATCTGTCAGAATGGTTAAGATCAAAAACACAAGTGACAGCTCATTCTGGAGAGGCTATAGAGCAATGGAAACACGCCTCCATTGCTGGTGGGTGTGCAAACTTGTACAGCCACTTTGGAAACCAATATTCATTTTTCTCAGAAAATTGGGACTCAGTCTACCAAGACCCAGCTATACCATCCATGGACATACACCCAAAGGATACTCAATCATACCACAATGACCCTGCTCAACTATGTTAATAGTGTCTTTATTCATAATATCCAGCACTTGGAAACCACCTAGATGTCCTTCAACCAAATAATAGATAAAGAAAATGTGCTATATTTACACAGTGGAGAATTCATCAGCTGTTAAAAACAATGCCATCATAAAATTGGCAGGAAAATGGATTTAACTAGAAGAAAAGTCACCCTGAGGTAACACAGACTGAGAAAGACAAATATGGTATGTACTCATTTAGAAGTGGATGTTAGCTGTAAAGTAAAGGATAACCATATGACAATCCAGACCAATCTAGATCCAGAGAGGCTGGGTAACAAGAAGGGCTGAGGGGAGATAGAGGAGATTTCATGGGTGGACTCAGGGCAAGTAGGGATGAGAATGTGAGGGGTCAGTTGGGAAGAGATTGAGGGAGAGAGTAGTGAAAGAGACAATTGGAAAGTGGGCATCTTGGGCTGAGGTAGACACCTGGTGCAAAGGGAACTCTCAGAAATCTACAAGATTGACCCCAGTTAAAACTTCAAGCAATAGGAGATAATTAGCCTGAACTGGCCATCTCCAAAGACCAGACAAGACTTCCAACAGAGGGATCGGGATAGAAGCCTAGCCATATAACTTTCTTCTTACAGTCTGTCCTGCCTACGGTAATGTACTGAGGTGAGGGTGGCACAGAGATGGTGGAAATAACCAATCAATGACTGTTCCAACCTCAGAGCCATGCCATGAGAATGAGCCCCCCCCCCCCCACACCGACACTTCCTGGAGTGACAGGACCCAGCGACTGGATGCAAGCTCGGAGATGCAAGATAGAAAGAACTAAATATGGCTGGAGAAAGAAATGTCAATGTAATGCCTAATAATATTCTGCTATACTCATAGATTGTTGCCTAGCCCAACGATCATCAGAGAGGCTTCTCCAACAACTGATGGAAACTGATGCAAAGACCCACAGGCAAACATTAGGACGAACTCTGAGAATCCAGCTGAAGAGAAAGATGAAGGAGTGTAGGAGCCACGAGGTCAAGAAAATGAACAGTATCAATTAACCTGGGCTCATAGGGGCTCCCAGAGACTGAACTGGCAATCAGGGGGCCTGCATGAAACTGACCTAGGTTCTCTGCATGTACATGATAATTGTGTCTTCTTATAGGACTCTTAACAGTGGGAGCAGGGGCTGTCTTTGATTCTTTTGCTGGAGTTTGAGGCCCTATTCCTCATGTTAGGTTGCCTGGCCCAGCCTTAATATTAAGGGAGAAAGGTTCTCAGTCTTACTGCAACTTGGTATGCCATGTTTTGTTGACATCGATGGAAGCTCTGCCCTTTTCTGAATACAAATGGAGGAGGAGAGGTTTGGGGAGGGAGCACAGGGGATATGTGAGGAGGGATTTGGAGGAGGGGAGGTAGGGGAAACTCTGGTAAAATAAATTAAAAATAAAGAGAAATATCTCACAGAATATTTGTTTTCTTCCTTTACATAACTTTAGCCCCTACCTGCTTAAAGTTTGTATATGACAAGATGAAGTTATTCTACTGGGATCCCCTCAAATGTATCCACTCAGCTTTAAACTGAGACTGCTCAATGGTCATTTCAGACTCTTCATCATGTTAATTAAGCATTAATAGGCTCGCAAGCTTACAAGGTTTGCTGAAGTCATTGACCTGCTGCATCAACTACCTGATTAGGGAAAATGGGGGTTTGGAGAGAGAAAAGGGAGCCATTTTAATCTACTTCCTTTGGCATAATGTAATGTTATATGGCTTTTTGGAAGACTTTCATACTGATATCACAAAAACCATAACCATCAAAGGTTTCAACGCACGAGAATGAAAGAATATTACTTCATTTCACAAACATCAACTAAGTTTCTCCCTAAAGGAAAACTTTAGAATGAGTAAGGTCAGTGGACAGTTATCAGAAATCCCAAGTAACACTGATAATCTGAAGCATAAACAAGGGCTATATGGAGAGAAAGGAAAGAGATATCTTGATTCAGGGAGGCATTTTGGGGCAAGCAAGAAACCTTGAACTAGAGAAATTCTCAGAATCCACAAGGATGACCCCAGATGAGACCCTAAGCAACAGTGGAGAGGGTGCCTAAACTGCCCTTGCCCTGTAGTCAGAATAATGACTATCTTAAATGTCATCATAGAACCTTCATCCAGCAAATGATGAAATCAGAGACAGAGATTTAGTGAGCACTGGGCTAACTTCCCAAAGTCCAGTTGAAGAGTCGGAGAAGTGAGAATATGAGCAAAGAGGTCAAGACCATGATGGGAATATCCATTGAAACAGCTGACCTGAGCTGAAGCCCACAAACTCTGGCCTGACAATGATGTAACCAGCATAGGACCAAACTAGGCCCTCTGAATGTGGGTGACAGTTGTATGACTGGGGCAGACTGTGGGGCCACTGGCAGTGAGACCAAGATTTATCTCTACTATTATACTGGCTTTTTGTAACCCATTCTCTTTGGAGGGATACCTTGTTCAGTCTAGATATAATAGGGAGAGCCTTCTAGTACATTCCTCAAAACAATGTGCTAGACCTTGTTGACTCCCCATGGGAAGCCTTACTCTCTCTGAGGAGTAGATGGATATGAGATGGGAGAGAAGGTGGAAGGGAGTGGGAATTGAAATTGGTATGTAAAATGAGAAAAGATAGGTAGAAAGAAAGAAAGAAAGAAAGAAAGAGAGGGAGGGAG
Organism: Microtus oregoni; assembly: GCF_018167655.1. Classification (NCBI taxonomy): domain Eukaryota; kingdom Metazoa; phylum Chordata; class Mammalia; order Rodentia; family Cricetidae; genus Microtus; species Microtus oregoni. The sequence goes on from NW_024543090.1 coordinate 9,396,437, forward strand.
GGAGGGGATGGGGCCTGAATAATAAGCCTCCCAAGAGTCAGGAATGGGCAAAAGAGGGGAAGAGAGAACTATCTAACAGTGATAGATTTGATAAATGGGGAACTATTTGTCCCCTTCCTTTGTGTACTAATTGGTGATTCAACCAGGCCCCAATAAGTAGCCTCAATTCACTGGTCATACACATGACCATGGTTAAAATAAATGACTCGCAAAACAAGACAAATAGTCAGATATGAAGAAGAAGCTAGTATGGAAAAGAAGATGATGAGGTTGTGAAGGAGATATGGAGGGTGCTGGGGGCAGAATAATCAAAGTATATTATATGAATATGTGAAATTCTTAAAGAACCATATTGTTTTTTTTTAAATTCTATGATGTCAGTATTATATTTTACATAGTAGAATTTTTTAATTAAAATTTTTCATCAATATATTTTAACCACTCTTTTCCCACTTTAAGCTTCTCCAAAATCCTCTTCACATCTCACCCGATTCCACACCCTTTCACTCTTAGAAAATAAACAAATAGTCAGACAACAACAAAAACAAAGAAAGCAGATTAAAAATGTAGAGAAAACAGAATACACACACCTCACACATGTCTACAAACAAAACCCATAAAAATACATTATCAGAAACCATACTATACAAGAAAACAACCAGTAAGACAAAAAATGTCCAAACAAAGCAATATGAGACAAAAAGTACATAAAAATATCATTGAGTTTGTTTTGTGTTGGCCACCTACTGCTGGACATGTGTCCTGGCCTTAAGTGTGCTTAATATATCCCCAAGAGATCCTACCCGCGCAAACCAATTTTTCCTTTAAGCAGGTGTCAATTGAAGATACCTTCTCAGTTAGGAGTGGAATCCCATGACCACTGCCACTCTCAGGGATCAATTCCAACCTGGCCTGAACCTGTGCAGGCCCTGTATATGCTGCCACAATCTCTGAGTTCAGATGTGCTTTGGTCCTGTTGTATCTGGAAGACAGCATTTTCTTCAAGCCACCCATCCTCTATGGCTCTTATAATCTTTCTGCCTCCTCTTCAGTGTAGCTCCCTAAGCCTTAAAGCAGCTTGGGTTTTAAAAGTAGAATGCTGCATTGAAAGAGTTTTCAATTCTTTCATCTACCACCCCCTAATTTAGTGACTTACAGCAGCCACTTCACTTTCCTCTTAGTTTTGTGCGACAGAATTTGAGAAGGGCTTAGTTCTATGATTTGTCTCCGAACCACTTCGCAACAGCTCTAGCAAAAGGAACAGGACCCAGTTCCAAGTGGACATCTTCAGTCACGTGCCTGTTTGTTCACAGACAGCTGGAAGATTGGCTTTAGTTTGGCACTACTTCCTCCCCATGCCATGTCAGAATCTCTATATTGTCTCTCTAGTGGATTATTTAGGAATTCATATCCTTACACAGAAGCAAAGCTTCCAAACTACTTAAGAGTTTTATCTAGGGATTGGAGACAAGGTTTAGCAGTTAAGTGTTCTTACTGATCCTGCAGAAGACCTGGGATTGGTTCCTAGTGCCCTCATGTAAGCTCGAAACCATTCATATCCCAATTTCCAGGGGATGTGGTGCCCTTGTCTGGCCTCTTCAGGCGACTGGTAATCACGTGATGTACATACATATACGTAGGTAAACATTCACACATGTATAATGAAGAGCAATAAATATTTTTAAAGAGCTATACTTAAAATGTAAGCAGCATTGTTTCTAGCATCTTGCATTGATTGAAGCAGACACATCCAGACCTGTGGTATAAGCAGAAGAGAAGTAGAACCTACTTCAGTGGGAACATTATCATAAAGATTAAGCTATGGAGTTGCTCTGGCTTCCACCCTTGATCAGACCTTCCTTATGGAATAAGTTTCATTTCCCAAATATCAGTAAATAATTCTATAAACCCCTGGATTAAAATTCAATGAAGCTTAGATGCATATTTGAATTAATTTCCATGCTTCAGTGAGTGTGTCTCAGGGGTAACAGAGGAGTGTTTGTGTTCAAGTTATTTAAGGTAATTCAAACTTCTCCAAATCTAGTGGGATCAAGCAGCCCAAAATATCATTACAGCTAAAAATTTACTCTACAGGAAAGTGTCATTACAAATCAACCCTGCACTTTCCACCTCCTGGGCATGTAAAAAACTCAGCACTGCCACTTTCAAGATATTTTAGCATCTCAACAGGGAGTGTGGTTAAGTAAGAACTAAAATAGCACAATGATCCCAGAAACAGCATAGAAGAAAGGAAATACAAATAGCGCAAACAAACACAGGGCATCCCAGACAATTCCAAAAAGAACTGACATTTACTCTTGACACTGATTTCTGGAATCTCCACATTGAACAGAATTTTGCATCTGATTTTAGGCACCATCATTCCTGTAGTTTAAATTTTTTCCACAGACAACATGATTCTCTTCTCATTATGCCAGGCTGTTCATTTCAACTTGTCGTGAAGCTTTTATGTGTCTGCTTTCCTTCCTTTACCTAGGGCTTTTCTTAGCCATTAAATAATAAAAACCAGAAGCAGGTTAAAGTTATCAAATGAGAAAGTGGGGCATGGTGGCCCACAGAACTCTTCAGTAATGACTGAATATATTGGGAAATCAATTCCTTTATAAATGTAAAATTTTGCTTTTATAACCTAAGTCAACTTAGAAAGAAAACATATGAAAAATACCAAAAGTCTTAGAGTACAGGAATAGTATAGGTAATAAACAAAATATGGCATTGGCGTGGGCTGCAATATGAAACCAAGAGAAGGGAGAAGAAGAGCAGCTTTGTATCTGATGGGCTGAAATAACCACACTTAACAGTCTCACATGACTCACTGGGATGTAAACGCGGCTACAGGGGAAGCAAGGGCTAAATCTGTCTGTTCATTGATGTCATTGACACTTAGAGCAACCCCTGGTGTAGAAAGGCACAATAAATACTTGTTCATTTTTAACAAATGAAGCTCGTGAGGGTTGGCCTAAAGAAATGCAGGAAGCTAACTAAGTATGGATGGTTACTGGGGATATTTTTGGGCAGCAAGAACTTTTAAATCATGACAAAAGAATGTACAGTAAAAATACCTCAACAACCGACAAATTCTAGGCAATTTTCTGAGCCCAAGCCAAACAGGCAGTGAATAATTTCAGTTTTTGTGTGAGATGCCACCACTTGTCAGAGGTAAAAAGAAACCACTTGAACAGAAATCTTTATTCTGTGATAAAGTGAGGAATCATGAAGAAAGGGAATTGGAATCTGGGATGTTACAACCCGATGATTTGAAAACCCAAATCCTAAGCCTGTTGAGCAGAAATGGCAACAGGGGCAGAGTAGAGAATGTGACCCAAACTGTGACAGAGGCATTGATCATGAGTCACTAAACCCAAGGCTCAGGAAGTGACTTAAAGAACATCGCAACTCTCCACAAAAGCCTTGGTGCTGAGAGGAGCAACTGGGAGAAACCAGCATTGTGGAGTGAGCTGCAGCACAGGAAGATGCCTCCCCAGATCTGGGATTATAGGCACTCATCACCATGAAATATTGGAGGGTTATTTTCAGGTTGAGACATCTGGAAGTATACGGGCCAAAGATGGGGACTAGCTATCTGCCACTTATTGGAGGCTCCTCAATAAACCCGAGTGAGATGACCCCAGAGGAACGGCAGAAGCAGCAGGAGGAGGAACTCAACACAGGTCCTCTCTCGGTGCTCACACAGTCAGTCAAGAAAAACATACAAGTTCTCATTAATTGTGCCAACAAGAAGAAGTTCCTGGGTGAAGACCTCTGACAAGCACTGCAACATGGTGCTGGAGAATGTGAGGAAGATATAGACTGAGGTCCTCAAGACCAGCCATGGCAAGAAGTCCAAGCCTGTCAATGAGGACTGCTACATCTCCAAGATGTTCCTGTGCGGGGACTCAGCCATTGTGCTGCTGCATTGCTATTGGCTGCAAGTACAGTAGAAGTCTCTTCCCTCTGCGAGAGCATGCTCCTTGCCCTGCCAAGCCCCGCCCAATGGGATGGAAATAAAGTCCTGAGTTTTTTGTTAAAAACAAACAAAACAAAACAAAACTGGATGCCGTGCCTGAGTTAATTTAATGAAAAAGGTGTGAGTTTGTAAAAGTGAGAGGCAGAGAATGGGTATAATTCATCTAGCTCCTAAAGAAAGACATTTCATAGTCTCTGCTCCCCAGGGTATTCTCAATATGAACACATTATTATTATTATTATCATCACCATCATCATCATTATCATCATCATCATCATCATTATCATCATCATTTGTATGATCCATTCTCTAAACCAAATGCCTAAAGAACTGGTGGGAAAACTTATCCATGGTACTGTGGGATAATTCTCTTGTAGACCGCAAACATTTGTTACTCATTTAGGTTCAATAAAATGCTGATTGACTGTAGTTTTTTTTTTGTTTTTTTGTGTTTTTTTTTTTTTTGCTGTGTAGTGCTCTGTTGTGTAAATGTACAGCATTTTTCTTATCCATTCTTAGATCAAGGGGCATTTAGGTTGCTTCCAGGTTCTGGCTATGACAAACAAAGCTGCTATGAACATAGTTGAGCACATAAAATGAATGGAGCTAGAAAACATTGTTTTGAGTGAGGTAACCCAGACACAGAAACACAATTATCACATATACTCACTCATAGGTGGCTTTTAAACATAAAGCAAAAAAAGCCAGCCTACAAACCACAATCTCAGATAACTTAGACAACAGTGTGGACACTAAGAGAGACTTACCTAGATCTAATCCACATGGGAAGTAGAAAGTAGAAAAAGACAAGATCTCCTAAGTAAATTGGGAGCATGGGACCTTGGGAGAGGATTGATGGGGAGAGAGGAAAGGCAAGGAGGGGAGCAGAGAAAATGTAGAGCTCAATAAATATCAATAAAAAAACTACAAAAAAAATGCTGATTGGCCAGCAGCCAGACAGGAAGTATAAGTGGGGCAACCAGACTATAAGAATTCTGGGAAGAGTAAAGGCAGTTACCAGCCAGACACAGAAGAAGCAAGATGAAAATGCCTCCCTGAGAAAAGATACCAAGCCATGTGGCTACACACAGACAAGAATTTTGGGTGAATTTAAGTCGTAAGAGATGGTTAGTAAAAAGTTTGAACAGTAGGCCAAACAGTTTATAATTAACAAAAGCCTTTGTGTGTTTATTTGAGACTGAATGACTGCAGGATTGGGCAGGACAGAAACTATACCATGGCAAGTTTTATCAGAAAATTCATAAAATTAAATGAGAGAGGATAAAAAATATTTTTCACCTTCAAGTAGAACACAGGTTAATGAGGCTTAGCCATTGGTTTCTGTGGCATGCAAAGACATTACCACTGAATACTGGCCAAGAAAGAACAAAGAAGGAATCCTGGTTCACACTTTGGTTATCTAATGCACTAACACCAGCTCGTTTAATTTGATGCATTCGTGATGAGCAGAGGATTTGAGAGTCTCTCAAGGAAGACCCTGTAATTTGACCAGCAGAACAAGCCCTGCCTTTAGCACTTTGTGGGTATGATGCTATTCTCTCTCCCCCAGAAATATTTTACATGCCCAGTTGCCTAGTTTGCCTGCTATTCTTCCCAAGACTATATCTTTCCATTGTTCTCTTTTTCTCTTACATAGAAACTGATGGGAGAGCTACATTTGGTAGGGCTCCACTTTAGAAAAAAAAAATATTAACAGGAATATTTTCCCTGATAAAGGAAGGGAAGAATGAAAAGGCGGTGATAGTGCTTAAGGGCATAAATCAGTCAGCAAAATGCTTGCCAGACAAACATGAAGACGTGAGTGCAGATCTCCAGGGCCTGTGTAAAAAGCTGGGAGTGATAGCACATACCTGTACTCCCAGCACTTGGGAAGGCCAAAACAGGTGGACATTGACTCAACCAATTAGTGAGCTCCAGCTTCAGTGAAAGATCTTAGCAGAGAAACACTAGTGTGGAAAGCAATAGAGGAAGACAGGAGATGTTCACTTCTAAAACTACCATGAGCACATGTTTGTGCACACATTGTTGAACACACACACATTACACACATTCATATACATGCATTAAAAAATTTAATGACACATGATAACATATATGTGTAGATAAAATGTCCAAGAAATTTGCCAAACGTCAAGATGTGAGCAATGGAATTATAGATTTTTTTTAAAGAAATTTTTGTTTGTTCTTGCTATTTTCTATAAGTAACATATTTTTACTTTCAAATATATCATCAAATGGGAGTATAAATCTAATTTAATTTTTGTGAAAAGAATATATGTATATGTGTTTTTGTATGAAGGTATACTTGATTTTAAGTAGAATAAAATCTGAAATAAAAAAGAGAATCAAAGTTATAAATGGGGTCTATATTTGAGAATAGTAAAAGAGAGGGAAGAGATGTTTTCTTTCTTTAATTCTTCAGCAATGTTTGAGTTGGTATTCTATAATAAATATTTAATATATAATAATGCAGAAATAAATTTAAGTGACTAAAAAGATTACTTAAACCATTTCCTTGGCAATCAGGTCTATGGAAAATAAATTTAATTAAAAATATATTATTGTTAGATATATTATTGTTATCATGTAATCAAATGTTTTGTTATTTACCATTATTGATATTGAAATGATATTTCTACTTGTACACATTAGACTTTTTAAAGTTAGATTAGGATAAAGAAAAGAATCCTGAAGTGTGAGTATATTAACAAAATCATTTAAACAGAAAGAAGCCTGTCTCACTCCTGTAAGTCCTCCCTATAAACAGGATGGGGAAAAAATGTAAGTCCGGTCCTTTAAGGATGTTGTCTAAGCCACAAGGACCATGCTGTAAGAACAAGAGCACTAGTGTAGAAGCCACACACAGAATTACTTTCCCTGGAGGACTTTAAAAATAGGCAAGCATGTCTGGGAGAGTGGAAAAGCATTTCTGCTGAGGGCAGAGCAGATGGATCTGGTGACCCCTCAAGGTCCCTTCCAGCTAGGAGATGTGGACTTATAACCCTGGCTCAGCCACCAGAACCCCATCATACCCTAAGCCCTTCACCTGTGTCTACTGCTTGTCTCCACAGGCTGCAGATGTTCACCCCACCCTGCTAGAATCCTTCCACAGCACACATCTGCAGGAGATGTCTAATAGCTATCATTTGTGAGAAGCATGTTATTCCAAATCAGAGCCAAAACATCAGCTCTGGGGCATGTTCCAAAATGACTGATTTTTAATTTAAAAAAAATAGCAGTAACATATAAAATAAAGCAAGGCCAACATACATTTCACATTAAAGGAAGCTTGACAGCTGTCAAAATTCAACGCAATGCTTAATCATGGACTGAGCCATCCAGTAAAATAAATGCTGTAAAATCAATATAACACACACACCCACACACATGCGTGCGTGCGCGCGCGGGCGCACAAATGATGGGTCATAGATGAGAAAAATGTTCAGAATTGGTGAATCTGAGAAAGGAGGTACAGCTTTTATAGAATTCTTAAACCTTTTCTGTCAAGTTATTAACCATTTCAAAGTAGAGAATTTTAAACTGATAAGAACAGATACTACACTTGATCTTAGCCAAAAGGTCGAGAAGCATCAACCTTCCCATTTATATAATTGCAATGTGCTAATTAATAAAAGAGAATATAGGACCTTTGTAAACATTAAAATTCTCAAGGTTTACAACCAAAAAAAAAGTAGAGAATTTTAAGCACTGGACTTGAACGTTTGTATTATGACTTCAGTTATCAATCTCAGCGTTTCCCCTCTCATCTTTCCTGAAGACAAGAGATTGCATCTATCATGGCAAACTTTACACACTCACTCCCCACTCTGTTTTGATCACTGGGATTGTCCTAGTTCTGCGCCTCGGTTTGCTTCCCTTGTTCTTCCCTTAACACCTTAACCTGAACCCTTCAGAATCAGGACTCCTGCCAGCTGGATCCCCAACCTGCATATGGCACTCTTGCCTGATGCTGCTCACATCCTGACGTGACATCTGGGTAAATTGCCCTGAGCAAAGCAGAATTTAAAACCCTCTCTTGTATTCACAAGAGTTCAATAAGCCATGAGAGAAATGGCCTGCTTATCATGTATTTCTGGGAGCATTATGGTGGGACTATTAACCTAGAAAAAGAGGTTGCTCTGGAAGTATGGATGAGAAATAACATTTATGAGTGCCACCCTCATCCTAAATGATTTATATACATGATCTTATTTAATCTCTACAACATTTCTGCATGATAGATTTTTATTATCCCTGTTTCATAGATGAGACTCTAAATGAAAAGTCACTTACTTAAACCTAAGACTAGTCAGCAATTAAGCTATAATCCAATACGAAAACCTGAGTGTCTATTTCCAAAACTCATTTTCTAAGCCATTTCACTCCATGCTCCCCGAATTCTGTGGACATCTCTATGTCAACATGATTAACAATAACAAGAAAAATCTAACCCATGCTCCTTGTTAAATTCTGAAAATATAAACCATTTGGATTAATTTGTTATTTATATATATTATAAAGTTATTAATAAAATTCAGTTTATCTAGACAAAGTTTTCTGAATTATTTTATTGTTGAAACTATAGACATAAGTATATTCTGATACATTCTCTTTTCTTTTGAAAATTACTTGGCAAAATGAATAGAGCCTTTCCTGGCTAGGTTTATGTCAACTTGACACAAGTTAGAGTCATCTTAAAGAAGGGAATGCCAGTTGATGAAATGGTGCCAAAAGATACAAAAGTAGGACATTTTCTTAAACAGCAATTGATGAAGTAAGGTCTAAGCCACTGTGGATGGTGGCATCCCCGGGTTGGTGGTCCTAAATTCTATAAGTGAGTGAGTTGAGCAAGTCATGAGGAGCAAGTGAGTGAGCAGGTCCCTGCCATAGTCTTTGCATCAGCTCCTGCCTCTAGCTTTCTGTCTTGTTTTAATATCTGTCCTGACTTCCTTCAATGATGAACTACCATGTGGAAGTGTAAGCCAAATCAACCCTTCCCTCCCCTACTTGCTTTTGGTCATAATGTTTAATCACAGCAATAGAAACACTAAGACAGAAGTATACCGTCAAAATATTTATACTGTTTAATCCAGAAATCCCTGAATTGTAAATAGAAGTTTGTATACCAAGGTGCTCCTTAACAATAGTTTAATTATTAGCCAAATGTCCAAATGAACAGGTGGAGTTGAGGAACAGTTTCTCTTTCCAGCTAATATGCACTCAGTTATTGAAAATTACATTTGTGAAGAGTTTAGAATGGCATGAAAATGCAGTACCCTACAACTGGACAAAATGGAAAACATGAAATCAATTATGAAGGATGACTGCATCTTGGAAGAATACTTAATTATTTCATTTGCACCAATCTTCTATGTGGAGAGCAGATTACAATGTAGTGAATCAACTAGTTGTGACACCCTTGAGCAGAATGAAATAGTTGAAATCAGTCGTTAGCACAGAAGATATCACAGATATTTAAAATTGCTCCATGAACTTGTATGTGGCATTTATAAGACTTCATGATTGCTTTGTCACATAGTAGGAAATGGTAGAATCAATAATATTCTTGATGGACTGGTGAGATGGTGTTTAAGGTAAAGGCACATTTAAGCCTGATGTCCTGAGCTCAAGCCACATGGTAGAAGGAAAGATCCAACCCCTAAAAGTTGTCCTCAGTCTCCTCCACACATGTGCTATGCAATGCACACACACACACACACACAAATAAATAATTTATAAAAATTAATGTTAAACATTTTAGGTTAAAACAAAAGATAGTCTTGAGCCATTTGTCTTAAGAAATGGAAATGCAATTTTTTGTTATGGATGTGCTAGAAGGAGCACGTTTGGACCTATGAAGGCCAAGGTTTAGAAACCGAGCATGTTTCCTCAGGTGTCACCACTTGAGTGACTATTGGATACAGGACGCAAACTTGTTGGAGTAGTCAGTGTTATAGATATAAAATTGAGAGCCACCTGCTTAGATGCTTAGAGATCAAATTCAGGCCAAGAAACTCGATCAGATCATGATAAAGGTTGTGTAGAGAGAGAACAGAGGAGGAACAGATGCTGATTTCACTTTGATGTTACAGAGAAATGGACAATGGCGACAATGAAGGAGCAACCAGGCCAGTGAGAGAAATAATGACAAAATATTGTGCTTCAGAAGCCAAATCAAAACATCAGACTTTGCAGAGAATTGGTGTTGTCAAAAGATGCTGAGAAATTAAGCAGCGATAGTCAGTAATGTGCTTCCAATCAGCCCTCAAACACGCTCTGTTGCCCAGTAACGGTTCTCCTTCCTCCACCATCTGAGTTCTAGGATTATAGGAGTGTGCTATTTCATGAGACTGGTGGTGGGATTTGATTTCTTTTAATTTTTAATTCTATCCTCTTGATAGAAATCAACATAGTGCTTCTAAAGGTAGGATAAAGATGGTGAAATATATATAGGACAGAGGCATCAGGATGAGAGAGTCTACATCATAACTAGGGTGTGGGGCACACAAGTGTGAATACTTCACAAAACTGACCAACTTCACTGAAGAACTCTGGATTCATGGCATTCAAAAGTATGCAAATTACATTTAAATAAAAATAAATTCTAATTTTTCATTTTTGCATTTTCCAATATTAACATAATGAACAGTCAATACTGTTATAATAAAAAATAAACATTTAGAAATGAAGGTTGGATTACTGTATATGTCAACCTTCTTTGAATTGTAAAGGTAAGAATTAGCAGAATATTATGTTTTTCTCAAACAAAAACCAATGTAAATAATGTTTGAATAAAGTTCATAGTGAAACCTTTGCCATGGATTTCCCAGGGAAACTTCTTTTTGCAAGTAAAAAAGAATCAATTTTTACAGCTAGAGCGGGAAACATCCTCTTCACAGGTCAGGAACATACAGTTCAGGTGATGGCTGGTTTTTGCATTTTTCCAGAGCAAAGCAATAAATGAACACAGACACAAGGCTGAAAGTGTAGCTTTGCTTTCCTGAAAAACCAGCTAAGTTCCTTGTTCAGGCTTTCTACAGTGTCTATAAAATGTCTACCATTTTGGTTTGAAGCTGCTCCATGACCAAGAAGCATTTAGGAAATAATAATGGATCTGTAAGTTTAAGGCTTCAGAAATCATAGAATGAGAGGCCATGAGCTGTTCTGTTTGGATCCATCACTCTGCATGGGCTGTGCCCTCTGAAGATACACGTAAAAAAAATTTCCTTCTTTCCTGGAAAAAATAACCTGGAGCAAAATATCAAATAACTGTGTACCTGAGGCATTGTTGTTCTATAGTCAGTGCTTTCTGTGGGATAATCAGAAGATTTTGAGAAATTGTAAGGTAAGTCCCTATGACTCCAAACTTCCATCTCTGTGCTTTTCCCGACTCTCACCACACATCAGACTGAAAACCTGCTGCCTTCCTCAGATAAGTTATCTGAAAAGAAAATTTCAATTTCTCTAAAAGTCATATCAATTTACAGGCATTCAAAAAAATACAATGTCTCCCCTCCCAGTCCAGCTTTCCAAGACTAGTCATTTTTCTTGAGCTCATTTGTACCTCTCCAGAAGTCATGTTTCTAAACATAACACAACTACTATTTTTTCTATACTGAGAAGCTGAATGAAAACAGAGAGCAGACCAGTATGACCATGTAGGTTTGTAAGAAAACTTGACCAAGTTAATGGGTATAGATTTTTATCTCATGGTAAAACGGGTGCTATTAAAATCATTTAAGAACAATCATGCTGTGCATATTTTAAATGATATTAAAGCCAGATGAAGAGGTGCAGTATTAATAAAAACCCAAAGATAGAAATTGGGATTCAACCTGAAGGTCAGAAAAACACTGACTCTTACCTCTACCTCAGTCCCAATGACGATCCAGCCTCCAGAAATCTCAAATTGAAACTGTGTCTGAGAGCTGTCTCCTCCCGTCTTATATTTCTCTCTAGTGCTGGGATTAAAGGCGTGCACCACTACCACCCAGTTTCTTGTGTGTAACCACCGCCTGGTCTGTAAGGTTTATCCATGTCACTGTTTTACTCTCTGAACTTCAGGCAAACTTCATTGCTTAAAATTCATACAAATGAATTACCACTACAGTGCAGAATAGACTGAGTGGAGATCACAAGATAGAATCACCCTACCACTGGAGATAGGGTTCAAGCAAGTGGTAAGGTCCAGAAGAAATGAGATTAGGAGAGAAATAGAAAAAATCAGAAAAAGGATATAGTCGTGAAGAAAATAAAATTACAGTTTAGAAAACAGTACATTAGGGCTGACGGTGTGGTTCTGGTAGAATTTTTAGGCAGAAACTTGAGAAGGGTTGGTGGTTAAGAGCATGCACTGCTGGATTAGAGGACCTACGTTTCATTCTCAGCAACCATATGGGGCTGCATACTGTTCCTGTATTCTCAGTTCCGGATGATTTGATACCCTTTTTGGTCTCTGTGGACACCTACATTCATGTACATATACCCATTCACAGACACACGTATACACAATTAAGAATAAAATCTTCGGACCTTGAGATTTCAGTCCGGTGCTCCAATATGGGTCTCTGTCTCTGTCTCCTTTCATCGCCTGATGAAGGTTAATATCCAGGAGGATGCCTATATGTTTTTCTTTGGGTTCTCCTTATTTAGTTTCTCTAGGACCACTAATTAAGGCTCAATGTCCATTGTTTATGGCTAGAAACCAAATATGAGTGAATACATCCCATGTTCCTCTTTTTGGGTTTGGCTTACCTCACTCAGGATAGTGTTTTCTATTTCCATCCATTTGCATGCAGGAGAGAGAGCACGAGCAAGGAACTCAGGGCCACGAGGGCTGCACCCACACACTGAGAACATGGGGATGTTCTATCAGGAACTCACCAAGGCCAGCTGGCCTGGGTCTGAAAAAGCCTGGGATAAAACCGGACTCGCTGAACATAGCCGATAATGAGGACTATTGAGAACCCAAGATCAATGGCAATGGGTTTTTGATCCTACTGCACATACTGGCTTTGTGGGAGCCTAGGCAGTTTGGATGCTCACCTTACTAGACCTGGATGGAGGTGGGTGGTCCTTGGACTTCCCACAGGGCAGGGAACCCTGATTGCTCTTTGGGCTAACAAGGGAGAGGGTATTGATTGGGGGAGGGGGAGGGAAATGGGAAGCAGTGGTGGGGAAGAGACAGAAATCTTTAATAAATAAATAAATTTAAAAAAAAAGAATAAAATCTTCAAAAGGGGAGTAATTTCAGATAATTACTGACTTGACAGAGGAAGAAGGGAAATACAAAAATAATTCAAACATAGTTCCATGGGAGGAATATTACTGTGGGTTTCTAAAAAGGGTCTAACATGGGCTTTTTATAAAGGCATGCAAGGAGTTTATTTACTTAACAATCTGTCAACCATACATATTGTATCAAAAGACTACTAAAATTATTAAAATTATCATTTTCTTGGCTATTCAAAACCATTTTTCTATACTTTTCTAATATTATATGAAATTTACCTGGCCATAGCATATCTCAACATTGGCTAGCCTCATTTCAAGTACTCAGTGTATCCCATACCAAGAGTAATGGTTATGGTGCAAATTTGTGCAGTTATAGATGGCTCCACTCCTGATCTGATTTCTAAGAATTATTGACAGAGATAAAAATGAAGAAAGAACAACAATAGAAGGAATAGTGTACATGTGTATCCATATGTCTAAAACGGGGTGTTAGCAATTCCGCATGGACATCCAGCAGTATTTATAGTTACTTTATATGCCAAGAAATTCTAAGCACTTTAGTTACATTAGTTTGTTATGTTAAGTAATAGAAACAACTCTATGGGGTCATTAGTATGAATCTTACTCAATTGCACAAAGTGCAAATAGTTTCAGTGTTTGGCAGGTTACTTTCAAAATTATTCAAAAACTAAGTAACTTTGAAAAAAGTAATGTAACCCATTTAAACAAGGCTAGTCTTACCCTGGTAGTCTGGAAAAATGATTCCTGAAAGAGTAATCTTTTATTCTTAATATTATGATTTGTGAGATTCATTTGATTAACTTACTTTATGGTGAAATGTAAACATTAGAGCTAGCGTCACTATGTAGTAACTCACTCTAAGCAAGTTTTCGTCTTATGAAACTATGCTAATGATGGTAATGATTTTCACTGGATAGCCTATGAATGTGCAGCAACTTATTTAACCATCTCCCATTTCTGGATTTTAGTTTCCTTCACATACCTGGGGCTTTTTGTTTTGCAAAACATATAACTGACTTACTAGTTGATGTAACAACACAGAAAGACAAAGTAAATAAAGATCAAAAACTATGACATCATCTGGTTTTCGAGGCAACATGGTTGTTGAATTGACGCCGTGTATCCTCAAGCCAGTTGCCACAGTCAGGTTCTCAGCCTAAATAACTAAGCAATTTAGCCATAATATCTTCACATCAGACACAGCTAACAAACACAGAGATCTCCAGGGGCATCCCTGAAGATAGATACACTAACTATACACTAAACTGATGCCAAGTCAGATTGTTCTCTTATGTCTGTCAGCTCCACAGGTGGGCAATGAACTGGCATGCTCTGCTAATTTGCAGCATGTTTCCAAACTCAAGGCTTCTCCTCCAATTGAGAGTCAATTAGCCTGAAAGTACTTAATGATTAAATCCTTCCTCTAGGTATGTCCATGGTCGTATAAAATACGAACAGATAATTGCAATAAGAGTAAAAGAGATAAAACTTAACAGTGCTTATAAAATGCATATCCAATGGCCCAAGGCAATTCAATGTTAGTAGGCTTATTGAGTATACACTGAATACCTTTTCTCCTCAACCCCCCATTGTTTCCACCTACAGGGATAATGGGGAAAGGCAACTAAAGAGCTGTAAATAAAAACCTGTACCATCAAGCTCGAGTTTAGGCATCTAAGCTAATAGGAGAAATGCAGTTATAAACTGCATTCACTACTGACTTGGGAATGGAGATTTCCTGGGATCTGATGGAGCGTGTCTGTCCCATGTAATGCCTTCACACCTGCTGTCCACATCCTGGGTACACATCCACTATAGAGAATTTTTGTTATTTTTATGAAACAACAAAGTTAGTCAGAAAGTTCTCAGAAATGTGTAACGCATGATGACCACCTCTTGGGATACTCCAGGAAAGAAATATACTTTGCAAAATTGTTGATATTCATGCATGTCTTAGTCCATTTGAAGACTACATATGCTCCTTCTGAATGCTAGAAATGATACTAATTATTACTAGGAAAATATTCATCAGACTAATACTTTAAGCAAAGATCCACAGGTTTCAAGGAAAAAGTGACAGTCTTTCATTCTGCTTCAGTTTGGTCTTTCACAGATATCCATCAAAATCTCCATAGCATTTTACTTTTCATTATGCAGAGACATATGCACATATGTACACACACTCACAAAATTAATATATAAACTACAAGATTAGACACTATGGATCACTAATACTAGAATCATGAGACTATTTGGGAAACAGATGATTTCATCAGTAAAGTGCCTGCTGAACTAGCATAGCATGAAATCTTGATTTTGGATCCCCAGGATTCATGTAAAGAGTCAGACTGATGATACATTTCTATAAAATCAGTGGTGAAGAGGAAGGGAGCAGTGGAGATATGCAAATCCCTGGAATTCTCTGGCCATCCAGCCTAGCCACAAAGATGACATCTGAAACAGTGAGACACTGTATCAAGAAATAAGGAGGAAAGAGGATCTAAGAAGACAGCCAATGTAAATTTCTAGCCTCTGTTACATGTACACACACACAAACATTCATGCAAACAAATAGATGTAACATGCACACACACAGGGAGAGAGAGAATGAGAGAGAGGAGAGTCAAGGGAATGAAGTAGTTGATAGAATGTATTTACCTGGGCCCGTCCCATAATATAATTAGAAAATTTCTGGAGGTGGAAGTAGAGTTAGACAATTCCAACAGCTATTGCTAAGAAAAGTGAGTGTCTTACCCGCAGGAACTACATCTCAGTCCAAGAGGAACACAAGGCGAAAGACATGTGGGTCTACAGAACACAGGTGCCAGTCCTTCCCACCTACAAGGAATAGCTCGGCTCATTATTCCTGAAAAGAGACCAATGTTGTATTTGTCATGCTAAAGACTTGGAAATATTTTACTTTATAAATAAAGTTCCTGGTGAACATGGTGTGTAGTTTCTCTTTCTGTCTTAGTAAAAGGTCTCTGAATAAGAATGAAAACCAGGACAGTAATGGACCTGAGTTCCTGAACTATCCTAAGGACTTATTAAAACTAATTGTAAAATAATTTCTTAATGCAGTTTAGAGTTACAATTCATTAAATAGATATAGTGAGCCTAGATTAGATTTTTTTCAGTTTATTTGCTAATTTAGTGGCTTATTCTTTTGCTCCTCTTCCAGCCATTAAATGTCAATTGAGCACTGATCATTTTACAAGGAACTGGCATAACAACCAACAATAAAGAAGACAGACAAATCTTTGCCCTGACATTATATGGCATAAATATAGTTTATTCATTTATTTATCCAACAAACTTAGTTGCCATGGTATTTAAAGGAAACTAGGAAAGAAATGGTGAAAAATATTTTAAAAAGTGTTTCAGAGACTATGTATTATCCCAATTGCTTTGGAGGTGATGGTATGTTTAGGTTATATGTCTCAATCATAGTTCATCACTGATTGAATACAGAGGAAAAGGAACCAGCATGCAGGAACTGAAGCAGAAGACACTGAAGAATGGTGTTTTTTTTTTTAACTTTCTCTGCTTGATTCATTCCACTTGCTCTTTTATATAACTTAGGAACACTTGCGCATTGGTGGTACCACCCAAAATGGGCTAGGCCATCCCACCCGAGTCAATCAAGAAAATGTAATGTATAATTAAGAAATATAAGTTAATAGATAATCTTCTATAATAGTCAAGTTTGTAGTCATGTTAGTTAAATTTTCTAGATGTATAGATACATATTTCAGTTAGTTGGGCATTCTTAAAATCTTTCAGAGACCTTCAGAATATGGCTTTTAAAGGTTTTAAAAATTTAAGACTTTTCATGATATTGACACACATCTGCCCCTGGCAGCACCAAGATAATTTGAGAGAAAGACAGGCATCGAAGAGGTTCCTTAGCCATTTGGGCAAGAAACTGCTCTTGTCTGGACTGCTTCACTGGACATGCATGCCATGCAGAGAAATGACTGCTGAACTTACCTAAAGGTGAGATGATTCTTCGGGATTCCTGCTTCATGAAAGAGTCTGTGAGACATTCTGCAGGATACAGAAGAAAGTGACTGAACTGTCTTTGAATTTTCCTGCTTCATGGAAAAGTCTGTTGGATACTATGGGCCTGTAGGTTGAATATGGATGCCCCAACAGTACAGAAAGACTTTGAGTGACTGTTCAAGCAGCGAGATGTCTCTGTCAATTCTAGAGTTTTGGAAGTTGCTTACAATGCACTTCCTGTTTACTTAGGTAATATTACATCCTTCTGAAGTCTTTGATGGAGTTGAAGAATTTATAGTTATAGTTTTCCTTAGTTATGATAAAAGATTAAGTTAATAAAAATATTGTGACTGTAATTCTTGCTAGATACCTGTTATATGTAATTTTGCTATGTTAAAGCCTTCCTTTTTGTTTAAACAGAAAAGGAAAAATGGTGTAGGAGTTCCTTCTGTTTGTGTGTTGCTTTCCTTGGTTAATGAATAACAAAACTGCCTTGGCCTAGTTGATAGGGCAGAACTTAGGTAGGTAGAGAAAACAGAACTGAATGCTGAGCAGAGTGAGAGAAGACATGTATCCTCTTATGGAAATGGACTTCTGTTAGAATCTTTGGTAAGCTACTGCCACATTACATATGTATAATTATATGTATACATATAATACATATGTTAATAGAAATGGGCTAAATCAAGATGTAAGAGTTAGCCAATAAGAAGTTAGAGCTAATGGGTCAGGCAGTGTTTAAATTTAAAAAAATCTTTAAATAGAGGCAAATTTTGATATTTGGATATGAATTGCTGAAATAACCAAAGCAAAGGCACATCTGCCCAGTTTATTTGAGAAACTGTAACTGGATGAAAGTTACATAAAGCAAAGTACCAGAATACATTGTAGATTATCTACCTAAATATTTGGTCAATGTGGCATTACTATGTAAGCATGTTCTTCATCCAATTATTCATTCAATAATTAAAATAAAATGTTTGCTAATCATTAATGGATATGTATGTATGTATGTATATATACATGTACATATATATGTATGTTTCTTTACAGATGTTAGACAATAAAAGAGATATTCTGAATGATTAGAAGATGATCCACCTCTTTTATTCCCCTCACCATGGCTAAAAATTTTAATTAACCCATCATACTTTCATGTTCTCTAAATTTATATAATATAACATTCAATGAAGATGTTTACAAATGGTCAGGTTCAATATTGAGAGATAAATATAAGAGTATGAGATTTCCCAACTGTGGCCACATTGAGTCTGTTGGCTCCTTGCTGGGCTTCCAGCAGACAACAGGTGCATGAGCACTGATGCAGATATAACTCAGCTCTTGTCATCCTTTAATTATCCTAGACTAACAAGAAGCATCATATGGTCTTTATATTAAGCCACTAAGTTCTGGAATGCTTTGTGGAATACAATAGAGAACCAACAAGGAATTCTGTAATGGAGTTGTGTTAAAGCATGTACAATTTACAACACATAGCATTGGCTCTTTGCCAAAGCATCCAGCACAAGCTAGAGAAATGATGAAAAGATTGTTAGAAAAATCTTGATCCATTTTTTATTACACAGAGCTACTGGTAAAACCGTCACCTGTTATAATTATAGAAATCAAAATGCATTAATGAACTGTAAACTTAAGCAACAATATGGAAGTATGGTCTTGCATATTGGCTATATTTGATTTGTCATTATAAGGAGATTGTTTAGAGAATAAATCTATCAAATTTATTGGTAGAACATAGAAAAGGGAGAGAGAGAATTCATGGATTTCTGGGAGGAAACATAAAATGTTGTCATCCATAGCACCTCAAGGGAGCAAAGACATTTCTCAGAAAATATAGCTGAGGAACAAAGATCAAATTACAGGTGTGGCTATAAGACCACTATAAAGTTCTGTGAAAGAATTAAAGCAGAGCCTAGAAGGACATCTCTCTAGCACAAAGGGGCTTATAAAGATATAAAATGTGTGCTTTTAAATCACAGAGAGAAATCAAGTCATATTCAAGGACATATAAACATTTTATTTCAGCTGGATTGGCAATATTATGCCAATTTGTACTCAAAAATGAATTGAAACTGTACAAAAATATCTCAAGCTTGCAAAAAACCTTATGTATTCCCAAATTTTGATAGGTGGGATGTATAAATATTTCTCAATGTTCTTTTTTAATGACTTCTTTTATTTTTGAAATTATAATTGCATCATTTCCTTCTTCCCTTTTCTCCCTTCAAATCTTCCATATATGGTATGGAATTTTCCTCTGAATGCTGTGAATACCATTGTTTAACAAAGAGCCTGTCTTAGACTTGCACAGGGAATAGTGGTAGGCAGGGATAACTAAACTGAATGCTGGGAGAAAAGAGGCAGAGTCAGGAGAAGCCATGTAGCCCCACTGGAGACAGACGGTGGAATTTTACCCGGTAAGCCATTGCCATGTGGCGATACACAGACTAATAGGAATGGGTCAAACTAATATGTAAGAGCTAGTCAATAAGAAGCTAAAGCTAATAGTCCAAGCAGTGATTAAATTAATATAGTTTTTGTGTGGTTATTTCGGGGCTGAGCAGCTGGGTACTAATAAGCAGCCTATTTCAAAACAAATTGGCATCAATGTGGTCAACTAAAATCCACATAAAACCTGAGAAAGCTTGGAAAGGAACTCGAGACACACACACACAAAAAAAAGCTTAGCACATTATTTTTTTTTTTCGGCTGGCAGCATGCTACAGTTCCTTTAAGAGAGGATTTTCTGATGTAGCCATAGCAGAAAAAAAAAAAAAAAACATTGCACTGTTTTGAAACTGCAGCTTCTGGGCCATGGATCATGCTGCTAGCACAAACTCTGACTCTTTCAGGAGCTGGAACATTAAAATGGGTTTTGTAAGCAAAGTGCTACAACTGCTTAGTGACTTGACATAGACCCACTGCATACTTGGAACTGGGGCAATGTGCACAGCTTACAGAGGCAGTGAATGGATAACCACCATGTTGGACTGTGTGAAGCAAGTAGGCAGGGCCATATATACCATAGTAATACCACAGCTTAGGTTTTTAAAAAGTATTTGAATTTTAAAAAGCACTCCTGGACAGTATAGTATTACAGATACACAATAAGACAAATTCAGACATAAAAGACCTCTAAGTGGATCACAGTGTTGGATAAATGTATGTAGGCTTGGGAGAATGAATAAAAAGAGTATAGAGACTTGGAAAACAATTAAATGGTTTAAAAAATAAAACAAAGTCTTTAAAGAGACAGAGTAAGGACAGTCACAGATTAAAGAAATAATAATAAGCTATGTAAAGATGTAAAATATACAAAGAGTCTGGATTTTGTATATTATTGTGTTTTCTTTGAATTTTTTGAATGTAAAGAAGCTAAGTAACCAACATATATACTTTATAAGGTATCTTGAATTAAAATATGGGTTTAAGGATATACTTCTTTGTAAAAGAGGTTCTTTTTTTGTTTTCACAGAGGATGAGAACCTGTAGATTCATTCCAGGCTAACCTGAAAGGTTGCCTTGAACA
Source organism: Microtus oregoni (assembly GCF_018167655.1). Classification (NCBI taxonomy): domain Eukaryota; kingdom Metazoa; phylum Chordata; class Mammalia; order Rodentia; family Cricetidae; genus Microtus; species Microtus oregoni. The sequence continues at coordinate 9,417,253 of NW_024543090.1, forward strand.
CCCCTCAAAAAATTACTTTGCTTAATAAACAGCAGAAAGCAGTTTAAATGGAACTATATCCATATTCCCAAATTTTGTTTCTAAATCATTGTTTACATTTAAAGGGGTATATGCTATAAAGATTTGCATATTTGGTATGGATCTTGATTTATTGATACAAATTTAAGGCCAATTTTGTTATTATATATACAAATTACATATATAATATATTATATATACATATTGATTAAGGTATTGTGTTTGTGTAGCTCAGTTAAAAATGTAATATATAATTAAGCAATATTGGTTAACAGATAATCATCTATAATAGTCAAACTTCTAGTCATGTTAGTTAGGTTTTCTAGATATATAGAGATATATTTCAGTTAGAATGGTATTCTTCAAACCTTTCAAAGACTACAGAATGTGGCATTTAAAATGTTTAAGAATTTAGGACTTATTATGACAATGAGACACATCTTCTCCTGGCAGCACCAATTACTTCAAGAAGAAGATAGGCACCAAAGAGGCTCCTTATGGCATTGGTTAGCCATTTAAACAAGAAACTGCTCTTCCCTGAACTGCTTGATGAGCTGGACATGCAGGACTTTCAGAGAAATGACTGGGAACTTGCCTAAAGGTGAGATGATCTTCTGGGGTTCCTGCTTCATGAAAGAATCTGCTAGACATTCTGCAAGACACAGCAGATAGTGACTGAACTGCCTTTGAAATTTTCTGTTTCATGGAAAAGTCTGCTGGATACTATGGGCCTGTAGGCTGAAGATGGATGTCCCACCAGTACATAAGAACTTTGGGTAACTGTTCAGGCAGCAAGATGTCTCTGTCAAGTCTAGAGTATTGGAAGTTGCTTACAATGCACTTCCCGCTTAATTAGGTGTGTGTGTGTGTGTGTGTGTGTGTGTGTGTGTGTGTGTGTGTCTTAATATATTCTTAAATATATAAATACAATCTGTTTAATATTTTTGTTATTTGTGTGTGTGTTTCTGGATAACAAGTTGGTATATTCTTCCCTAAGGAAGATTACTTCCCCTGCTCTCAGCATTCTTCAGTTATATATAGATCTTGTAGTATTGAGGTTCTTGGCCTTTTTTCCTTCCACTTTAGTGTGTCAATTGTTTTTGTCTTTGTTCTGCATAAGTTTAGGCAGTCATGCCAGCAAGGCTTTGTGGGGATAGCCTCTGAATTTAATAGGAGATACAGTCTCACAGAAAGCTCTCTGATCCTCTGGTTTTTAGAATCTTTCTCGCTGATCTCCCTTCCTCAAGTTCCCTAAGCCTTAGGTGAAGGAATTGTTTTGTATATTTATCCAATGGAAGGGCTCAATGGCCCCGCATTTTGTTGGTTGTAACTTTCTGTAATGGTCTACTTCAAAGAGAGTTTCATTGATTAGGCATGAGGACTACACTTATCTGTGGTATGAGGACAAATATTTAGAAGGCTCTTAGAGATAACACCGATTAGTAAGGTGGTGATGATAGGTTCTTTAGTCTAATTAGAGAGTTGTTCATTACCAACAAGGTATACATGACTCTACTGCAAATGTAGGGTGGTTGTACTATTCTGGTCATTGTTGCGGTTCGTAGTTCATTGTTCAGGTTTAATAGCTGAGTCCGACTGTTGGTTGCTTCTGCCCTTTGGGAGCTTGAATTGCTTTTATTGATACCATAAAAGCTCATCCTCATGGAAGAGGCTTTCAAGGCACTTACACCTCAAGGGCCTCTAGTCTCTGAGTCTGAAGTGTGTATCTTCATCAAAGGGATTTATTTTCTACCTCTAGGTGGCAACCAAGGTCAATAGCAATCAATAACCTATAGAAAGGAGTTTCTTGGACAACCCTGACAAACAACCTGAAAGAGGGCTTCTCATGCACAGTGTTTGGCTTTTCATTAGCTTCTGAATGCCAGATCAGATTATCATAGTTGATGGAATAGAGAATACTTATTTTCTGAATGAATGGGAGAATGATAAAAATGAATGAATAAAAGGAGAAAATAAATAAATAATAAATAAATGAGTCATAGCAATGGTAGAACCAAAAATTGTCAGAAGGATAAGGAGGAGGTAAAAATATTTTTAGATTTATGCTTTGTAAGTAAAATAAAAACATTTCTACTATGTTGTTCAAGAAGAAATTAGCAAGATAGAATTTGTGAGAGTAATTAAATTAACATTAATTTCCATATAAAAACAAGTTAATTACTTCTATAGGTAAGAACGGTTTTTATATATCTAGAGGCATACAACAAAACCAGGAGAAGGAGATCATCAATGCTATGGAAGTGTAGTGTTCAGAATGCTTTGCTAGACTGTGCTCAAGCGTGGGTATGCTACAAAGCATTTTCCCCTAGTAAGTGTGCTTCCTCCTTCACCAATGGAAACCTGTAGGAACATCTAAAATTCACCATGTTTCATCTCCCTTATCTTTCCCAGTCCTGTAGAATTCCTTTCTAAGCCCCCCTCAGGTTTTATGTGGATTTAGCTAGCCCCATATTGGGAACAAATTTGTAGTAGGAGATGGCTTGTTTGTGCCTGACTAGCTCAATAGGTAAGGCATGAGACTCTTAACAGTCCCTGCATTCACATTCCTTAATTTGTTCCTTGTGGTAATGCTTGGAGATCAGTATCATCCCTATCAGTGTACAAAGCTAAATGGGTAAACAATTATCCTGCTGTAAGAAACTTCAATGGCTCAGAATGATCTAATACTGAAATCTTTCCTCATTATATATCAGACTAATAGAGTGACCAGGCCAACTGGAAGTATTGATCCTTGCCTCCTGAAATGAACGAGAAGCTTTATTTTCCTCCAACTCATTTTCAAGATGACAAAATTATTATACAGATAAAAGGTCATTGCATCCATGTTGACCGACCAAAACAGGTGATTTCTGATCTCAGTAGATATTGGTACTGTAATTTAATTATTCAAAATGAGAGTTATGCCAAATTTAGTCAAACAGCTACAACCATATGAGTAACAAAAACGTAGTAATTCCCCCCCCCCCATCAGTGTTTTTTATTATTTTCCATTCTCATTCAGTATCTGAACCCTATATTCAGATGATAGGGCTTACTTTGAATAGAGCAATATAATATTCCCTATCACATACACACCTTGTCACAGGAAGACTTTGAAGTGAACAGATGGTGTCCTTGCTGCACCTGCGTTTATAGACTCTGGTGCCTATTGCAGGCCTTTTGCATTCCTAAAAGAGACCAGGAAAGAGTAAAGAATCTATGAGCAATAACTTTTGGAGGTGCAGTTTACTTATTGCACACTAAAGTTTTCATCTAATTCTGTCATGGAATGTCACTGTACGTGAGTTTTCTTTTTCATTGCAAGCATCTACTTTGATTTTCAAAATCTTGTCAGAATTTCGACCAATGTTCCAAGTCACTTCTGACTTTCAGTCTTTTAAGGGGTCCTTTTAGGACCAGGAAAAATGGTTCCGTGATGAAGGATGTGCACACTGCTCTGGTAGTGAACTGGAGTTTGTTTCTCAGCACTCACATCAGATAGCCCACAGCTGCTTATAACTCCTCCTTCTGCAATGAGACCTAACACTTCTGTCCTCCATAGCTACCTTCACTCACAGGCACATGCCCACACATGGAGAGACACACATACACAGTTATCTTAATGGTCGTTTAAAGACAGTATTATCTCTTCTCTAAGACATGGTAGTTTTTGAAAAGACCTAATGAGTTAAAGACAATTTGTGATGATGGTAAGATAACATTGAGAAGAGAGTATCACCTAGAAAAGGCCCATTGATAGGTTAAGCTGCAGGAATTATATCAACACATGCTTTATAATGGTCAACAAGGCGTAGTAACCAGGCAGGAGGGAGGTGGAAAGTCATGCAAGCATTGAAGTGCAACCAGGCACTTAAATTGTCAAGCAAGTAGATCACAGCCATGCATTTTCCAGAGAAAGATAGTAATGAACAGGTGGTCAATATTATAAGAGTATCATGGTCCCAGGGAACAAGACCTTAGACAAAGGAGACATTGGAATGCGCAAAGGGAGAGAGAGGTCCTTAGCATTGGGAACAATAGTCTTTAAAGGTGAAATATTTTGGGAGGAGAGGCTTAGGGTTGATGCTCTTGAAGAAACAGACTAGAGACTATGAAAAGTTCCACTTACTCAAAGCCATGGAAGCAAAAAGTATATATATCATGATTCTTTTAAAATCTTGAAGGAAGTTTTTGTAACAGAAGTGTAGCAAATATATAGGAGCCAGGAGAAAGAGATGGTGCATGTCGCCGGAGATGTGGAGAGATGCCTGGTTATAATTATGCAGGCCTGCAAGGCCTCATATGGGGAAAGATTTAAAGACATGGGGAATATGACCACTTGAGCAGACTTGGAAGATATTCTGGTTTCTAGAAAAAAAAAAGAGGGGCAATAGAAAAATGGGCAAGAAGATGGAGAAATACAGGGATAGACTGTGGAGATGAAGCAAACTCTTGACTTCCCTGCTGCATAAAATGAACTCACATAAATTTAATTTTCCTGCAACTCCTGTGTTCTCTATTTTCTGCTAAAGCCTGTACTCTAGAAGGCGGCCCCAGAGGGCAATTCTACCAACAAGAAGATGATCATATGGAAGTGATAACTGGTTTTCATTTTATGGTGGTTTTCTTTCATGTTTTGCATGGCCTCTCATGCCCCCATCCCAGCCAGGCTGCCTCCACTGGCATATGAGGCTACATGGTCCTGCACTTCCTCTATAAGTAACTGTAAACACATGTTTGCCGCTCGCCCCGATTGCTGCAGGAGTACCATAGGCTGCAGCAAACCACAGAAGAGAAAGGGCATGAAACTGTCTGAGATGTCTTAGGTAATCACAACCACACAAAAGGTCTCAGTCTCATGTAATAAATCATACCTTCCTCACCAGTCAGGGAAAGAGCGGAAAGGAGCCGTGCCTTCTCATCCATGTGTGGTGAAACACTTCCCTGCCGGCTGTGCACAAGCACGTCTGAACTGGCAGACATTACTTTCCTCACACCACATGTGGTTTAACAACCCAGGTGCTCAAGGGAACGGGAGTCCTATAACTGACAATAAAACTGCTTCGCAAAACGTTCACTAGTACTTTCTGAAGGGAGGGGCAGCATCGAGAAATACCTCCATACATGTCCATGTCCCGCTCATCCTTGTCATCTTTATAAGCCGTCTCACCCTTTACTCCTATGATACGCTCCATGAATATAACTATACAGGATAAGGGTGCTGCTATTAGAGTGGCTGCCTTAGGCACCAGTAAACCAAGCAAGCAGGGGTGATTTTATATCTTTTCCAAATAGCGTACAACCTAGGAAAATAAAGGACAAATGTTTAGAAAGGCAATGATTCTCTATAAGAATTAAGACTCTGTATTAAAGCAACTGTGTGTGTGTGTGTGTGTGTGTGTGTGTGTGTGTGATTTAAGTACTTGTTCGCATGAGTGTGGACACATGTGTACATGTATATTAGTGTATAAAGGCCAGAGACAGATGATGAGTGTCTTGCTCAATCATATTCCACCTTTAAAAAAATTAAATATTTATGTACTTATTTATTTATTTATTGTGTGAGTGTGTGTGTTGTTCCTGTACCCAAATATGCATACCATAGAGTGGTGATCAGAAGAAAATTTGTGATAACTGGTTCTCTCCTTCCAACTTATTAATTCTAGGATCAAAATTAACTTGGAGGCAAGTGCCCTCACCCACTCAGCCATCATGACAGCCCATTGCCTTACCTTTTGAGACGGGGTCTCTCGCTGAACCTTGAGTTCATTGGATTTGGATACAGTGACTGACTGACTAATTCCATGGATCTGCCTGTCTCTTCCTCCATTGGTATGGATTTTTGTATATGGATCCAAATGTAAAGTTCTTTGTGTTATAACATACTGTATATGATGTTTATGCTCTTGTTTAAGGCATTGTACCTATGCAGCTCATTTAAAAATCCAATGTAAAGTTTTAGTCTTCGAAAGCTATTATTATACACTGTTTAGGATAATTAGGAAATGCAGGTGAATAGTTAGTCATTTATAACAATCAAACTTGTAGTCATGTGAGGTATGTTTTTAAAGTTAAACATAGACGTATTTTAGATATATAGGTGGTTTTCAAACACTTCAAGGATCGAAAGAAAATGACTTTTAAAATGTTTTAATAATGTAAGGCTTTCATACTTAATATGAACTTTCTGTGTCCTTATTCATGAACTGGCAGTCCAAAGAAAGTCCAGCTACCCTCCAACACTGGAATGACAGGCCTGACTTAAATCCCTCTTTTATGTGGATACAGACAAACTCAGGTCCTTATACTTATACAGCAGGCATTTTGCTGATTGGGCCACCCCCTCCAAAACCCTTAAACTACCTTAGTATGAAGACTAGGTGAAGACACTTCAGTGTTTTTCTTTTTAAATGATTTAACACTACCGTGATACCAAACTTGGTTTCTAGAAACAAATATGAAACATCCCAATAGTGCAAAGGGTTCTGGAGATGAGTCATTATAGATAAGCTATTCATTGGCCTCATACAACTATATATAACACCCTACCTCAAATTATATTGTCCCTCTTCAAAGTAGACCCAGTGATATTCAGGAAACCTAGAAATTTGTTTTCTTGAAAATCAAGAAAAATAGAACTAAAAATGGGCATTTTCCGCCCACAGGAGAGCTCCTGAGGCCACAGTTAGAGTCAATTTATTCCTGTTTTAGGTCAAACTTCAACAAGTGAGACTGTCTGGTGCCTTAGTTTGATGATTCCTAGACACAATGTGCAACTGCAGAGACATACACTCACAGCACCAAAAGCCATGGCCGGGAGCCAGAAAGTTGACGGTGAGGACAGAAATATCAGAAAAGATGATCCCAGGACTCCAAACTGGGCCTCTGACAGATTCAAACACAGAATCCTGTACTCTGAAGCTCTATTAAAGCCCGCTAGAATAATTCATGATTGAGTCATCAGGCAGAGATCAAATTAGAATGTTCTATTTAATAAAGCAGGGAAGTATATATACATTTTCAAAGATGTTCACCAAAAATAGTTTAAAATGAACCTATTTTTATACGCATGAACTTTGTATCCAGTACAACTCATTTCCTTAATGTTCCAGATAGATAGTTGACATTTTCTTGTACGTTGGTTATGTTCCAAATTTAATCCCAAGCCACCTGCCCCTCACTGGTCTCAGAGCCATGTTCAGGAAACACAAAGCCATTATGCTAATACAAGTCTAAACTTAACATAATTAGGTAGGTAAACTTCCCATACCCTCCCAAAAAATTACACACTGATACACAAACCCAAATACATGACTTCACAATTTTCCAGCCTGCTTCTAGTTCCTAGTCTTAGGTAAAAGATGTTAGTGTGTATGCTGACAAGATTCAAATATGATTTTAGCAGACCACTTAAGGTGGCCCTAATCTAACAGTTACCATTTTTGTATGATTTGATTTGTATTTGAATCCTTTAATTCAGATCTTAAAAATAAATCCAATTATTACTGCCAAACAGTAATGAATGCTTGAACCTGCAAAAGACTAACAACAGATTGATAGGGGTGGTATCAATAAGACACAGCAAGAAATGACCACATGTGACATTTTATGTCGCTTAATCCTTTTCATGAACATTAACAATTAGAGTTATCAGTATTCCTCATTGTCCGCTATGTTCAGCTAGTCCGAGAGCTCAAGAACAATCGCAGTGGGGTTCTTGGTCCTACTGCACGTACTGGCTTTGTGGGAGCCTAGGCAGTTTGGATGCTCACCTTACGAGACCTGGATAGAGGTGGGCAGTCCTTGGGCTTCCCACAGGTCAGGGAACCCTGATTGCTCTTCGAGCAGATGAGGGAGGGGGACTTGATCGGGGGAGGGGGAGGGAAATGGGAAGAGGGTGCGGGGAGGAGGCAGAAATCCTTAATAAATAAATAAATAAATAAAAACAATTAGAGTTATCAGAATCAGGTAAAATGAGGTGCATATTCTGATGTACAAATAAGCAGTGTTTCTAGATTTTGTCAGCACTAGATCGGAAACAAGGACAAAAAGCCTTAAAGATTTCAAGGATGGTTGTTCAAATCTAGGAATGGCTTCTCATTCAGAAGTAGTAGGGGACCCAGGAGAAATGACCCCATGAAGAAAAGCTTGCAAAACCATACTTATAATATGGCTGCTACGGTATAGCTTGGTGGACTCAGGCTTGTCAGTCAGTACAATGCTATAGTGACCAATGACTCCCAAATTCCCAAGGTTAGAATAGCGTAGATATTCTTTCTCATTACCTGTGCCCTGCAAGTTAGGTGGACTTCATTTCCTATTGCCTGCTCTCCTCATTTCAAGAGTTAGACTAACAGGCAACTGTTCTCTGCACCTTGCAGTTCACAGAGGAAGAGGAAAGAGGATTTCACAAAGAATGTACTGGATCTTAAATCTCCATGAAAAAAGTACAAATTGTCACCTCAAGTCATTTTTATTGGCTAAACCAAGTCACATGATAAATCTTGACTAACAGGGAGAAAGGAAATAAAATTCGTGTCAGCAAAGGTCTTCAAACATTAGCCTGTTGAATGTTGCCATCATGGGCTGTAGGGTAGAGATGAAAAGGTACTTTCTGGAGGTGTGTACTCCCATTCCATAATGTGAGGTGGTACTTTTCAGAATGGATGTGCGTACGAATTATGAGGAGGGCGTCTCGTGAAATGTAGGTGCCAGGCATACAAATTATGTAATCTTAGGTCTGATCCAGGAAATGAGCATCTAAGAGAAGATTGCAAGCATTGACATGCTGGTTTGTGAGTCAGGGTTAAAACCGGAGTAGATCCATTGCTGAGAAGCAGCATCCAGGCAGCGATTCCAAAACACAGCCTCATACTTCCCGCTACTTACAGCCAAACCCAAATAGCTCTCAAATGAAAAGGGGAGTGGAAGCTATGTCTGTCACATCTAGAATTAAAGATGTCATTTTTTCCACATTATTCTCTCATGGGCTTTCTGTACATTTGATGCCTAGGCTGCACTTAAATGTGACAACCTCATCAGCCAGAAACTCCTTCCCCACCTTATAAAATGTACCTCATTGTGTGAATGATGGCAAGGTTATGTATTTTACTAAGTCACATAACTTTGGGGGCTGAACAGGGAAAAAAAAAGGTGACAGAAAATTGAAACTTGACCATACTTCTAACATTTATCATCTTTTTCACTGTCCTTCAAATGGTCAGCCTCTTCTGCCACCTTAACCTCTACAAGCACTAGTTCTGCTAACCCACCATGCATTGTATCTTTTTCTCTTCATTGCAATACATAGATAAAATATAAGATTAAATGGATCTGTATTACTGAATGGTAAAATTCAGAATGTTTTCCTTAAATAATTTTTCCACTTAGTTATGCATGTTCATCTACTTAAAAAACATAACTTCATACCTATTTATATATCTGTTTTTTGAAGTAAAGTCCTCCTTCTAGAGATGGCTTGTATAGTGCCCCTGTGTTAATCATATAGTCATAGGAGACACCAGTGGTAAAGTTGACAAAATGAGTTTTCCTCATTATATTACTTAGTTTTCCCACCATTGTGACAGAACACATACCAAAAAGCAACTAAAGAGAGAGAATTTATTTTGGCTAACATTGTGAGAATATAGTCCAGCATGGCCAGAGGGATGAAGGCAAGAGTTTAAAAGGAGAGTTAGATGACACCCACAGTCTGGAGGCAGAGAGCAATGAATTCTGGTGTTTGGGTTTCTTTGCCCTTTTTATTCTGTCTGGGATCCCAGCCAAGGGGATAGTTACATCAACATTCCAAATCTAGAAAGTATCTCACAGGAGGTTGTCTCCAAGTTGATCCTAGACCTTATTGAGTTGATAACCAGTCTACATCACCAGACTCACTGAGTTCAGAGTTAGTCTAAGAACTCCATACAGGAGATTACTTTAAAACATTATTTCTAATAAAATTGCAAGTGTGGTTTAAGATGTATGCTGTCTGCAGAGGATAGGGTTAAAGAGCATCCAAGTTATTTCATTTGTACTTAATAAATGTTTTTACCGAGCAATGCAAAACAGTTTGGGTATCTTGTTGTCATACATTTCAATCTTTTTCTCTTTGTTTTTCTATGTAGTAAAATAAATAATGAACTGTATTTCAATCTATGTTCTTACATTAATTTAGGTTCCACTAGTCCAGAAACTTGAAATGCAGAAGACAATTAAGTGAACTGATGAACCTGCTTGACAACTGGACCTCCTGGCAGGCACATGTGCTGTTGGAAAATGGCTTCTAACACTTACCAGTCACTCCCCCTCTCTGTATGTGTGTGGGGGGGCAGACTCTTCTGTCTCACTATCCATCTTCCAAATAACTACACAGAGACTTATTATTAACTATAAATGCTCAGCCAATAGTATAAAATTATTATTAATTGGTTCTTATATCTTAAATTAACCTAAATTTCTTATCTATGTTCTTCCATGTAGGTTTTTTCAGCACAGCAAGTCTGTATTACTTCTCTCCATATCTCCTCATGATTCTGTCCTTCTTCATTCTCTTTCTCTCTCTCTCTCTCTCTCTCTCTCTCTCTCTCTCTCTCTCTCTCTCTCTCTCCCTGTCTGCAAGTCCCACCTAACATCTTCCAAACAGCTATTGGCCATTTCGAATTTTATTAAACCAATGAAAGCAATGCGTCTTCACAGTGTACAAAAAGATTATTCCACAATGTGTGTGTGTATGTGTGTGTGTGTGTGTGTGTGTGTGTGTGTGTGTGTGTGATGTTCATACAGAAGCATGTACATATGTGTCCAGGTGTATGCATGTGTTAAAGTCAGAAATCAGTATTTCCTTCCTTAGAAGCTCTCAACATTATTTTTTAAAACAGAGTCTCTCACAGGGTGTCCCACTGATTTAGCTAAACTGCCTAGCAGCATGTTCCAGGAAAACACTGCTGATTTCTTCCCCTTATTTACTGTCTAGCATTATGATCATCAGACATAACCTGGCTTTTACTCTTCACTCTGAACAAGCCATTCATTAACCTCTCTGAATGTGGCCACTCACCTGAGAATTGAAGAAAATTATATAGGTGCACAGACTTCACCATAAATTACAAATGTAATGGTCAATTGTAGCACTGGAACTAAAGGCACAAATGCCTGACTATATTCTCATAGTATATTCTCTACTTCCTTTTATTTACTTCAAAAATCTCTGCACCAACTATTTCTCTCCAACTCCCCCCAAAATTCCGTAGGCATGACTTATGACTCCATTAGGAAATATTTCTAGAAAAGCATTAAAATGTTTCCATTTGGGTCCTTCAGGCTCTGTGTTCTTATGCTACAAAAAAACCATTTTCTCCTTTGATTGCTGTTTAAACTGTTCAAGCACTTGTCAAGCATTATTATGTCATACTCACCCAGCTTGGGGATTTAATCTTCCACTTCATCCACTTCAGAACATATTCATTTTCTGGAGTATCCAGTGACATAATCCCCAGTAGCAGAGACAAGGATTTAAGCATCTAGGTTCTCATGAGTAACTTTGATTTTTCTTGAATCCTAAGGAATCTTTTAGAGGTAGGCCTACATCAAGGCAAACTTCAAATAGATCTCACACAGTGGCATGTGTTCTCTGCATTGTGCATTTTTAGTTAAGAATCTACTCCAACAGCTCTTTATGCTAGTGAGAGGGTGAGCTTTCAGAGACATATAAACTTGGAAAAGTGAAAATCTGAAAAGCAGTTTTTGAAACTCATTGAGTTGCTATGTAAAAAAGGGATGAAGACCTTGGAGGAGCTGGAGTGGGAAGAGAAGGGAATCTGAGCAGTATAAGTTGTATGAAGTTTTCAAAGACTTGATTAACTTTTTTCAAATTCAATAACAAAGACTTTCAAACTTTTCATTATTTGACGACATTTTTTAAAGTTAAGTGTCTAAATGCCTTCAATGACAGTGCCAAGATCCATATTAGATAATTTGCAAATTAAAAATATTTTTATAGTGTCCAACCATCACTACTAAATGATTCCGTAAAGTTATCAAAAATAAAAAGCAAATGTCTTGAACTGTAGAAATGTTGAAACAGCATTAAATAGTTGAAAGCACAAGAAACCTTTGAGAAGGTGCGCCAAAGTTAGGTAACCGTAATAGCCACTGTTGCTGTATGACAGAGAGCTTGAGCATGTATTCTGAATTGTCTCTCATTTTTTCATCTTATCTCTGCATTATGGAAGGAGATCAAATCCTGTACACTGTTCTCCAGGATTCCAGTCAAGTTACCTGAATTTTGGCAATCAAAGACAGTGGCAAGAAATTGAAGAGAGCAGGAAAGAAGCCAAAGCTTTTCGCCCTCTACTTCAGGCTGCAACTTGGAAATTAGTTCTCCTCTGTGATCCCACCTCATTGCCATCTTTCATTTCTTGAAAAGTGTGATTTAGCTTCAGTTTCCTTGCTGAAGGACCCTTGCTACTTCTACACATTATGATCTACATTGTTTATCTTTCAAGACTATATAAGTGACTCTGTGACAAACATGCTACTTCCTTTTTGGTTCTTACCAATTCCAGTTTCATGCATAATAATTTCCTTGAATTACATCCATGCTGTTTAAAAGTCTCAAAGAAATTTCTAATTACATTGCAATTGATGACACAACACACAGTATTTTGAAACAACATAGATAATTGTCACTACAGCAGGAGAAATGATAAGGAGCTAAGCACTGCTTGCTATGGAAGTAATCCATGAAAATGGTCTCAGGATGAAGACTCCATTGGAAGGACCAAAGAATGGAATGTAAACCTGAGCCAGGCAGTGGTGGCATGTGCCTTTAATCTTAGCACCCCGGAGACAGAGGCAGGTGGAGTTCAAGGCCAGTCTAGTCTACACGAGTTAGCTAGTTCCAGGACAGGCTCCAAAGCTACAGAGAAACCCAGTCTCAACCCCACCCCCCAAAAAGAATGTATACCTGGATTCAACCTACCCTTTATTCCTCAGTTAGAAGCAATTTCCAAGTGAACAGTGAACAGTTCAACAGTTCCTGACCTGGTTCATATTCTAACCTGGGGAGCTGGGGATTACAGGCAGATTTTTCATCAGGACTATCAGCTCCCCAATAATGATACAGAGACTTGATATTAATTATGAAAGTGAGACAAATAGCTTATAACTTAAACCAACCCATTTCTATTAATTTACTTTCTGCCTCATGGCTTTGTTACCAAATCTCTGTATTGTCCATCCTGCTTGTAATGCATTTCCTGGTGTCTCTCACTTCTTCTTCCAAGTTTCCTCTCTGCCATGAAAATCTTACCTAGCTATTGGTTGTTCAGCTTTTTATTAAACCAATCAATACCCTTTTATCTAAATAAAAAGAAAAGTTTTAAACCTAACATAGTAAAACTATATACAATAGAGACAATTATTAAGTATTTTCTAAATAGAAAGGAAAGGTATTAACTTTAACAATTTACACTTTATATAATATAAACAATTATCAAGTAAGAATTACATTCACAATGTCCAGTACATTTGTATTTGGCATATTTGGAAAAAATACTCTATTATCTATTTTATCTTGATACATTCAAAGTTCTATACTAAGCCATTTTTATAATAATTTGCACTTTCATCTTAAAACTATCTTTTTAGACCTTAACACATTTTTAGATAAACAATTTAACCTTTTAGGTCTCTCAACCTTACTAACTTTACATCTCTTATGTAAGTTTTTTTTTTCTGAATTTGGTAAAAAGAAAAACTGTAAAACTATAATTGTCTAGTCATCAGTCTCCATGAGACACCAAAGAAGGATAAAATATTGCTTGAGTAAGCAGGAAGTATAGTGCAAACAACTCCCAAAACTATAAGAATGACAGTAACAACTGGATACCTTATCAGGCACCCAATGTTCCTCTGTAACACTGGGGCATCCTTCTTTGGTCTCCAGGCCCAGAATATCTGACAAACTTTTCTGTAAAGCAGGAATTTTGAGGGACTTTTTTACCTTGTCTTGGCAAAGTATGATAGTAGTTTTCTTTTGTGTCCTGCTTATCCACTTTGGACAACATACTGTCAGTAATTGAGGCAAGGACAGTTTCTTTGCCCAATGGTTAGCTTTTGGCACAAAGAAATCAAACTCAATATGGAGGTTCTTCAATACCCTTTCTTCTTTTTTGAAGTAAATTGGTGCTATCAGGAGCAGACATGTTTCACGTCATGAAAGGTCTTACATTATCAAAGCATTTTAAATGACATATTCTGTAGGTCTTTGAAGTGTTTGAAGATCACCTATATATCCAAAATATAACTTTTAATGATGAAAACATACCTAATAGTGTAAGTTCTATTGTTATAGATAACTAACCTTTAACATGTATTACTTCATTATCCTAAATAGCATTCAAGGATGATACTTTTTACATTTTAAATGAACTGCATGAGTACAAAATCTTAAACAAGAATAGAAACATATATACAGTATAACAAACGTAACTTTACAATTGTATCAATGTAGAAAAATTCATAGTAATGCAAAATATTTGAGACTAATCATTGTTCAAATGTAGACTCAATAATTCACTCTTTTATCCCATCAATTCCATACTATATCTCCCTGTTTTCCATCAGAAAGAGATCCCTGAATCTAATTTTCTTTGTTTTACTTTTTCTTGTCAATGACCAATAACAACTCATAAACAACCTCCCTAAATGATGACAAACATCAATAAACAATCAAATGACCAAAACCATCTACCCCAACTTTTGCGAATGTGGACATTATATTCTCTACACTACTTCCTGTTGTCTGGGGGTGATGACATCTTTGGAGGACCTGAGAAAATTGAGATAATGTTGTCTTGTCATGGCATGATGTGAAAATTTAGGACTTACATGAAGCTGGAGTAGTTTGTGAGGCTAGAGTATCTCAGCCAGCAGTCTATAAGCTGTTCTCGATGTATAACCCTGAGAACACTGCAACAAAGGCAATCTGAGAATCTAGATCATTTGAGTCACCTGTTTGCATGGGTGTCTGGTCCCCTTGCTCTGAAAGCACACAAACTTTCAAAGGTAACATATATACCTTCGTTATCAAAACTATGGACTGTTCATTGTGCATAAATCAGCAAAAGATAATTTTTTTGTTTTGTTTGAACAAGTAAAATATATGTCACCTGTCTTCTAAGTCTTTTTTTTTTTTAGGTTTATTTCTTTAAATTTAAAGCCAGGATTTTCAGTGAATCTCCCTGATCAAACCTGATCCTATTTAATCTTGAAAAATATCTAGTCTTTCATTTTCTGTGGAAACAAAACCATAACCTCTTTCCTAAAGCAATACATTTTTGACTTCCATTTTAAAGTTAAGGCATTCCTAACATATCTAGGCTGGTTTTATTCAGCAGTCCCTTCCACAATTCAGTGTTTCTAAGCAGGTGATGCCTTCTGTTCATTAGCATTAAAAAATACAAAATTAACACAACACCATATAGCATCCAGACTCTCTGTGTATTTTCCATTTTATGTAGCTTATCTTTTTTATATTATTTTATTCTCTTTTTAAAGGCCTTATCTTATAATTTATAAATTACTTTTTGCTATGGCTGTCTATACCTATTTTCTTTCTTTTTCAAGCCTACACACACTTTCAAAACAGACTGTAACCTGATTAGAGGTTTTTCCCTTCTGTATCTGTCTTTGTTAAGCATCTTCAATGTTCTCTGTTTGTGTGAGGCAAATATCAAAATGCTATGTCAGGCACTGGCGTGGCTCAGTTTAGTGCATGGTGCTGGCACATGGAGCTGGCAGATGGCTTCATCCTGCATGCAACAACAGGTAGCTGCTCCTCTGTATGCTGCTAAACACCAGCTGGCATGAGAGACTACAGGGCTTGGAAGCTACATCCAGCTCTTTGTCCAGACTTTTCGCTGATTTCTCATGACCTATGTTTGGATATTTGAGCACCCAAATTGGACTTCATTTATGAAAGTAATTTTCTTCGGGCCACTAGCTCAGAATAAATGACATGGAGACTTATTATGAATTATAAAAGTCTGGCCTATAATTTAGCCTTATCCCAATAACTCTCATAACTTAAATTAACTCATTACTGTTATCTATGTGTTGGCACATGTCTTGTAGATTTTACTTCTCCTCCTGCTTGTTTTTCTCTCTGCCTCTTCTGTTAACTTCTCCTTTCTTCTCCTCCGAGCTCTCTTTCCCCAAAAGTCCCACCTAACCTTTTCTTTCCTAGCTATATATGGCCATTCCCCTCTTTATTAATCAATCACAGTGACACATCTTCACACAATATAAAGGAATATTCCACGACAGGGCATATTCCTTGATGGGTCACAGTAAGATGTTCCATATTTTAATCTCCTGTGAGTGGGGAGAGGATGTTATTCAAACTGCTTAAGAATATACCCAAAATATTAAATTTGGTTCATTAATAAAATACGTTCTTGAATAAGGTCAAACTATCATGGAGATGTTGGTCGCATTTAAATTTTATTCCTCCAGTCACTCATTGATATTCCTAGTGCATGCTAGACAGTATTGTACGTTCTATGTCCTATAACCACAACTCTGAATAAGGAAGATTAAAAAATGATACTTGCTTTTGTGTTGCCAATGAAATGTAAGACCCAGATCGTCCTTCTGTTTCCATAAGGATGTTTTTTATATGGAGAAACCACAGTACAGACTATTGTATCTATTATTTACTGATGTGGGAGTGTCATATATCAATCTGTTGGTTTCATTGGTTAAGCAATAAAGAAACATATAAACAATAAACAATAAAGAAAACATAGGTGGGAGGAGTAAACAGAACAGAATGCTGGGAGAAAGAAGCTGAGTCAGGGAGTTGCCATGATTCTCCCACTCCAGGCAGAGGCAGGTTAAGATCATTCCTGGGCTACACAGATTATAAGAAATGGGCTAGTCCAGGTGCAAGAGTTAACCGAGAAAAGGCTAGATATAATGGGCCAAGTGGTGTTTAAAAGAATACAGTTTCCATGTAATTATTTCGGGTAAAGCTAGTCATGTGGACAGCTGGGTGGCAGGACACAGCCCCGCTGCTCTTATTTCAACAGAGTGGCACCCAGCGTGGTAAAGAACTTCACGTAAAACCTGAGAGAGCTTAATTTTAATCAGAGAAAAAAACAGAATTTAACACAGATTTTTGCTGTTTGTTGGTGGCGTGCCATAGAAAGATTTCCTGATTCAGCAACAGCAGCAGAAAAAAAGAAAGCTGTGTCATTTTAAAGCGCGGCTTCCTGGGGCTGTGCTGCCAGCATGAACTCTGGCTTTAAAGCATTTCAATGGATTTTATGGGACTGGATGTTTGTGTTCCCGCTTAGGATCGGAAGGAGAGTGCTCTGAGACCATGCTGATGGCTCAGCACTCCCCAACTGCACCTGGGCAGATGGCCGAATCAGGCTTAGGCAGGCGGAAGGGCATGGCGTGTTTTCAGACTGTGCAGTGCTCTGCATGTCAGATTTGGCTGTAACTTGGATGAAAAGAATTTCTGTGCTGCATGCTCAGTCTCATAATTAAAGTGCTGAGTGCCGCTACTACCTGGCGGCCCCAGAGCTAGCACAAAATGGTACGTCCTCCATTTTGAAAGTTTCCTGACTCAGCAGCAGGAAAAAACTGGCTGTTTTAAAATGCCGGCTTTCTGGGCTGTGCCGCCATTGCGATCTGTCTCCTGCAAGGAGACAGAGCTTTTGAATGGAGCATTTGGAGTAAAGTGCTACGATTTGTTTGATGGCAACTAGACTACTGTGAGATAGGGGAAATTAGTCTTTCCCAGGGATGAGCCTCATATATGGCTATCCAATTGATATTGAGTGGAAGATACAAAAGGAGTTGGGGGAGGTTATTTGGGAAGGGTCGGAAGGGTTAAAAGGGAAAGGGGAACATAGTGATTTGAAAGAAAATGGTCCCCAAAGTGAGCCATATTAGGAAATATGGCATTGTTAGAGTAGGTGTAGAGGAAGTGTGTCACTGTGGGAGCGAACAGGATTTGAAGTCTCTTTTGTGGCAGCTTCCTTTAGTGTGACACTCAGACCAGTAGGTAAGACATTCAGTTCATTTTCTTTTGCCTTCTTGTCAAGACATAGCCAGTATCATGCTTGCCTCAATACCATAATGTTCTTCACCATTAAGATAATGACTAAGACCACTGAGCTCTTAAGCAAGTCACCACAATTAAATGTTTTCCTTTGTAAGAGTTGCTCTGGTCATGGTACCTCTTCATAGCAATAGAAATCCTAACTAAGACAAGGAGTGATTTTAGCATTTTATCTAAAAATGTAAGAAAGATAAAAATAACAAATAAACATTTTTCTGTAGTACAATGACTTTAAGAAATAAAAACAAAGTCACAGAGGGTTCATTTTGTGATCGATGATCCCAGAGCCTTTGATGCTCTTACATGTTTTTAACACACCAAATGAAGACTATTGCATGGAATATTTCCAGGATTTACTTCATCACAAAATTTTGTATACACTAAGTACTTTGAAAGAAAAATGTTCTGTGAAATACAAGATTGACAGAATTACTCTAAAGAAATTGTGAAAAATTAATCTGTAGTTAAAACCAAATGGGAAATCTATGTCAGAATAAGTTAGATCGGGTTTAATATTTATATGGAAATTGATACATGCTGTCAAGTCCTGATATTAATTTGTACTTCTTATATTTCTTTTAAAAGCAATAACTATCCTTTTGTCAGAGCATAGCTCTAGATAAAAGTAATTTGTGATAGACTGAGAGTTTTAACACACTGTGCAGTTGGGATATAGGGGTGGCCTTTGAAACCAGCTAGATTTGTGAGCATAGGTGATGAATTCTGTCTCCATAAGCCTTGACAGGCATGATATTTAGTGAATGATTAACTGGACAGACATTAAGAAACTCCCAAGATCTACAAAGATGAACTCATATAAGACGCCTAGCAATACTGCAGAGGTACCTGAAACTGGTCTCCTGTAATCACATTGATGACTACCCTAATTGTCATCAGAAAGCCTTAATCCAGTGATGTAAACAAATGCAGAGATCCACAGCCAAGCATTGGGCTGAGCTCCTGGAATCCTGTTGAAGAGAGAAAGGATTGCACGGTGGGAGGGAGCAAAGTTCATCACAAAGGAACCCCCAGAAACAACTATTTGGGGCTCTTAGGAACTCACATAGTCTGGACCTACGGCCGGGGAACCTAGTGGGACTGACCTCTATCCTCTAAATATGTGTGACACTTGTATAGTTTGATATATTTGTGGAACTCTTAGCACTCAGATCAGGGCATACCCTGAAAGTTTGAGCTGGCTTTGAAGAATCTATTTCTCATATGGGGTTTCCCCAGCCAGTCTTAATACAAAGGAAGGAGCTTAGCCCTACCTCAACTTGATATGCCATGCTTTTTGACACCAAAGGGAGGCCTACCCTTTCTGAACAGAAACAGAGGAGTAGAGGGGCTGTCAGAGGGGAGGCAGTAGGGAGGGAATGGAAAGAGAGAAGAGAGGGAAAACTGGGATATACAAAAAGAAAAACTTAATTAATAAAATGAAAATGTTCAATGGTTAATATTCAGTATCATTTGGACTTCAGAATAACTAAATAATTTCTCTGTAGGTGTCTGACAAATGCTAAATTTTATATAACCACAATCTTTATTGAAGTCCACATTTTAAAGAGTAATAATATGCTGCTCAGCCTAAATCAAGAGAAAGACAGATTGTTACAACTTCCTAGTAACAATTGAAAAGGTATCTTGCTTTTTGTCTGAACCGATATTTGTGTTCAAAGGATCTGAGGATTTTGCTCCTCTAGATTTTCTCCATCACCTCGGCAATTCCAGTTTGCTCTGTTAATTATTTACTCTTCATAGAAAAGATGCACCACCTGAATTGATCAAGTTTCCAGGGGTATGCTATAATCTATATGTTTGGGAAGCCTCAGAGTTTGTATGTCAACCATCAATCACAAGTGTGATCATGTTAAGGTATGGCCATTGGGATATGATTTGGATATGAGGAAAGACCTCTTATTTAAAAAAAAATGGCACCCTTATTAAAAGTTCCCAGATAACTGCCTTGCCCTTCCGTCATTTGAGTACATAGCAAGGAAGTGCCACTGAGGAGCTGGGAAGCATGCACTCACCAGAGACTGAGCTGCTAGAACCTTGAATGTGGACTTCCAAATTTCTAGAACTGGAAACAGATGCTTATGCTGTTTAAAATTTTTCCAGTTTGTGGTTATTTAGTGATCACTGTCATTGTTACAGTGAGATCTAAATACATTAAAATAAGGCTCTCAGAATCCTGAAATTCTGTAAAATATTTTCTTTTTATGTGAGTTGTTGTGTGACAAAACTTTTCCTGGGGAGGCACAAAACACTTGTTTTCTCACCCCAGACAGGGAGTCTACAATTGACTAAAATACAGATGTCACCAAAGTCCAACTTGATGAACCAGGGAGTTTGATTGGTTACTTACTGAGTGGAATGTGGGAAAGTGGTTGCTTACAGGAGCAGAAATTATTCAAAGAGCTTTATCAGCAAGGTCCACCCTACCATGGTGACAACTGATAAAAGCTGGAAATCTAGATAACAGTAGAAAACCTGCCATGAGCTCAAAAGGTTGGAGAATGTCCTTTCCATGTGACTCAGTTGGTCTAAACCTCTTTCAGACAGCTAGGCTTGTAGCAGGAGGCTGCTCATTGGTTCCTGGCTGCTTAGCCCCAAAATAATCACATAGAAACTATATTATTTAAATCAATTCTTGGCTCATTAGCCCAAGAATTTAACCCATTTCTATTAATCTGTGCATCATCACGTGGCTGTGGCTTACCAGCTAAAGTTTCGGTGTCTGTCTTTAGCAGGATTTCATGGCTTGGCCTTCTTTCTCCCAGCATTCAGTTTAGTTTTCCCCACCTACCTCTGTTCTGCCCTTCTCTGCTATAGGCTCAAAGAAGTTTATTAACCAATTGTATTAACAGCATAGAGAGGGAAATTCCACATCACCTCCCATTCTCTGTTTAAATAAAAATTAAGGTTTTAACTTTAACATAGTAAAATTACATATAACAAAAATTACAGTTACAATATTTATATCTATTGTATCTTTTATCATAACTAAGGAAAGCTATATTATTTTTGTCTATTCTTCAACTCCATCAAAGACTCCAGAAGAATATAATATTACCTAAGTAAACATGAAGAACATTGTAAACAGTGTTCAAAACTCTAGAATGGACAGAGACATCTCACTGCCTGGATAGTCAACCAAAGTTCTTCTGTACTGTTGGGACATCCATCTTCAGCCGATAGGCCCATAGTATCCAGCAGACTTTTCCACGAAGCAGGAAATTTCAAAGACAATTTCACCTATATTGGCAGTTTGTCAGTCACTTTTTTCTGTGTCCTGCAGAATGTCCGGCAGTCTCTTTCATGTAGCAGAAACCCTAAAGGATCATCTCACTTTACACAATTCAGCAGTCATTTCTCTGTGGGTCTTGCATGCCCAGTTCATACATTATGCCATCAATCAGTCCAGGCAAGAGAGTTTATTGCCCAAATGGCTAACAAACTACATGAGGAGCCTCTTTGATGCCCATCATCTTCTTGAAGTAATTGGTGCTGCCAGAAGCAGATGAGTCTCACTGTCATGAAAAGTCTTAACTTCTTAAACATTTTAAATGTCATATTCTGTATTATTTGAAAGGTTTGAAGAATGCCTATTTATCTTTAATACATCTCTGTACATCTAGAAAAATCTAACTCACATGACTACAAGCTTGACTATTATAGATGACTCTATTTACCTATATTTCTTAATTATACATTACATTTTTAAATGAGCTGAATAAACACAATACCTTAATCAAGAGAAGAAATATACATAAAACAAAAATGATTTTAAATTTGTATCAATAAACCAAGATCCATACCAATGCAAATCTCTATAGCATCTGTAATTCTTTACTGACCAGGATGGCTTCATAAAATGCTAAGTGCTTCTTAAAAACTTAAACTGAAGCAGTACTAGGGTTTATATGGCCATCTACTTGCTCTGCACAGTCCAACATGGCAGAAGTCTGTTAGTGCCTGAGACTGCCACATGGGTACCATCCTCACCACCTCAACTCTGATAACCAATTGGCTTATCCTGCCACCAAGTACACTGTCCACAAACCCAATTTAAATACTCATCCTGAAAAAGCCAGTTCGCACTGGCAGCACAGTCCAGAAAATCGACATTTCAAAGTGGCGTGGCCTCTTTTCTGCTACCACTGAATCAGGAAAACCTCTCTTAAGGGAGCTGCCACATGCTGCCAGCTGAAAAAAATGTGGCTACACTTTGTTTTTAGTGTCTACGATTCCTTTCCAAGCCCTCTAAGGTTTTTACATGGATTTAGTTGGCCATGTGGGCGCCAATTGTTGTGAGAAGCCGCTTGTTGTTTCCTGGCTGCTTAGCCCCAAAATAATCACACAGAAACTGTATTATTTAAATCACTGCTTGGCCCATTAGCTCTAGCTTCTTATTGGCTAACTCTTACATATTATTTTAACCCATTTCTATTAATCTGTGTATCACCACGTGGCTGTGGCTTAATGGCTAAAGTACCAGCATCTGTCTCCAGTGGAACTTCATGGCTTCTCCCTGACTTTGGCCTCATCCTCCCAGAATTTAGTTTAAGTTTCCATGCATACCATTGTTCTACCAGGCTCTGCTATAGGCACAAATAGGTTTTTTTTTTTTATTAACCTATGGTATTTACAGCATACAGAGGGGAAATCACACATCATAGGCTGGTTTTTGCTTCTACAAATTTGTTCAAATCTCAAGTGGCTTCTTTGAAGCTTGTCTTGTCTAATTCCTTGCATCCTTTGCTTCTTTCTCTTGGGATGGAGAAACCTAGTAAATTTAGTTGGCTTTAATAATGCATCAATTAGAAATTTTCTTTTTATTTATATTTTTTGTACAATGGTAAAAAAACAAAACTATTTTAAGCTATTTACCTTCTGTCTTAAGAAGCTTTCCTGTAGAATAAAATATTTCAATCTTGGAGGAAACTGCTCCACTCATTCATTCAAACACAAATTCAATTCAATACTTATTCAAATACAAATAAAGTACTTATTCATTCAAAATAAGTATTCATATTTTTTTCATGGATGGATTACATAGCTCTCAGTACATTTTCAAATGCATTTTAAATCCCTCATAAAATTTAAAATATATTTCTTATATATTTCTCAAGGTTTTGACAATATACATAAGAAGAAAGCCACAATCTAATGTTGAAATTTAAAACAATTCTCTAAGTTATTGGTATAGTTATGTGAAGAAAAGAGGATAAGCAAGAGGAAAAGAAGTAGCAGAAAAGCAACAGGAGGAAGAGAGAAGCAACCAGAGGAGAAAATCCATGGTTTTGAGGTATTTTACCACTGTATTAAAAATAATAAATATAAGGAAAATTTCTTACCAATGTACTATAAAATAATCTATTATCCACCCTGTATGACTGGATACTGCTGCTCTATGAAAGAGTGAATTACTGACTATTAACTGGATAGTGAATTACTCAGATTCAGGCATGAGAAACCCCACAAGTATGGACTAAGTGGGATTCAAGCATTAGCCAAAAAAGGTATTGAAATCAGGGTTCATCCGTTGTCATCTTAGTTAATGGATTGGGATGAAAATTTCTTTGTGGTCAGATGAAACTTCTGGACAAAGTTGGAATACTACACAGCAGAAAAAAATGACATCTTGAATTTTGCAGGAAAATGGATGGAGCTAGAAAAAAATTATTTTAAGTGAGGTAACCCAGACACAGAGAGACTATTATCACATGTACTCACTCATAGGTGGTTTTTAAACATAAAGCAAAGAAAACGAGCCTACAAATCACAATTCCAGAGAACCTAGACAACAATGAGGACCCCAAGACAGACATACATAGATCTAGTCTACATGGGAAGTAGAAAAAAATAAGATTTCCTGAGTAAATTGGGAGCATGGGGACTTTGGGAGAAGATTGGAGGCGAGGGGAGAGGCAGGGAGGAGAGCAGAGAAAAATGTAGAACTCAATAAAAATCAATAAAAAATAAAGTTGATGTAAGCTTCCTAGAAATAGTGGATATGTAACCTGAACTGACCTTTTCTAGTGACCAGATTGGTGATTACCCCAATTGTTACCTAAGAGCCTTCATCCAGTAACTTATAAGAACAGATGCAGAGATCCAGAGCCGAGCTTGGAGAATTTTGCTGACCAAATCGAGAAAGGATTGTCGGAGCCAGAAGGGTCAGAACATCATAAGAAAACTCTTAAAATGAACTACCTTAAATCATAGGAACCCACAGAGTCTGAATCAACCACCAGGGAAACTGCATGGGATTGACGTAAGCCCTTTATGTGTATGACAGTTGTATAGCTCAGTCTATTTGTAAGATTCCTAAAAATGGGAGCAGTGGCTGTCCCTGGTGCTTCAGCTGACTCTTGGGAATTTAGTTCTCATACTGAATTACCTTATCCAGCCTTAATACAAGGGGAGATGCTTTGTCTTACTGCAATTTGATAATGTCATTCTTTGTTGGTACTCATGGGAGTCCTGCCACTTTCTGAACAGAAACAGAGGATTGGGGGTGTGAAGAGGTGAGATGAGGTGAAAGAATGAAAGGAGAGGAGTGTGCTCTATGTTAAACAAACAGAACTAAAGAGTCAAAGGATCCACATCAGAGAGAGAGAAAGAGAGAGAGAGCATGAGGTGTTCTGGTGTCCTTGGGGCTTGCCTACTTTATTCATTATAATTTCTCCTAATTTTATACATTTTCCTGAAGTTTTTATTTTTTTTACCACTGAATAAAATGCCATTTGTTTACATTCACCACATTTGCATTGAATTCATTAGTAGATGAACATCAAGACTGTTTCTGTTTCCTAGCTATTGCATGTAGTACAGCAATGAATATGGATGTACAGGCATCCCCATGAGATAGTATAGAATCCTACATGCCTATAAATTATATAATTGAGTCCTATAATAGTGTTCTTTGTTAGGGACAGAGTAACTCACCAGAAGTGGAAATATGGTGAAATAGAGATAGTTTTCACTGCCTTGTCCTGTGAATTAGATATGTTATATATGCCCTTTTGATCTTATATTTAAAATTTTAACTTCCAGTCCACCCTTGTTATTCTATAATATGAAATTGCCACATTCAGTACATTATTACTGTGTTAAACAATGCAGGATGCATACAACATGCCCTCTAGGAAACATACTGTGGTTTTGACACCTGAACTATGGGGGTTCTTAGTGGTTAATGTGGTGATGACTTATCTCTTTTTTGGATCTCAGCTTCTCTGCACAGAAAATGAGAGTGTTTCATGGTATCCCTGTGGTTTCAAGATGACTGGATTTACTGTGACTACCACTTGTGTCTTTTCTGTTGAAGCTCTCAATAAAGTCTTATTCTGACTTTCCTGGAAATCTTCAAAGAACAAGTTGCACCATAGCCTCCAAATACAGATATTTGATGACACAGTGTAAGAAGAGTCATAGCTCTATATCCCACAGCTTCGATCGCACAGAAAGAGAACTCACTCTGTCTAGAAGATATCTGAAGAAGATTCTATAATGTGATGAAATACATATGGGCATTATCCCTTCTTCCTGACATAGCTCCTAAAATTCTTGAGAATCTCTGCAGTGAAAATTCCTTCCTATGGTTTTGGTGATTATGTTTTTTGTTTTGTCTTTAATTTTTAAAACTGTGTGTGTGTGTGTGTGTGTGTGTGTGTGTGTGTGTGTGTGTGTGGTGTGTTACATGGTCATGTGGAGAGGACAACTTTTAGGAAATGGTTCTCTGTTTTTACTGTGGGATTGTAACCCACACTCGGGTCTTCAGTCAAGCACTTTTACCATCTAAGGCACGTCACACTGCTTTATGTCAATGAGACTATAGTTTGCAAAACACCTGAATCCAAAAAAAAAAAGTAGGTTACAGGAGCCTTTTGTTTGAATTTGCATTGTAACTGACCTCTGAAGTATGGAAAATGCATGGGTTCAGGGAACATGATCCTTCAAACAGTGAGAGTCAAGGGTATTTCCAGGCAGTGCCATGGCATTACCAAGCTGGTGTCCACTGGAGAGAAATGCAGAATTTTTTTTTCTATTTTTTTTATTGCAAAAAGAAGAAAAAAAACATAAACAAAAAACAAGTTTCCACCTCCTCCCAGCCTCCCATTTCCCTTCCCCTCCTCCCACCCTTCTCCCCCTCCTCTCACCCTTCTCCCCCTCCTCCCACCCTTCTCCCCCTCCCCCCACTCCTCTCCCCCTCCCTCTCCAGTCCACAGAGCAGGAAAGGCCCAGACTTCTTTAGTCACCAGTATTGACTGTATGAAGAAAGAGCAAGAATAAATACTTTGGTTTGTTCTTATATCTTACAGTACCTTGTAAATCTAATCTTTAGTAACGAAAGAGGCTGGGAAATAATTGAAAAAAACATTCCAGACAGTGTAAGTGAAAGATACAAATGCCTAATTGCAAGAAATGCCAAATACTTGAGTGCCACCAAACCTTAAGGTGTTAAGGGTTAAGAGAGGTAACATGGAGATTTAATGACTAAATAGTAAGGATATTAAATAAAGTTAAGTGTTAAGTGAGGCTCTTCATCCTTTAATCTATGATTGTCTTACTCTGTCTCTTTAAAGACTTTGTTTTATTTTTTCTATACTCAAAAGTTACAGCAGGTTTGTGTCACCATTAAGCAACTTGTAACAAACTATTCACAAGCCCCATTAAGTGCAGGACTTCCCAAAAGAGTCAGAGTTCCTTCTGCCCGCAAAAACCAAGAAGTCAATTTTTAAAGACGCTGAGTCAAGAAGACTTCTTTTAAAGGGCACACGGAGTCCCTGCTTGCTGCCAGAAAACAAAGCCCATGTGAAAAAAAAAAAAAACAAAAAACAACACGCATCTACCAGGAAGCTGCGCTAAACTCTGTTGTTTTGTATCTAGAATTCCTTTTCAAGCTCTTTCAAATTTTACGTGGATGTGGTCAGCCCACATTGGTGCACCAATTAGTGCTGGGGGCTAAAGGTTGGGATGGGATTGGTACCTGAAATTATCATGACTGCAGCAAAAAGTGAATAAGAGCAATCTTGGTTAAGACACGGAAGGGACTAGCATAACCTTCAGGAAAAAAAGCCTGAAATTTAAAGTAACTTGTTGCTGCTACTGAGAAAAAGAAATGAAGCAAGAGACATCCCAAGTTATGGGTTGGATAGCTATTAATGCAATTGTGACATTCCTTAAAACAAGACAAAGAATGGAGTCTATTTAGAACATTTTAAAGATTATTTCTTAGATGTTCTATAAACTACCAATATGTTTTTGGTAGACTTGGAAAGGCTTTATGTAGATAAATGAGGTGTGTTTTGGCAAAAGTCATGTATGTTAATTTCATATTAACTCTCAAGGGAAAAATAGGTCAAATTATAAAGACGTTCATAATTTTAAATTAAATTTTATTTCCCATGAAGACCCTGAATGACACAGAAGTAAAATAAAGTTGTTGTAGTAGTGGCTTCTCTACGAAACCTTAGTGTCTCTCCTCCAAGAGCAATTGGCTCTCAAAAGTGTATGAGTTACAAAGGACCAGAAATTTTCCTGATATCTTAGGCATCCAGGATGAGGATTTTCATCTTTACAATATACAAACGTCTTAGTTACTGCTGTTATTATTTCCTTTCATCTGTGGGTTTAAGCAACTTAAAGGAGAAAGAGTTTATTTGGGCTTAGAGCTTCAGAGGGATATAGTCCACTATGGTAGTGAAGACACACAGCAGGCAGGGAAGGCATGGTGGTAGGAGCAGGAAGCTGTTTGATCACATTGCAGCCACACTCAGGAAACAGAAGGTGAATAGCAAGAGGTGGGAGCAGAGCTCTTAAACCTCAAAACCCCTTTCACACACAGTGATCCACTTCTTACAGAAAGGCTTCACATCCTAAAAATTCTACAAACTGCCACCATCTGGGGAGGAAATGTTCATACACACGAGCTTCAGGATACATTCACATTCAAACCATAATAGAAAAAGAAAAGCTTCCCTCCTGGTTCAGGCAAGGTCAAAGTGCGAGTTCATAGGACGTCCTGATGGCACTCAGCTATTTTTCTCTGTGTGTGGTACTGCCTGCCTTGCATGGCTTCACTGGTGCTTGGCGGTTTCCAATCTTCATTGAAAGAAAAAGATTAGAAAATAAGCTAAGTGCATGAGGATTAAATTATCAAAACAATTGCTCAGTAAAAGAGCAGGGATCAAGACAGTGTGGTCAACAAAAAGAAAAATAAACACACAAATCAAGCCAATATGCAAGAACATGGAAGGTTCTTTCTCATCCAAATTATGAAACAGGAGATGAACTCTTAAGGGATGTTAGTGGCTAAAAATGACTCTTAAAAGCCATAAAAATATCACAGGCTGATTTTTATAGACAGAATATTATTCCTCTGATTGCCATTCTTGGAAACTAGCCATTCCAGGAAGGATAATCAATTCCGTGACTTGGGCACTTCATTACACTGAATTCTCAACTGTGGCTGTCTCACACTCACCAAAACCAGTAGACTTTTTGTCAACATTAAAGTAAAAACATGCACAACTGAGCATGTCATTTATTTGAGGAATTAGATGCCAAGTAAAAAAATCTATACTCTAATGAAAACTTGTCGCTATTTTTAAAACATTTATTGGCAGTGATTCCCTCTTGACAGCTGTTCACATACACTAATTTTTATTCTTTACATAGATTTTTATGCCCCTGTTCCATTTGAAATCTTGCAGTTAATAGGACTACAAGCAACTCACTACTCTCAAGTGTTTTCAGTTCTGTTGAGCTCAGTATTGGGTATAACTGCTTAGGGGCAATATGGTTGTCTTCCAGTTTTAGTGTTCTGAAAACACATTTTTGTGGTTAGTAAGCATTATAAGAGCCTTCTAAATTTAAAAAAAAAACATTTTCATTCCCTTTACCAAGGCCACCCATAAGAGAAGATAAAACTTTGATTTCATCCATACTCACTCATCTGGTGAATATAACCCCCCTCCCCCGATACTACTTAGCCTACTGAGCAAGGATGCTGATGGAAGAAGTGTTAGGGAAGTATGTAACCATTCATCCTGAGAAAAGGGGAGAATTCAAGTGAAACTGAGTGGTAAATTGAAATAGTTTAAGCTTTCTCACTTTATCTATATCAGTTCTCCTTGCATTGTCTCCAAAGCACCTTTCTGAATTCATGATTAGGGGAAGCCAGTTTGCTGTTCATGTGAGAATTTGCACAGCTTATGTCTAAGCGGGAGGTCAATCCTAAATACTCTACCTTTCCCCCATGCTGATGAGTTTGAGGACAGTCATATGAGCTTAAAATCAAAACACATCAGTAGGCTTTAGGTGGAGGCTGGGTTAATAAAGTTGTTTATTATATCACTGCTACATAGCGGAAAAGTGAATCTTTACTTATGCAATCTGAAAACAGAACTTATTACTAGATGATGACTGAGAAGCCATGAGAAATTGTGATCACCTCCATGCAGGTCAAATCTGGGTGGCTATGTTTCTAGGTTTTCTATAGAAGGAAGACGCTGAGGAGCATAAGAAGAAAGCATGATTTAAGATGAGACAAAAATATTTAACTGCAGGAATTTCTTTGGTTTTATGTCCTATCTTAAAAGCTCAAGCAATTTTTATTCTCTATGTTGTATTACACAAATATTTAGCTTAGAACTTTAGGTACCCTCTTGCCAAGTAGTTTGAGAAACATAGCAACTCGTCATTCTCCCTGATGATATTAAACTAAGAAGCGTTCAGAAACGGCCTCTCAGAATGGCTTTTAACCACTGTGGATTTTTATATCCCTATGTTTGTGAGATTATATGTAATAAAATCTCTTACATTTAATGATTAATAAATAAATTTATTTTTATATTTAATGAGGTAATGCTAACGTTTAATATACTGAATTCTCACTTGATTAAAAATATACACAATAATATAAGCAAACTTACATTAATTGCTTGAAGAGATCTATTTTTAAAATAGTATGAAATGAGACATTAAAAGTAAGCCTGGAAGACTTTTGGCATGAATAGTTGCTGGAGAAGCAGGAGGAGGAGAGTAGATTTCTTCAGTGGTGTTTTCACTCAAATAAATGACCTCCCACCAATGCTCAGGTGAGAATCTCTAATTAAACTCAGTAGGCCACATAAGCAAGGAATAGAGGAAAGTTTAGAAGAAGGGTTTCAGCATGAGAGGGAAAAAATAAAAGGGCAGAATTTGGGGAAGAAAATGACTAAATTTTAGTGTGTGTGTGTGTGTGTGTGTGTGTGTGTGTGTGTGAGTGAAACTGTCAAGCAGCAATTTAAAACAATTTTTGAAAATCCAATTAAGGTCAAGATATAACTCAGCAACCTGTGAGAATCCCAGGTTTAGTTTCTAATACAATAAATAAATAAGTTTAACTAGTCTTAATATATTTACTTAGAAGAGAGAGAACATTCTCACAATTGTAACACAGGTGTGCTTTCAGAAGTTGTCTTCCAAAAGTTGGAAGTATGGTTTTCTCTTATAGTACCTGTGGCAGGTAAAGGAATAAAATTCATTATCCTTATTAAATTGAAAATAGTTTATACTCCTAAGTACTTAATGCTAATATGGGACCTCCAGGACTGTCTGAGTACTGCGTTCTAGAACAATGTGGTAAACCAGTGAATTGTACTTCTGTTCATGGATAGATTGTGCTTTATCAGTATTAACTCAAATTTTTTGGCTCAAGGTTTCTTTTATAAAAATGTATAAAATATGTATAAAATAATGAAGCATAGCATTAAAACCTATTTTTCTGAGTCTGTCACACAGCCAAGATCCTAACTACCATGACTGACTAGAGGTAATGTTTCCCAGAAGAAAACAGGTAAGAAGACGGTAGCAGAGGGTGAAGTAGATGCTGATGCACTCACAATAAATGTGGCCCAATGGATCCTCCCAGAAGCTCTGTCTTAGGAATGGCCTTGCAGAATTGTCTGCCTCCTGGGGTTAGAATTTTGTATTTCTGTGTTTACCAGTAACTGAATATAGACTAGGGAAAGGGAATATAACTTTGGATGAGGCATCAGGCTTCAAGATGAGGTCATCTATTTTCCCAAGAGGTCTTGCCACAAATTGTTTAGTCACTGCCCTCAGCAGCTGGGAGCATTTACTCCTGAACTTGAAAGAGTAGAAAATTGGACAACATGCTGGCCCATTGAATTCAGTGACTCTGTTTCTGGGGCTATATATGAATATACTCTCCATCCCTCATAAAACAAACATAACATTACTAGCACTGCCAGCCCTCTATCCTAGCTCATAGTTTGACATCGAAGAAATATCAAGTTAGAGTTTGCTGTCTGGCACCCCACCCCCCCATAGATAAATGTCAGGTTACCCACTCTTCACTAAAATCAAAACACAAGAAATCCTGGATCTCCAAATCTTAAAGACAATCAGGCTCTATCTGAACCTGAAAAATATCTCAAAGAATACTTTGCTAGATGATATCAGAAAATTCTGTATGTACTAAGAAAAAAAAAGTCCCTAAAATTTAATTAAGTTATTTTGCAATTCTGACAGACTTGTAAGACCATCTTACTCTCATTCGTTTTTGTTTTTTTTTTGGTTGTTGTTTATTTGTTTGTTTGTTTTTTGGTTTTTTGAGACAAGGTTTCTCTGTCACTTTGAGCCTATCCTGGAACTAGTTCTTGTAGACCAGATTGGCCTTAAACTCACAGACATCTGCCTGCCTCTGCCTCCCAAGGACTGGGATTAAAGGCATGTGTCACCATTGTCCAGCTCTCAGCTCACTCTTTTCATTGATCATGGTGAATAGTAGGAAGTAATATGTCAATAAACAAACATAATTATGACCTTTTGAATATATGACTTAATTCGTTTAATATAAACTTTAATATGTGTCTATTACATGAAATGCACAATGAATAAACATAAGTTAAACTTGTTTTTTTCATAGCTCTGTG
Source organism: Microtus oregoni (assembly GCF_018167655.1). Classification (NCBI taxonomy): domain Eukaryota; kingdom Metazoa; phylum Chordata; class Mammalia; order Rodentia; family Cricetidae; genus Microtus; species Microtus oregoni. The sequence continues at coordinate 9,449,356 of NW_024543090.1, forward strand.
AAGAGACCAGCACAAACTAACAATTATGGAAAAGCAAGGTAAGAATTTTGTTGAAAAGCCGTAGGAACCACTTCTAGGACAGAATTGGTATAATTACAAAAAATGAAGCATCACCAATAAATTCATGTGTATAATTCTCTTTTAGTAGGGAATATTGTCATAGAAAAATTGCAATAATTTTCAGCAACCGTGGACCTCCCAGCAGGGTCTACTTACAACTGAGAGAAACATGGAGATTTTAGGACATTTTCAGCACTGAGAACTTTTCTTCTTTGTCATCTGCAAGACTGCAGTTCACTTTATAACTTCCGTTCCTCCTCTTTGTGTGCCAGGATATGTGAGTAAAATATTCTTTAAATGAGGGTACAAAAGAAAACTAGACGCAAATATGCCCGAACATGCTTGTTAGAGCAGAGCAAATTGATGCTTCCAAAGTGCATACGCATTCCTTAGCATCTACGCTGCAAAATGAAGGCTTTGCTAATTTTCTTTGCCTTCCAAACTGCCACTCTGAAGATATTTTCTTTGTTAATCATCTGCTAATTAATAGAATTAGAACTCTTCTGTGTCATAGAGCATGGTGACAACTGTGTCTAATTAATCAAGTTTGTTCCTTCTTTCTCTTATTGCCTTGTCTTCTTCCCCACCCCCTGCTTCCTTCATTAATTTTTGGCAAAAGTATTAGGTTTAGAAACAAGGCATGCACACTGCTCATCATGTGCTCAACCTAAGGTGAAAGTAAGACATCATAAATAGGTGATTATAATATCCTAGACATTTGATACTAAATGTGATGAGAAATCCTGACTGTAACATTAATGGGACTTAAAATCACCAAACCTCGTGATGGAGGGCACTTCCAGAGAGTATGAAATGCAGTGGGAAGAATGTGTGTAGCACACCATTCCATGAGCTTGAGTTCTAAACTGAATACAAAATGGGAAAAGTAAATAAAGCACCAGGACTCACCTCTGTGTGCTTCCTGACTGTTAATACAATGTGATGATCACCTCAGATTCTCACTGTCACAGCTAGGACTGTTCTTGTTGACATAATTTCCCCACCATTATGGATTCAACCCTCAAACTGTCCAACAAAACAAACCCCTCCTTCCTTTATTTGCTTTTACTGGGTATTTCATCACAGAAACAAGAAAATAAATTTAAGCACTAAACATATAAATACATATATATGCACATGTGTGTGTTTATACATATGGATAATGGGAGTATGGATGGATAACAGCTGTATGATTTGGGAGAGAAATTCAAGAAAGAATACTCGAAGGATACTACTATCTAAAAGGCAGAGGGTAATATGGTAGTAGTCAACTTTCAAAGTGACTCCTACATCAGAGTCTACACACCTTTGTACGATCTCTCTTCCCACAGTGAGTGAGGGCAAGCCTGATTAATCAAGAGTACATGGCAGAAACAATGCTGTGTACTTTCACAGGCTGCTTTGTGATATTTATATAATGAGTTTTACTCAACCACATTCTCCTCCTCCCTCTACACCCACTCTCACTGGCACCTTTCTTCTCAAAAGGTCTTACTTGCCTGCCTTCTTTATGTGTGAAGACAACTGAGTTTAATTGGTTTCTTACCATAGTAAGATAGAAAGCCTAACCAACAGAATGAGTCATGTGGTAAATAGAATTTTAGGCCTTGAAGACATTGTAGAAAAGCTGATATCTTAATCAATGTCACCATTTAATTTTAAAAAGCCCAAACCCAAGGAAGGAACATGAAAGATCTTTGGGGTAGCACAAGTTAGAATTCTATTGGTGTGATGAGACACCATGACCATGGCAATTCTTATAAAAGGAAACATTAACTGGGGATGGCTTAAGTTCAAAGGTTTAGTCCATTATTATCATCATGGTGACAAGCATGGTAGCATGAAGGTAAACATGGTGCTGGAGAGGTACCTGAGAATTGGACATATGGATCAGCAGGAAGAGTCACTGAGCCAGAGACCTCAAAACCCACCTCCCAGTGACATACTTCTTCCAACAAATCCACACCTATTCCAACAAGGCTACACCTTCTAATAGTGCCACTCCCTATGAGTCTATGGGGGTCATTTTTATTCAAACTACCAAATCAAAAGAAGGTAAAATGTTTGAGTTATGAGCATATAAAAAGAATTTCATGTTAAAAGAATATCTAATGATTACATAGAAATCATAGGAGAAAAATTTTCCAAATCTTGGAAAACATGGAACAATGTATTTCAAGCATTAAAGAACAAAAAATAGCCATTATGGTTGTTGTCTCCAGCAAAGCTATCTTTAAAATTTTTATAGACAAATAATTATATTTTAAGACAAACACAATCTGAGACAGCCAACCTAGCATACAGAAGTGATAAATTGAAGATTATGCAGAGGAGAAAGTAAGATGCACACTTGAAGAAATAAATTCCATGAGAGGTGATGGGGGAGTGTCATATATTAATCTGTTGATTTCATTGGTTAAGCAATAAAAAAACTGCTTGGCCCTCATAGGTTAAAACATAGATGGGTGGAGAAAACAGAACAGAACGCTGGGAGAAAGAAGCTGAGTCAGTGAGTCACCATGATTCTCCTACTCCAGACAGACACAGGTTAAGATCATTCTTGGTAAGCCAGCTTGTGGGCTACACAGATTATAAGAAATGGGCTAGTCCAGGTGCGAGAGTTAGCCGAGAAAAGGCTAGATATAATGGGCCAAGCGGTGTTTAAAAGAATACAGTTTCCGTGTAATTATTTCGGGTAAAGCTAGCCATGTGGGCGGCCGGGTGCTAGGGATGCAGCCCGCTTCTCCTACTACAACAGAGAGGAAAAGATAAGCTTAGGTAAACTGGGAAGAAACCTATATAAAGCAGAGTTCTCTAACATGAATATGGGAGAAATAAAAGGAAAAGGAATAGCTCAAACAACCAAACAACTAAAAATTATGGGAATTTTCAAATACTTCTCCTTAACAGCTATGTAAATAGGCTCAAGTCACCAATAAGTAGGCACAGACTAGCTGACTGAATTATTAGGCAAGAACTAATTCTTGTTGTCTCCAAAAAGACAAACCTCAGTGATAAAAATACCTACAATCTAAGCCAAAGAATGGAAGTCTATCAAAAAGATAAAACTTAAGTTGGCATCACTACTATAACATTTAGAAGACTTCAAATCTATTCAGAAGACATTTTAAAAGCCACTTCATATTTAAGAAGTAATAAGTAACCAATAAGATATAATACTTATAAGTACATGTGCACTAAATGATGAGGCTATCAATTTCATGAAAAAAATACTCATCAACATAAAGGAGAAAGTGGTTCATGACATAGTAAACGTGGGTTATCTCAGTGGCTCATTCTAATATCTAGGTTAAGTACTACAAACTAAATATTAACAAATAAGTTTCACGGATTTCAAATGGAATTTATAGATATTAGCATAATACTACAGTCAACTAAGAAATATATATTACTCTCAGCAACCCATGAGATTTTATGAGAAATAGTTCATATTCTGGACCATGAAGAAAATCTTAAAAGACTTCTAAGCAAAAAGCTGTAATAATTTCTCCTAGTTTATCAGATCATTATAAAAGAAAACTAGAAGCCAATAGCCAGAGAAACTATAGAATCTTGGCATTCAAATGAAAACTTGAACAATATGTTCATGAATGACCAAGAATCATTGAAGAAATTGTGGAAGAAGTTAAAAGATTTTGAGAAGAAAATGAAAATAAAAACATGACTTATCAGAGCTTTTGAAGATGTAAGGTTATCTTTGAAGAAAGTTTATTAGCTAGGGGTACTTACATTAAGGGGGATGGGAAAATCTCAAGTAAATAACCTAATTACATACCTGAGGACTAGAAAAATAAGTCAAGCCAAAGTCCAAAGTGGTAGGGTGAAGGAAATTATAAATATGAGAGTAAAAAACAATGCACCAGATGAAGAGTTGGTTCTTAAAAAAACTGAAAATGATTGACAAGGTCCTAGCCAATATAACAAAGAGAGGAGAGATATGACCTAAGTTGAAAAAGTTAGAGATGAAAAGTGAGAGTGTACAACTGATTCCAATAACATCCAGAGGACAATGAACACTATTTTGAAAACTTGTATTTCAATCAACTGCAGAATCTAGAAGAAATGGATAAATTCCTAGACATATATAGCCTAACAAAATTAAATTAAGAACATAGGTCTGTGAAAAGCAACAAAATCAAGGCAGTAATAACAAGTTTCCTAACAATAAAAGCCTAGGATTGCAACAGATTTCATTGCCAAATTCTACTTTTAATTGTGTTTTTATTTTTTGAAATTATAATTATATTGTTTCTACTTTACTCTCCTCTTTCCAAACCCTCTCATGTTCCTGCCAATCCCTACCCTGCTCTCTTTCAAATTCACAATCTCTTTTCCTTTCATTGTTGTTACACACACACACACACACACACACACACACACACACACTCCTAAATGCATAAGGGAACCTGCTTAAAAAAGCCTTTAATGAAGAGTGAACATCAGTGTTCCTAAAACTATTTCCTACAACAAAAAGGCAAATATCTCTTGAATGAGTTTTCTCTGGTAGGACAGCCCAGATAGCCAGCATGCCATTTGTTGTCTGAGGGTTTTGTCCTGTCTGGTTTCCGCAAGCTTTAAGTCCCAAAGAAATCACACAGAGGTCCATATTAATCATAAACTGATTGGCCAATTAAATCAGGCTTTTTATTAACTCTTATAACATATTATCCCATTATTTTTGTCTGTGTTAGCCACATGGCTCAGTACCTTTTTTACTGGTGTAGTCACATCTTGCTTATTCTGTGTCTGGACAGGACTGCAGAGGGAGCTTTCCTCTTCCCAGAATTCTCCTGTTCTCATTGACCCGCCTCTACTTTCTGTCTGGTTGTCCCACCAATACTTCCTGCCTGGCTACTGGCCAATCAGCATTTATTTAAAACATAATTGACAGAGTATAGACATTTGTCCACACCAAATATCACACCAAACTCATTTTGTGAAGCCACAATTACTGATACCAAAATTGACTAAAAAAATAAAAGAATAGTCCGGATTTATCCCATGCTTTTTCAGACCTAGGCCAGCTGGCCTTGATGAGTTCCCAATAGAACATCCCCATTGTCTTAGTGTGTGGGTGCACCCCTCATGGTCCTGAGTTCCTTGCTCGTGCTCCGTCTCCTTCTGCTCCTGTTTTGGACCTTGAGATTTCTGTCCGGTGCTCCCATGTGGGTCTCTGTCTCTGAGCATGGGATAAATCCGGACTAGCTGAACATAGCGGACAATGAGGAATACTGAGAATTCAAGAACAATCGCAGTGGGTTTTTGTTCCTACTGCACGTACTGGCTTTGGGGGAGCCTAGGCAGTTTGGATGCTCACCTTACGAGACCTGGATAGAGGTGGGCAGTCCTTGGGCTTCCCACAGGTCAGGGAACCCTGATTGCTCTTCGAGCAGATGAGGGAGGGGGACTTGATCGGGGGGAGGGGGAGGGAAATGGGAAGCGGTTGTGGGGACGAGGCAGAAATCCTTAATAAATAAATAAATTAAAAAAAAAAGAAAAGCAGAAAAAAAATAAAAAGAATAAAAATACTAGCATTAGACTGATTTATCTGATAAAATATGTACAAAAATTCTTGAAAATCAAACTCAAGTATACATTGATGTCCATATACAATAACCAAGTTTATTTAGTCCAGGGACAACAGTACTTAAAATAACACCCATTGTTATCTCATAGTTTGGAATAGGTAGGTCAGAGGTCTTACACAAAATGACTGAATTCTCTTTTTAGGATACCACAAAGATAAAATAAAGGTCAATTTCCTAAAGGTCATCCTTAAAGGTGCCTGAGGATAAGCCAGTTGACATCCATTGAGTTCTTATCACCTACAAGCCAGGTATCTAGACTCATGTGATTGTCACAAAACCCCCATAGGGTAGGATTATTTGACAGCTGAAAAGATACAGAGTTTAAATGTCTTCCCTATACCTGTAAGTTGTGACAGAGAACCCTCATAAGGGAATTCTGAGGTACATGGTTTGAAAACCAACTTCTGGCCACTACTGAAAAATGCAATTTTTTCCCATAATCAGGAAGAGATGCTTTTATATGTAAGTCAGTATTTCACTTACTTTTCTATTAGTGTGACAAAATACGAGGACCAAAGCAACTTGTAGAAGAAAGGGTTTATTTGGGGCTTACAGTTACTAAAGATAGGTGTCCATGACCATCATAACAGGGAGTATGAGAGCAGGCAAGCAGGCATGGTGTTGATGCAGCAACTGTGAGCTCATATCCTGACCCACAATCAGGAAGCAGGGAAAACACTAGGAATAATGGAAGTCTGTTAAAATATCAAGCTTGCCCCCAGTGACACACTTCCTCATCCTCCCCAAACAATTCTACCAGCTGGCAACCAGGTTTTCAAACATATGATCCTATGGGGAAGGTATTCTTATTCAAATCATCATGACTGGGTATAAATAAAAAAGAAGAAATGGAAATGGACAGAACTATTTATGTGTCAACCACATTCACATATTTATCTTATTGAATTCTCAGAAATATTCTAGTGTCTGTAAAATACCTTCTCTGTTAGATTCCAGCCCACACTCCATTTACTCAGGCAATGCTCACCTACATTCACTCGAGAGCTTTTAGTGGTACATCCATCACCCATGCAATGGCTAAAAAATTTTCTAAATGTGCACCTCTTCCACCACTTCAATGTACTTGAGAAACATATTAACGCATTTTTTTCCCTTCTGTGCAATGCCTCCCTGCTTGAGGGCCAGGAATCAGAGAAAGCCTGGCTGTAAACACTGCTAAGGATGTACCCTACCTGGATACCACATGTGTTCTTGGTGGTTTCTATGAAAGCCAGAATGGGGCACTGGATCTGTGTTGCAGGAGATTTGTTTGTATTCTGTCAATCATATTTTAAATAAATGCTGATTGGCCAGGCAGGAAGTATAGGTGGGTCAACCAGAAGGAAGTAGAGGCAGGGCAATAAGAACAGGAGTATTCTGGGAAGAAGGAAGCTCTCTCCACAGTTCTGCCCAGATCACTGAAGAAGCAACATGCGAGCTGCCTTGCTGAGAAAGGTACTGAGCCATGTGGCTAACATAGATATGAATAATGGGTTAATATAAGTTATAAGAGCTAATACAAAGCCAGAGCTAATGGGCCAATCAGTTTTATCACTTATGGAGACCTCTGTGTAATTTTCTCTAGGACTAAATGGCTGGGGAACTGGGCAGGACAGAAACCCCAATGAACCCTGCTCGTCCTGTTACAGATCTGCTGGAAATATAGTCAACCCATGGTTGTAGGCCAGAATGTGGGTGGCGAGAATCAAATCCCTGGTCCTCTGGGAAAGCAGCCAGTGCTCTTAACTGCTGAGCCATTCTCTGATCCCATAAATCTCTTCCTTATTTAAAGAGACAATCAGCATCAGAGTCCCCCTTGAACCTCAAACACAAGGGTTTTCATTATCTATCTACAAATCAAGATATTGACATTTAGATTAAGCAGTTTTTACAACTTAATTTGGGAATTTTAAAATCAAGGAACCAAATGTAAATCAAAAAACTGTTTCTTTTAGTCTGCCATGTCATCTGTACAAGGGGTATATCCTTTCAAAAGCAAATGACATTGTTTTGCCTGCTGAAAGCAGTAAACACAATTAGAAGAATCAATCTGGGTGTACTGTTATTGGCAACTGTGAAGGTTGGGACCATGCTTATAGATTAATACCCAAGTGTCATGCTAAATGTACCTAATATTTCCAAGAAATGAGCCCTGAGTCCACTGCACAGAGATAGCCACAGCAACTCCAAAGAATCTCTCTCTCTCTCTCTCTCTCTCTCTCTCTCTCTCTCTCTCTCTCCCTAAGAAATGATATTATTGAAATACTGATTTTGTGCCTAGGCCATTGGCTTGGCATGGTTCAAATGTTCTGCCAAATAAAAGTTCATTCCATGCTTTCACAGGGGCCATGTTTGATGTCAGAGAACACAGGGTTACTGTTTGTCTAACTACAGCTTTTGGTTCCCTTTTTTGTAAACACACCAGCTTGTGGGGCCTCCTTTTGCATAGTGCTTTACCTTGGTGCCTTCATAAAAATATAGTGGAGCAATTCTTCTACTATATTTTTATTGCTCTGTCATTTCAGAATGTTCAGTCTAAGCTTCTTAGAGTCTTTCATTCACAGAAAGCTAATGTCATTCCTTCAACAAATATTTACTCAGTGTCTACTTTAGCATGCCAGAAATTGTTCTACTTTGAATACTGCAGTCAATATGATTGAAAAGGATGATATCAAATATCTTGGAACCCACCAGAGAAGGTGGTAAATAAATGGACAAAATACTTAGGTTGTGATAAATACTAAGAGAGACAAAAGTAAGATAATTCTGTGCAAATATGCAAATGAAACACCATTAGGTAGGAAGGAAGGAAATGCATTTCAAAGATGATAGTATTTGAGCTAACACCTGAAAGAAGAGAACAGGAAAAGAGCTGGAAGCATAATATTGTACAGATGTAGAGGAGGATGTACACAGAGAAGGGATGCCCAGAGGAGGGAAACAGCATAGTGTGTATGAGGGAAAAGTGTGCTAGGAAAAAGATACCTGAGCTGCAAGCACTGGAAATTCAAATCTCCAGGGCCTGTGGGCAATCTTTCATTTGATTTTCTCACGGACTCATTAAGTGTGTCTTTTCTAGGAAAAAAAAAATGAAAAAAACCAAGTCTCTAAGAAGTTAGTCAACTAGGCCCTGCAGAGCATCCATAAAAATCAGAAAAGAGTTTCAAATCAGCACACAGATGACATTCTGTAAATACAAGTTCCCTTCCAGGCCCTTAGATCTTCAGAGCCTATAGAAGTCTGCTATTGTTTAAAAAAAAAAAAAAGTAAGGATTGAGGCAATGTTTTACAAAAGAGCCAACTTCAGGACAGTGAACTGGGGAGGAATTTACATGACTACTTAGTCCTGAGAATAATTACTACAAGCAAAGCAAGATGATGGTTTGGAGTCTTGTCTCTGTGAAATGGCAGGCAAATGCATTGGGGTGGCACAGGGACAGGGACTGAAGTCATCTCAGGCACTTCTGTGTTGATGAGCACCAAGTATTCAGCCCCTCAAAATTTCAATTCCATGATCCCTGATCTCTCCCACAGGGATTTTCAATGTCTTTTCTTAACCAGCAGAATTGTATATTCTTGGAGCATATATAAAGGTAGTTAGAAACTCAATTCTGATTTTAAAATAAGTTCTGTAAAATTGGAGAAGAGAATTACCCAATTATAGCACCACTCACGTATTTCCCTTCAGCTTTATGTCACAGTATGAGCAAAAATATTTATTGCCCTGACCTTTCTTGCGTCTGTTTGTTGAATGAGCTGAGCCAAGAAGGACACAATAAGGTCAAGTTTTTTTTCATTGCTGCCCTCCAGCCATTCTACTGACTCTCTCTTCTCTGTCCTCTCAAAGTCTACAGCTTTCTTCGCCATTACTGGGTAAATAATAGACTAGAGCAGTCTTCCATTATTAAAAATAAATCTGAAACAACCTCCAAACTCTCATCCACTTTTAGCCGTCTCTCTCCCCCAGTGTGATGTCACCCAAGCATCTTACAGAATAACATTGAGAAAATGACGCACCCACTTCACTTCTGCAGCATAACATTTCCCACTTCTGCTCCCCCATTAGCAGTACTTGGTTAGAACATAAGACAATAAAGAGACATCGGGAAGCAATATTATATTCACTGACATACAGTTGTTGCTGGTACAGGTGGGCTCTGTGAACTATGTTCTTTAGAGCTGCTTACAGTTTCTCCAGAGGTCACATGGTGAGAATCTTCCAGATCTCAGACATGGATGCTTCACTGAGTTTTCATCTCTACACAGTATAAGTGGTATAGCCTTGACAGTATAAGTGGTATAGCCTTGGAGCATGGATATATTGCTACCATTCACATTTCTATTCATATAGCCAGTGCATTTCTTTAAAATATGGAGTCCTGGCCATGGTTACTCACACACTTAATCCCAATAATCAGACAAAAGTCAGTCTGGTCTTCATAACAAGTTCAACCAACCAGATAGAAAGGTCCAGTCTCAAGAAAAGACAACCAATCAAAAAGCCAAACAAAAAAAAGCAACCAAAAACCAAATACAGAAGCAGCTTTCTCCTATTATCTTCAGTCTCAATTCCAAAACAGTAAAAGTCTTAGTTGTCATTTTATTTAAATACATTTATTACTCTTACTAATATTATATTATTTTACAAATAAGATAAAGTTCTTTTTCATCTCCAAAAGCACTCTTTACCCATCTTCTTTACACCATCAATACACCTGTGTTACTGTCTTTTTACCCTAGTCCACTGGCCGTTTACCTCCCAGTGTGAAGGTGTTATGATTTGAACACAACTTGCTGCTTCCAAAATTCATATGGAATCAGAACTATGTTTGAATTCTGTTTGTATGAAAGTGTAAACCATCTATGGTATGTAAATGTGGTGCCTTTTCAAGGTAACTATACTTAGAAAGGCTTACAGAATAAAGTGCCCAAGAGATAAGAAAATATTTATATTGTCCCTGTTTCTTGTGCACAGCACCACTTTGTAACTCTGCCAGCAAAGACGACCAACCTCTTAACCTAGTATCAGAAATGTGGGCCAAAATAAACCTCTTACCCTTCTAAGTCACACAATCTGTAATAGTATATTATATAATTATGTGCAACAGAGAATGTACTATAAACATAGTCGTTGTGAACCTCTGTTAGAGCAGAATATATTTGCGCATTGATTAAAATCTGGTGGCATACTTTTCAAATTAGTAATAAACTATGGTTATACCACCCGTTTCCACAGGTATGTCTCTTTCTCCTATATTTTCATGATATTATTCAGAATGGATCTTTGTCAAGACTTCAAGACTTTTACCAGGCATGCGGAAAAAATGGAGCATCAGCCGAACATGGTGGTGCATGCCTTTAATCTCAGCACTAGGGAGGCAGAGACAGGCAGACCTCTGAGTTTGAGGCCAACCTGATCTAAACCATGAGTTCTAAAAGAGTCAGGATTGTAAAGAAAAACCCTGTCTTGTAGAACCAAAAGAAGGAAGGAAGGAAGGAAGGAAGGAAGGAGGGAGGGAGGGAGGGAAGGAGGGAGGGAGGGAAGGAAAGAAGGAAGGAGGGAGGAAGGGAGGGAGAAATGAAGAAAGAGAGAGAGGGAAGAAGGAAGGAAGGAAGGAAGGAAGGAAGGAAGGAAGAAAGAAAGAAAATAATAGAAAACAAAAAAGAAATGGAGACTCAACATGATGACCCCTTCACTCTCTGCTGAGACCAGCTGTCACCACTGTTTTTCATTAATATAAGGCTTGAGAAGAATTACATTGTTCCAGAATATGACTATTTATGGTTGCATGTCAAATCTTGCTTAAATCCTGTATTCGTGTGAAATACTTACTTCACTACTCAGAAGTTGCTAGAACCTTAGGTTCAACTGCACAATCACTTTAACCTTATTCCTACTTTCTTTTTTCCCACAACATACACATGACACTGTAAACTAGGCTACCTTTCAGCAAATATATATTGTGACTATTGTGATTCAAGGGCATTTTGATGTAAAACTCAAACCATTGAGCAGTGGAGGAAGGTCTTTGGTTAATTAATAAAGAAACTGCTTGGCCCTGATAGGTTAGAACATAGGTGAGTGGAGTAAACAGAACAGAATGCTGGGATGAAGAGGAAGTGAGCTCAGATGCCATGCTCCCTCACCCTGGCAGACACGATGAAGCTCCCATCCAGGATGGACGTAAGCTAGAATCTTCCCGGTAAGCACACCTCGGTGCTACACACATTAATAGAAATGGGCCAGGCAGTGTTTAAATGAATACAGTTTGTGTGTTGTTATTTCAGGTATAAGCTAGCCAGGCAGCCAGGAGCCGGGCTGTGGGAAGAGGCCCGCAGCTCTTACTACAATTGAGCTTGTCAGTGGTGTTGTTATCAAGACACATATGTTCTTCGCCACTCCTTGAGTTTCTCCCAATATTGATCCTTGTCATACATGACACTTGTGTATGTAGTTAGGGCCCAGATTTGGCAGAAAAAAAATGAGATACAGGGAATAATAAGAAGTTGTGAGAGCGCTCAAAGCATAAAGAGTGGGGATAGCATGAAAATCGGAAGCAGGGATTGGGTGAACATTGGATATCACACTTACTGGTTAAAAAATGATTATATTTGATCCAAGTGTCTAAAAGTGCTGGCCACAATAAGTTTCATTGTTTCCACACTGAATAAATTAAGTTTAGTGGAATTTTTATTTCTTCTTATTTTTTAAAAGTGAAAACAAATAATTTTTTCTCATTATACATACCAACCCAAATTCCTATTCCATCCCATCCTCCCATTCCCTCTACCTACTTCCCCTCCCCTGGCCATCCACTTTTCAGAGAAGTTAAGGCATATTGTTTTGGGGAAAGTCAAAGACCCTCCCTACTATATCTAGGCTAAGCAAGGCATCCAACCTAAGAGAAGAGATTCCCAAAAAGACAATACAAGCAGTAGGGATAGATCCTGTTGCCACCCACAGGGGCCCTTCAGTCTGCCCCTGTCATGGAACTTTCAACAACATTCAGGGGGACTAGTTTGGTCCTATGCTTACTCCTTCCCAGCCTAGCTGGAGTTGGTGAGTGCCCATTAGCTCAGTTAGACTGTTTCAGTGGGCGTATCCATCATGGACTTGACCCCTTTGCTAATATTCTCATTCCTCCCACTATTCAACAGGACTTTGGGAGTTCAGCCCAGTGCTCTGATGTGGGGCTCTGCCTCTGTTTACATCAGTTGCTGGATGAAGGTTCTATGGTGATATTTAAGATAGTCATCAGTCTGACCATAGGGCAAGGCCAGTTCTGGCACCCTCTCCTTTATTGCTTACGGTTTTAGCTGGGGTCATCCTTGTGGATTCTTATGAATTTCTCTAGTGCCAGGTTTCTTGCTGGGCCCAAAATTACTCCCTCAATCAAGATATCTCTTTCATTGCTCTCATCTCTGTCCTTCTTCCATCTCGACTATCCCATTCCCTCAAGTCCTCCTCCCTGCTCCCCTTCTCGGTTTGTATTCCCCACCCATTCTCACTTCTTCCTCTACCCCTATGTTCCCAATTTTTTCAGGCAATCTTTTCCAGTTTGATTTTGCAGGTGGATCTATATATGTTTTTCTTAGGGTTCACCTTGTTACTTAGCCTCTAGGATCATGAACTACAATTTCAATATCCTTTGTTTATAGCTAGTATCCACCTATGAGTGAGTACATACCATATTCATCTTTTTGGGTCTGGGATACCTCACTCAAAATGTTGGTTTCTAGTCCCGTCCATTTGCATGCAAATTTCAAGATGTCATTTTTTTTTTCCGCGGAGAAGTACTCTAATGCGTAAACGTGCCACATTTTCTTCATCCATTCTTTGGTTGAGGGGCATCTGGAGTATTTCCAAGTTCTGGCTATTACAAATAATGCTGTTATGAACATAGTTGAATATATATCTTTGTAGTATGATTGAACATCTTTTGGGTATATGTCCAAGAGTGGTATTATTAAATCCTGAGGTAGGTTGATTCTCAATTTTCTGAGAAAACGCCATAATAATATCCAAAATGGTTGTACAAGTTTGCACTCCCACCAGCAATTGAAGAGTGTTCCTCTTACTCCACATCTTCTTCAGCATAAGCTTTCATTGGTGTTTTTGATCTTAGTGATTCTGACAGGAATAAGATGATATCTCAGGGTTGTTTGATTTGCATTTCCCTGATGGCTAAGGATGTTGAACATTTCCTTAAATGTTTTTTGGCCATTTGAGATTGTTGTGTTGAGAATTCTCTGTTCAGTTCTGTACCCTATTTTTTAATTGGGTTATTTAGAATTGTGATGTCTCATTTCTTGAGTTCTTTATATATTTTGGAGATCAAACTTTTGTCTGATGTGGGATTGGTGATGATCTTTTCCCATTGAGTAGGCTGCCTTTTTGTCTATTGACAGTGTCCTTTACTTTACAGATGCTTCTCAGTTTCTGGAGGTCCCATTTTTTTTATTTTTTTTATTATTATTATTTTTTTTTTTTTGCTCTCACTGTCTTTGCTACTGAGGTTATATTTAGGAAATTGTTTCCTGTGCCCATGCATTGAAGGGTACTTCCCACTTTCTCTTCTATCAGGTTCAGTGTGGTCAGATTTATATGGAGGTCATTAATCCATTTGGACTTGAGTTTTATGCCTGGGAATAGATATGGTCTATTTTCATTCTTCTACATGTTGACATCCAGTTATGCCAGCACAATTTGTTGAAGATGCTTTCTTTTTCCCATTGTAAATTTTAGCTTCTTTGTCAAACATCAGGTGTTCATCGTTGTGTTGATTATTATCTGGTTCTTCAATTCTATTCTATTGGTCAACCTTTCTGTTTTTATGCCAATACCAAGCTGTTTTGTTACTGTAGTTTAATGTCAGGGATAGTGATGCCTCCAGAAGTTTCTTTATTGTTCAGGATTTTTTTCTTTGGGCTATCATGGTTTTGTTTTTTGTTTGTCCAAATGAAGTTGGGTGTTATTCTTTCAAGGTCTGTGATAACTTGTGTTGGGATTTTAATGGGGATTGCATTGAATCTTTAGATTGCTCTTGGTAGAATTCTGATTTTTAATATGTTGATGCTATGTATCCATTGACATGGGAGATTTTCCATTTTCTGGTATCTTCTGTTTGGTTTTTTTTTTTTTTTGTGACTTTATAAAGGGTGATGTTTCTGATTTCTTTCTCAGCGTTTTTATCATTTGTATATAGGAGGGCTACTTATTTTTCTGTGTTGATCATGTATCCTGCCACATTACTGAAGGTATTTACCAGCTGTAGGAATTCTTTGGTAGAATTTTGGGGTGACTTATATATACTGTCATTTCATCTGCAAATAGCAGATGAAATGACAGTATATATAAGTCTTTCTTTCTTTCTGTCTGTCTGTCTGTCTGTCTGTCTGTCTTGCTTGCTTGACACAGTGGTGGTTCAACTGAGCACTCTCAATTTCCATGGGCTTGTAGGCTTTCTGCAATATTGTTGTTATTAAATTATAACTTTAAAGCATGGTGATCCAGAATTCACTGTTTGGGCTGGGGAGATGACTCAGTCAATAAAATGCTTTGTTCTGAAGCACAAAAACCTCAGTTTGATCCCCGTAATCTATTTAAGACATGGTAGACATGGTAGTATGCCTATAATCCCAGTGCTGGCCAAGTAAAGATAGGAAGGTTCTTTGGACTTACTTGCAAGCCACTTTAGCCTAATGGGTTTTAGGTCATGAAGAGATTGTCTTTAAAGATGTAGATGGAATTCCTGGAGATGCTACCTGAAATTAACCTCTGGCCTACATACATACATACATACATACATACATACATACACACACACAAACACACACACAAATGCATGCACATATGTGCATATGCATATACAAAGTATATAATAAAATTAAAAATCACTGGATATTGTCTGATAATGTAAAAATTCATGTATATACAAGTAGGTTTAAGTTAGGTGATAAAGAAGGTGTCAACTTTCAAAGCACCAATATACAAAATATTCAATTAAAAGATAACACACCTTTTAAGACCTAATCAAGTAAGTATAATTGATAACATTACAAATGGAAAAAATATACATCACGTATAATCTGAGAGAATTTAAGAAGCCTACAGTGTACTGAGCAAAGCAATATAGCTCCAACCTAATCACGAGGAAAAACCAGATGAGTGCAAATGGAAGAATATGATGAAATATTGTTCAATATTCAAACTTGCCAAAATAATGACAATTGGGTTAAGAAAACCTATGTGTACAAGAGAGCACTGCCTGTGTTCTGGCTAGAGAGGTCCAGAAAGGGTTCTAAAGGAAAGAAATAGATAGTCATATAAAGAAGCAGCTGCCATAAAAGCTACAGAGAGAGTAAATCCTAAAACTGAAGACAGCATTGTCAAAGGTAAAGAGTGTTACCTTTGACAATTTTTTTTCTTTTTTTTCTTTTTTTTGGTTTTTCGAGACAGGGTTTCTCTGTAGCTTTGGAGCCTGTCCTGGGACTCATCTTGCGTATACCTAGAACCAAAAGAAATGACAGTGCAGTCAAAGAGAAGCTGTGTGGCCAAATTATGAAGAGCCGTTTTCATTTTGTCTTCTTTACTATGTTGTGATTGTAGAGTTTGCATTGGAAAAGGTATTGAGAGTTGACATATGTTATTTTGAAAGAAATTTACACCATAAGTTCACAGGGAGAGATACTATTAGGACACGTGACTTTGTCACAATAGGTGTGGCCTTGTTGGAGGAAGTATGGCATTATGAGGGTTGCTTTTGAGGTCCATATATGCTCAAACCACACACACTGTACCAGTTCACTTCCTGTAGCCTCTGGATAGAGTTGTGTAGGACTCTCAGTTACTTATCCAGCACCATGTCTGACTTCACATTGCCATGTCCCACCATAATGATAACGGATTGAACCTCTGAACTATAAATCACCCAACTAAGTGTTTTTCTTTATAAGAGTTGCTGTGGTCATGGTGTCTCTTCGTAATGAAAGAAACCCTAATTATAACAGAATTGGTACCAGGAACTGGGATATTTCTGTGATTGGACAGATTATACTTTTGTTTGAAGGAATATAGGCCTTGTGACTGTGCATTAGAAAAACAGTTGAATGCTTTAAGTACTGCTTAATGGATCATCCTATTGGGAACAAGGAAGACTTGAACTGTGGTGGTCTGACTCAAGAAGTTTCAGAGAAGAAGAATTTGAGTATGTTGCCTAGGGATTGTTTTTGTGATACATTGGTGAAGGCTGTAGCTTCTTTTTGTCCTTGTCTGAAAAGGAGTCTGCCTGAGGCTAAATGAAGAAAGTTGGATTAATACAATTGGCAAAGAAAAACCTCAAAACAGCCTAGTATAGACTCTGTCATTTGGTTACTGGTGTTCATGTTCATAAAAATTCATAATGCAGAGAAAAAATGTAGAGCTCAATAAAAATCAATAAAAATTATAATGAAAAGGAACAAGCTGAGAAAAAAAAAAAACAAAATGTACAATTTGAGGGGAGAAAGGAGCACCAGGAAGTTGAATGTAACTAAATCCTGTGTTCAAAGGGATAAATGAATTTAAAAAATGGATTAAAGGGAGTGGTAACCTCAGGGCAAGATCACATCCAGCTAAGTTTCCAAATTGTGAAAGGAATTAAAGAAAAGCTTAGAGCTGGGTACAGTGGTGCATGTCCTTTATCCCAGCACTCCAGAGGCAGAGGGTAGTAGATCTCTTAATTTGCGGCCACACTGGTCTACAGATGTAGCTTTAGGACAGCCAAACTTAGCCCGTGATGGAAACCATGAAAAACAAAAAAGTTGGTAAAGACGTCATTGAACAAGGGAGACATGTTCCAGACCCAGCAAGCATAAGAACTTGGAAGCTTTGGTCATGCGATTTTTTGGAGATAAGGACAGAAATGGGGGCTATGGAATTTGCTTCTGTGACTAACAAAATCCACTGAGGTCAGGCATGTGTAAAGGGTGTTCCTGAATGGAGCTGTGAGGTTGCAAAGTTGAAACCTGGATTGCCTTGGAAACCCCAACATGTTGGAGATGCCAGAGCAATGAGATACTTGCCAAGGAAAGCTGCTAATTAACAGGGAGTGGCAGTGTCTCAAGAGAAAGCAGCATGTTGCCATGAACAAAACTCAAAGTAGTTGGACATCTGAAGAGCATTTTGATATAAGATATGGAAAAGCAGAGTTTACATTTTGTCCAGCTGGTTTTCAGTCTTGCTTTGGTCCAGTGTTTCTTCACCATGCTCCCTTCTCTATGTTTTGAAACAGTAATGTGTATCCTGTGCCATTATATGTTGGAAGTATGTGATCTATTTTTTGATTTTGACTTTATAGGGAATTACAGTTAAGAGATTTTGCACTCTGGATTTTAAACATTGTTAAGACTCATAGACTACAGGGACTTTTGAAGATGGACTAAATGCAGCATGCATTGTAATAATGTTACAAGCTTATGGGGCCTAGGGAGTGGAATGCAGTAGTTTGAATGTAATTGGCTCCCATAAGTTCATAGGAAGTGGCATTATTAGGACATGTGGCTTTGTTTCAATAGGTGTGTATGACCTTGTTGGAGGAAGTGTGTCACTATGGGGGTAGGCTTTCAGGTATCATATATCCTCAAGCCATGCCCAGTGTTTCAGTTTACTTCCTGTAGTCTCTGGATAAAGATATAGAACTACAGGATAGAGCTCTCATCTGCTTCTCCAGCACCATGGCTACCGGCACACCACCATGTCCCACAGTGATGACAATGCATTGATCCTCTAAACTGTAGGCCATGTGATTAAAGGTTTCCTTTACAAGAGTGGCTGTGGTCGTGATGTCTCTACTCAGGAATAGAAACCCTAAATAAAGCAACATATTATCCAAAGTCTCCTAAGAATCACATACCAAATATTAAACACACAGGAGTTTATTAAGAGAAATGCCTGCATAGAAGAAAATAGGAAGGATGAATTTGAAGATGTGGAGAGTCATCATCTATAGATGTAAGCCTGACTCTCAGTGAAGGAGTTGTGTATGGAGGGGTGAATGTGAACATCAGCAAAGCCATTGTGAGTCCTTGATCTAGATTCAACAAAATAGTCCAGTGCCAAAAATGTACCTTGTGTGGTATTTGTACCTTACTTGGACATCTTGAAGGAGTACCCTACAGTAGGGATGGTTGTTGCAGGTACATATATGGACCTCAGAGTGCAGCAACATAGCCAACAACACTTCCTGTCCCAGGAAAGCAGCAAGGTTGAATCTTAAGAATGTCAAACTGATTTTAGACGATGAAGGTTTAGTTGGCAAAGAGGTGAGAAAATCCAGGAGGGATGAGGAGAGGTTTAAACTTGCCATTTATTACTTACCTTTGGGTAACATTTTATTTCTTTTCTTTTTTATTTTACAAATTTGTTAAAACTCATAAAAAGACTTACATAATGTAATAACCAAAAGTAAAATTTTTTAACATGTTTTAACATTTTATTTCTAAAACAATTTGAGTTTAAAGAGGCATTTGTCAACTGAACTGAGATCACATTTGCCAATAAACTAATCCAAGAGAGTATCCAGATTGGAACCAGCTTTATCCTCTCGTTCAGTTCTTTCCTTATTTTTTTGGGACATTGGTTATTGCATAATAATAATATCTCCAAAGGTACTTGAGTCATGAGGCAACACAAGTTGTTATATACTGAGCAAGGGAAGCTGGTTAATAACTGGATATACTTTTAGTAAAATAGTGAAATGCATTTTGTTTCTACTTGGGAAATCTATTAACTGTCCCTCAAATGCTGGGTTAATATTGAAGACAGAAGTTGGTAGGAGGGGACACATGTATTCTCAATTTTGCAAAGTTTGGGAAAAATTGAGATCCTGTTGATCTTAGAAAAACTGTAAATTCGGAATATATTTTGGGGTTGCTTTAGTCTATTTTGAATTATATAATTATTCTAAACCCTATTAGAGAAGCAAAGTGGTCATTCTAGATTCATTTTATAAGGTTTGCAATCTTCTTTTTTATCAGGTCCCTGAGCAGTTCTCTAAATTGCATAAGAAACAACTATAAAATTGAGTCATTGCATTTTTTCAATGAGTAATGCCTTGAACACTGTGATATTGTAGTCACTATTAAAATTCTTATTAACATCTAACATTGAGTTTTACAAAAATCTGTGTGAAAAAATATTCAAGTTTCCCAGTACAGCTCTTACAAAGCTTAACAATATACCCTTTCCTCAAAGGATGATGTGTCTGCTCCAAAATATGCCACTTAAAACAACAGAGTAGAGCTCACTGCAGAAAAAATGGGTCCATCTATTCATTCAGGACAATAAAATTGATATTCGAAAATTGAAATGGATATAAGGGTCAGCCTAGCTGAGCAATCATGCTGAAGACATGTTTTAAAATAGACATTACCTACTCCAAATGAGCTATACTCTTGTCATTTCTTCTTTAAGATTATTTCATTAAATACATTACAACATCTGAATAGTACACATGCATGCACACAAACACACACTATATGCATATATATATATATATATATATATATATATATATATCAGACAGAAATGG
Organism: Microtus oregoni; assembly: GCF_018167655.1. Classification (NCBI taxonomy): domain Eukaryota; kingdom Metazoa; phylum Chordata; class Mammalia; order Rodentia; family Cricetidae; genus Microtus; species Microtus oregoni. The sequence goes on from NW_024543090.1 coordinate 9,469,595, forward strand.
GGGAGGGATAGAGAAAGGGAATTTGGTGCTTGATGAAAAATGAAGAACTGAAACATAAAACAGGGCTGGAAACATGATTCAGTTGGCTATCCGACTTGTACAAGCATGAGATCTGAGTTTGAATCCCCAGGACCCTGTAAAAGCCAAATATAGATGAAAACATTCCTGAAACTCAAGTGCTGTAGGAAGCATGGAACAGAAATGGCAAGATTGTTGGGACTTGCTAGTCAGCCAGTCTAGGCAAAAATGGTGAGTTCCATGTTCACTGCGAGACCCTATCTCAAGGTAATAAAGTCTAGTGATGGAGCAGAATAATTGGTACTCTCCTCGCACCTCTGTGCTTGCATGAACAGGTACACATGCACACACACACGCACACACACACAGACATTCACACAATACACGACACACACATTCACACAATACACTTATGTGCACACACACATACCCACTCCCACCTGTTTTAAATTCTTTTTGTTTTAAATGTCATTCCTGACTTCTTACATCCTGGAGTCACATTCCTGGTTATGATGCTGGATTTAGCCACAATATACACTTGTCTTTTAATTTTGTTTTGAAAGTCAGTTCTGGTATGCTCATATTTAACAAGGACATTAAAATGAGCTTGCCTAATACTGAATATGGGTGAAAATCTATTTTTATTTTGTCTATCTGCTCTAAGGCAAGGATGTCCTTTAGCTCTTAAGAAAGTAAAGGCTATAGCATCTTCATAGGTTAAACTGACTGCATTGCTCTTCAGGGTATGATCATTCCATTTTTCTCTATTATATAGCAAAATACTTTATTTCTTTTTCTTAAGTCAGACTTGTACTTCCCAAAATTATATAAGACATCCTTGAATTATTGTAGGGAAGTGAATTTTATAGTCAGTGAAAACGATCACAGCTAGTGGGGTCTCATGATATAAGCCTATAATCATACGTATGCAGAGGCCAAGGCAGGAGTTGAAGGGGTGCTGGACTACAAAGTGAGTTTAAGGTCAAACTATTTAGTTCAGCAAAATACTATCAGAAAAATGAAAAATAAAATATAAAAGATCTGGGTATATGATTCTGTAGCAGGGCTCTTACCTAGTATGTATAAGGGTTTGCATGCAATCTTCAATACTTAATGAATAAATAAAGACAAAAATCACATCTAAAAAACATGTTCATGTTTATACAAAGCTGAACCTACAGTAACTGTGTGTTTTAAGTGAAGCTATGGTAAACTAAGACGTAATAATAGATCATATGCCAATTTTTAAGACTTCAGTAAAAAAAATGTGAAATATCTCATTTTATATTTATTGCATGCTCTGTGGGTATTGTTCTCAGCAATGGGGCCACACTGTCTGTTTTCAGAGAGCAGCCCTTTAACATAGCACAGCCTGGGTTGTTTGTGGAATTTCACGGGATTTCCTTGGCCAACAACTCATTTGAATGCAACACACAGTTCTGCAAATGGAAGCCTTGCCTGGTGACAAGAGATGGCAAGTTGAGACTCTATATCCCTCATTACTAGGGGTCCTCATTAGGATCACGTTCACACATTAGAGAAAGCCTCCCCTGCACTGTTTCCACAGTACCCCCTTGCTCTCCCTCCATTCCATTTTCCTCCATACCTGATCCCCCAGCTCCAGTCCCCATCTGCTTTCAGTCTGCCTGTAAAATCTCTTCTATTCCCTTAACCCAGGGAGATCCATGTGTCCCCACCTAGAACCTTCCTTTTTACTTAACAACTCTGAGTCTATGGACTGCAGTTTGGTTATCATTTACTTAAGGACTGGTATCTACTTATAAGTGAATACATACCACATTTATCCTTCTGTGTCTTGGTTACAACATTTAGGATGAGTTTTTTCCTATTTCTATCATTTTTACGATGTGATTACTCATGTTGTTATTATTCATGATGTCTAACAGTTGTGTAATACTCTATTGTGTAAATGTACAACAATTTCTTTATCCATTATTCTGTTGAGGGACATCAAGGTCTTTTTTTCTAGTTTCTGGTTATTATGTATAAAGCCATAATGAACATGTTTGAGCAAGTGTCCTTGTTGTAGAATAGAATGTCCTTTGGGCAAATGCCCAAGATAGTATAACTGGATCTTGAGGTAGATCAATTTGCAACATTCTGATGAATTGCTGTATTGACTTCCAAAATGTCTGTACATGTTTGCACTCCCACCATCAATGCAGGAGTGTGTTGGTGGAGGGCTGCTTGTTCTTCCTGGCTGCCTGGTTAGCTTAGATCTGAAATAATCACACAGAAACTCTATAATTAAATCACTGCTTGGTCCATTAGCTCTAGCTTCTTATTGAATAACTCTTACATATTAATTATAATGCATTTCTATTAATCTGTGTATCACTACGAGGTCGTGGCCAACCAGCAAAGTTTCAGCACATCTATCTCTGGCAACGACTCCATGGTGTCTTTATGCCTCCGCCCTTCTTCTTCCCAGTATTCAGCTTTGTTTTCCCTGCCTACCTAACTTCTGCCCTGCTATATATAGGTCCAAAGAAGTTTCTTTATTTATTAACCAATAAAAGCAACACATAGAGAGAAGGACCTCCCACACCAGGAGTGTTCCCTTGCTCCACATTCTCAGCAGCATGACCTGTCACTTACATTATGGATATTAGCCATTCTGAGAGGTTTAAGATTGCATCTCAAAGTCATTTTGATTTGCATTTCATTGACGGTTAAGTATATTGAACATTCCTTTACGTCTACCACAGCAATTTGAATTCCTATATTGAGAATTCTTTGTTTCTGTCTATATTCCATTTTTAATTGTATTATTTGAGTTTTTATATCTCTCTATATATTCCTCTATTGAATATAGGGTTGGTAAAAATCTTATTCTTTTCTGATGCTTTGTTCAACTGATGATATTCTTTGCCTTACAGAAGCTTTTAAGTTTCATGAAGTCCCATTTATTAATTTTTTATTTTAGTGGCTGTGCTATCAGTGTTTTGCTCAATACATTGTTTCCTGTGCCAATGCATTCAAAGATATTCCACCCTTACTATTCTATAAGGCTCAGTATATATGGTTTTATGATGAGGTCTTTGATCCACCTGGACTTGAGTTTTGTGCAAGGGGATGAGTATGAATCTATTTGTATTCTTTTACATGCAGATACCCAGTTCGGCCAGCATCATTAGTTGAAGATGCTTTCCTTTTTTCCCCAGTGTGTATCTGACTTCTTTATAAAAAATCAGTTGTTCATATGTGTGTGTATTTATGTCTGTGTCTTCCATTCAAATTAACTAATCAAAGTGTCTGTTTTGTGCCAATACCATACAGAATTTTTATTAATATATCTCTGTAGTACAATTTGCAATCATAGATGATGATACCTTGTAAAGTTTTTTTTTTTACAGGGTTGTTTGAACTATCCTTGTTTTTTTTTGTTTTTTGTTTCCATATGAAGTTGCCATTTCAAAGTCTGTAAAGGATTGTGTTGGAATTTTATGGGGATTGCGTTGAATCTGTGGATTGTTTTTGGTAGGATGGCAATGATTACTGTGTGAATCCTAGTGATCCATGAGCATGGGATATCTTTCCATATTCTAACATAATTTTCAATCTCTTTCTTCAAAGACTTGAAGTTTTTATCATACAAATATTCCCCATTTGGTTAGAGTTACCCCCAAGATAGTTTATATTATTTGATGCTGTTGTAAAAGGTGATTTCTTCCTCAGTCCATATGTCATCCATATATAGAAGGGCTACTGAATTTTGTGAGTTAATTTGTATTCATTTACTTTGCTGATAGTGTTTATCAGCTGTAGGAGTTCCACCGTGGAAATTTTAGGGCCACTTGTGCATACTATCATATCATCTGCAAATAATGATATTTTGACTTCTTTTCCAATTTGAAGCTCCTTGATCTCAGATAGCATGGAGAAGTTGAGCTGGTGCCGACTTGGAGCCTTCACTCCTATGTTATAGTTTCTTTGGTATAAGAAGGTTCTCTTCAGGCTACCAAAAGAGAAACAGGGACACCAATCCAACCACAAAACATTTGACCTACAATCTGTCTTCCCTGACAAATATGCTAGGGTAATGATGACACAGAACTCATGGGAGTAGCCAACCAATGTTGATTTGACTTAAGGCTAACTCCATGAGAAAGAACCCATATCAACATTACTTGAGTAATCGAGAATCAGCAACTAGATAGCCCAGAGACCTAGGGCAAACCTATTGGTCTAAAAGAAAATGTTTCAATAAAATTATTATACTCACAGAACAGTGCCTTATCCACTCATCATCGGGGAAGCTTTATCTGGCAGCAGGTGGGAACAGATACAGAGACCCACAGACAGACATTATGTGGAGAAAGAGTCTAAATGGGAGGGATCCATCAAATCCCTCACCCTAGAGCTCAGAGAATCCCAAGGAAGAAATGGTCAAAAGAGTTAAGTGTCAGAGAGAGTGGAGGACACCAAGAGAAGAAGACCCGCTGAATCAAATAAGCAACTCCCATATGACCTCACAGCTGCAAGCCCAGCACCTACATGGTTCTGCATCAGGTTCTCTGTACATATGCTTCAGCTTTTAGCTTAATATTTTTATAGGACTCCTAATTTTGAGAATGAGTGGGTCTTTGACTCTTTTGACTGCTAATTTGAGGACTCTTTTCCTCCTGTTGGGGTGTTCTGTCTAACTAATATGATAGTTTTGCTTCAAATTACTATATTTTATTTTGTCATGTTTAGTTGCTATCTTTTAGAAGACTGTTCTTTTCTAATGAGAGATATGAAGGGAGTAAATCTGGAGTGGAAGGGAGGCTGAGAGGAACAGAGTAGATAGAGTAGTGGGAGGAAAAACTGTAATCATGATACATTGTATGAGAAAAGAACATATGATCAATAGTTCAATAAAATTTTTTTTTTAAGAAAATGTTTCCATAAGATTTGGCTGTAGGAAAGGCTTTAAGATAATTTCTTAATTAGTGATTGATGGGGGATGGTTCATCCCATTGTGTATGGTACTATATACCTGGGCTGGTTGTCTTGGGTTCTATAAGAAAGCAGACTAAATAAACCGTGAAGAGCAAGCAATTAAGCAGCACCTCTCCATAACTTTTTCATCGGGTCCTTCCTCTAGGTTCCTGTTCCATTTGAATTCTTGTCTTGATTCCATTTGAAGATGAACAAAGATGCAGAATTCAAATAAACCCTTGCTTCCTCAACTTGGTCATGGTGCTTCACTGCAGCAATAGAAACACTAAGACAAATAAAACCCATTATCTTTGTTTTACAAGTGAAAAAATGTATTAGCTACTTTTCTTTTTGCTGTGAAAAAAATACTAAACAGAAAAACAGAAAACAAGGGAAGAAGGATTTATGGGGGCTCATAGTTTAAGAAGGGTGGGATTTGTCTGTGGTAGCAAGAGAATATGGTGGGGACTCCTCCCATTCAAAAAGACAAGGAAGCAGAAAGAGGTGAATGCTGCTGCCCAGCCCATGCTCTCATTATAGTCAGTATAGGAGCCTAGCCTTTGGGACAGTACTGCTCTTATACAGGGTGGGTCTTCTTTCCTCATTTAAGACTCAGTGAAAACTTCCTCATAAATACATCTCAAGATGTGTCTCCTAGATAATTCCAAATTAAGTCAGATTGACAAGAGAGATCAACCATTACAGAAATACTGTAGTTTGCAAAATTTGCACAACTAACAGAGTTGTAATTTAAACCCTAGTTATCTAACCCTAGAGCCTTTGTGCTGATGTTATAACTATACTGATCCTTAGGAGTTGTTGACTGAGAAGGGAATTGGGAAGATGTGGGGTTCTGGAATGTCATTCATGATGGTAGAAGAAATACATATGTATGTCAAAACTCATTAAGATCAACCTTTGAAGTTGTACACCAGACTGTACATGATTAATATGGCAAAATAAAAGAAAAATAGAATCTGAGGAAAAATATCACAAATATTTTTGCATGTTCAAATATTTTAAAAATATTAATTTAAATAAACTATACCACTAAAATCAATTTATTTTATTTTTCATAATAAAACTTTCCAAAACTTTTAAATTATAATGTAGCTCAAATTTCTGATTTCCTATATTTTTACTAAGATGGTGCCAGTCTAAATTAATCTATTCAATTCTCAGGTGTGTGTGTATGTGTGTGTGTATGTGTGTGTTCAAAGCCACTCTAGATTCCAAGGGCAATTTTTCTGGAATATTGGCTATACAGACTGATATCAAAACTAAGATCCCTTCACTTGAGACTGTAAGGACCTTGAAACACTTGATTAGAAAGGAACCAGAGAACATTGCTTAGCCTTATCTTTTGACATATTATAGCACCATATCTGGGAAAAGCGACTTAATGACAGTGACATTACTGTAGTGTATGCATCAATAGGCCTATGATAGACCTTAAGCCTATGAATGTTATATATATATATATCAGTGTACATGTAATTCTTTTCTTTAAAGAGGCTACAGTTTTAATTAGATTTTTCAAAGAATACTTTGTTTTGAAAAATAGCAAGAATCTCAGTTCTAGGAAGAAATGACTCATTCAGTTTATTATTTCATATTTACTTCTAGATGATAACCTATTCTGTAAGCATTAGTATCCTTTATAATGTGATTATGTGCTTATATTGGAGAACTTGAAAGGGGGTTGACTAGTCATTCTCTGGATACCATCTGGAAGGAAAAAGTTTGGCAGACAAAGCAATGAGTATAAGTAAAAAAGAATAAATAATTATTAGCAAAAGATGAAGACTCACAAACATATTGTAGAAAAAAAAATCTACCTGATAGTAATTATTGACTATATCTTGATGTGGGATGTCCTTCTGCATATGTATTGCTTTATTGGTTGATGAATGATGTTGTTTTGGAAAAATGACATAGCAGAGTAAAGCCAAGCAAGAAATCCAGACAGAGATATAGAGAGAGTTCGCAGAGTCAAGGAGATGCCATGTAGTTGCTGAAAGGGAAAAATGCCCAGAACGTTTCAGGGAAGTCACAGCCTCATGGCAATACACACATTAATAGAATTGGGTTAATTTAAGATATAAGAGCTAGGTAGGAATAAGACTTAACCATTGGCCAAGCAGTGTTGCAACTGTTGCAATTAATATAGTTTTGTGTGATGATTTGGGTCTGGACATCTGGGAAACAAACTTGCAGGCTCTGTTTACAAAATGGCACCCACACCGGTTACAATATCTCATGTTGATGCTTTAGTACAAAATTCTTGAAGCTCTTATCATTATCTTATCTGTAAAATCAATTATGCTTTGAAAGTCCCACAGTACTTTAAGCTCTACAGAACTTACTCTATTATGTTCTAACATTTCAAAGTTTACTTTTCTCATTTTGTATTATAATGTCCTTCCTTAGGAACTAAAAACACACTTTCTTTTCTTTCTTTTACCTTCATTTCCATCCATTTGCATGCAAAATTCAAGAAGTCCTTGTTTTTTACTGCTGAGTAGTACTCTAATATGTATATATTCCATACTTTCTTCATCCATTCTTCCATTGAAGGACATCTAGGTTGTTTCCAGGTTCTGGCTATTACAAAAAATGCTGTTATAAACATAGTAGAGCATATACTTTTATTGTATGATAAGGCCTCTCTTGGGTATATTCCCAAGAGTGGTATTGCTGGATCCAGGGGTAAGTTGATCCCGAATTTCCTGAGAAACCGCCACACATCTTTCCATCACTACCCAGTGAATAAATACTGAATAGTTACTGGTGAATACAGTAATGAATTAATATCTAATGATAGATTCCTATATATTCCCCAATAAAAGATAAGCTACATACAAAACTTTAAAAATAAAATGTTAAAAACAAGCAGATATAGGGCAACACTATAGTCTTAGAGAAAGCAACCACATTTATCCTGAGAGCATTCTGTGATGTTCATAATTGGACAGATCTATCAAATGAGTATCTGCATACATCAGCTATGATTCCCTTTCCCTGAACACAAATGTTGCTGGGCCTTCTCCACTACTGCTCATTTGAGAACAAAGGAAGTGCTTTCTAAGCTAATGAAATATAGAGAATGAAGATCTGGGGATCATTAGAAATGTTAGATACTTTAAAGAAGAGAGATCTAAACTGGTTAATGTGACATGATTTCAAAGGAATTTTGAAATTCAAGAGCCTTCCCTACCAGCTGATGTTCAGTCTTTGTTTCAAGGCAGATGCTGAATCTCCTCAAAAAAAAAAAAAAAAAAAAAAAAACCAAACAAAAAACAAAACTATGACCGATTATAGAATTAGTTGATTTTAGTAGCCACTGGAGGTTTCTTCTTTTTACCTTATTCCTGACACTTTCTCCTCCCATGGGAAAATAAATGTGTGCATATCGGCATGCAAAAGTGTGTGTGTGTGTGTGTGTGTGTGTGTGTGTGTGTCTTTGTATGTGTAAATGTGGAAGCCATCTGGTTGTATCCTAAACATGGTTTTAATCATCAAAGAGGTTTCTGTGAGCAAACACTGATTTTACAGTCAGTAGAAGGTACAATGCCATTCAAAAGAAAACAGCAGCATGAAGAGTCCACATACATCTAGGAAGAGGATGTTGCATTTGTATTCTTAGTAAGTCATGGCTTCAGGAGTATAATATGTTGGCCATCATATATATAGAGATATATAGATATAGATATATAACTTAACTTCCAGGTTGGTGTATTTTGGATTCTTGTGTGTTAGAATGCATCTCTTGTATCTATATGTGTTTCTTCTGCTTTTTCGTTGGGTCTTTTTCTTATGTTTGTTTGATCCTCTTCTGGTTTGTTTGTTTGTTTTATCTTATTTTATTATTATTATTATTATTTACATTCATGTTTGTTGTCTAAGGCAAGACAGAAAGTGTGGATTCAGATGGGAGGGGAAGCGGGAAAGATCTTGGACGTGTTGGGGGAGAAGAAACCCTAATCAGAATAATATATGAAAAAAATCTATTTTCAAAAAAAGAAAAATAGGAAAAATACTTTTTCTGCATGAAAAGCCCTTTATGCTACCAAAATTACAATGTATGAAAGGGTAAAACACTTTTAAAGAAAAAAATTACATGTTTCTCACTTGACAATGACTCTTTGCTTCCTAAGATGTAGACATGAGTTTATATACACGTCCTTCACCTGTGCCTCCTAAATTTCATAATTTCAGCAAGTTCTGTTAATTTCACATTTTAAGACATATATTTGTATCACATTTTGTGATGGAAACTCCTATCTAATTATTGTAATTCTATGTTTACAGATTATCACAGTCTCCATACCAAAATTTATCAACATGTTGTGCCTAAGTATTAAGTAGAGTATATCAATAAAGATATTTCTGATGGTCTTCGAGCCAAATTCCTTGACTGTATCCACTGCTTTCCATCTGTAGTGGCTCTAGGGACTTGTGGTGCTTCTTGACTCTAAAGCTTGATGTTAATTTCAATTTTTAGGTAATTCTAGCCATTAATCTTCCAAGTATGCTCTGCGTGTGTGTGTGTGTGTGTGTGTGTGTGTGTGTGTGCGTTTTCTTTATTTCCTTTTGAAATTTCATGAACTAGAATTCTGATTCTAACTCACAGTTCTCTTGTGCATTTCCTTTTCCTTATCTTTATGTTACTCGTTGCTTTATTTCAGATACTTCCTTTAGAGAAACCTCCAGCTCATGTCGGAAATGTTCTCAAATCCACTGAGGTCTTAAGCTTTTGTTCCTGAGTCCTATTCAGTTCTAGATGTTTCAGTTTGTCCTTTTTACTTTTCAGAACTCTTTTATTTCCAGAAATGTATTTAGGCCATGCACTTAAACCCACAAGGGGAGTTTTCATTATCCACATTCTTCTCCCTTTTAAAAACTGTATTATCTTTTCATTTTGGGTAATTTGCTGAGTTATATACATTATATATACAAATTCATTCAAATTATTTTAGAAATGTGAATCTTAAGGGGGTTTAAAACACTTTTGGTAGTAACATTTGTTAATGAATATAGCAGCCAGGTCAATTTAATCCTATTTCAAGGTCTAATGATCTGAAATTAAGTTCAGTTATTTCAAAGTCCATTTGACTGCACGTTCATATGTACTCCCAAAAAGACTGTTCAAAGTTCCTAAGTCCCCCAGCAGCTTTTTTTAGGAATCAAAATTAATGACTATCAAGGCTGATTTTTTCTTTTCTCTTAGATATCTTATTATATGGAATATATGTATATATTATATAATAAATACAATATATTATATAAATATACTTGTTATATAATATATATATATACACACACACACAAAAGGTATGTTTTAAACTGTATTTCTTGTTCTTAGTTAGATGTTTGATAGGTATTATATTGTCATTATCAAAGGTGATGTCTTACTTAATAAATACATCCTAGTTTGCTGTCAATTTAAGCCTCTATTTCTTCCATATTTAATGTATATAAAACAATGATATAATACTTGATATATTTTCTTTTATCTAGGACCTATTTAATTACTACTGTTTAGTTTTGTGGAATTTCTGTTTACGAAAAACAAGATGGTATTAAAAGGATCAGTTCCTAACGTGAAAATGGCCATTTTAAGACTACTGATTAGAGACTGGGGAAACAAGCAAAATTGATTGAACTGAATCTTGGAAAAGAGGCAAAATATGGGAAGAAAAGAAATAATTAGTTTTGTTTTGAATATGGGGGCACAAAAGAAATAAGAATTATCATCTTAGATGAAGGGAGGGGCAGGGCTTAATTCCATTCTAAGAAAATATCTTTCTGGGTCTGTGAAACCAATGAGAATTAGCACATTGAAAGTATCAGTCCTTTCACTAGCTATTGTCCCCTTAAAGTGTGCAACAAGCACAATCTTGGTCTTTTCTGATTTTATGAAGTAGATACTTGTACATGCGCTAAAGCTCAATATGTCTCACCGTAACATTTCCATATTCACTCCTCTAACTGTCTTTTCTTCCCCTACTATTTCTTTTGACTTTATCAATTGTATCACGGCTTGCAGGCTGTCTTTTCATTTTTAGTAATTCTAGTTTCCTCATGTGAGAAAACGTGTCACATTTGTCTTTCTTTCCTTGTGTTTTATAGCCCTGGAACAATCCTCTCTTAGTATCTCAAAATTACTTTGTCCATTCTTTCTTAATAGAATACACTGAAGAATCTTACATAGGTTTCTAACATCATAGACACTAATGGAATACAAGGTTGCTTTGTCCAACCTAAATAAATATCAAAAACTTTAGGAGCTTGGAACTGTTCCAACCTCCTCTCAAAGAAAAAGGAAGGAAGGGAGGGAGGGAAGGAGGGAGGGAGGGAGGGAAGGAAGGAAAAAAAGGGAGGGAGGGAAGGAGGGAGGGAGGGAGGGAAGGAGGGAGGAAGGGAGGAAGGGAAGGAGGGAGGGAATTGGTGCTGGAGAGATGACTCACCAGTTACTTTTAAATTTAAAAATTAAAAAATAAAAAAAAAACTTTAGGAGCTGATTCTTTTAATGCCATTTTGTTTTAAATAAACAGAATTTCCACAAGACTAATATCTGTATCTTTTAAAAACATCAAGGTATGACAAACACCAAAGGCTTTCAATAAATAGTAGAAGTAAAATTTCCGAATAAATGGATTACAATTCTATCAATTGCTGTGAGTGACACAGGGGTTATACTTACAGCTATGAGGATAAGGCATATACATCCTCGATTATGGTGTGCACACACATAATAGGGTATATTATGCTAATCTTTGTCAGCAAAATAAGCACACCATTCACTATGTTTCTAGACTGTTCATTATTTAACTTCATTTTTAGTTGTGATTTCAGGCATAAATATTATCCTCTGTTTCACTCACAGAAAACTTCATTACAAAGTGTAAATATCATTCTTGTTTTGAATTGAAATAAACAAGAATTGTAGAAATTAAATAGCATACCTAAGTTTAGATGTTCAGTAACCATATGTTTAAAAGTGATATTTTTCTTCTCTCTCTTTTCTTTCTTTCATTCTTTCTTTCTTTCCTTTTTGTTTTTTCAAGACAGGGTTTCTCTGCAGCTTTGGTACCTGTCCTGGAACTAGCTCTTGTAGACCACGCTGGCCTCAAACTCACAGAGATCCACCTGCCTCTGCCTCCTGAGTTCTGGGATTAAAGGCGTGTGCCACTACCGCCTGGCAATGTTTTTATTTTCTCTATCATCAGTAGTTGTATTTATTTACATTGTTCAGTTTGTTAGTTCCAGTAACACTTGGATAATACTTTCCTTGAGAGAGTGATGGGACTCATGTTTACAGATGAGTAATATAAGTTCTCATTTGAATAAGGCAGTTGAATATTAATTGGTAAATATAAGATGGAGATCAAGGGACACAGTTTCTCAAGAATCAGAAATATCTCATATCCATGTTTAATTTTTATCTTTGTATACAACCATTTGAATAATCAGATAAGTAACATTGAAACTATTACTGGTAAATGATTTGCCCAGTAATTAAGGCAACAAATTGCATAAGGTGCTACTCTGTTACCAAAGGGACAATTTTCTACTTCATACATAAAAATATTACATAATTTTTACTTTTTGTCTAATAATTTGAATGGATTTTGAGGTGAAAATTAACCACAAAGATTTTGAAGAACATTGTGGTAGGTATTATGAAATATGACCACTGTTATCTTACATAAAGCATTCCATTAAATCTTTATTTTTAAAATTTATAGTGTATGAGACCTTTAAAAAGTAATTTATATTCAGATATTCTCTTAAAATTCTGTTAAATCACTTTGTGTTTTTATTAGCTGAAGATAGCATCTATCCCCAAATAAAATTGGACAAAAATATGATATTTGAGAAATATAAAAACATTTTGTTTCTACAACCCATTCTTTTGAGATATTTGTGGACTTTGCAAACAAAGCTCCATTTGATATTAAACACATGGCATAGTAGTTCTATGAAAAATATGTCTCTGATTTAGGATTTCTATTACCAATTCATATTTATCAAGCATCCACAAAACTTCCTTATTTCAATGATTATTTTGTTCAACGATAGAAGGCTGAGTACATAAAATATCTGCTAAAATATTACAGCAATCATCTAAACATGAGTTAAAATATAGGCTTACAAAGATGTATGACTTAGTTTTCTAATTTCGTTTCATGTTTATTTGCCCAGAGTTAAGTTATAATATAAATTAATATTATCTCAACTGACACAATTTATATGATAATGGAAGCATTGAGTATAAAAAGAAATATGTAAGCTTAGACTTTTTCCCTGAATGGTTATCCTTTTCTGCATGAACACTGAATGAGAAGCAGTGTGTATGAGCGTGTGTGTGTGTGTGTGTGTGTGTAATTATTAAGTCCAATTAAGAATACTTTCACAATTTTGGGGAAGAAATTTGGAATTATTCTTGAAAGTATATAGAATAATAATTATCTGTTTATCATTTCAAAATAAAAATTGTAATAAGATTTTTTTTAAAAAAAAACTTTGGAAATATGCTGTGGGACAATGATCTTGTACTTCGTAAAGATTTGTAAGTTGTATTGCTTTAATAAAATGCTGTCTGGCTAGTAGACAGGCAGAAAGTATAGGTAGGGCAATAAGAACAGGAGAATTCTGGGAATTTATATATGTGTATACTGTGGAAAGTTTTTACACTCATAGTAGGAAGCTTCTACTATGGTTAGGTTTCCACGTCTTTTACAAAGGTCTTTAGTATAGGTTATTGCGATTGTCTGAATGAAAATGGACCCCACAGACTCTTAGGGAATAGCACTGTTGGAGGTATGGCCTTAGTGGAATAGGTGTGGCCATGTTGGAGGAAGTATGTCACTGAGGGGCTTTCAAATTTCAGAAACTCAAGCCTGGCCTAGTGGCTCACTCCTGCTGCCTGTGGATCCAGAGGTTAACTCTCAGAAACCCACCTAGCACCATGTCTGCCTACATGACACCATGCTTCCCACCATTATGACAATGGACTAAATGAACTGTAAGCAAGCCCAGTTAATGTTTGCCTTTGAAGAGTTGCCTTGGTCATGATGTCTCTGCACAGGAATAAAACCTTAAAGATGACAGTTATAGCCCTGCCTCAAGTCTACTCTCTTAACTCCTGCCTTGCTTAGCTGATCTTGCCCCATTTCTCACTTTTCTACTTCATACCACCTCATCCACCTCTTCCTTGGCTAAGGTTAGGTTAGTCTGTTCTTTCCAGATGATTTTTAAGTTTTTTTTTTCTTGAGGAAATTTCAAATTGATCTCCATAATGACTAGACTAAGTCACACTTTGCCTAGGAAGGTACAAGGCTTTCCTTTTATGTCCACCCAGGCTACAATTCACTTTCTTTTCTTTTTTATTGAAATTTTATTTTCATTTTACATACCAACCCCAGTTCCCCTCCCTCCCCTTCTCCTTCCCCTCACCTCCTGCCATTCTATCCCCCTATCCACTCCTTGAAGGGGGCACGGCCTCCCATGGGGCATCAACAAAGTCTGGCATACCAAGTTGAGGCAAGACCAGGCCTCTCCCCTTGCATCAAAACTGGGCAAGATATCCCAGCATAGGGAAAGGGCTCCAAAAAGCCAATTCAATAAGTCCTGGTCCCAGTTATAGGGGCTCCACAAACAGATCAAGCCACACAACTGTCATCCACATTCAGAGGGGCAAGTTTGGTCCCATTCAGGCTCCCCAACTGTCAGTCCAGAGTCCCTGAGCTCCCACTAGCTCAGTTCAGCTGTCTCTGTGGTTTTCCCCATCATGATCTTAACCCCTCCTTGTTTATATGATCCCTACCCCCTCTCTTCAGCTGAACTCCATGAGCTCAGCTCAGTGCTTGGGTGTGTATCACTGCATCTGCTCGATCAGTTACTGGATGTAGGTTCTATGACAGTTAGGGTAGTCACTAATCTGATTACAGGGTCAGGCTAGTTCAGGCACTCTCTCCACTATTGCTAGAAGTTTTAGCTGTGGTCATCTTTGTGGATTCCTGAGCATCAGGTTTCTCCCTATACCCATAATGACTCCCTCTATCAAGATATCTCTTCCATTGTCCTGCCTCTCCGTTCCTTCCCCAATTTGGCCGTCTCAAGCCCTCATGTTCTAATTACCATCCTCTTCCTACTACCCCTTCCCAGTTTACCCAAGAGATCTTAACTATTGGACATATACCCAAAAGATCATACCACAAGGACACTTGCGAAACTACGTTCATAGCAGCATTATTTGTAATAGCCAAAACCTGGAAACAACGTAGTTGCCCCTCAACCAAAGAATGGGTAAAGAAAATGTGGTACATTTATATAATGGAGTGTTACTCCAAGGTAAAAAAAACAATGACATCATGAAATTTGTAGGCAAATAAATGAAACTAGAAAAGAATCATCCTGAGTGAGGTAGCCCAGACCCAGAAAGACAAATGATATGTACACACTCATAAATGAATATTAGACATAAAGCAAAGGAGAGCCAGGCTACAATCCACAACCCTAGAGAAGCTAGGTAAAAAGGAGGACCCCAAGAGGGACACAAATAGAGGGTCCCAGGAAGGAGAATTTGTTTTCTTAATGATTGTTTTTCTGAATGGGAGAAACAGTCTCTCAATGAAGTTTCACTTCTATTTCCTCATGTATAAAGATGTTAGCCATTTATACGAATATTGCACATCTGTACTTCACATTTTAAGAGTGGTCTATTCACTAGTCCATTTATAATCACATTCACAGCCTCTTTTTATTGATTTTAATTTCATGGAATCCATTGTCAGTTCTTGGCATCATTTCCTTAACTACTAGGGTACAAGGGCAAAATCTATGATTCCAGGATGAAAAGCTAGCAATGGGTAGATCCCTGAAGCTAACTGGCAATACACTGCAACCAGGCAGTGAACTTGAAGTCAGTTAACAGACCTTATCTCAAAAAAATGACTGAGAAAGACATTTTGCCATTGACTTCTGACCTACACCTAAACAAACACACGTGTATGAGCACCAGTACACATCTGTGTACAAACACACACACACAAAAAATAAGCAGTTTGGTTTTATTCAGTTACAAAATGAGGTTATTTTATTTTTCATCTTCAAAAATTGAATGAAACTGGATATCATTATAATAAGCAAAAAAGTCAGAATCAGAAGGACAAATATTACATGTTTCTTCTCATATGCAGGAAGAAACTATATTTAAACTTACATGTGTGTTATGTATGTATAAATATACATATGAATATAATATGTATACACAAGTAGAAAGAGGGCTAAGAGAGGGGAGAATGATATATAGAGGATAATAGAGTATTTGTGACAACATGAGGCAGAGTAAGAGACCATTCTAGGGGAGGGAGAGTCCAGTAAGGGAAGAAGGAATTGGGGAAGGGAAAGAGAAGAGTATTGGGGGTGAGAATAATCAATACAATGCTTTATTTTCATGGAAACGCCATAAAAAAAGAAACTTACTACTTTGCATGATGTCTAAAATTTAAAGAAAAAACACAAGATGCAAATGAGAGATTACATTGCTCACTACAGGTATTATACATTACAGCAATTGATACACTTGGCATCAAATAGAAGTTTTGGGCTTCACATTTTCCATGCGGGCTGTTAGGGAAATTCAATGTGATTACTCTGAAATACATGAAACATGGATCATACTGAGAAATGCCACCAAAGCAATGAGCTGACTCTGCTAGTGAAAATCATCAGTGTGGCAGATCTTAAATAATAATAATAAAAAGTTTACATTTGAAAAAGTTATAGTTAGGAGAAACTATAATTTGTTCCATAATCATCATAATTATTTGAGACATAGAAAGTCTGTTGGAAATGCAAATAACTCAATTTGGAATTTAGAGCATACAAAATATGATTATCTTTCTTTTGACAGCTTGAGTTTACAAACCTAGATTAATACAATGTCATAGTTTTTCCATTTCCTCATTAAAGAAAGAATTGAATTTTATAATTCAAATACAATGCAGAGATCAACAAGTGCTTACAGTTTTGAGACTCTCTGCTCTGTGAGTGAAAGTTTTTATGTCATGTTAAAAGGAGGCAGAGCCAGGCAGATCTCTGTGAGTTCGAGGCCAGCCTGGTCTACAAGAGCTAGTTCCAGGACAGGAACCAAAAGCTACGGAGAAACCCTGTCTCAAAAAATCAAAAAAAAAAAAAAAAAAAACAAAAAACAACAACAACAAAAAAAAAAAAAACAAAAAAAACCTTCCTTTATTATCCTTAGAGATAAAAATACTAAATACCACTAATTTCCAGGCTGCCCCATAATTTACATTGCATTAAACTGTTCAGAAACAAGGTTTTCAATTAGAAAAATATTAGCAGTATAGAAGGAAACTTTGATGATAAGATCCTCATAATTTGATAGCCGCCCTGAGCTTGGCTGAGCGCCCTCTGGGGTTATCTTGGACATCTTCATCTTCTGGGGTAAGCACCTTCTTGTGAATCAGATCCCACATCAGAGGAGCTCTTCCAGAGCTGCTCCCCTCACTCTCATGATTTGAATCCAGCTGTGCAGTTTGCCTTACCTTCTGTCTGATGCTGAGGTTAAATCTTTCTGTCATACTTATCCCAAGCAAAAATCGTTTGACAATGCGATCTTCTAAAGAATGGAAGGAGAGCGCAACAAGACGACCACCAGTTTTCAGAAATTTCTGTGCTGTTTTCAGTCCTGTATAGAGTTCATTGAGCTCATTGTTCACAAAGATACGAAGAGCTTGGAACGTCTTGGTAGCAATGTGGGTAGATCTTTGTAGCAAGTCCTTTCTTGCATAGACAGCTGAGGTAGGAAAGGCACCTAGAGAGATTTTGTAAGAATAAGGAAAAAAGACAGGCAACATTAACATTTGCTATGTAAATGTCATATAGTGTGCGCTTTTAAAAAACTAAATTTTCTGAGAAAGTGATATTTCAGTAATAATTTCCTCTTATTTTAATTTTCTTTATGGTTTAAAACCATACAGCATAACTAACTTTTATAGCTCAACAACTGTAATCAAAGAGGAAGAAACAGAAAATATTTTGAAGATATTATTACAAAGTTTCACAACTTTGCAAAAACCATTAGCTTATAGTAATAAAAAGTGTAATGTGCTGAAAATAAAATAAAGAAAACCATATCTAGGTGCATCATAACTGAACTGCTACAAGCTAAAGACAGTAAGAAAAATCATAAAAGCAGCAAAGAAAATAACAGCTCCTCAATAAGTCAGTGCACAGAGGAGAAGAGACTGGGGAATGCTCAGCCATGAAAAGGACCTATGGACCACAATCCACCCTTCACGGCACAGGTTTCTTCCTGGAAGAAGGGGCAGAAATTTAAGAGCTGGTGGTGGCAGTGGTAGTAGTAGTAGATGACTTCCCAACACAACAGGAAGAGCACTGACAGTGATTATGAAAGCATGCAGAGGACACATGCAAGTTTAGGTCAAACAAACTCCCAGCAAAGAGGTGGCCAGGAGAGCACCAAGTCCCACCCCTTGTTGAGAAGCCATTGGCCTGTGATAGCTGTTGGAAGAGGAAGAGTTGAATTTTTTTTTTTTTTTTTAAATCTGATCCCTAGTAGGTTGACCACAGGCCATGGCAGGTCCCACTCCAAAGACTTCTTGGGCAAAATAAACTGAACTTTTTTGGGGAAAGGAGAAGAGTGCTCAGTGTACGAGAGAAAAGTATGGGAAGGCAGAGGCTCCTAAGCAGAGGTAGCCACCCTCTTGTGTCTTTCCCAATGAATTTCTTCTGTGCTGTTTGTTATGCAATGTAACTTTGTGGTGTTCCTTGGCTCCCGACTGCCAGGATACCTTTCCCCCCAGAATGCAACACTTGTATTGGGGAAAATAAATACTGTTTAAAATATATACAACATGAATGATAAAAGGAAGAGTATGGTAAATTGTGAGTTTATGAAAATTAAAAAGTTTTGCTTTGAAATGTAATAAAAATCCACAGAAAAGAAAAAAAATCAAATCACAAATCTAATGATATTTGAACCTAAAAAAGAAGCAAAGTGCAGAATAACAGAAGGTACTGTCTCCATAACACTCTGCAACATGCACATAAGACAGACTTGCTCTGCACAGCTTAAGGATTGGGATGAGCAAAAATGATGTTTCATACAAGCTTGCACTGGCAAAGGTAATATAATTATACCTTAGAAATGCCAATGAGTTTACACAAGAATTTTACCTTTAAGAGCAGGTTATTAGTAAATATTCCGAAGAAATTATATTTTCATTCTAGATTTCTTATGAATGAACTCTACAAGAATGAATGAAATCCTAGTATTTTAATACCTTACATATGCTTCTTGAAAAAAAGTAAATCACACAAGGATATGTATGCTTATCTCACATTTTATAATGTTTACACAGTATCAGGACAGTCAGTGTTGTATAGTAATTTTCTCTGTGAACTTCATTATACAAGAGGGAAGTAACATACAAAAGTATGAAGAACCTGGGTATCTAAAAGGACAATCACGACAAGCTCACTCTGTTCCCTGGAGACCTACATGCTAGAAAAGGTTAGAGTCTAGAAATTTATCGTCCAACCTGATGGGACTCTCAGAAACAAGATGTCACTGCTAGAAGAGAAAAGCTAGGTCATTTTCTTTTCATCTGTTAACTGATGCCTCACGTTTTTACAAAAAATAGTTTGGATCACTGAGAAATGAGTTTCACAGAATTTTAAGGACCTAAACAAAATTTAGTGAGTCATTATTTGAGGCTCAGATTTAGAGGAAGCTTGAACAAGACTGGATTCTTAGCTACTTCAGACTTTACAGAACTCAACACCACATTCAAAAGAGAAATACCATGTAAAATTCAGTTTCAAAACAAATATTACAGGGTGCTTTAAAATGATTTAAATTTACCATTATATTTACAATTTTATAGAAATTAAGAGCAAGTTATTCGTGGCAATCACTTAACTTGATACTTTATAACAGAATTTTTATTTCAAAGATATTCATTTCAGGATATAATTTTAAACATAGTACTGAATTATTCATAAAAGGCTTTATCTTATCTAAGTTCACAAAATAGAGAAAAGTGGAGAGCACAATGCATGTTTGCAGACTACTGTCAATGAATATGTTTTTGAAATAAAAAAGGCTTTTTTATAAGAAAATAATAAAAATAATCAACTGATATCTAGAGTAATCCTAGAAATAGAAAAAATGGCACTTTCCTATGGCCTCATAATAGAGAGTTTATAATTCTGACAGCAAGTTAGTTGTACACTATGAGGATCTTGGCCAATTTTATTTTTTAAACAAATTTGTTTTTATTTCAAAGTAGTAACATAAAGTAAAATTATGTTAATGTACTATATAGTACAATTTCAAGTTTATATAATCTATATTCACATTAGACATATCCATACCATATAGAAACCTGGAGACCACAACTTAAGATCCCTGTAATGAGACATGCTTTTCTTCAGGAGGGTCCCATTTGACCTTTGCAATGCTATGCAGTGACAGAAAATGAACACGAAATCTTTCAATTATATCTAGGTCAAAGAATAACAAGCTATTATTAAACTATTACGCTTTCATTCTGGAGCTTTGTTACTATTGTTTATGGAATTCTCATGTGGACTATATTTAACAGATTTCCTAGAGAGGATTTTTAAATATGGTCCAGTGACTTTCCTGTCCTATCTTCAGAGAACAAGAAATGCCGGGCTTTGTGAAGCATTTCAGTGTTGCTAAGAATATCTGTCACACATCCTCCTCTGTGTTGGATAAAGTAATTTCCAAGGCTTCTTTTCATTAATATCAGTGCTTTATCTTTATAGCTTACAAGAAGGAAGAAAGATAATTCAGATTTTGTAAAATAAAACTAAAAAAGGAATAAAAGGGGGAATGGGAAAATGGCTTAGTCAATATAATCCTTGCTGTGCAAGTACGAGACCTGGGTTCAGCCCCCGAGTGTCCAGTAAAAGCATGGCATAGCAACATGTCTGTTGCCCCAGTAATTTTGGGGCTAGAGACAGTTGAACACTAGGGCTTCACTGGCCAGACAGCTAAGTCAAATTGATGTGCTTCAGCTTCACTGAAGAAGCCCTATTTCAAAAAGCAGGAAGAGCAACTGAGGGCGACACTTAACATAGATCTCTAAATTTTACTTATAAGCGCGTGTGCACGCACACATGCACAACACACACAAAGAATATAAGGTATCCATAAGAGAGTTCAAAAGCAATAAGAACAAAGCACCAAATAGCAAGAATACAAATAAAAAAATACAAATGAAAAGGTCTACCAAACATGAAGGATTCATCAAGGCTTTTTTTTTTTTCCCCCAGTTATTAAGCTGAGAGACAAGTAAGCATCCTGTCATCGTAAGAATCCCTAAATGGATTTCCTTGTTGCAGTCACTGGTCAAGAGTGCTAGGATGGAGTCTTCATGACTATCAGAGATTAGATAGAAACATCTATTTACAAGTCATTGGGAGAAAAAGATTCAAAACCACACGAGATTCACTAACTTCTCAGATGTTGGGTTCTGGATTAGGCCATTAAGGAAGAGAATATTAATGAAAGTGAGACATGGTCCCAGCCTTTAAGGAGCTCAGTTTTGTGACCTGTCACCTCATCCTAATCTCCCCCAGGCTTTTCTTTAAAATCAGAAATAGAATTTGTCTGTTCTTCCATTTCCTGAGTTTAATCATGGAGTCTAGTATACATAATTCATTCAATTATGGAATAAAGTAGCCAAGACAGAAAGTTATCATTTTTGTGTTTTATTAACAGATTTGGCTGACATAGGACAATGTATATTAGTTTTATGTGGGAAAAAGTGTGCTTAACCCAGGTAGAACTCATCACAATTACCCCATATTTACCAAACTCACAGATTTGTCTCTGATTTTCTTGACAGCAGGAGCTGTTTCCTGTTTCCTCCTAAAGCCCCAGCATACCTTCGACAAAAATGAGATAACTAGCTCTGCTCTAGACCTAACGAGTCAGTTTCAGCGGTTCATTACATAGAGTCAGTACCTTAAAAGAGCCTGATATTTCTTTGAGGTCAAGAGACAAAGCCATTTTTTAAATTTACTTCTTTTTCAAACTATATATTTGTCATAATATTCCTCTCTCCAAACTACTCCCAGATCTTCTCCATGCAATCCCTACATTCTCAACTTCATATTCTGTCTCTCAAAACCAACCACTTAAGAAAATGCTCAACATCCTAAGCCATCAGAGAAATGCAAATCAAAACAACTCTGAGATTCCACCTTACACCTGTCAGAATGGCCAAGATCAAAAACACTGATGACAGCTTATTTTGGAGAGGATATGGGGTAAGAGGACCACTCTCCTTCACTGCTGGTGGGAGTGCAAACTGCTATAGCACTTTTGGATATGGCAATTTTCAGAAAATTAGGAAACAACCCACTTCAAGATCCAGCAATACAACTTTTGGGTATATACCCAAAGGATGCTCAATCATTTTACAAGCACATGTGCTCAACTATGTTCATAGTAGCATTATTCGTCATAGCCAGAACCCGGAAACATCCTAAATACCTCTCAATCGAAAAGTGGATAAGGAAAATGTGGTACATTTACACAATGAAGTACTACATAGTAGGAAAAAAAAATGACATCTTGAAATTTGTAGGAAAATGAATGGAGCTAGAAAACATCATACTGTGTGAGGTAACCCAGACCAATAAAGACTAATATAATATGTACTCACTCAGAAGTGGGTTTTAGACATAAGGCAAAGAAAACCAGTCTACAATTCACAATCCCAGAGAACCAAGTCAACGATGAGAATC
Source organism: Microtus oregoni (assembly GCF_018167655.1). Classification (NCBI taxonomy): domain Eukaryota; kingdom Metazoa; phylum Chordata; class Mammalia; order Rodentia; family Cricetidae; genus Microtus; species Microtus oregoni. Next base: position 9,492,395 of record NW_024543090.1, read on the forward strand.
CTAACAAAGACATACATGGATCTAATCTACATGGGTTTTAGAAAAAGACAAGATCTCCTGAGTAAATTGTGAGCATGGGGATCATGATAGAGGGCAGAAGGGAAGGGGAGGGGAGAAAAGCATATAGCTCAATTTAAAAAATAAAAATATAATAATAGTAAAAAAAACCCCAAGGTACAGGTCCAGACCATTGTATCAAATGTGATTGTGGGTACTAAATTATGATGTTAGTGGGGCAATTGAGGCCTCAAATTTGCTAGCAATTTCAATGTCTCAACACACATGACTGCATGGATCTAATTATATTGGATAATTATTGGTCTTGTCTTAATCCATCAAGCATTTGCACACAAAACGGAGCACCTGCAGGTAATTTTTACTTCAAGAAATGCAAACTTGCAGTAAAAAACAAGGACTTCTTGAATTTTGCATACAAATGGATGAAAATAGAAAACACTATCCTGAGTGAGGTAAGCCAGACCCAAAAAGAGGAACATGGGATGTACTCACTCATATTTGGTTTCTAGCCATAAATAAAGGACATTGAGCTTATAATTCATGTTCCTAGAGAAGCTAAATAAGGTGAATCCAAAGACAAACACATAGGCATCCTCAGGAATATTAACCTTCATCAGGCGATGAAAGGAGACAGAGACAGAGACCCACATTGGAGCACCGGACAGAAATCTCAAGGTCCAAATCAGGAGCAGAAGGAGGGAGAGCACGAGCAAGGAACTCAGGACCGCGAGGGGTGCACCCACACACTGAGACAATGGGGATATTCTATTGGGAACTCACCAAGTCCAGATGGCCTGGGTCTGAAAAAGCATGGGATAAAACCGGACTTGCTGAACATAGCAAACAATGAGGACTACTGAGAAGTCAAGAACAATGGCAATGGGTTTTTGATCCTACTGCACGTACTGGCTTTGGGGGAGCCTAGGCAGTTTGGATGCTCACCTTACTAGACGTGGATGGAGGTGGGTGGTCCTTGGACTTCCCACGGGTTAGGGAACCCTAATTGCTCTTTGGGTTGATGAGGGAGGGGGATGTGATTGGGGGAGGGGGAGGGAAATGGGAGGCGGGGGCAGGGAGGAGGCAGAAATCTTTAATAAATAAATAAATAAATAAAATTTAAAAAAGAAAAAAATAAAATTCTAAAGTAATGAAATCTTTACTTCAAAAAAAAAAAGAATGGCAAACTTGTAAACCCTTACTATATGGATGATACATTGTTAACATGCAAATTGAACATAATGTTTATATATACTTTTGAAAAATAAAATTAGAAATTTACATTAAAAATCCTTTAAGATCTTGAGCAATTTAAACTGCATAAACATAGCCACTGTTTAAAATGCAAAAGCCAACAAAAATGTTGTTGCATATGAAATAAATTGCCAATATAGTTACTTTAAAAATTCTTCCCAAGAGTCAACCAAAAAGCATGCTTCCTTGTGTCTTGATGTGTAAATATATACCTATGCATATACATAATTATATATAAGAGAATGAACTGCAAACTAATGTATCACATGGTTTACTTACCTTATTTTGAAAAGTAACTTCAGCTGTATAGATGCTCTATAATACATTTTGTTCTTTCACTTATCAAGTATTTATATTGCTAATCACATCCCAGATAACTCAGAATACAATTGTAGATAAGATAAAGGTGGCTTTATCAGGTCAAGTTCATATTGCCACCATAACAGGAACATGTAAAATATTTTCAATTTTTTTATTTCAATCGGCCTGTAATAAATATGTAAACTGCACAATTTAGATTTCTGTACAACACTAAAAGCCTACAGAGTATATTGGAACTCAGAATCTGAACAAAGTGCTTACCCTGTATGATAACTTTAAATGTCCACAGAATTGGAATTATTTAGGTCAAAGAGTATTTTTGCCCATTTAAATTTGGATCAATACTTCTAAATTTACCCTCTAAGTAGATTGCACTAATTTACTTCCATCAATAGTATATTATAGAGTCAATATTCCCACATCCTTGCCAGTATGAGGAATAATAACTGTTTAGTCCTGACTAGTCTAATAGTAGGCTAATGATAGTGGACTGTTGTTTTAATTTGCATTCATTGGCAATTAGTAGGCTTGGGCATCTTTTCAAATCTAATAGCCATTTGATTCCGGCTGTAAATTGCTTGAATAAATCTTATGCTCATGTTCTTAATGTGATGTTGCTTTTTGCCTTCATTGATTTGAGAGACTTGTTTATTAAATAATAATATTAACCCTTGTTCTATATCATATATAAATCAAATTAGTAGATTATGACCTAAATTTTATAGATTTTTCTGCTATACAGAAATTAAGGTTTTTGTGGTGTGTGGACTGAATGCCAACCCAGAAAATTCTGTATGTGATGAATTATGTGTGTGTGATGGATCTAGTCTACATGGGAAGTAGAAAAAGATAAGATCTCCTGAGTAAATTGTGAGCATGGGGAACATGGGAGTAGAAGGGGAGAGAAGGGGAGAGGAGTGGAGAAAAAATATATAGCGCAAATAAAAACAATTAAAAACAGATTTGCCAAACATTCTACACTAACAAGTGAGGAGTAGGTCAGTATTCAAAATGTTTCTAATGCATAAATTAATGGTACACCCTCAAATTTACAGAGTATTGCTTATATATTTAAACTATGAGGATTTAAAATTTATTGTTTTTGATTTGATGATGACTATTTATAACTGAAGCTATGAATAAGCACCTGAGCCTCATTAACATAAACCATCCAGATTATGTTTCAACCATCTTGCCAGGAGATTATTTTCCATAATTAAAATTCTAAACTTCTCTTGCATTGTAAATTATACAACTTGTATTCTATCATTTTAAGAGTACAACATTTTTATTTTGTTTTTTATTACATTTTTTCTGTTTCTGCTTTTTTATTTCTGTAGCTTTCATACGATATCTTTCTACACAGGTATCTTATTTCTTAAGTATAGTTTCACAACAATAAAATATATTGTGAGTCATTTTAATCCACTCTTTGTTTCCGCAGTCTTGCTCTGCTGGACCATTTATTTAGTATTTAGTGCATCTAAAGTTACCAGTAGATTTCTAGACTAAAACAATTATAGTTCACATTATCACAAAAATATCCTGCAAGAACCCAACAAATGCATATGCTTAACAATACACCATTCATTCATTTAGCCAATATTTAAAATCTTTAATAGGCTAAATACTGAGGATTAAAACACTTAAACATATGTCATCATTGACCTGAAGGAATTGAAACCCTTTAATAAGAATGAAAAGCGATGTTATAATGACTGTCAAAGACACAGTAGCAAAAAGAAAAGGAAGATTTCTGGTTGTCTATATTATATTTTCTAAACTGATGTTTCCAGGAAAGTGGCATAGTAAAACGTAACATCCTCAAATCCCAAACAACAGAATGCGTCTGTCATGGATATATAAAAAAATGCAAGACGCCACACTACTTTGCTAAGCCACAATGACCATGGTAAAGTCCTAAATATAACTATTTAAAGATCTTCCTCAATGTTTCTCAAGATTTTGTGTGGTGTACATGTGTGTTCACACATATATGAGTATGAGTTTGTGCATGCACATTAATTAATATGGGCATTAAATGGAAAATCTGATATTGTCTTCCTCAATGACTTTTCACTCTCTATGTTAAAGCAGAGTATCTTGCTGAATACAGAACTCTTCAATTTAGGCTAGTCTTTTTTTTTTTTCTTTTTTAAAAAATTATTTTTATTAAGTCTTTGAGAATGTCATACATACACATGTACACTCTGCATTTTGACCAAATTTATCACCATTTCTCCCTGACTCCTCTCACACCCATCCCTCCCGACTTCTTGTCCTGTTTGAGTTCCCTCTTTTCATACCCCACTGAGTGTAGTTTGTGTGATCACATACTCACAGGCTAGTCTTGCTAGCCATATTGGCCCAAATTCTGTCTCTGCCTCCAGGTTGCACACACCTGGCTTTTATGTGGATGCTGGGGATCCAAACTCCATTCCTTGGTTTTCATGGAAAACAATCCACTGAGCCATCTCTCCAGCTGCTTTTATTTTCAAAAACTAATTACTCTGTATAATTTATTTTACAGGTAATACACTTGAGAAATGCTGAACGCAGACTTTCTGTTAATCATGTTTATCTGCTTTAATTATGTCAATAAACCCTTACCCAAATTATGAGAGGTAAGAAGCAGATATCCTTATATTTGATTAAAGCTAAACAACAATACCAAATGAAACAAAAAAAAAATAAAGAAAAATCAAGGGGTCAAATGTTGCCTCCAAAATTTGCAGGCATTGCATGTGGATGAAACCCATGACCTTAAAACACCAATGATCTCCCTTTTTGGTAATAAATAGCACAACTAAACACTCTAAAAGAAAATTAACATTTTTGAGCAATTTATCAGACACTTGGGGAAGTCCAGATCAGTGCTATTTGTTGTTTTTGTTGTGAAACTTCACCATAGCATTGTGCATATAATTCAGTGTCCTTAGGATCATCTTTGGCTTAAATGCACTCAAAATAAGGCAGCAATTTTAAGATGGTATGCTCAGCAAATCTCCTCATCTCCTCTTACCTGATTAGGAGGAAAGGAAGCTAGAATGATGGCATCAGGTTCAGAGTGGCTTACACAGGCTCTGATTCCACGTCGGGTGTTTTATGAAACAATCTCATTTTCTGGGAAAGACCAAGTATAGAATCTTTACTCTAAACCTGAATAGCTTGTTACTGAGAGATGTTTTAATGGATGTCAAATCTCTTCGCATCAAGTTGCAAGAGTTTGGCTTTCTCTCTTCATGTCCCTGGGGAAGATGTACATTGTCAACCCTAGAGACTGTGCATCTGGTGAAAGCAGCAACCTCCCTGGTCTCATAACCTGGGAATGGAAATGAATATCCTTGGCTTTTGTCCTTTTCATTCTACTGAAAATAACTTATTGTTAGCTCAGGTTATTAGACTGGACATTTGTCTCTCCCTTTCATCCGCTTCCTTGACAGTGGGTTATAAAAGCAACAGTTGTGACTGGTGCCATTATCTCGACTTTTGGGTAGGTGCAGATTACACATATTTGATAAAGAATCAAAATGCACCCAAGTCACCTGTTAGGAAGGAGTTGTGTTACAGTTGTTTCTATGTTTTAAAAGGATTGCTAAATATGCTCCAGCTAAGCAAACATTGGGAGGAGTAAGCTTATATACAAAGTAGAATAAAGTATTTTTTTTCTGGAAAAATCTTGAGGAGTTAAGCCCTGCTGATTTTATTTTCTTTAAAGTTTCTTCAGAAATCATGACATAAAATAAAATATTTTTCAAACATTTGTTGTTACACATTTATCATAAACACATGATTTAACAGTAAGAAGGGGGCATACTTGGCTTTCTTCTCTAGCCCCTTTCCTTTGATAAGATGCCTTTTCTTTCTTGAAGTTTCCATCTACATACCCTTAACACTCACCAATATGCCCTAATTTTAACCACCTACTTCAACTCAGTACTTTGCAGTATACATTTCACTCATACTTGGTTGTAAAAAGCCGGGGAACTAACTCTTATTCCCCAATCCCAGATACACAGACTGGTGAACAATAAGCACAAGGAGGAAAACCGACTGGATAAAAGGTATCTTACCAGTCTGACTCAAAGATAGTGATATACAGGAAATGGTACTTTATAGGTAAAACTTCTCTGACTCATCTCTTTCTAAGGCTGTTCGTGTAGTGCAAGGTTATGTAGTGAAGTTCCCCATCTCCATCAAATTCTCAAATAGTCTCTTAAGAGTTCATGTGTGTAGAATTTTGTGGAGATGCCCCCCACCCATCTCCATCACAGTCACAAGTGGTCCCAGAACCTACTTTTAGTTCTCAATTTATCATTTTCAACCATACCATCCAAAAAGACTCCCAAAAGACTTCAGCATTCCCTTACCACTTAATACTGTCACTGAACGGATTGCAAACGTCTTTCACATGTCAATGAAGAAGCTGGAAACTGTTTGTGAATTGCTAGTTTTTTTCTGATTTACGAAGTTATGCTTAGTAACAACAGTCTATATTACACATAAATAATGGAATTCAATTTGTACATAAAAGCAGTCTAAGTTCAGTAATAAAAACAAACCCATCTTTTCACCAGATAAATGATTTCAAGTCCTATAGAAAAATTAACATTTTCAGTTTTAGGATACCCTAGTACTAGTCCCACTTTTTAAAATTTAATACATTCACATGCTCTAATGTATTGAGATTTTTAAGCTCATGGATTAAATTAGCAACGTGCTGGGGCTGTCAACACGATGCATTGCAATCCTCCCGAGTCGTAGGGTCTAAAAATTAATTGAGCTCTTGCACCTGTTTGCTGGCATTCATCTGTTGAGTTTCCATCACATTTAATAAGTCTCTGTGACGCAACTCGTGTCCTTTCGCCTGGGATCCTTTAATATAGTGTTCAATTTTCACCAGTCTGAAATTCAAGTAATATTACGAATTTCAAACTGTTAATTAAAATCTGTGAAACAGAATGATCCTGGGTAAAATTGGCTTTAGTCAGAGAGGTTCTTTTTAAACTTCTCCAAAATCTCATCTAATCTCCAATTTCTACCAGGTTAATTCTGATGACAACATGATCTCACTATGGGCAGCTGAGGTCTGCAAATAGGAACATCACACAGGTCGTGTGGGTTGTTGTAATTATTTATAAAAATAATTTTAGATAGTAGCTAGTATGTGATTAATAAACATTAGTATTACTTTTCATTATTATTATCACCATTAAATTAGTGCTTGGTCTGGGTTAGCTGGTATTAGAACATCTCTTCTTACTTAGTACTACTGATAGAGACTAGCGATTATTCAATATGTGTGCACATGTCAATGTAAGAGTATGCCATGTGTGCAGGTGCCTACGGAGGGCAGAAGAATGTACTGGATCACCTGGAACTAGAGTTATAGGCAACTGTGTTCTTCCCCATGTGGTTTCTGGGATCTGAACTTGGATCTTCTGCAACAGCACTGAGCTGTCTTTCAAGTCTCATGCTCTATTTTCTTTCCAAGAAGCAAGATTTAAGGTCATGTCCTGCACCAGATTTTATTCTCTTCAAAGCTGGACTTCTTGTATAGGAAAACTAAGTATATTCATGAAATGCTATTTGTTAGTTCAGTGTCAAAAACATTATTAAATTAACTAATATGTTATGTATTGGTTTTAATTCAACAAATTAGAAATGACAAAATAGCAATGTTTAATCATAGATATGAGAACAACAGCCATGACATGTTAGCATAACATCAAAATTTGACTGTGGGCTTACCCATACCATATTTTTAATCCACATGATAATGAAACAACCGAATACTTTATTTCTAGTTCACTGTTAGTATAAAGAACATTTTTCTTTTTATTTATTTATTTATTAAAAATTTCAACCTCCTCCCATTTTCCTCCCATTCCCCCCTCCCCCTCACTCTCCAGTGGGAAGCACAACAATACAGTGATAAAAATTTCTTCACTACTGTAGGATTTGCATTAATGTTTGATGGCAACAAATATTTCTTGATAAAAGTATTATTTATTTCTAAAAATCTCCCTTTGCCTTAAAACATTGCTAATAAAAGATGATTTCAGAAATAGGTAAGGGCATTTGCCATTAATGTAAATCATGATTTTTTTTTAACTTCATCCTAATAAGCATGGTATTACTATGACAACTCAGTTTGTTACTTAAAGTATCAACTGACATTTTAGCAGTAAGTTTATTTCTGTGGAAAGAAATGCTTTACATGTCCCAGTGCAGGAAAAGATGATTATTTTTCTTTTTCCTAAAAGTCATGTCATCCCTACGGGAAGAAAGGTTGAAAGGAAGTGATCGGCCTATCACAGACCACACCGCTCGGCAAAGTGCGGGTTAGTAAAAGGCCAAACGGGAGTTCTGGGGCAGTGCATTCGTTTGTTCTCTGACTTCTCCTGGATTTGGATAAAAAGGGGAGGAAATGTGGATAAGTGTGTCTGGATCCTAATTCTCACAGAAAATATACTTAGATACCATCTCATTGGTAGGCCATATTTCATCCTGCCCCCAGATCAGAGAAGATTAATCACACACTCAAGTTCACAGAGCAAATACAGACAAGCAGTATATTTGAGGATATGTGTGTGTGTGTGTGTGTGTGTGTGTGTGTGCGTGTATGTGTGTTTGTGCACATCTGAATGAATGTGTATGGAGGCTGAAGATCAACTTCCATGTTGTTACTTAGATGCCATTCATCCTGAGCTTTTGGTTTTGGTTTTGCTTTGAAACAAAATCTCTTATGAGTCTGCACCTCACCAATTAAACTAGAATAACTAGCCAGAAAACCACCAGAATCTGCCTGCTTCTACCCATAATTTGAGCACAGGAACTAAAATTGAATGCCACCATTCTGGTTCTTTCTTTTTACATGGGACCCAGGGATCGAACCCTGGTCCTCTGGCCTGTGTGGCATTGTCTGATTGAGCTGTCTCCACAGCCTAGTTTAAGGAGGCTTTTGTTCTTGTGCTCTGTGCCTTTACCTTTCCTTAAGCTTCTCAATCCCTTTGATGTTCAATGTATCCTTACAACTGATTCCCAGTTGACACCTTGGCATTTACAATTTCCCCTAAATTTTCATTTTACTTTGCTATAAATGTGCATAAATTCATCAATTCATTTGTCCAACAAGCATACATTAAGCCCCAGTATTGCATCTAGTTTATGAGTCATAATAAAGGTTACATAAAATTCTAGTCAGGAAATAAGCATATACATTTAATCAACATGAATCACAAATACAAACAAAGCTTCACTGCCTTCATGTTTTCTATTCAAATAGTATCATGAATCACCAACTTCTGACTACGGAGAGATCCACTATCTTACTTGTGAACATAAAGTTCTTTAGCTGTATTTTGGATTTGGCAAAAGGTTTTAGACCATAAATGAATACTTATATTGGTTTAACCACAATATAATTAGTATGATTATATCTGCTTAACAAAAATAATGCCAACTATAATCATATCTATTTCTTTTTTATTATTATTTAATTGAAATTTTACATACTAATCCCAGTTCCCACTTCCTTCCCTCCCCCCATTCCCTCTACCTTTCCCCCACTCCAACCTCCCATCCACTCCTCAGAGAGGGAAAGGCTTCCCCTATGAGGTCAACAAAATCAAGTACAACACTTTGAGGCAGAACTACTTATCTAGGCTGAGCAAAGTATCGCTCCAAAGAGAATGGGCTCCAAAAAGCCAGTTCAAGCACTAGGAATAAATCCTGGCTGCACTGCCAGTGGTCCCACAGATTGTCCCAACAATACAACTGTCACCCATATTCAGAGGGCCTAGTTTGGTCCTATGCTGGTTCCCCCACTGTCATCAGTAGTCAGTGAGCTCCCAACAGCTCAGGTAAACTGTTTCAGCGGTATCCCCATCATGGTCTCGACCCCTTTGCTCATATTATAGCTCCTCCCTCTCTTTGACTAGACTTTGGGAGCTGAACCTGGAGCTTTGCTGTGAATCTCTGCATCTGCTTCCATCAGTTCCATGATGACAATTAAAGTTTTTTTTTTTATTATTATTATACATAGCAATCCAGGATCCTACTCCCTCCCCTCCTTTTCCCTCCACTTACCTCGAAGCACAGCCCCCCCCCCCCCCCATCTACTACACAGAAAGGGTTAGGCACATTGCTTCAGGGAAGGTCCAATGCCCTCCCTACAACATCTAGACTGAGCAAGGTATCCATCCAAAATGAACAGGATCCCCAAAAGCCAGAACAAGCAGTAGGGATAAATCCTGGTGCCACTGAGAGTGGCCCCTCAGTCTGCCCAAGCCATGGAACTGTCAACCACATTCAGAGGGACTAGTTTGGTCCTATGCTTGTTCCTTCCCTGTCCAGCTGAAGTTGGTGAGCTCCCATTAGTTCAGATAGATTGTTTCAGTGGGTGAACCCATCATGGTCTTGACCTCTTTGCTCATATTCTCACTCCTCCCACTGTTCAACTGGACTTTGGGAGCTCAGTCCAATGTTCCAATTTGGGTATCTCCCTGTTTCCATCAGTTGCTGGATGAAGGTTCTATGGTGATATTTAAGATACTAAATCAGTCTGACTACAGAGGAAGGCCAGTTCAGGCACCCTCTCTTCTATTGCTTAGGGTCTTAGCTGGGGTCATCTTGTGGATTCCTGGGAAATTCTCTAGAGACAGGTCTCTTGCTAGCTCCATAATGGCTCCCTCAATCAAAATATCACTTTCCTAGCTCTCATCTCTGTCTTTCCTCCCTTTCTACCCCCCACCTCCATGCTCCCAATTTTGTCAGGCAATCTTGTCTATTTCGATGCTCCAGGTCAATCGTTTTCTTAGGGTTCACCTTGTTACATACCTTCTCTAGGATCATGAACTATAGGCTCAATATGTTTTTCATGGGTAGTATCCACTTACGTGTGCGTACATACCATATTCATCTTTTTGGGTTTAGGTTACCTCACTCAGGATGGTGTTTTCTAGTTACATCCATTTGCATGCAAATTTCAAGATGCCATTGATTTTTACCTGAGTAATACACTAATGTGTAAATGTGCTACATTTTCTTTATCCATTCTTCAGTTAAGGGGCATCTAAGTTGTTTCCAAGTTCTCACTATTATAAATAATGCTGTTATGAACATAGTTGAACAAATGTCTTTGCAGTATGAATTAGTATTTTGGGGTATATGCCCAAGACTGGTATTGCTGGATCCTGAGGTAGGTTGATTGCCAATTTTCTGAGAAACCACCATACTGATTTCCAAAGTGGTTGCACAAGTTTGCATTCTCACCAGCAATGGATGAGTGTTCGCCTTACTCTACATCCTCTCCAGCATAAGCTATCATTGGTGTTTTTGATCTTAACCATTCTGACTGGCGTAAGATGGTATCTCAGAGTTGTTTTGATTTGCATTTCCCTAATGGCTAAAAATGTTGAAAATTTTATTAAGTGTCTTTTGGACATTTGAGATTCTTCTTTTGAGAATTCTCTATTTAGTTCTGTACCCCATCTTTAATTGGATTATTTAGAATTATGATGTCTAATTTCTTGAGTTTATATATTTTGGAGAGCAATCTTTTGTCTGATGTGGGGTTGGTGAAGATCTTTTCCCGTTCAGTAGGTTGCTTTTTTGCCCTATTGAAAGTGTTCTTTGCTTTTTCTCAGTTTCTGGAGGTCCCATTTATTTATTGTTGCTCTCGGTATCTCTGCTACTGGGCTTATATTTAGGAAGTGGTCTCCTATGTCCATTTACTGAAGCCTACTTCCCACTTTCTCTTTCTACTTGCAAGATGAAGTCTCAATCCTGAACAAATATGCCCCAATACACCTACATATGTCAAAGAAATATTACTAAAGTTTAAATCACACAACAAACTCTACACACTAATAGTAGTTCTTGCCAATGGATAGGTCACCCAGTGTCTTAGGAGGTCCTTCTGGCTTTGTGTTGCTTTCATTGATTAATAAATAAACTGCCTTGGCCTAGTTGATAGGGCGAACATAGGCAGACAAGGGAGACAGAACTAAATTTTGGGAGGAAGAAAGCAGAGTGAGAGAACTGCCATGGAGTCTCCAGAATCAGACATGCTTAATCTTTCCTGGTAAACCATGACCTTGTGGTGATATACAGATTAATAGAAATGGGTTAAATCAAGATGTGAGAGTTAGCCAATAAGAGGCTAGAGATAATGGGGCAGGCAGAGATTTAATTAATACAATTTCTGTGTGGTTATTTTGGGTGTAAGCTAGCCAGGCAGCAGGGACAAACAAAGGGCCATCCTCCTTGTGCAACAACCCAGACAGAAATTTAACACAGAAATAAGAAAACCAGTAGATGTCATGCCTCAAATTGACTTAAAAGACATCTACAGAACAATCTACCCAAACACAAAAGAATATACCTTCTTCTCAGCACTTCATGGAACCTTCTCTAAAATTGACCACATACTTGGTAACAAAACAAACCTCAACAGATACAACAAAACTGGAATGATCCCTGTATCTTATTGGATCACCATGGTTTAAAGTTAGAATTTAACAACAATATTACTCTCAGAAAATCAACAAACTCATGGAAATTGAACAGTGCTCAATTGAACCAACACTGGGTCAAGTAAAAAAGGAAGGAAGAGAGGAAGGAAGAAAGGGAGCAAGGAAGGAAGGGAGGAAGGGAGGGAGGCAGGAAGGAAGAAACAAATTAAAGATTTCAAAGAATTTAACGAAAATGAAGGCACAACATACCTAAGCTTATGGGACACTCTGAAAGCAGTGTTAAGAGGAAAGTTCACAGCACTAAGTGCCCACATAAAGAAAGTGGAGAAAGCTGACACTAGTGACTTAACAGCACACCTGAAAGCTTTAGAACAAAAAGAAGCAGACTCACCCAGGAGGAGTATATGACAGGAAATAATAAAATTGAGGGCTGAAATCAAGGAAACAGAAACAAAGAAAACAAAACAAAGAATCAAGGAAACAAAGACCTGGTTATTTGAGAAAATCAACAAGATAGACAAACCTTTATCCAAACTAATAAAAAGGCAGAGAGAGAACATCCAAATTAACAAAATCAGAAATGAAAAGAAGGCCATAACAACAAATACTGAGGATACCAGAGAATCATTAGGTCATACTCAAAAAACCTGTACTTGCAGAAAATTGGAAAACATAAAAGAAATGGCCAATTTTCTGGATCGATATTATATACCAAAATTAAATCCAGACCTGGTGAACAATTTAAATAGACCTATAAACTGCAAGAAATTAAAAGCTGTCGTCAAAATCCTCTAAACCAAAAAAACCCAAACCAAACCAAAACAAACAAACAACAACAACAAAATAAAACAACCAACCAAACAAACAAACAAAAAAACATGCCCGGGCTGGATGGTTTTAGTGCAGAATTCTACTAGAACTTCCAAGAAGAGCTGATACCTATACTCTTCAAAGTTTTCCACATAATAGAAACAGAAAGACCATTGCCAAACTCATTTTATGAGGCTAAAGTTACCCTGAAACAGAAATCACACACAGACTCATCCAAGAAAGAGAATTTCAGACCAATCTCACTCATAAACATAGATTTAAAAATTCTCAGTAAAATACTGGCAAACCGAATCCAAAAATACATAAAAAAAAAAATCACCCACCAGGATCAAGTTGGCTTCATCCCAGAGAAGCAGGCATGGTTCAACATGCGAAAATTTATCAATGTAATCCAACATATAAATAAAATGAAAGAAAAAAAATATGATCATCTCATCAGATGTTCAAAATGCATTCAACAAAATCTAACATCTCTTCATGATAAAGGTCTTGGAGAGATCAGGGATACATGGAACATATCTAAACATAATAATAAAATATATAGCAAGCCGACAGTCAACATTGAATTAAATGGAGAGAAACTCAAATGATTCCACTAAAATCAAAAACAAGAAAAGGCTGTCCACTCTCACCATATCTCTTCAACATAGTTCATGAAGTTCTGTCTATAGCAATAAGACAACAAAAGGAGATCAAGGGGATAATGGAAAAGAAGAAGTCAAACTTTTGTTATTTGCAGATGATATGATAGTACACATATATGATGCCAAAAACACTACCAGGGAACACCTATAACTGATAAATACCTTCATTAATGTGGCAGGATACAAGATCAACTCAAAAAAATCAGTAGCCCTCCTATATACAAATGATAAAGAAGCTGAGAACGAAGTCAGAGAAACATCACCTTTCATAACAGCCACAAATAACATAAAATATCTTGGGGTAACACTAACTAAAGAAGTGAAAGACCCATTTGACAAGAACTTTATTTCTTTGAAGAAAGACACTGAAGAAGATATTAGAAAATGGAAAGATCTCCCACGTTCTTGGACAGGTAGAATAAACATAGTAAAAATGGCAATCCTACCAAAAGCAATCTATAGGTTCAATCCAATCCCTATCAAAATCCCAACACAACTATTACAGACCTTGAAAGAACAAAAATAAACTTCATACAGAGAAACAAAAAACCCAGGATTGCCAAAACAATCCTGTACAATAAAGGAACTTCTGGAGGCATCACCATCCCTGATATCAAGCTTAATTACAGAGCTACATTAATGAAAACAGCTTGGTATTGGCATAAAAACAGAGAGATTGACTAACGGAATCAAATCAAAGTCCCGGTTATTAATCCACATACCTATGAATACCTGATTTTTGACAAATAAGCTAAAATTATACAATGAAAAAAAAAACAAAGCATCTTGAATAAACGGTGTTAGCATAACTGTATATCAACATATAGAAGAATGAAAATAGATCCATATCTATCCCCATGCACAAAACCAAACTCCAAATGGATTAAAATCCTCAATATAAATCTGAGCACACTGAACCGGATGGAACAGTTTACTTCTAAATTGACATTTGGTAAATGACTCATAGCCTTTTTTATTTCTTACTCTTTTTAGCTTTACTGCTTCATTTATAATAACACTAGAAAAAAGTTATACTTAAAATGTTAATTATTATTTATAAAGTATTTTGGAGGGAATACTGTATATATATATATATATTGTACATAATACTACATGTGTGTTAAATTTATAAAAACACATAAGTATTTTTCTAAATAGTATATGAATATGTGTAGAAACATCAACAGTCAAGTTCCAGAGGCAATATGGGAATTATAAAATGATTATAACTTATGTTTACTATGGTTTATAAAATACTGTTTGGCCTCAAGAGGTCGGGGCAACTTGAGTTTGGTGACCTGTATGGTCATGACTTCCTCATAAGAGTGACTCCGCACAGCCCTACCTAAACCTGCCTCTGCCCAGCCACCACTAACGTGGCAGAATATTATTGGCCATTATTCCTTATTCCACCTCACCCTATTCCAAGACTTCCACCCCCTATCACATCCCTAAATAAGTTCCTGCGTAATACAATTAAACGAGATCCTGCTTCAACAAGACTTGGTGTGTTTTTCTCAGGTGGCCAAGAAGGGAGGTTTAAGTCATCCACACTCACCATCCTGCTCAGTCCCAGGTTGAGACCAACAGGATTGACTCTGCTACAGCCCTACCTGCTGGAGATCCCAGCAAAAATACATAACAGTGGTGACAATAGAATTCTAACTGAGAGCCTGACTTTTGTCTTTGGGAACCTCTGTGATATTCCTAATGCTAGCAAAAGTCATAGGATTTAGGTTTAAACATTACTGCACATTGATCTGATGGACTGTGGACTTTTACTGAGGATATTATGACCCCATGTGAGGCTCTAAAGAAGTTATTTATATTTACATAAAAACATGAGTTTTAAGATGTGTGAGGAACTGAATAGGCTATATCCTTGTGTTTTGGAATATAATATATATATATATATATACACACACATATATGTATATATATATATACATATATATGTATATCTTGAATATATCGGCAAGTTTTAAGACATTAATGGGAATTTATTCAAAGCAGAAAGGCTTTTAAATATAGCCTTTGTACATTTAGCTTGACAAAAATACTTGTTTCCTAACAAACCTATTGCTTAGGAATTACACTGCTTCGAAGAGTGTCTGCCCTCCACTGTTTGCATCTACCCAGAACCTGTGATTGTGCTCTGCCCTAAAACAGGATTTTTATGAATGTCAGAAAGGTAAGTCAAGCACATACTGGATTCAGATGGGTCCTGAATCACAGAAGAGTGGTTTCTTATAAAAAAAAGAAAGAAAGAAAAAAGGAAAGAAAGAATGAATGAACAAACAGAAGAAAGAAAAAAAGAAAGAAGAAAGAAAGAAAGAAAGAAAGAAAGAAGAAAACCAAAAGGAAATTCAGAACAAAACAGAGGCAGGGGTCAATGTCAAGTGGCTGTAGTTAGAGGTACAGCCATCCACAAGATACAGAACACCTGACACGCTCTGCTGGCAGCTCGTAAGTTCTAAGAAAAGCTGAGCAAGAATCTCGGCCAGTGCCCTGCTGATATCTCCACTTTAGCTCATGTCTTAGAACTGGAAGAACACATTTCTATTGCTTGAGGCTCGCCAGTCAGAAACACTTCCATACTGGCGTCTCTAGGAACTGATCATCACTAGCAGGTGTCATCTCGTTGCTGTTTCCTGTTGCCTTCAATAAGCAGCTCTCATACCACATTGTCATTTGTCAG
Source organism: Microtus oregoni (assembly GCF_018167655.1). Lineage (NCBI taxonomy): Eukaryota > Metazoa > Chordata > Mammalia > Rodentia > Cricetidae > Microtus > Microtus oregoni. The sequence continues at coordinate 9,508,636 of NW_024543090.1, forward strand.
CCTGACAAGCAGGACCTTTCTGCTGTTCAAGAAATTGCTTCAAGGTAGCATTCCTCTTTGTAATGTTAACATACAGTTTTGCTTTACTCAAAAGAGCTCTGTGTTCATAACATTTACTACTGACATTAGGTAACTGAACTAAATATTACATAAAATTACTAAATATTTACTATGAAAGAAAAGACACACAGAGTAGGCTCTTTCTTTACAACCTTGTTTCCTTAGCTGTGTAGGTTTTTATGTTCACGTACTCCAGTTTATCAATTCTTGACATAATTTCTGAGCATAGCTGAATCTTTTTCAGGAAGTCAATTCTCATCCCTATATCTTCAAATGCTTTCTCTCTATATTGCTCCAATCATTTTAAAGTCTCAAGAAATACATTATGGTCTTTGATCCATATCAACTGAATTTTAAGCAAGATGAGAGGTGAGTCTAGTCTCATTCTTCTACATGTGGATATCAATTTCATAGCACTATTTTTGAAAAACACTATTTCTACTATAAAGAATGTTTTCTATATCTGTCATAAATCAGTTGGGCCACTGGTATTGTGTATATCTTGGAAATTCTATCTTATTCTGTTAAGTTTCATGTTTACCTTTGAGACCTCACCATGCTATGTTTATTACTATGATTCTATAATTTGAAATCAGAAATTGTGATAGCTCCAGCATTATGCTTTTTGTTCAGGATTGGTTTGATAGTCTGGGATATTTTGTGCTTCTATGTAAAATTTAGGATAGGTTTCTCAAGTTCTGTGAGAAACATTACTGAAAATTTGGTTGGCATTGTACTGAATTTGTAGATCACTGTGATGTGACTGTTCCTGAGAATACATGAAAACACATATACTCACTTGAGGTAGGGTAACAACAAAAGACAAAAATAACAATCCTAACCAAGTGTAGCCTGATGAAATGAGTTTATTAGAGTTACTTACAGGAGCCATCAAAGGCAGCATTATTATCATAAAACTTAATACTTGTGACAACTCATGAGAACTTCAAACCTGTAGCTATCCGACTAACTGTAGGAAGCTCCATGTAGAATCTTTTCTGTTTAATAGTTATTCATAGCTTTTGTAATTGGGAGAGGGTTCTGGAAATCTTGTTTGTAACTCTCTGAACCTCCTAAGCCTGTTAAGTTTCATAAATTTCTGGAATCTTGGGAGTAATGTCACACCGATTCTTTTGACTTTCTATTCTTCTAGGAGAGAATATTTCAACTTGTAAGAATTAGCAACATAACATGACTTTTAGAAACACAGTATTTTCACAATATTAATTTTGCCAGTCCATGAGTGTGAGGTGCCAAGGACCAACTTCAAGTGCCATTCCTCGGGTGCTATCTACCTGCTATTTTTAAAATAATTTATTTTGTGTTTATATGTCTATTTTTGAGATTCTGTGAGTCTGTCTGCTATGGGGGTGATGGGAACTAAACGTGAGTCCTCTGAAAGAGGAGGAAGAACCCTCACCCATAGAGTTATCTTTTCAGCACCACTCCTGCCACTTTGTTTCAAACAAGGTTTGAATCTTGCCTAGTTGACCAGGCTGTCTGATGATGGTTCCCCCTGACTTGACCTTCCCAGTACTGGGCTACCACACATGTGCCACCAAGGTCATCATTTTTTTCTTTTCCAGACAGGGTTTCTCTGTAGATTTGCAACCTGTCTTGGATCTAGCTCTTGAAGACCCAACTGGCCTCAAACTCATAGAGATCCATCTGCCTCTGCCTCTCGAGTGCTGGGGATAAAAGGTGTGTGCCACCACCGCCTGGCTCATGTTCATTATTATTTTATTATTTTATTTTTATTGCACTCTACATTTTCTCTGCTCCCTCCCTGCCTCTACCCTCCCTTTTAATCCTCCTCCAAAGTCCCCATGTTCCCAATTTACTCAGGAGATCTTCTCTTTTTCTACTTCTAATATAGATTAGATCTATGTATGTCTTTGTTAGGGTCCTCATTGTTGTCTAAGTTCTCTAGGATTGTGATTTGTGGGCTGGTTTTCTTTGCTCTATGTTTAAAAACCACCTATGAGTTAGTACATGTGATAATTGTCTTTCTGGGTCTGGGTTGCCTCATTCAAAATGATGTTTTCTAGCTCAATCCATTTTTCTTGCAAAACTCAAGATGTCATTATTTTTTTCTGCTGTGTAGTACTCCATTGTGTAAATATACCACATACTCCTTATCCATTCTTCGGCTGAGGAGCATTTAGGTTGTTTCCAGGTTCTGGCTATGATAATCATGTTCATCATTTTGAAGTGAGTTCTTGGATAAAAGATGCTCTCATGCTGTGCAGCAAGTACTTATCAGCTGACCCATCTCTTCAACTCCATTTGTTTCATTTTTTGAAATTGTTACCAAAGTGTTTGTTTTCTTCAGTTCCTCCTCAGGTGATTTGTTATCAATATATTCATAAACTGTTGATTTATATATTAACATTGTATACTATCATTTGTTAATCAGCTCAAAGTTTTCCACCAGAAATTTCTACAAGATTCTACTAGAATCTTCATTTTTTTTAAATGTATAGGATCCTGTCATCTTCAAGAAGAATTTACTTCTTCCTGTTTTATTTATATGACTTTAATTTATTTAATGATATAATAAATATGTATTATTACTCTAGTAAAGATTTAATGACAATATTGGATGAATGAAGAAAGAAGATATTTTTGTGTTATTCCTCATTGTAGCGAAAATTTTTGCAGGTTTTCTCCATTGAGTAAATGCTGACTATAGATGTGGTATATATACTCTTATTATATTAAGAAATGTTTCGCTAGTTCCAGGACAGGACCAAAAGCAAGCTACGGAGAAACCCTATCTCGAAAATCAAAAAAGAGAAAAAATGTTTCTTCCATTATTATTTTTTAAGGGTTTTATCAATAGGGTATTTTAGTTTCCATCAAAGACCTTTGTGTAATTATTGAGATATTTATGCAATTTCAGTCATTGGATGTAGTCATAAGGCGCTTTGCATTTATTGATTTGTGTTTTTTGAACAATCCTTGCATCCTTGAAATAAAGTCCATTTGGTCCTGGTAAGAACTGACTGTCTGAAAAAGTCTCAAACATGTTCAGAAATAATGTCAAGAATTGATAAATTGTATTACATGAAATTAAAAGGCTTCTGCACAACCAAAAAAAGAGTACTGTGAAGAAACAACCTACTCTGTATGTCTATTTCATAATCAATATTTCATCATTCTATGGAATATTTAGTTCAGTTATCTAATGTCAGTAGTAAATGCTATGAACACAGGACTCTTTTGGTTGAAGCAAGACTTTATCTTAACACTGCAAAGTTGAATGTGTTGTTGAATTTGGTTTGCAATTCTTCACTGAAAACCTACCCAACTGACCAGAGCTGGTGATGTCCTGGCTCTAAGAGCTTACAACCACTGCTTTACTCAACGAGGATAATCCCCAACTGCAGTCTAAATATTTGTCCTTATCCCCACACAAAGTGTTGTTCTCAGCCCTCATCAAGAAATATTCTGTCTGCAATAGGCAAAGACCATTTTAGAAAACCACAGTTAATCAAAATGTAGATTTGTAGAGTCCAGCACTAACAGATACATCTACAATACAACTCACATATTTAAGACTCAGTAATCCTTGTAGAAGAGGGGGGTTGAATAATTTTAAGAGGCAGAGAAAAAAGGTGTTGGCTGTGAGATCGTGTCTCCTAGTAATGACAGAGTGTTACACCCATATAGTCTTACCAACATGATTGGTCTGAACAAGGAAACCAACAACGCCGATGCTAAAGTGGAAGAGGAAAGCCAGGAGGCCTCAGCACTATACAAAATACTACAGATGACCAAGGATTAGTGGGTGTGAAGAAAATATTCTTTTTCATGGAAGAGGACACCAACTGATTATCCAATATCAAATGTTCATCCTAAAAACATGCATGCAAGCAACATACATATTGAGCAGGGTTAGGTTATGTACTTAGAAACACACACATATACACCATCAACAATGAATGGAAAAGGGAGCCATGAATTTGAAAAGATCAAGAGAGGATATATGGGATGGGTTAGAGGGAGGAAATCATATAATTATAATTTAAAATTTAAAAAATTAAAAATGTGGCATGTATGAACAGAGAGTGATTCATAATTTATTTTTGTTCTTGTTATATATATTCAGCTTGGATAAAATGAACTTGGTATCATTTCTTCACCTTCTATTTTATGGGTAGTTCTATGTAGAGTTGCTTAGTTCTTCAAAGGTTTCATAGAATTCAGTAGAGAATACATCTATACTTGAACTGTTTTAGTTGGAAAACTCTAATCTCATTGCTCGCTATAGATCTATTAAAGTTTCTATTCTCTTGGCTCAATTCTGGTATGTCAAAGTTTTCTCTTTCTGAAATATCATGGTTTTGCTTTTTCAAAAAGTCATATTGCTCTCAATACAGTTGTATTTCTATTAACTGATATTAAAAACATAAAAACAGACTCAGAGAACTTTTAATGCCACTAACAACTTTTTCCTTGCTATATGTGAATATTCTCACTTTTAATTCATTGTTAATATAGCATTAATGTGATCTTAGCATTATAATATTCCAAGGAATAGTTACATTGGTCCTGTTATATATGTTCATATCATTTCTATCACATACACAAAGTATTTCACCAAGTTCACAGATCAAGATCCAGAAACAAAACAAGTAACTTAATTTCTTAAAGCTATACTCCCAATTATGTCTCATATTCATTGTCTCCTAAATTTTAATGAGTACTAACTGTCCTTAATTAGACTGTGGTCTGGAGCAAACCATTGGTCCTCTTTAGAACTGATTTCACAAGTTCTGAGATAAATGTTTCAACAGAACAATCTCTGGGGTGCTCGTTAGCTACAAACCCTCATTGAGTACCAGACAAAACTGTGTTTTCTTATGAATAAATAATATGATTTCTCCCAGAAAATGGCATGCAGTCCTTCTTAAAGACAGCAAGGAGAAGTAGAGATGCCTGGTGAGTAAAGAATGAGAAGGGCAACATATACAAGGAGAAGGTGAATCTGTTACTTGCTAAAATGCTTCTATAAAATCTTTTGGGGGAAAATCATAAAATACTGTATGTTTAAAAACCAATATGAATTCTGCTCCAACTTCAATACAAGGTATTAAATTGGGAAGGGCCTGACAAAGACACCTTAAAATATTAAAGACTTAATAAATTCTTTATACTTTATTATGTTAAATAGAATATAATATTATTTAATTATGCTATAAACAATTATTATAAGACAGTTTAATGATTTGAGTGAATTTATCATTTTTATTCCTTAAACTCCATCTAGTATTGATAGCCTTAGCCAATACTGAGTAATTTTAAAATGCTATACTATGTCTTGTATTTACTTATTACTTGCATAATTTAATAAGAAACAATAAAAACAATCTTAATATTTTTGGTATATAAAAGTGATACAGCATTTTTGTTGGTTCAACAAGATGAATAATTTACCACCGTAATTCTGTTAAATAACTGCAGGAGTTGCATTTTTACTTAGAGAAACTTTCTTCAAAACATAGCTGTGAAACAGCTTTGGCTTCAAATGGAAAGGGTACAAAAAAGCACCTCATAGCTAGAATCCGGTTCAAGAGGTTTATGGTGGTGAACAGCAGAAAAGATGAAATGTTTCAATAAGTCCCTTAGGCTGATTTAGTTAGCATCCACAAAGCAGAATAACCTATACATCACATACCCTTTGTTAGCTGATTGTTTAGAATAGATGTATGAGTCACTGAGTTTTATTTTAGCAGTCGGGCAATGCAATTCCCCTTTTGCCTGAAATATTAAAATGCAGAAATATGAGCGGTAATGACAAAACTCATACAGGATGCTAATCAACCACTGTGATGGATCAAGACATTCTTTAAACCTTGTCATTCCATCTTTCACCTTGGTCAGCACAGATGATAAATTACCGCATATAAAATTTCTATTATATTAATCAACCACCTATGGCAAATAATTTTTAAAAGGTGTGTGCAGTATTAGAGCAGTCAAAGAGAGAAAGCTAAAAAAAGAAAGAAAAAAAGAAAGAAACCTGACATTTGAGAAAGATATAAAGAAAGCTATTCTGAAAAATTTCACATACAAATGAATCCCTCTGGGAGCCAGACAGGGAGGAACAGACACACACACACACACACACACACGTGTGTGTGTGTGTGTGTGTGTGTATGTATATACATATGTATGTAACAGATATTTATTTAATTTTTTACTCTTAGACATCGAAGAGAATTAATGAGGGTACCTGCAACAATGCTGGCAAGCTGCTGGGTTCTAGAGATAGGGTATATGCTGCGTGCTTGAATGATTGCAGAAGCAATTTTCTTGGCATGCTTCTCCTCTCCATATGCTCTAAGGATGGATGCAAGTGCTTGTTGATCTAAAGCATTCACAACATCAGCAGCAGTGGGCATGTCAGGATACCTGTGCAAAAAGAGCCAACCAGTTTACTGACACCATTTTCATTGACGAGAGTTGATACTTCAGAGTACTGGAAACATGAACGCAGGCATTTGTCACACATTGCCTAGAAGAAATTCTGAAGCAGACTGAAATAGCACACAAATGAAAGAGTTTCTGTTTAACATAGTAATCATTATGGCAAGAGGAACCTGAAGCATTCATTGAGGTCAAGGAAATGGGAGGTTATAGTAATTTGTTAATCTTTAACTTTCATTCATAAAAAGTTATTAATGATCTTGTAGTTTTCTTTCTCTTAAGATAAAAGAGAAGAATGTTTAGATTTAACTTATTCAAATTTAAGTTACTGATTGAATTATTCTTTTCTTTTTAGAATAGGAGACACAATGCTGACAGATGATAGCTGATCAAGTCTAAATGCTAGTGAGTAATCTATGTCAGCAAAGAACATATATGTGGAACAACCGCAAAACCCAACTTAGAAAGTCTACACAAAAAGACACTAGGCAGCTTCCCCGTGCAATAACTAAAAAGACCTAATGCTAGCTGTGCATGTTTTGGATATTTGATATTAGCTCAGGCATCAGTGAAAAATGTCATCATGGATTAAAGCTTCAAAATAAATGGTACTGATTGAAAAAGCCTAAATATTATTTTCAAGTATGGTACAAAAAGAAAATCCAAGTTCTGACCACACAGACTAAATTATACTAGCATAAAATAGTGTACGCTGTCAGATCATTCTAGTTTATTTCCAATTAGAGAAGTGGGTCAAAGCATTCTAACTGATGAGCTAGCCATGACTTGACTTACTAGGAACATCTGACAGTAGTACAGTTACTACTCCCACACAAATACGTTGGATTATTAGTTTCATACTGTGAACAGTCATGAGTTCCAAAGATACAGGAGCATTAAGACCTGAGGTTTAAGTGACATTGAGGTTGAAAAACATCTCAAATTCTCTTGGAAAATTATTACCTTGTTAACAAGCTTGTGCATTCAGGAGAAACTTTGATCCTTGTACTCCATTTTGCACGTCTGCTTCTCTATCTCTCAAACTTGTAGTCTCTTTCTCTTATTTTATTCGGGAGTAAGAAACATCATATTCCATGTATGATGATTTTATTTTTCATTTTGGCTTACTTTTATTTATTTATGTATGTTTTAAATTGAAATGTGATTATATTACCTCACCTTTCTTCACTTCAGCTCTTCCCACCCTCTCAAACTGTCAGCCTCATTTTCTTTTGAAGCCCTGTACCAATGAATGTCTTATATAGTAGCCCTAATTTTGATCTCAGTGGTTTGCTTTTTTTGGCTTGCAAAATGAAGATCCTTTCTTTTAAGGTTGTAGTGAACTAAAAAGGAATTGCAGTCTTGTTATACTGGATAAAGTCTTAAATGCAGTAGACTCTCAATTTTAATCTGGAAAATGAATATAACAATCATTATCTCTATTATAAAATTGTTGGGAGAGGAGGCCCACATAACATAGTAAATACAGACAATATAATGACTGGGCGATAAACATTCATGACCTTCAGATATTTCCAATTCATATATTTGCCAGCCATCATTTTGACTATAAAAGACAAAAATCCCTGCTAGATTTTACCTACTTATGAATTTAGTTACCCAAGCCACTGTCCACTGGGGACAATCCTTGCTATTCAGACCTTTAGCTCTATTAAGGCAACTATAAGACAGTATGGATGGATTTAGTTTTTCATAACCTTCTACATTTATTTATTTATTTATTTTGGATTTTTCGAGACAGGGTTTCTACGTAGCTTTTAGTTCCTGTCCTGGAACTAGCTCTAGGCCAGGCTGGCCTCGAACTCACAGAAATCCGCCTGCCTCTGCCTCCTGAGTGCTGGGATTAAAGGCGTGTGCCACCACCGCCCGGCTAACTTCCTACTTTTTAAAAAACAAATTTAAAATAGCATTTTGATCAGGTGGCATTTAATGAAGAAAGGTATGATATTATCTTACTGTTACATTAACACAAAATATCTATGTGGAAGTTTCCGCAATGCTAGAAAACAAAAGGAACATCACTCTTGAAGTTGGCAGGTGAGAAATTTGTATTAGAACAGACATTAATATGATGAACAAGAAGTACTGCTCCTCTATGAAAACACAATTTTTACCCTTGTCAGTCCAAAGATTTCCTTGACTCACTACAACCAAAATCATAAGAGAAAGTCTTAACTTGGGTGCCAGTTTATTATCTCCCAACAAAGACTATATCTGCTAAAAGAAGTAGCCTTTCAAGTTCCTGAGGCTTGGAATTCCTCCCTGCTACATGAGAAGATAATATAATATAAAAGTAGTGGCTGGTGAGATTTGGGTAAACAGAGTTAAGACTCTACTGTGATCCAGCGTGAAAATGACTCTTGTGGGTGTCTTTATCATAGGAATCTATCTCTTTCTGGGGTTGGGTAGATCACAACACTGTGTGTGTGTGTGTGTGTGTGTGTGTGTGTGTGTGCATATAAATATAATTTTTCCCCCATGGCCTACCTTTCTACTTGTATTCGCAGTGCAGTGCAGATCTTTGTATGCATGACTTTCATTTTCCCATATATTCAAGTACACTGATTTTCCTGTTCTGTATACTCATATAGGTCATAGTCCACATGATCTACCTGGAAGATCTTCAACTTTTATATATATATATATATATATATATATATATATATATATATAACTATAATTTCAAACATAAGGTATTGACTTGAGGGCTTAATTCTCAGGAACAATCTTATTTTGAAGTTGCTGAGGAGAAACTCATAGATGTAGATTTACAAATTACAACTTGACCAAAAAGCTTTACATTAAGAATATGGTAATTCATTGCTATTAATTAGATGATTTGTTCACTGTATTACAGAAAGTACCTTTCTTCCTCAGCAAGACACAGGAAGAGTATAGATTTATTCAACATTTTATTATTATACAACCCTACCTTATTTCCAAAGTTGAGAATATCTAATCTTCACTATTAGATGCTAGTTGTTAAAGGATTTATTTTACCATGATATTCTTAGTTGTATAAATGCTAATATTGCAAATAGAAGAAGGCAAAAGATTCAGAAACAATACAATTCTAATAAATATGTCACTATGCAAATTTGGCACTCATATCAATACTCATATCAAGGTAAAAGGCCATATATGAGTATTTACCACAGGATATTCATGGCATGACTCAATGCCCACACAAAAATCAGGGGTAAACTTTGGAGATATAGGTTATTCTGGCAGGGTACCACTAGTAGCTTCAGATGTCAGTACTAATTTAAGTTTTAAAATCAATGTAGAAAAAGAAACTTTTCCTAATCTTTCCTACAATGCAACATAGTGCCATTAAACGGATTGTGTATCTATGTGAATTGAATTATGGTAAATAAGCATTAGTATATTTACAGCACCAAAAAATGAAGGGGAGTTACAGGTAACAGTCTGTGTTGATTTATGTCGTGATGTAGGATGCAGTGCCATACACTGCAAATAGTTTAGAGAAGCTACAACTAGGGTGACTGCATAATAGATAGAACAAAAACAGAATTGCTGGCCTCAGGAATCCTGTCAGACTTGTTTTTTTGCAGCATTATAAATGAATATCAATTAAATCCAGCTACTCTTGCTTCTTACTGATACATAGTTGGACATGCACAAAAATGAAGCAATTGTTTTAGCATTAATTTTTTCCAAATTACTATTAAAAAGCCATATTGTCGGTGAAAAAAAATCCCATAAAAGTTGATTTCCTCATTCTGAATACCTCCTCACTATATTCTCTAAAGACAGTAAATATTTTCCAAACAAAGAAATACTGAGTCTATAATAAGCACCAAACACAGTTGATTTACTATGTATGGACAGTGCTGGATGTGGGAGTGTGCTGAGAATCTTTCAGTCTTCAAGGAAATTAAATTCAGAATGATTTTAAGAAATTGGTTTTTTTGTGTGTGGTAAAAAGAAATGCTTTTTTAATACCCACCTGTCTCCATCCATCCTCATGTCCAAGGGACCATCCTTCCGAAGGGAGAAACCTCGCTCAGGAACATCAAGTTGCATGGAGGAACACCCCAGATCCAAAAGAACTCCATCGATAGTTCCTGGCTGCACTCCAGCTTTTAGTAACAAAGCCTCTGCCTCGCTGAACTGGCCTAACAAAGCCTGGACCTGTTTCCTGTGAATAAACCCAAGATAGGAGAATTTTGCTGTGTTAATCTTTCGTTACATTTCTGACCAATGGAAGGGAGTACATCCTATCACTGGATGATTTACCCCAAATAAAGACACAAAGTATCATGAACTTTCTTAGCATTATAGTTTTTGAGAAGGTATATATTTAGAAATCAGAAAAATAGCCCTTTGTCAGGCTATGTTTTTATTCTTTAAAAATTTCTTACATTCAAGAGTAAGAAAGGCAGCTCATGAAATTCTTACAAAAGAATTACTTAAACTTACAAGCAAATTCAAATACAGTAGGCATAAAACAAAATAATATAAATAAAACATGCATACACATCATGAATGCTATTCAATCACATAAAAGGAATGAATCCAGCTATGTGTGCAACAATGCAGATGGAAGTGGAAGTGGAAATCATTGTGCCAGGTGAGTGAAGAATGTGCAGGAGAACAGTAATACATAAATTGCATTCATAAGTGAAATATTAATACACTGATCTCAAAGTTGAGGTCAGTATGGGTACCTTGCAGTGATGAGAGAAGAGTTGGGGAAAGAAGAAAATAAGAAAGGTTGCTCAATGTATAGTTACTAAATCATAGTTAGAGAAGAGAAGGATTTTCAATGTGCTATTGTATTTTAATTTAAACATTACAGAGTGTATACATGTATTCCATACTACCCCATTTACAGGTAGTTTTTAGGTACCTGTTAAATACAAATCTCTAAGTAATAAAAAGAACCATGAGAAAAATTTTTAATATGTTCGCTCCCAGTATTTGACTGCTATGCATGTTTATCCGGTATGTAGGACAGGGGCATTATGTAGCTCCATACGTCAGGAATAAAATAAGGACAGGACTAAACAACTACTGAAGAATTCTTCTTCCAACAAGAATTTCAAACTGGGCATGAAGCATTCAGAATCAACAGACAGGAAGAAGTTTGGATCACCATGTTGCCATTCCAGTTCTCCTTCCTATGCAAAGGAAGCTGCTTCCCTTTGGTTTCAGCAGAGGTCTTAAGGCATCAACGATCCATTTTGGAAGGAGAATGAGTAAAGAGAAATTGGGTAACATTTTGAAGTTTTCTTTCTCCCCTCTGAATGTGAATGGAATGGGCTAGTATTTTAACAACATTAGGCAATTCACATTTAAAGCATTTACTTATATCTGATGCCATTTAAGGGAAAATTCACAGCTCACTGGTACTGGTAATTTTTTCTCAAATTCTGGATGAAAGGGTAATTTCTGGATTACTCTTAGATTCCATGCCAAATATTGGCTGCATTTCTGCTGTGCCAGTTATTATGCTATCTGGCGAATATACCAAGGGGAGAGGAAAACTAGTAAGTCATGTTTTTTGAGTTAACAGCTGAGAGGAACAGATACAATTTACAGAGCAACCTGGCTGGAGCTAATGATAGAGAGATAAATAAATGCGCTACCTGTTTTAGAAAAATATCAATGCTAATAAAACTGTATTGCAAAAGCAAAAAAAAAAAAACAATAAAGTTTCAGGATTGGAACACATCTCACTAGTCACTTATGCCAATTCTCAAATTTGAATCTTTCCCTACTCCAATATCATAAGTAGGGGCTGAACAAAAGGAATTATTCTGTTCTAATCACCCCCAGATCCCAAATTTAAGCTGCAGAGATAGCCAAACATCCAGCACTCCTCACTGGATATGGATGACTAATCACATCTACTCACAATTTTGTGGACAAGGAAACAAAACCATGTGAGAACACAGAGAAGAAGGAGCAGTATGTTGTCAAAGCACATCCTTGTTGTCACAGAAGGATGTGATTGGCTTGTTTGAGTAGCTGCACAAAATTATTGGGAACTGAAGCTACTGATCAAACAAAAGCAGAAATAGAGCCCAAGAGATCCCTCTGCCAAGAAAAGATGCTCAGCTAGGGAATCTTACCTTCAAGAGCCAGTAGGAAGGGAAATTTGTGGTTAGGACACTTAAGCAAACAAGTGTTCTTCATATACTAAAGTAATCACCAAGTATTTAAATATAAGAAACAATATACATTTATATATACATACAGAAATAAGTATAATTCAATACCATTAATTCAAATCCAAAGTATTCTGCTTCTCTGGGGAATCCTGATGCTATCCTTTCTCAACTATTAGTGAATATTAAAATAACTGTAGAGAAAATTGTGCCCATTACCTCGTTAACTCCATGTGAGCAAAATATTGCTTTGGATATGTTATTTATACTAGATGTTAAGAAATATATAATATTGGAACTTAATTTCCAGTAAGCACCAGTAATCTAATTCATATTTGGACATTATTACTAGTTAGAATTCACTGTTACTCTTGGGACTGAAGAGGTAGTTCAAGAGTAAAAGAATGGGTTAGCTTATGTATAAAAGAGCCTAATGTACAAAGCTTATACATGAAAGTCCAAATAAAATAAAAAGCAAAACCAAGGAAAAAACAACACTAGCACTTTTCAATTAAGCAGTCACTTCTGCAACTTCTCACTGTGAGGTTCGTAAGTAACCTTCTGTTACTCAATTCAGAAGCCATGCTGCATGGCAGCCTTCCCACACATGACCTCTGCCTACTCGAGGGACACTTTTAGCCTTCACTGAGTTGCCAAATTCTCCATTCCAATAGGACCTCAAAAATTCAGCTACAGATTAAAAAAATAACAAAAACAAACTACCAGGTACTTGATATTTGTGGCAGGCTATAGTAGTTTAGTAGTTTAGGCATTGCTATAAAGGTCCTTTTCAGTGAGTGGGTTTTAAGTAAAAAACATTAACTTTAAGAATGGAAGTTCAGCTACAATGTCTTAAAAGGAAAGAATCATGTTTCCCAGGGGAAGAAGGAATTCTGCCTCAAGACTGCAACATTACTTTACACCCCAGACTTACCAGCCTGTTCCCAAACAGATTTCACATGACAGACCTCACAGGTCTGTGAGCAAATTTCTTGAAGCCAACCCTCCCCCGACCAGTATTCTCTCTTCTTCTTCACCCTCCTACACACAGACACACACACCACACCACACACACATACATGGGCACGTGTGCGCGTGCAGGCACGAGAGCTGTGGGCAGGGTGAGTGAGGTATATTTTGTGTAGGACTGGGGAGATGGTTCAGTAGTTTACAGCACTTGTAATGACAGAGGTTTCATGTTTGGTTTCCGGCACCCATATAGCAGTTCACAACCTTCTGTAACATCAGCCTGAGGTAGTCTGATACCTTCCTCTGGCCTCCATGGGCACTTACACTCATGTACACACTGAAATATACATACTCTAATACAAACACACATATACATAATTAAAAGTAAATCTAACATCCAAAAATAAAAAGCACTCAACTTATTTATATTTTTGCATAAATTTCTATATGCTAAACCACACACTGTACTTATTTCTTAAGTTATATTTCATACATAATACATATACATGTGTACACGCACACACACATATAATATGCATGTTTATATATACCTATTTTCTACTAGTTCCATTTTTCTGGGGAATCCTGGTAAAAACAGATGTTTAGGGGTAGATTTCTGTTAAATGCTTTGCATACATCATGCTCATGGCTACCATAATTTGCTCAGAGATCAACATGTGCACAATTCTGGCCAGTAAGATACAAGAGATACTTCCTAGGAACTCAGCAGCTCTACTAAAGGTACATATGTATGAATGTACACACACAAACACAAATAACATCCCAACCACTATGGCAATTATACTCCTCAAGTATTCTTTTCTCCTGGGTGGTAGGATTACAGACACAGACCAAGGGACAGTATTTAATTGGCAGTCAGACAAAAAGAAATAACTTGGAAAGCCAAAAATATTTTAACACTTACATATTTCTAAATATCAATAAACAAAACGAGTTATAAAATGATACTAGGAATGAGCTAAACAGAGCAATAACAAAGTAACATAGTGAAAAGGCAAAGCATTGAGGCGTAGGATATGCTGCTAATGCTGTGCTCTGGAAACTTCCACGCGTGTACAGTTATTAAAAAACGGGTATGGGGAACAATGTCTTGATGTGGGAGTGTCATATATCAATCTGTTGATTTCATTGGTTAAGCAATAAAGAAACTGCTTGGCTGGCCCTCATAGGTTAAAACATAGGTGGGAGGAGTAAACAGAACAGAATGCTGGGAGGAAGAGGAAGTGAGCTCAGACTTGACAGCTCTGCTCTGGAGCAGAGACGCCATGCCCCGCTCCTGGGCAGACAGACGCGATTCAGCTCTGACCCAGGATGGACATAGGCTAGAATCTTCCCGGTAAGCGCACCTTGGGGTGCAACACAGATTATTAGAAATGGGCTAAATTAATACGTGAGAATTAGCCTAGAAGAGGCTAGATAGAAACGGGCCAAGCAGTGATTAAATGAATACAATTTGTGTGTTGTTATTTCGGGTAAAGCTAGCCGTGCAGGCGGCCGGGGTGCTGGGGATGCAGCCCCGCAGCTCTAATTACTACAATGTCTTTATTTTTATAAATAAACACTGTTGTGGGAGCTCCTTCAGCTCCTTCAGCCAATAGTCTTTAAGATACCAGACCACTTGGGTGTGGTCTCTTATACTATGAAAGCAGATGTAAAGTATGCATACTCTCTCACTTGCTTCCAGCTGCTAGACTCGGTTCCTGTTCCCCATTTGCAAAGAGAACTGTAATCTAGGACAGTGGTCTCTGAGTCTCCCCCAAATAAATAACCCTTTATTATAGGTAATTCTGAAATAGGGTGGGATTATTTTGTACTTTCTGCCATCAAAACACAACAGCACATTCAAATCCCTTGATAAGAGAAAGCAAAAATAAAAACAAGTATTAAAAGAAAGAATTAAATAAATAAAAGATGAAAAAATTAAAAAAGGAGTATTTTATACAATGAGTTATAATAAACTCTTTGAAAAGACTAAGAAAATTGATTAACAGCCCATAAGGATGTTTATCAATATGAGGGATGAAGAGGAAAATACCACATTAGACACCAAAAGACATCAAATATATCACAAGAGGAAATGTTTAACAATGGAAAGCTAGTAAATTAGAGATTTAAATAAAATGAAAATATTCTCAGGAGACTATAACTTATTAAAACTGACATAAGAAATGTAAAACATAGTCCTAAAATCACTTATAAATTTAATCTGTAATTATAAAGTCTCCCACAGAGAAAAAGACATGCACAGGTGGCTTCACCATGTATTCTTCCAAATATTTAAATATTTAGCTATTTAAGTAACTTTAATATTATATAAACAAAACAACATTGATATTATAATAAAATCTTCCAGAAAATAAAAAAGCTATTTCAACTCAAATACTGGACGGGGGTTCTGAAATGGGAAGATCGAGGTATAGAGTAAGGGACTGGGGGTACAGATAGATCTCATTAGAAAAGAGAATGGAACAATAGTTATGAATGAATGCGGGGGACTGGAATTGGAGGATCAAATGGGGAGGGAGGAAATATGGGAGAAACCTAAAATTAAGTGTCATTTGTGGAATACTATGGAAACTTAGTACATTAGAAGCTTCCTAAAATACATATATGGGAAGGCAACATAAATGAAATTCTCAAATAATGGGGGTGAAGGGAAGAGTCCCTATTTTCTATCTCTTGTCACCAAATGAAGCTTCTAGTACTGGGATTTGTTTAAATCTAATTGCTTTGTTGGCCAGAGGGCTTATATGGTAACAAACAATCCAGGCTGTTGTTAAGACTAGGTTGCTCTCCAAAAAGTAATGGTAAGGTCCCATTGATGAAGATAAAACCTGTATGACTCACTGAACATGGAAAAGCAAGCTTGTGCCTGCATAGAGCCTTTACACATACATGCTAGCATCTTTGTTATAGAACGGTACTCTGCAAACTAACAAAGGAAAGATATAAACACCAATCTAGCCACAAACCCTTTGGTCTACAATGGTGCCAGCAAGATATGCTAGGGCAATGGTGATACAAGCCTCAAGGCAGTAAGCGAGCAATATTTGATTTGATTGAAGGCCCACTCCATGAGCTGCAACCCACATCCAACACTGCTTGGGTCACACAGCATCAGAGACTAGATAGCCCAGGAACACAAAACAAACCCAAATACTAGTGTTCTACTCAAAGACTGTAGCAATTAATGACATTTTGCTATACTTTTAAATCAACACCTTGCTCAGCCATCATCTGAGAAGCTTTCTGCAGCAGAAGAGAGGAACAAATACAGAAAAACACAGTGAGGCCTGAGTGAGAGACCTTGGAACACTCAGACCTAAATGGGATGTCTCCATCAAATCTCTCACCTCAGGGCTTAGGAAACCCTACAAAAAAGGAGGCAGAAAAGAGTGTGAGAACCAGAAAGAACCAGAACACCAAGAAAACAAGGCCTTTCAAATGAACCTGATTAACATATGTACATAAAAACTCCAAGAAATTGAGGAATCTTGCACAGGGCCTACACAGGTACATACCAGGTTCATTGTGTATACAAGATGGCTTTCATGTTTAGTGTTTCTATGGAAATTTTGATTGTGGAATCCCATGGGTCTTAGTTTCTTTTGTCTTCTCTGGGGCTCTTTTCTTTTTGTCTGTTTGCTTTGTCTAAGACTGATATGTTAGTTTTCTTCTTATCTTATTATATTTTGTTTTATTATCCCTTAGAAGCCTGTTTTTTTTTTCTAATAAAAGAAAGGGAATGGATGCAGGTGAGGGGAGGTAGAGAGAAACTGGGAGGAATTGATGTGGGATTCCCCTCTGCATGCTATGAATACTATTGGTTAATAAAGAAACTGGATTGGCCTGATAGTGTGGAACTTTGGTAGGTGGGTAAAACTAAACTGAGTTCTGGAAGAAGGAAGGTGGAGTGAGAGAGAAGCCACATAGCCCATCCAGATACAGATACCAGAACTTTACCCGGTAAGCCACTGCCACATGGTAATACACAGATTAATAGAACTGGGTTAAAATAATATGCAAAAGTTAGCCAATAAGAAACTAGACCTAATGGGCCAAGCAGTGAATTAAATAATACAGTTTCTGTGTAATTATTTCAAGGCTAAGTGGCCAGGAATTAATTAGCGGCTTCCTTACTGCAAATTGGCACCAACATGATGGACTAAATCCACATAAAACCTGAGAAGGCTTTAAAAGGAATTCTAGACACTAAAAAACAAAGTTTAGCCACATTTATTTTTCCGAATAGGCTTTGCTTGCTGGCAGCATGCTGTGGATCCTTTAAGAGAGGTTTTCCTGATTGGGCAGTAGCAGAAAAAAGAAAAGCTACAGTTTCTAGGTTGTGCTGTTGGCGCAAACCCTGACTCTTTCTGGAGGTCTGGATATGGAGCACTTGAATGGGGTTTGTAGCCTGGGTGCTTGTATGCCTGCTTGGGAAAGTAGCTGAGACCATGCCTGATGCTCAGCACGCACACCCCCCCCACCCCCCAAGGCAGTGGGAACAGGAGTGCTAGGAGAGCACAGGCAACAGAGCATGGCATATTCCTGCCACCATACACAGATGTTTCCAGGACGTGCAATGCTCTGCATGGCATATTTAGTTATTACTCAGATAAAAAGGGTTTATGTGCTGCATGCTCATTCTCACAGTTAAAGTGCTGAACACAGCTCCTACTTGGCGGTCCCAGAGCTGGCAGTAATAGTACCTCTACCATTTTGAAAGTGGAGAGAGGCAGAGCCAGCATCCATAGCAGCGGCAACCAAGCTGTTTACCATTTTAAAAGCTTTTCAAGGCAGTAAATAATTACAGACACACAATAGGACAGATTCAGACATAAAAGACCTCTAAATGGGTCACAGTGTTGGAAAAATGTAGGTAGGTCTGGGAGAGAAAAGAAAATGAGTATAGAGAATTTTATAAGAGGAAATAAATGATTTATAAAAAATTAGAACAGGTCTTTAAGGAGACAGAGTACAGACAGTCATAGATTAAAAAAGTAAAGATAATAAAATAAATATTAAAAAGTAATAGATAAAAACAAGCCATGTAAAGATGAAATATGCACAGAGTCTAGATTATGTATATTATTGGGGCTTGTCTTTTAAAGGGATAGGGTAGTATCCAGGTGACAGACTAGGCCAACAGATCATAACATCTGCATTTTGTATTTTGTGTTTTCTTTGAATCTTTTGACTGTGAAAAAGCTATGTAATCAACATATATGCTTTAAAGGTATCTTGTCTTCAGAATTTGAGTCTATGGATATGTTACTTTTGAAAAGAGGTTCTTCTTTAGTTTCCATAGAGGATAAGAACCTGTGAATTCATTCTAGGCTAATGTGGCTTGATGGACCAAGCCCCGTGTACACCCCCCAAAAGTTACTCCATCCAATAAAAAGCAGGAACCAGTTTGGAGGAAAAACTATGCCCATATTCCCAAATATTGTCTATAAATATTTGTTTATATTAAAGGGGAAAATGCTATAGAGATTTGCATTGGTATGGATCTTGGTTTATTGATAGAAATTTAAGGTCAATTAAGTTATACTGTGTATATATATTTCTGCTCTTGACTAAGGTATTGTTTGTTCAACTTATTAAAAAATATAATGTATAATTAAGAAATACATGTTAATAGATAGTCATTTTAATAGTAAAGCTTATAGTCATAAATAGCTAGATTTTCTAGATGTATAGAGATGTATTTCAGATGGGTTGGCATTCTTCAAATCTTTTAAAGAGTATAGAATATGGTATTTAAAATGTTTAAGAACTCAGGACTTTTATGACAGTGAGACACATCTGCTCCTGACAGCACCAATGACTTCAAGCAGAATCACAGGCATCAAAGATGCTCCTTATGGAGGTGGTATGCCATTTGGGCAAGAAATTGCTCTTGTCTGGACTGCTTGATAAACTGGACATGCAAACCCACAGAAAAATTACTGCTGAAGTTGTTTAAAAGAGGTGAGTCAGTTTTTTGGGGTTCCCTGCTTCATGAAAGAGTCTGCTAGACATTCTGCAGAAGAAAGTGACTGATAAACTGCCAATATATGTGGAACTGTTTTGAAATTTTCTGTTTCATGGAAAAGTCTGCTGGATACTATGGGCCTGTGAGCTGAAGACTGGACGCCCCAATGGCACAGAAGAACTTTGGGTGACTGTCTTGTGGACAGGCAGCAAGATGTCTCTGTCAATTCTAGAGCATTTGAAGTTATTTACAATGCATTTCCAGTTTCCTTAGGTAATATCAATTCCTTCTGGAGCATTTGATGGAGTTGAAAAATAGTAATAATATAGCTTTCCTTAGTTATGATAAAAGATATAAATATTCTAAGTATAATTCTTGCTTGATAACTTTTATGTAATTTTACTATGTTAAAGTTAAAACCTTCCTTTTTATATAAACAGAAAAGGGGAGGTGATCTGGGATTACACTCTGTATGTTGTGAATACCATTGGTTAATAAAGAAACTGGGTTGGCCTAATAGAATAAATCCTAGGTAGGCTGGGAAAACTAAACTGAGTGCTGGAAGAGGAAGGCAGAGTCAGAAAGCAATGTAGCCCCACTGGACACAGGCGCTAGAACTTTATCTGGTAAACCCCTGCCACATGGTGATACACAGATTAATAGAAATGGGTTAAATTAAGATGTAAGAGTTAGGCAATAAGAAGCTAGAGCGAATGGGCCATGCAGTGATTTAAATAATACAGTTACTGTGTGATTATTTCAGGGCTAAGTTGCCAGGAACTAACTAGTGGCCTCCTTAGTACAAGAAATGGATGTAGGAGAAACCATAATCAGGATATATTATGTGAGGAAAAAAACCTATTTTCAATCAAAGGAAAAGAATAAATAGCTTAAAAGCAAAAACAACAAAAGACAACAAAAGCAAAAAAAAAAAAAAACCCTAAAAAATGACAATGTTTTAAAGGCCAATTTATCTAAAGGACAAAATAACAAACATAAGCAGATCAAATCAAGTCAAATATACATAAGTGATTATCTCTCAAGGTTGAGCATAGTGTGTAGCTGGAGAAAGCTTTGGCAGTTGCCTTAGGATAGGAGGGTCTTAGTGAAGCCTATTAAAGTTGTATCTATCTATCTATCTATCTATCTATCTATCTATCTATCTATCTATCAATACTCATGCGCACACACACATACATGCACACAAACAAATACAATACATGTATACAGATTTATATACAGCAATATTCTGGTCAGTTTTAGTATAATATCCTTAGGAGATAGATATCTGATCCTTCAAATTTTTATTTTTTTTATTTGCATGACTGTTATGCCTGCATGCACTTACGTGTACTTTGTGTTTGCTAAATATGGAGGCCAATAGAGGGGGATTAGATGCTGCCAAGGTCATGGATGGCAACAGGAGGTGAACACCTGATGGGTGAATATTGGATAGGCAAGGCCCTGAGACCACAGGCTACAGAAGGCCCTGTGTTTCTGCTGTGCCTTCACATGTGTGCTGCCATCTTTCTCTGGTATCTGGTATGGTGTGAATGGGTATGGGGAGATACCCACTGCCTGTAAAGTAATCTGTTTATCTCATGGTAACATCCTTTCTACTGGGCATTTTAACCTATGGATTATTATGAAGATGATTTCTTCTTAAGCAATACTGTCTAATTGATAATAATGCTAGTTTAAGTAGAGTTTTAATTATTTAAAATAAAACAAAGAAGTGCCACACAGCTGGAATACCTGAGTTTCTACTGAAGAGTCATATAAACTGTGGTTTAGTTTAATGTTTAAAGAAAACAATTGAGTTCTATTAGCCCAGCTAGCTTAAAACTTTTAATCTTATGGCTGGGAGCTGTGTTCACAGGTTTTCAAGTGCATCATAGCCGAAACAAATCTTTAAAAATTATTTAAAGTTAGACTAAGATGTTTTGTTAAATAGCTTTGAGGTGAAAAACCCAAGAAGACAATCTGAAGTTTTAGAAAGGAATGTAGTTGAGTGAGGAACTCATTAATGTCAGGGAACAAGAACAAAGCAGCCCAATTATCATTAGCTGACATGCCTTTCTTGCTAGGATTGGTTGATGACCAAAGGTGATGATTAGTTCCTTATACTCATTTTTACCCTAAATATATAAGATAAAAGAAACTACAAATGAGTGGGTATGCAACCCAAAGATTTAAATTAGAGCTGACTGATTTTTCATATATAAACATTTAGATTTGTGATTCCTTTAAGATTCCTTACAAGTTACCTTTCAAGATAAATAATAAAGTGATTGGTCCTTTCTTTGTAATGACAAAAATGCAGCCTGCCAGTAAAAGAATATCTTGCTTGTTTACACACTGTTAATCTATCTATAATAAGGTGCTTGGGTATTAATGTACATGGGTTCTTGGGATAATTTGTTTTTCACCTGTAGTACATAAAATGTTTAGTCATGTAAGGGAAAAGGAAAACATGTTGTTCTTCACTTGTATTCATTTACATGAAAAGCAGAGTGTAACCACACTGTAATTTTTATACTGTCTGAAAGATTTTGCTGGGGTATAAAACCTATAAGGGAAAGAATAAAGATAGAGTTAAAATGAATTAGAAAAATCATCAAGAATGAGAGAGTTAGAAGAAAAACATCAAAAATTGAGAGTCATAACAAAAACATCAAGAACAAGAGAGTTGGAAGAAAAACATCAAGAATGAGAGAGTTAAAATGAGTTAGAAGGAAAACATCAAGAATGAAAAAGTTAGAAGGAATTAAAAGGAAAATATCAAGAATAAAGATAGATTTACAAAGAAAACGTCAAAATGAGAGAAGACAATCAGCAGGAAAATAAAGAACAGAGAATGCACAGAAATAAAGAAAAGGTGTGAAAGAAACCAACAAGAAAATGTGTGAGTGCTTTTTCCCTTATCCTCCTCTGATAAAAATGTCATTGTATGTACCGATTATGTGCCAACTTTATGGATTCCTTTTGAGTCCTGCACTGTTTAAGACTGGTCTTCCTAGACAGCAATATGATCCCCTGAGACTAGAGTTTCAAACATTTATAAGCCACCATCTTGGAGTTAACCCAGGTCCTCCGGAAGAATAGTGAGCATTCTTAGCTGCTAAGCATCCTCTCCAGGCCCTAGGTATCTGATTTCAAAAGAAATATGAAATAAAGATTCAACCTTCTCTAATATGTAGTTCAGATAATATCTCAAGAGGCCTCACACATGCATGTTTATTTACTTCAAATAAAGAACTAGTTCTGCAGAGTTTCTCCTAATGTTGTTTATCAGCCCCCAAATAGCCTGTGATTCATTTCTTTTCCCTACCCAGCCAACACTGTCATTTTCTGTCCTGTAAGTAATTCAATACCAATTATAATGAAAAAAATTAGAAAATCAGAAAGAAATAAAAGACATTTTCTTTGAGATAACTGTTCATCCTTGGTTTCCTTGATATCTCACTCGACTGTTCGTAAGACATTCAAACTCTGAACAGTTAATTCATACTTTTGACATAATCCATTTCCTTCTGTGCTGATATCACATTGAAGCCTTGTATTAGTTACTCTTCCTGTTTGTGTGACATCAGGAAGGGTTTATTCTGGCTGACAGTTTGAGAGTACAGTGTAGCACATTCAGGCAGGAGAGATGGGAGAGCAGCTGGGGCAGTGGAGGCAGAACAGTGAGGCCCAAGTCGCAGTTAGTTCAGAGGCAGCAAAGGAAGATGACTGTGTGCGCTCCTTAGGCTTTCCTGCTTCTTTACTCCCTTCTGAAAAAGCCTGGGACCACACTACATTGAGTGGCATTACTCATATGCGGGATGAGTTCTCCCTCAAACTCCTCTAGAAATGCGCACACTGACGGCAGAGTGGTGCATCTCATAGATGGTGTCAAACCAGTCAATGTGACAATGGTGGTTAATCAACACAAACTCCATAGCTTATCAACCTAATAATTAAACAGATTGCTTTAACCATCACATTCTATGCCTGGTCCTCAAAGACTGATGTCTATCTTTTAATGCACAATGCATTCTATTCAATTTTAAAAGTCCCTATGGTCTTTAACAATTTTAACAGTACTCAAAGGCCTAACGTCAAAAGTCCCCTTCTGATACTCACAGCAATCTCATAACTGAAATGCCTTGTGAATTAAAAAAGAAAAAGGAAGGAAAGAAAAATGTGCAAACATTATATACTTCCAGTAATAGCACATAGCAACATTCCTACTTACAACTGAAGGGTTGGGAGAATGGTAAGGAAAGGGCATTCCCAGAATCAGAAGAGCAAACATTAACCTGAGGAACTCCATGTCTAGTGCCTTGGGCTTGTGGCAGCATCATTTGGGCTCTGGTGTGTTTGGGAATCACTTACCCTCTAGTCTCTGACTCTTGTGTCAGACACAAAGTCCCTCTAGAATCAGCTCTGTGATGTCCACCACTTCCTAGTGAACATTCCATGATTCTGGTCCCCCTCCCCCCCAATAACCTGATGTCTCCATTACAACCTACACAGCTTCACAAAATGGCTTCAGAAGGCTTCGTTCAAAGAGAATCCTGCCATATATCACCTAGTTTCAGCCAATTTGTAGAACCTTCAGACCAAGCCTTCAAGACCACATAATTCTTGCATTTTGCATGCCTGAAAACCATGAACCATGGAGATGTTGACCATTCTGATACCCATTCAATATGTAGTCTATATTCTTTCTGTCAAAGCTGTCATGATTTTGTACACATTGGCTTACAGATCTGAAAAAAATAATTTTCCATGGGTGTCTGTTTTAGCGCAGGGAAATGGTTCATCAATATTCTCTAATTCAGGCTCTTTCCTTTCATATCACTTTGTATTTATACAAGTTAGAGCCTTCACTAAATTTTGCCCTTAGCATACCTAACAATGAAATACTACATTGTCTCAGGGAAGAGCCTGAGGTTTCTCTGATGATGCTAGTATCTTTATCAGTGCAGCTGTTCTGTGCACAGCCATTTTATCTGCAAATTCAAATTCACTCACAATCCATCCCTTACCAAATTGCACACTTCTCATATTTTTCTGATTTTTCTCACTGAGTATCTGGCTAATTTCATGAAATAATCATCTGGATGTTTCAATGTCTAGAAATTTCCTTCAGCAAATAACTTAGTACATTATTTTGAATTCAGATCCATTGTACTTGCCTTCATGTGGGGAGAAAATAGTCAGGTGTGCTCTTTCATGTGAGACAAAACAGCCTCTAATCTAATTTCTCAAACAGATTTTATTCTTCTCCGAATACTTAAGAACACATCTGTTTTTCAGCACTCTCATCGAAGTAACTCATTAAGACCAATTGTATTCCAATCCAACGCTCAAAATGCTTCCATATTTCTCCCACAAAGCATTTTTAAAGAGCTACAGATGACATGGTCAGTTGTTATCTCAGTAGTAGCTTTGTCTTCTGTGTGTGCTTTCTGTGTTATTTTTCTTATTGCTGTGATAAGTCTCTAAGTTGGTGGAATACATGGCAGTAGAAATAACTATGGGTTTGGGGCCTGAGGCATTTATCCGTAGTCAGAGACACATATGTTGGTGCTCCTTGGTCTTTCCTGCACCCTTCCACATTTTTCATTCAGTACAGGGGATGGTTCCCCATCCACTCATGGTGGACCAACCCTCCTCAGTTAATTTTCTATAGAAAATTCTTCATAGATATACCTGATGTTGTATCTCCTCAGTGACTCCCATTCCAGTCAGGTTGATAATGAGGATTAACTATAAAAGAAAGTACTACTCCAATGGTTGGTGGTAATTTCTTATGTTAGCAACTCTTAAACTTACTGAAGACTGATTTGGTACTCAGTATATTGTATTTCATGGAGCTCCTTTAAGATTTACATATGTGTCTCACTGCTTCTGTTGCTAGTACATATGTGCTTAAGTTCCTATCTACAATATCATAAAGCACAAATATATTTATGTATACACACATACATTAGAACTTTTAATATATTTCATGTTCAATAAAAATATTTTATATGTGCACATGTAAGTAAGTACATGTGGAGGCCAGACAGCAATCTCAGATCTCATTTCTCAGTCCTGCGTGTGTGTGTTTTGTTGTTAGTGTTTTATTTACTTGTTTTCCTTTGTTTTGTGACAGGCTAAATTGACTTGACAGCAGGTCTAGTCATCTTCTTGTCTCTCCCTTCTCTGCCTTGAAATTTCAAGTGTACATCCCCATGCCCAGCTTAAGTATGTGTGTTCTGGGATTGAACTTTGGTCCAAGCACTTTACTGACTGTTGCTGTAAGAAAATAGTATAACTACAAGTATTTAAATAAGAGTTTATTTTGGCTACTATCCCAGGTATCTAGATATCCATATTGGAAGAAAGAGCTGGGCTACATGAGCATGAATCAGAGAAATCACATATCAACAGCACATGGGAAGCAGACAGAGGAACTGAAAGTGGGTAAGTCATAAACTCTCCAAGCCTGCCTCCTGTACTTCCTCAATGCAGAATCCATGCCCTAAGATTCCTATAGTGTTTCCAAACACTGCCACCAACTGGGGACCAAGCGTTCAAACATATGGTCCTATAGTGGACATTCTCATTTAAACAACTACAGTTGGCCTTTAAAATGGCAGTTCAAAAGAAAAAAAGTCATATATATTTAATCATTAAGTATTTAAATATGAAAGAAAGGGAGACTTATAATGGAAGTCTAACTTTCAAATGAAAAGATCAAAATTATAGCTCATGACATCTGGGATTTTAGAATCAATATGCTTATTTTTATTCTAGTCTGTTCTTATAAAAAGCATTTAATTTATGATCAGGCATGAAATATATGCTTGCAACTCTAGCACTAGGGAATATGAGGCAGAAAAGACTGTCATTAATTCAAGATGAACATAGCTATGTAGTGAGTCCCAGGGCAGCACCCCCCTCAGAAAACTACAAAATGATTATTCGTTAACCATTCAGATACTCAGAAAAAAGACACCATGTTTCCCCTGAAGTCTTTAATACTTGGGCAATGCACCACAACCATGCATCTAATGAAGAAAAGAATATACACAAATCACTCCTTCTGTTGGTGGTTTTCATTAACTCCAAAACTAAGTGTGGATACTGCAAAATACATAAAAAGATTATCACAAATAGTTAATGGCTTTAATTGAATGAAATGAAAATGCAGATCTTCTGACCTCTTAAAAAAAGTTTCTTAAAATTTAAAATAGGCAATATGAGTTCTACTGGGATTTAACTTTTTTATTTTTAAAGTTCAGTGGGAGTAAGACAAATTCATTCCTCTGAACATGCAAATTAAATTATCTAGACGTGTTTCAGGAGAAAATTTGTTTTAGCCACACTGTTTTCCAGTGACATATCTCTGAAAGAGGTTTCTATAAATTATTGTCACTGAATTTTAGTTCGATGACTCTTGTGCATTTTTCCCTATTCTAATGGAATATGTAAATACATATGAAAACAAAGATTCCCTCAAACCAATAATGAATTTATATCAGAATTAAATTATTATGCAAAGGATGGCACCAAGAATTAGGCTGCATGACGTATAATTCAAGGGTAGTCTTCAGGATATTTTGGCAGTGGTGGGGCATTAGGCTCATACTTTTCATTATTGTACAGTCTATAAGCCAGTTCCTATATTATTAACATTCATTGTTGTGGGAGTTTAAATGAGAAAGACACCTATAGGCTCATATATGTGAATACTTGGTCCTTAGTTGGAACTGTGGGGCCTTCTGGGAGATGTGTTACTGGGGGTGGGTTTTAAGACTTCAAATGACTTACGCTATTCCTGTGTCTCTCTCTGCTTTCACTTTTCAGGTAACTATGACTCCTGGCTGTTCCCTCCTATATGGCAATACCTTTATTCAACTATCATGAACTCTAACCTTCTGAATCTTAAGTCCATATTCAACACTTTCTTCTATGGTCATGAGGTTTTTATCACAGAAATAGAAAAGTAATAGGAAAAGGAGTAATGAGCGTTTATTATTATTTGATGTGGTAAATGGTCCTGTACCCTGTAAAGATTTGTTACTTGTATTTTAATAAAACGCTGATTGGCCAGTAGCCAGGTAAGAAGTATAGGCAGAGTAAACAGAACAGGAGAATTCTGGGAAGAGGAAAGTCTTAGTCTGCAGTAGTCACCCAGACACAGAGGAAGCAAGTTAAGTATGCCTTGCTGAGAAAAGGTACCAAGCCATGTGGCTAGCATACACAAGAATTATGGGTTAATGTAATTTATAAGAGTTAATAAGAATCCTAAGCTAATATGCCAACAAGTTTATAATTAATGTAGACCTCTGTGTGTTTTTTGGGACTAAACAGCTGCAGGACCAGGCGGTACATTAACCTTAGTCAACAATTTATCATTATTATTATTATTATTTTATCTATTAAAATGAAGCATATATATTCTGTACCTCTAAATATGTGGTATGTGACATATGAAATTAATCATTCTAAAGTCTGAAGGCTGTGGGTCTAGATTTATATAAACAGAACAAATGGAATACAGACACCTAATTCAAAACAAAATGCATATGTTTAATCCTGGGTCCTTGGGAGGCAGAAGCAGGCAGATCTCTGTGAGTCTCAGAACAGCTTGGTATACAAACTGAGTTCCAGGACTGCCATGTTACATAGTGAGACCCTGTCTCAACCTTCCTTAAAAAAAGGAAAAAAAAAAGGGGGCAGGGAACCCTGATTGCTCTTTGGGCTGACGAGGGAGGGGGACTTGATTGGGGGAGGGGGAGGGAAATGGGAGGTGGTGGTGGGGAAAAGACAGAAATCTTAAATAAATAAATAAATAAATAAATAAATAAATAGAAAAGAAAAGAAAAAAGAGGTAAAACTAAAATTAAAAGGTGGCATTTGACTTCAGGGTCTGGGGGTCTGGGTTACATTACTTAAAATGACTGTTTCAAGTTCTATCCATTTATCTGCAACTTTCATAATTTACTTTTCTTAGCTGATAAATAATATTACATTGTGTAAATATGCCACATTTTATTATATATTTATCAGTTAACAGATATTATATAGTTGCCATCTGACTATTATGAATATAGTATCAAAGAACATAGATGACTAGGTCTCTCTATGGTAGGATATTGAGTCCTTTGTGTATTACCCAAGAGTTGTATATCTGGATTATGTGGTAGGACTATATACAGCTTTGTGGATGTTTGAATCTTCAACTATATGTGCTTCATTTAGCATACAATCAAAGGTGGGAAAATTACTAAGGGGTCTTGAAGGGTCTTTAAAGAAAGGGTCCAAAGAACACACTGGTGAAAAGGGTTAAAAGGGAACAATGGAACAGTAAGAATTAAATTAGGGTTGGGGTGGGAGGCCAGGTAAAGGAGGGAATAGGGAAAATGTTCAATGCACTAAAGTTATTTGAAAAAGTCATACATAATCACTACTATAGAAGATTGCACACACACACACACACACACACACACACACGAAGTTAAAACACAATTATATTATAACAGGGCAACAATATCCCTAATAGACATAAGAGACTATCTAATAAACAGTCCAGTCCCCCAAATGGATTACTTCTTTTGGAGTGGTTGGCCAAGCCAATGAGATCTCATAGACTCTCAATCATTACAGGCTATTGTCAATGCACATCTCAAACTTGATGGTAAAATCCTATTGCTGAAGGCACTACATACTTGAGTCATAAAACACAGAGAAATCAAGCTGACTTGGAAGCTACATCCCTACTGAATAAATTTCACAGTGCCGAAAAGTGGTATGCATATTACTGGAGGACAAAAGTAATGACCAATTGCATCTAGCTGTGTACTTTACAAGTTATAGTCATGACTGGACTGGCAAGCTAGGTCCACTGGTGCAACAGTGATACAAATGGCGTGGGACTGACCAACTATTTCTGATTTAAGTCTTTTTCAACAAGATGAAAACCCTACCTGGCACCACTATTTGGCTGGGAATAGATGGCTAAACAGGTCATAGGCCATAAGCAATAATTTATAACTAATATTTTGCAAAATATAATATTAAACTGATTCTTAATAACTTATTGTTGTATGATGTGGGAAGGTCATAGGTTAATCAATAAAGAAACTGCTTGGCCTCATAGGTTAGAACATAGGTGGGTGGAGTAAACAGAACAGAATGCTGGGAAGAAGAGGAAGTAAGCTCAGACTCAATAGCTCTCCTCTCTGGGGCAGACGTGATGTAGCTCCTACCCAGGAAGGACATAGGCAAGAATCTTCCCAGTAAGCGCACCTTGGGGTGCTACACACATTAATAGAAATGGGCCAAGCAGTGTTTAAAAGAATACAGTTTGTGTGTTGTTATTTTGGGGCATAAGCTAGACAGGAACACAGCCCGCAGCTCCTACTACAGTTGTATCCATAGATCAATGCATTTCTCAACCCTCATCCGAGAAGCTTCTATTTTTAGTAGATGGTGATTAATATGGAGCCCCCGCTCTCCAGTGGCTGAGAAACAAAACTAAGAGACTGCGGAATACTAGGGACTAAATGAAACATAAGCATTGCATTCACTACTATGAATGCTTGGGAATCATTGCAGAAGAGAGGAACGAAAGAGCGTAAGATCCAGAGGTAGCAGAGGGTTACAAGGAAACCCTTCCAGACACTGCAAGGCAGTGTACATATGGACTCATAGAAGCCGTGACAGCGTGTACAAGACATGTGCAAGTCCAAGGCAGACCAAATGTCAGCATGGAGAATGGAACTAGGCAGAGAATCCCACCTCATATTTATGGGCTACTGGAAAGTGTTAGCTGCTAGGAGAGGGAAAAGTAAGTTGACACCTTTCAGGAGAAAGCCATGCATTCAAAAATATTTGTGAAGCACAATTTGGTCTTGATTTGAGGAAAGTTTGATTTACCAAAATAAAGTTTGGTAAATGGAAAAAGCAGAATGGATCTGGGAAAAGTTGTAGGGGTAAATATGGTTAAGAAATATTTCATGAAATTCTTAAAGAACTGATAAAAATGAAAAAGTAAAAACCCACAAGAAGTTAAAGATTTTATCAAAGAACACAGTTACTTTCAGGAAAGCTAATAGGAATGTTCCACACACTCCTAAGCAGAGATGCAATACAGATAAAAAATTAAAGGACTAAACTACCTACATTTGTAAGTTTACATTTCACACTGTATTCGTCTGTACCTATATAAATGGTTTTCAGAGGCTTAAGAAAGTCAGAAATCAGCTGCAGACTTTCTGAACACTTTCATACCATATCTCAAGTAAAGCCAGATGATAAGGTAACAAAGTAAGATTTAGTCCCCATTCTTGAAAAGCTCACAGTGAATAACATTTCATATTAAGTTTATGATTCACAAATATTTTAACTGTGATAATAACACTTTCATTTATATCACAGCTGTATACATTATATAAACATTTTATCCTCACATTACAGTTATAGCAACTTGAACTAAAAGAAAAAGCAAAACAAAAACACTTTTTCTTATTTATATTTGAAGTAGACAGGCCAGCAGATCTGAGAATGAGTCCTCAATAATTATTTGATATTAAGTGAATGACATACTGCTCAAGGTTACACAGGTAGTAGCAATAAGACTAAGAATTAAACTCAAGTAACATTAAGTAATGCATGTTAACTCCATACATTTTTTTGGAAAGGAAGAACCATATTGGGGGGGGGGGCAAATCTATCCATGGGATCACAGGGTAGATGGAGAGAAATGGTTTTACAGAGACCATGACACCCACTGCCACACACAAATAAGTATAACAAAAAATACAAACAATTCAAATATTAGTCTTGAATTAAATTTACTAGATTAGTATAATACTGACTTAATAATTGCCATAAAGATATCACATCTCTGAACTTTAAAAAAGCTATAACAAAATCTGAGACTTGAATTATAAAATTAGTTACCTGGGCCATTCAAATTTTCCTGTCATTTAATTCAATAACTTTGGTGATTTCATTCATGCTCAAATGAGTGTCACACACACACACACACACACACACACACACACACACACACAAAGCAGTATTTTCAGGATCTGGGAACTCTAAATTAGGAGTCACAGCATCCAGTAATGCTATGGGACTTTGACCAAATAATTTCTATACATGAAACAATAATTTATGTATGTGACACTATAAAATGTCAGAAATGGACTTGATGAACACCTAAAATACTTATGGCTCAACGGAAGGCAAATCAATTTGCCTGACACTAGAAGCCTAGGGCCAGTATGGTCATGGATCTCAGAAGAAAACCTATTAACAAAACTCTACAAGATGGACATACATACTCATTACATTCCAAAGCTTCCCTTTACAGCCACAGGAAAGTGTAGCTTTTACCCCTTGTCAAGGGAGCTTCTTTCCAGCAAATGAGGAGCATTACAGAACCCAACCATTCATCATGTAGATACAGTGAATCATGGAGACCCTAGCACCAATGAAAACTCAAACCTGAAACTAGAAGATCACAAATCTCAACTCAACTTTAGCCTCATAGAGAAGTCCAGGATAAACTGAACTGCTGAGACCTTGTCTCACAATCAGGAAGAAAATGTAAGGGTTCTAACTTCCTGATGTCAAGTGGAAACTGAGAGAGGTAACTTTATCTCCTTATCACATTTATTTAGGTGATGCCTAAAATGAAGTTATTTTACAGTTAAGGTCTGACAAGGCTATAACATAGGGTTTTCAGAGCAAGCAACCCATTTACTTGCTAAAAAACTGAAATGTTTTTCTACTTAATTGCAAATGGGTCCCATCAGATCTAATTTGAACTGCTCTGGCATAGATCACCAGGTAACCTGGCACTTGGTTAGCTAGGGAGTCAAAGGAATTAAACTCCATGCTTGGATGCATTATGCATATCTCTGTTCTTTGCTTAAGAGTAAAAGGCATACATAGGAGGTAAACTTGTCTATATCAGTTTTTTCATTATTTTTTTATTTAAAGCAGGCTTTTCTCATTTTACATACCAATCCCAGTTCCCACTCTCTCCTCTACTCCTGCTCCCCCATCTTCCTCAGAGAGTGTAAGGCTTCAAATAGGGAGTCAACGACATCTAGCACATCACTTTGAGGCAGGACCAAGGCCCTCCCCACTATATCAAGGCTTAGCAAGGTATCCCTCCAAATACGATGGGCTTCAAAAGCCAGTTCAAGAACTAGGGGAAATTCTGGCTGCACTGCTAGTGGCCTTACAGACTGCCCCAGCCAAACAACTGTCACCCACATTGAGAGGGCCTAATTTGGTCCTATACTGGTTCCCCCACTGTCAGCCTGGAGTCAGTGAGCTCCCACAAGCTTAGGTCAGCTATTTCTGTGGGTATCTTCACCATGGTCTTTTTTATTTATTTATTTATTTATTTTTTATTGAGAAAAGGAGAAAAAAAAAACAAGTTTCCACCTCCTCCCAGCCTCCCATTTCCCTCCCCCTCCTCCCACCCTTCTCCCCCTCCCCCCACTCCTTTCCCCCTCCCTCTCCAGTCCAAAGAGCAGTCAGGGTTCCCTGCTCTGTGGTAAGTCCTAGGTCCTTCCCCCTCCGTCCATATCTAGGAAGGTGAACATCCAAACTGGCTAGGCTCCCACAAAGCCAGCACATTAAGTAGGATCAAAACCCAGTGCCATTGTCCTTGGCGTCTCATCAGCCCTCATTGTTCGCCATGTTCAGAGAGTCCAGTTTTAACCCATGCTTTTTCAGTCACAGTCCACCATGGTCTTAAATCCATTCATCAGTTAGGGGGCACCGAGGTTTGTTGGGGAAGGTTTCTGTCCCACGGGGTCATGCAATAAACACACAGAAACTATATTATTTGCAATACCATTTGATCAATAGTTTAAGCATATTGCTAGCTAGCTCTTACATCTAAAATTAACACATTTCTCTCATTTTATATTTTACTATAAGGCTTGTGACCTACCAGCAAGGTTCTAGTTGACAACTCATGTCTTTCACCTCTGGCGGCTACATGGCATCTCCTGACTCCACCTTCTTTCTCCCAGCATTCAGTTTAGTTTTCCCTGCATAGCTCTATTCTGCCCTATCACAGGCCAAGCCAACTTCTTTATCCATTAACCAATAAAAGCAACACATGTACAGCAGGACTTCTCATATCCGGTTGTTTCCAGGTTCTGGTTATTACTAATAATGCTGCTATGAAACAGCTGAGCAAATGTCCTTGTAGCATGGAGTGTGCATCCCTCAGGTATATGCCTAAGAGTGGTATTGCTGGGTCTTGAGGTAAATTGATTCCCAATTTTCTGACAAATCGTACCTTGTTTTACTTTATATGAAGTAATAGCACCACACCCAAAACTTCTAAATATTTTATTACTAACATTAAACAAACAAAATTAAAACGATTACTTTAAAACTAATATTAGCAGCAACAACACTAAAATCACAGCACTATTCAACAAATCAGCATCTATATAAAAATAATAGCCAATAATATTATCATTTGTTATTCTTTTATAAAATACTAATGAGGCTTGAAATAAAGAAATAAAAAATACACAACTATCTATAATAAACTTTTAATATGTATAATTTTAATATATACAAATATATTTAAGAATATAAGTTATATGTATGCAAGTATAAAATATAATTGTGTGTTATATATAATTTGCTTAGTTATAAGGAGGAGAAAAATCTAATTGGTCAAAATCAGTCATAAAATTTTAACCATGCTTCTGCAAAAAAAACCCAGCAGTGCCAAAGAGTAATGCATTGCTAATGGTTTCCAGTAGAATAAATAGCTCCTCTGACGTCAAAACTTTGTTACACTCCAATAACTGGCTCACTTGAAGTTTCAGTACAGCAAGTTACATGTCAGTTTTAAATAAAGCTATAAAAATAGAAGGGCTGGTGAACCATATTGTCGCTATGCAACCTGATACAATAAGATTTATGTTCAATAAAACATTAACAAAGGTGATAGATTATACAAAAATAGTATCTGGTGGTTTAAGATGCCCAGATTCTCAAATTTCAAATAATAAAATACTATATTTTATTCTGTCTTTTCTGAAGGGATATGCAACTGAGTTACCCAAAGCTGGTAATATATTGACAAAAATATTCACATAACTCAAAGATGAAGCAATTTTACCTTGCTAAATATGCCTAGATTGCTTTGATAATATTCTAATTTGGGACATGGAGTTAGTAGGGAGTGAAATGTGTACAAAATTCAAAAGATAGGTTGCAATACCTGTAAGGCTATCAGTTGTTTTTCAAAATCATTGTTGCTTAAGTATATATGGTAATTTCCCATTTAAATAACAATTGTGCTTAGAAAAAACTTGAAACTATTAGTTGAAAAGCCTTGAAAGATCTGTCCCATTTACGAATTTTAATTTATACTGAAAAAAAATCATGACATATAATCTGTTTCATGATAAAAGGGATGCAATGCAATCTTTTAAGAATTCATCCTCCTGCTAAATAAACACTGCACTATCAAGACAGTTAACTCTCTACAACAGTTCATGATGTGAACTGGATAGAATATATGTTCATATAGGAGAGAAGAGAAAATAAAAATAATTTTCTCAGCAACAGTATTTATTTAACTAATTTCAATAGGTAATGAAATCATTGATAAAACATTTTTATGTAAGAAAATAAATCACAGTATTATTTAGTTAACATTTCTACACAAATGTTTCTAAAAAATATTATTCATGTGTATGTGTATGTGAACCATAAAACATAGATCCCAACATACACAGGCACTGCTCTCTTCCTTCATGACTTCACACTCTTGTTTCAAGGAGGGCAAGGACAAGAGCTAAGTTTCACCCTACAGATTTTATTTTTTCACCTCTCCAGCCTAGTTAGATCACTCCCAGCTCTTCAGTGAACATTCAGAGACATAAGTGAAACGAAATATATGGGTAGAGTTTCTAGAACACTGCTACCTGCATGCAACTTTCCATGTACAATGCAAAGTTACTGAGAGTTATTAGGAAATAAAGACGATTGCCACTGTGGAACTGGAAAGTTAATAGGGATGAGGATAGGTATGCATTATAAATTACTTAAATTATGTTGTTCAATGCTCGGAATATAACATCTGAAATGAAGAGTAATATAAAGTAGATAGACCAAAATGAAAGCTGTCATTTTAACAGCGTGGGCAGTCAGATAATTCAGTGTGTGGTGGGCAAACAGATTTTGAGAAGGTGCTGGGCATGATGGCTTTTGCCCATAGTCCTGACTACTCGGAGAGAGCTCCCTGCAATCCACAAGTTTTAGCAACATAGCAAGACTCCATAAGCAGGTGAGGAAAGAACACTCCAGACAGAAAAAGCAAGTAATGCACAGCCTTAATTTAAGGTATGCCCAGCGGTATACACATCTTGTTTTATGTACCTGAGTTTCTTGTTAGCGTTCACAATCAGCAAGCATACTAAAATCAGCAAGCATACTAAAATCAGCAAGCATACTAAAAGGCTTCATCACGACAATGCACCCATATGCGCCATTGTCCTTAACTCTTATGCCTTCCTGTTCACTCCCACCCTCCTCCATCATCCTCACCATCCTTGTTAGTCTCATTTCCTCCCCTTATTTATCCTCCTCTCAGCTTTATTGTCATATGAATTTAATTACCCCTATTCCCTTATTCTGCATCCCTTTAGATCTGCTCATTACATAGTCCCCTTTGTACTATAATGCCAGGAACAACAAGAAAGCCATTAACCACAGCAAAGTGATCAAGGTGCAGAGAAAAAAATGAAGCTGTACATGGTAGGGACTTGAGAGCCACAGGAAACATTTCATTTTCTATAAGACAGTAACCATAACAGAGTTTTGAGCAAGCAAGTGGTATCATCTAACATAGCCTAGAAGGATCATTTAGTGGCTGTCATTTTCAGAATTGATTAGGAGACAGGAAGACTGGGTAGAGATTGCTACAGAAGAACAATAGTGGCTGCTCAGGTAAGATGGATTAGAAGCTGTTACTCTCTGACACAGTGAATGAAAAGAATCAGAATAACAAGGTATATAGTATTACAAGTACACAAAGATTGGAAGAGTTTCTTCAGCTGTGAAAAGAAGGTGACATGGCAGCTGACAGCTGGGAAATGGCAGGAGAGCAGAAGGCACCATACAACCAGCTGCAGATTTCTGGAATGGGAGGAAGAACAGAAGCCTCATCCAAAAATTCAACCGCCCTGGTGAAAAGACCAGCAGTCATGCCCACAGGATTAGCCCACAGTTTTCTCAAGCATTGGATCATGTGGGAGAATCTGGTAACAGCACTGGAAACGGTTCATTTGTTATTGCCAAAGTCATGGAGAGCAGTGGCCTGGTATTTCAGAGGAAGCTCCATGTTTGAGACTAAGTTACTTTGGATGCCATGTGAGGCAATTGAACAGAGGAGGTGACCATGCTGAACTCAGGCAGTGGGAAAATCAGAAGGAGCACAATGCTTAGTAACCCTGCCCTGTATAGCATGGGGCTCACCACTGAAGCATAAGTGCTGGTAATTAATCATAGCCCCAAGCCTGACTGAGGTCAGAGGGTGGCTGGACCTGCAAAGTGACCAAACTGTTATGTGGTTCAATGCTACTGGCATTAACTCTGAAGCAAGGCTATTGCATACTTCTTACTCTAATAGTGGTGCAGGAGAATTGTCTGTATTCTGTCAATCATGTTTTAAATAAATGATGAATGGCCAGGCAGGAATTATAGGTGGGTCAATCAGACAGGAAGTAAAGGTAGGGCAATGAGAACAGGAGAGTGCTGGGAAGGAGGAAGCCCATTCCTCCCCAGTCCTGCCCAGATCATGTGGATGTGATCTACCCTGCTGAAAAAGGTACCGAGCTATGTGGCTAACATAGATAAGAATAATGGGTTGATATAAGAGTTAACAAAGAAGCCTGAGCTAATGGGGCAATCAGATTATAACTTATGGAGGCATCTGTGTGATTTTCTTTGGGGCTTACCTGTTGTGGGAAATGGGCAGGACAGAAACCCCAACAAGCCCGCTCCTCATGTTACACAACAGCACTTGATGCTGAGTGAAACACAAAAGCACAGAGAGGAACTCCACCAAAGACCTCAGTGCTCCAATGCTGCCAAACTTTGTCTTGGACATTAGCCTCTCCAGAGGACACAACTAGGGCATCTTTGAAGCATAATAGACTCTGTTTGGCTAAAAGGCTGTAAAGATAATCTTAGCTAGCCAAAGTTGCCAATATGCTATGAATGTAGAATCATAGCAGAAGTGTTCGAACTTTTGCTATTGTGACACTGTGTTGTCATCTCTAAAGTTCACAACTATGAATAGCACAATCCAGTGACAAAACAAACAAAAAAGACAAAAACAAAACCTAAACTCCCACAAGTTTAAAATTTTGTTTTGAACAGAATTCATACATACCTGGGCTATATACAACCCACATCCTTTAGGCTGGACATGCCTACAGGACCTAGAGTAAGGGTAACTCTGCCAGACCTTGACCATTGAAAAGACTGGCAACACTACCATTTCAAACAGAAGAAAAAGCAAAATAGCACAATTTCAAATGAAAAACCTGCTCACTCTGTATATGCTTATATTATATGACCAAGAAAGAAGTAAATGGAATAGTGTTTCATTTCTGTTTTCTTTTGGGGGGAAATTGTTTGACTTTTTGTTTTCACTGTATGTACTGGCTGGTTTTCTCTGTCAACTTGACACAAGGTAGAGTCATCAGAGAGGAAGGAGCCTCAGTTGAAGAAATGCCTCCATGAGATCCAGCTGTAAGTCATTTTCTTGACTAGTGATCAATCACGGGGGTGGCGGGGCTGCAGGGATGGTACCATCACTAGGCTAGTGGTCCCGGGTTCTATAAGAGGGTGGGTCAAACAAGTCATGGGAAGTTCCCTCCATGGCCTCTGCATCAGTTTCTGTCTCTAGGACCCTGCCCTGCTTTATTTCCTGTCCTGATTTCCTTCAGTGATGAACAGCAATGATGAAGTGTAAGCCTAATAAACCCTTTCCTCTCCAACTTGTATTTTGGTCCTGGTGTTTCACTGTAGCAATAGTGGCTCTAACTAAGACAGTGTATGTTGAGTATTACTGCTTTTATACTTTAATTTTAAAATGCTTATTTCTATAGCCTTTCTAAATACTAATATTAAACATGGTTAAAAAGAGATCACAGACACACCCCCAATCACAGTAGACCAAGTAAGTAAATAAGTAAATATCCAGGAATCCATCAAACAAGAGGTTAAAGACATCTACAATGCAAGTTTTACATCTCTGAAGAAATTGAGGAAGATTGAAGACTTCCCATATGTAACATTAGGGCCGGCTTGTTAGGGTTTCTGTCCCGCCTGGTACCCTACAGCTGGCAAGCCCCAAAGAAAATTACACAGAGTCTATATTAGGTTATAAACTGATTGGCACATTAGCTCAGTCTTCTTAATAGCTCTTGTAGCTTATATTAACCCATTATTCTTATCTATTTTAGCCACATGGCTCGGTACCTTTCAGCTGGGCAGGTTACATCTTGCTTCTTGGTGGTCTGGGCTAGAATCTGAAGGGAGCTTCCTGCTTCCCAGAATACTCCTGTTCTGCTCGCCTTGCCTCTACTTCTTGTCTGGTTGACCCACCTATACTTTCTACCTGGCCAATCAGTGTTTATTTAAAATATGAAATCCCATGACATCCTTCACAGAAATAGAAAAACACAAAGACACCCTAAATTCCATGTGGAAGTATAAGATACCAAATAGCTACAGCAAGTGTGAATAAAACAAATAGATTTTCATAAAATTACATTATAGATTCACAGTAATAAAACATGATAATGACACAAAAAACAGACATAGACATATAGATCAATGTAACAGCATAGAAGACCGAACTATGAGTTCATGTAACTGTAATCATCTGATAATTGACAAAAATGCCTGAATCACACACTGGAGAAAAGACAGTATCTACAATGAATGGTGTAGATAAGTAGACAGCTATCCTTAACAGAATTAAATTAGACATGTATCTACCACTTTGTATAGAAATCAGCTCCAAAAGGATCAGAGATGTCAACATCGAACTGGAACCTTAAAACTTCTAGAATAAAATATAGGAAGTAACGTACCTAATAAGGTATAGGAGCAAGGAAGGACTCCATTTGTTCAGGAATTAATACCAACAATTGACAAAGTGATAACTCATGAATAAAAAGCCTTTGTATAGCAAAGAACACAATCACATGCAAAAAAGCCCATGGAGTGGGAGAAAATAGTTGCTGGATACATCCAAAAAAGGATTAATATTAAGAATATTTTAAAAAGCTCAAAATACAAAGAGAAAAGTAAACAAGCAACATGATTTAAAAATAGGGTATGGATCTGAATAGAGAGTTCTCCAAAGAAGAAAGAAAAACGGCTATGAAGGGGCTACCCACCAGACTTCTTGAGTTCCAGAGACCTGGGCCAGGCTTGTAGGTTGGTGGCTTGGTGTGAGAGAGGACACAGAGAAAGGAGGGTAGCAGCAAGCTACCTTCCTGGCCTGGAGCATGTCCTTTGGTTCCAGAGACTCTCCAACAATGCTTGAAAGTCCTATTTTAATAATCCAGAGATAACTTAAAACCTATGAAACAAAGGTTGGAATACAATGGCAAATAGAAGTGTGGAGCCTATTTTTCCAAGGTACCAGATGTGGAAGAATTGTCTGCAGCCACAAAGAAACTAAACAGTGTGAAGAGTCTAGATCACCAGAGGGGACTTTTGGAATTGTGATACTTTAAGCTAAATATGGCATGACTGGCACAATTGTCAGTCACTCCTATGCAATGTTCTATGCGGATAAGTACTCTGCAGAAAAACAAGGGAAGTTCTGTACTTGACTCCCTCAAAAGGATTGAAGAAGTCACTCTACATGTCAAAGAGATCATCATCATGGAAAGGAAACCTCTTGTACTTCATCAAAACATTAGGATGCTGATCAAGCTAGGGCTGAATAATCAGATGTAATCAATAAGAGATCATCACCATTGAGGTGCATGGTCATTGTTATATTTGTACAATATGGGGAGTATTTCCTCATGGCACAAAAAACTGACCCAAAGGACCAGGCTATATATTACTCCGGAAGCCAAAGGTGGCAATGTGTAAGCATCATCCATATAGTATTGGTTTTGAAGGCACAGAAGATACAAGACCAAAGGGGGCATGAAGAGCAACTGAAGTTTAGAACTGTGTGTCTAGGATGAAGTTCCTGTAGAGGTCAAGAAATGCCATTGGTGAAGGTTATAATAGACACCCTAAAATATTGAAGATGGCAAGACCATGGACTTGCAATAGATGTGTGGACTGGACCTGTCCTAAGTCTAAGAATAAAGCTGTTTGTTCTATGGAAGGTATAGTTAGAGAAGTATGACATCCTATCCTTTTTGGAACCAGCAGACTGCATAAGTAAGTAGCAGACAGCAGACATTGGGTTATATAATTTGAAATTACAGTAATGTAGTTTGTCTTTACTTTGATGTCATTATATCTGTCCTTCAGTTCTTCTATTTAAAATATTTTGTCTTTATTACTTCTTATATATTGAAAGTATATTACAAATTTTGATTTTATAAAGTTACTTTAAAAATTGATTATGATGTTAATATTATAGTATGATATTAACATGAGATTGGAAGGACAAGGGATGCAAGTTTGTGGTTTTAAAGTGGTGTGTTTGTGTGTCAAATTGACAAGAGGTAGAGTGTCCTGATTGGATGTAACTACTAAGTTGATACATCCAAGAGTCATCTGAAAGGACATTCTTAAGTGAGGAATTTTTAAAACAGATTGGCTTATGGGCATACCTATGGGTGCTACCTTGATTGTTAATTAATTTAGGAGAGTCTACTCTACTGTGGTAAGGACCATACCTGGACTTGAACTCCTTAGAAAGATAGTGGAGTCTGCAGGGGTCTGTGTGAGATAGGTCCTCTGCATACATGTTGTGGTTTTTCCAGGTTGGTGTTCTTGTGGGACTACGAACTTTTCTGCCTGGGCTTAAGACCCTTTTCCTCCTGCTGGGTTGCCTAATGAAAGGATTCTATAGTGTTCATAGTATATAGAGAGAACATTCAGCAATTACTGAAGAATCATGACCTAATTATACCAACAGTATCAATTCATTGAATATACAAATTTATTTGTTTTGAACGAACATTGCAAAACTATTTTTATGAGGCTACAGTTACCCTGAAACAGAAACCACACAAAGACTCAACCAAGAAATAGAATTCCAGACCAATCTCATTCATGAACATTGATGCAAAAATACTCAACAAAATACTGGCAAACGAATCCAAGAACACATAAAAAAAACCATACACCATGATCAAGTTAGCTTCATCCCAGAGATACAGCGATGGTTCAACATACGAAAATTTATCAAAGTAATCCACCATATAAATAAACTGAAAGAAAAAAATATTATCAACTTATCAGATGATGCAAAAGTATTTGACAAAATTCAGTGCCCCTTCATGATAAAGGTCTTAGAGAGATCAGGGATACAAGGAACATATCAAAACAAAATAAAAGCAATATGAAGCAAGCCGACAGCCAACATCAAACTAAATGGAGAGAAACTTAAAGTGATTCCACTAAAATTAAGAGAAGACAAGGCTGTCAACTCTCTCCATATCTATTCAATATAGTTCTTGAAGTTCTAGCTAGAACAATATGGTAAAAAATGGATATCAAGGGGATACAAATTGAAAGAAAAAAGTAAAACTTTCACTATTTACAGATGATATGATAGCATATGTAAGTAACCCCAAAAACTCTGCCAAGGAACTCCTATAGTTGATAAATACCTTCAGTGATGTGGCATGATAGAAAAACAACTAAAAAAAATAGTAGCCCTCCTATATACAAATGATAAAGAAGCTGAGAAAGAAATCTGAGAAACATCACCCTTCACAAAAGCCACAAATAATATAAAATATCTTGGAGTAACACTAACCAAAGAAACTAAAGACCTTTTCGACATGAACTTTAAGTCTTTTAAGAAAGAAATTGAAAAAGATACCAGAAAATGGAAAGATGTTTCAAGTTTTTGAATAAGTAGTATCCCTGACATCAAGCTCTATTATAGAGCTACAGTAATGAAAATAGCCTGGTACTACCATAAAAACAGACAGGTAGACTAATAGAATCAAATTGAAGACCCAGATATTAATCCACACACCTATGATCACCTGATATTTGACAAAGAAGGTAAAATTATACAATGGAAAATAGAAAGCATCTTCAGTAAATTTTGTTAGCATAACTGGATGTCAACATGTAGAAGAATGAAAATAGAT
Organism: Microtus oregoni; assembly: GCF_018167655.1. Lineage (NCBI taxonomy): Eukaryota > Metazoa > Chordata > Mammalia > Rodentia > Cricetidae > Microtus > Microtus oregoni. The sequence continues at coordinate 9,551,604 of NW_024543090.1, forward strand.
TTTTATCTATCCCCATGCACAAAACTCAAGTCCAAATGGATTGAACACCTCAATATAAATCTGAACACAGTGAACCTGATAAAAGAGAAAGTGGGAAGTAGACTTTAATGTATGGGCACATGAGTCCACTTCCTAAATATAACACCAGTAGCACAGACATTGAGAGCAATGATAAATAAATAAATAAATAAATAAATAAATAGGACCTCATGAAACTGAAAAGTGTCTGTAAAGCAAAGGGCTGAATGGGAAAAATATCTTTACCAACCCCACATCAGACAAATGACTGATCACCAAAATATATAAAGAAATTAGGCATCAAAATACCAAATAATCCAATTTAAAAATAGGGTACAGATCTAAACAGAAAATTCTCAACAAAAGAATCTCAAATAGCTGAAAGACACTTAAGGAAATGTTCAACATCCTTAGCCATTAGGGAAATGCAAGCCAAAACAACCCTGGAATTCCATCTTGCACCAATCAGAATGGTTAAGATCAAAAATACCAATGAGAGCTTTTGTTGAAGAGGATGTGGAGTAAGGGGAACACTCCTCCATTGATGGTGAGAGTGAAAACTTGTACAATCACTTTGGAAATCAGTATGGTTGTTTCTTAGAAAATTGAGAATCAACCTACTTCAGGACCTAGCAATACCACTCTTGGGCATATACCCAAAGTACGCTCAATCATACTACAGGGATATTTGTTAGCCAGAAGCTGGAAACAACCCAGATGCCCCTCAACCTAAGAATGACTAAAGAAAATGTGGTTCATTTACACAATATAGTACTACTCAGCAGTAAAAAACACAATGACATCTTGAAATTCACATGCAAATGGTTAGAACTGGAAGGAAGCATCCTGAATGAGTTCACACAGACTCAGTAAGGTAAATATGGTATGTATTCACTCATAAGTGGATACTAGCTGTAAAGCAAAGGATTACGAGCCCACAATCCCAGAGAAGTTAAGTAACAAGTAGGACCATAAGGGAAACATACATAGATCTCCATAGGAAGGGGAAATAGACAAGATCTGAGAAAATTGGGAGCATGGGGATGTGGGAGAAGAGAGGGCAGAAGGGGAGGAGGAGAAGAGAAGGGGAAAGGGGAGAACTTGAGAGAAGAGGATAGTTGAGTTGGGGGAAGGACAGAGATGAAGAACAAGGAAAGAGATGTCTTTATTAAGGGAGCCATTTGGGGGCTAGCAAGAAACCTGGTACCAGAAAATGTCTTAGGAATCCACAAGGATGATTCCAATAAGACTCTAAGCAATAGTGGAGAGGGTATCTGAACTGGCCTTGCCCTGTAGTCAGATTAATGACTATCTTAAATGTAATCATAGAACCTTCATCCAGCAACTGATGAAGCAGAGGCAGAGAGCCACAGCAGAGCCCTGGGTGGGCTGAGCTAACTAAGTCCAGTTAAAGAGTGGGAGGAGTGAGAAAATGAGCAAAAAAGTCAAGATCATGATGGGGACACCCACTGAAACAACTTACCTGACCTAATGGGAGCACACCAATTTTTGCCTGGACAGGGAAGGAACAAGCATAAGTTCAAACTAGGCCCTTAGAGTTTGTATAACAGTCCTATGGCTGGGGCAGACTGTGGGACCACTGGCAGTGGGACCAGGATTTACCTACCCCTTCTGCTTTTACTGGCTTTCTGGAACCCATTCTCTTTGGATGCATACCTTGCTCAGCCTAGATATGGTATGAAGGGCCTTGGTCCTTCCTCAAAGAAATGTGCCTTATCTCTCTATGGAGTGGGTGGGGATGGAGTTGGGGGGGATGTGGAGAGAACAGGACAAGGGAGGAAGTGAGAATTGGGATCAGTATGTAAAATAAAAAAAGTTTTCTTTTTAAAACAAAATAAAAAAAGGAACACAAAAAAGAAGACTGTGAACTTATGGGGGAGCAAGGCAGTGAAAGGAGGAAGAAAACAAGGGGAGAAATGCCACAATTATATTAAATTATAATTAATAAAATAAGTGAAAACCAACAGCTGCATCACCAGTGCTCTCTCCAGTATAGGTAAGAGCTCATCATAGCTGGAAATCTGAAGCACACTGGACAGCCTGCAGTTAGCTCAGTGGCTTGGTGGTTATCCTCTTCTGGTGGCTAGTTGGCCTCAGCCTCTTCTAAGGACTTAGGAAGCAGTCTCTTTCCTTAAGGAAGTTCAAGCTTCTTTCAGATTTTCTGATGTGTCACTGTTTAGTAGATTTCTGTTTCTTCCAGGTTGCTGGGTCTGAAAGTGACTCTAGGGAGTCTTTATTGTTCACATACTCTTAAAAAGGAAAGTGTCTAACCAATCTTATCAGTTTTAGGATCTACATGAAGCTATTCTGAATTGTTTACTTCCTGTTTTAATAAGAGTCCCTGCAGAATGGGAAGTTTCCATCCCAAAGGAAACTGTTAATCAACACATACAATATAGGTTGTACTATTAACAAAAACAGAATTAAGAAACAAATCGAGGGATCAAGCATAGGTGGATAAAGAATATGTGGCAGATAAAAAGTTATAGGTAACCAATGGCTGCACAAGGGATGGAGAATCAATTTTCTCTGAGATTCCATAGGTCATCCCAATCCAAGTGGTCATTTCTAACTGTTGTACCTATGAGACCCACTAAAAAAACTCACTCTTGTGTGTGTATGTGTGTTTAAAACAATAACTATGGAAGAAACCAAGAATTTGGGGGTTATGAGAGGAGTTGAAGGGGCAAAAAAAGCATTGAAAATTATGTAAATACATTACTCATGCATGAATTCTCAAACATATTTAAATTTAAAAAATCATGAAGAAGATGGGCATGGTGGCACAAGTCCTTAATGCCAGCACTTAGGAGGCAGAGACAGGAGGATGGTGAGTTCGAGCCCAGTCTGGTCTACAGAGAGAGTACCAGGATAGTCAAGGCTACATAGAGAAACCTGTTTGGTGGGAAAAAAAAGAATAAATGGATGACAACAAGAGAGAGGGAAAAATAGGAAAGTGGCTTTTTCAGTGGTAACATACAAAAATAGCTTTTTACTGAAAATAGTAAATGTTTAATTGCAAATGAAAAAGAGGAGGCATGCAGAGAAATGTTCTAAGAAGTAGGAATAAGACACAAGTACTTGATGTGGACAAGAAAGATGAGGTTGAGTAGACAAAACAAGCTCACAAAACATACAAAATCAGGAAGCTTCTGCAGTAAAACAAAGCTGGCAACAGCAGTAGCCATACCAAGCTTACAGAATGCAGAGTATCAGAAGCTGGGTGGTAGAGGAGTCAAGAAGTGAGCAGAGGACAAGATGACAGCAGCAACAAGGTGCCTATTAGTGAGATAGGAAAGAAAGGATAACTTGCTGAGGAATAAAGCATCTTTTGGTGTGGAACATGTTAAATACCATTTTTTTTTTTTTTTTTGGTTTTTCGGTCTACAGAGCTAGTTCCAGGACAGGCTCCAAAGCCACAGAGAAACCCTGTCTCGAAAAACCAAATAAATACCAATTTTTAAGCAGCTAATTAAACTAAATTTGATATGAGCTTAGAGAAAAGATTAGGTCTGAGTATATAAATTCTAGAGTGACCAATAAAGCAATAGCCTCAATCGCCAATGTATCAAATTTTGAAAAAGAATTTATGGAATAAAAGGTCAAGGGCAAAGGCTACAGACACATCATAACCAGTAGCACATTAGAAGAAACTGGGAAGTATCATTAATGAGGGGTGACGACTCTAAGGCCAGGAGCCTGGAGAACAGGCAGAGGGAGAACATGGCAGAGGCATGGGGGGGGGGGGTGGGCTAGTGAATATAATATGAATGGCAATAGGAAAATTCATATTTTGTTCCATCTCAACTCTCTGTGAAGGAAGTAGGATGAAAAGAATTTTTTTGAGATGGAAAAGAAAAGCAAATTTAGCAATTTAATTAAAATATAGAAGGAAATACCTGTCTAGGTGAATGGAATAGGAATAGTACTGATTATAATAAAAATACCTTTCAAACTAGAGATGAATTCCTTGTAGGTTACAATATCAGCCCCTTGCCCTCCAGAGGTAGTACTTCCCATTCCCTTTTCTTACTCCATACTCTACTAGGCACTTCCTTGTGGGTAGGCCACTAGTTAGTTCCCATCATCTTAGCCCCAAAATAATCACACAGAAACTAAATTAATTAAATCACGGCCTGGTCCATTAGCCCTATCTTCTTATTGACTAACTCTTACATATAAATTCAACCCATTTCCATTAATCTGTATATTGCAATATGGCTGTGGCTTACCAGGTAAAGTTCCCAGTGTCTGTCTCTGCCAGGCTACCTGGCTTCTGTATGACTCTGCCATTCTTTCTCCCCACATTCACTTTAGTTTTTCCCACCTCCCTAAGTTCTGTACTGCTATAGGTCCAAAGCAGTTTCATTATTCATTAATGGTAATCTCAGCATACAGAGGGAAATCCCACATCACCTCCCCTTTTCTATTTAAATTAAAAAAAAAGGTTTTAACTTTAACATAGTAAAATTACACATAACAAAACAGGTATCAAGCAACAATTACAGTTACAATATTTATATCTACTTTATTTTATATCATAACTAAGGAAAACTATACCCTTAAATTCTTCAACTTCATCAAAGATTCCAGAAGGATATAATATTACCTAAGTAAACAGGAGGTGCATTGTAAGCAACTTCCAAAACTCTAGAACCAACAGCGACATCTCACTGCCTGGACAGTTACCCAAAGTTCTACTGGGACATGCAATATTCATCTCATAGGCCTGTAGTATCCAGCAGACTTTTCCATAAAACAAGAAATTTCAAACATAGTTTCACCTATATTGGCAGTTTGTCGGTCACTTTCTTCTGCAGAATGTCTGGCAGACTTTCATGAGGCAGGAACCCCAAAGGGCTAACTCACCTTCTTTAGGCAACTTTAGCAGTAATTTGTCTGTGGGTCCTGCATATCCAGTTCATCAAGCAGTACAGGCAAGAGCAGTTTCTTGCCCAAATGGGTAACCAACTCCATAAGGAGCCTCTATGATGCCCATCTTCCTCTTGAAGTTATTGGTGCTGCCAGGAATAGATGTGTCTCATTGTCATGCAAAGTCCTAAGTTATTAAAACATTTTAAATGTCATATTCTGTAGCCTTTAAATGGTTTGAAGAATGCCTATCCATCTGAAATACGTGGCTGTACACCTAGAAAATCTAAGTAACATGACTATAAGCTTGACTATTAAAGCTTACTGTCTATTAACTTATATTTCTTAATTATATATTACATTTTTAAATGAACTACACAATTACAATACCTTAATAAAGATAGATATAGCCCAGCGATGGTGGCGCACGCCTTTAATCCAAGCACTCGGGAGACAGAGGCAGGCGGATCTCTGTGAGTTCGAGACCAGCCTGGTCTACAGAGCTAGTTCCAGGACAGGCTCCAAAGCCACAGAGAAACCCTGTCTCGAAAAACCAAAAATAAATAAATAAATAAAGATAGATATATACATATAACAAGATTGACCTTAAATTTATAACATAAACCAAGATCCATACCAATGCAAATCTCTATATCATATCCGCCTTTAAATGTAAACAAACATTTAGAAACAATATTTGGGAATATGGGCATAGTTCTATTCAAACTACTTCCTGATGTTTATTGGCAAAGTAATTTTTTGAGGGGTGTTCAAGGTGACCGTTCAGGAGGTCTTGGTCCATCAAACCATATTAGTATGGAATGATTCTATAGGTTCTTAACCTCTGAAGAAACAAAAGAACAGCTTTTCCAAAGCAACATAACCTTAGACTCACATTCTGAAGTCAAGATACTTTTAAAGTATATCTGTTGGTTACTTAGCTCCTTCACAGTCAAAAAATTAAAAAAAAAACCCACAGTAATATACATAATCCAGACTCTGTGAATTTTCCATCTTTACATGGCTTATTTTTCTTTACTCCTTTTAATCTATGACTGTCTGTACTCTGTCTGTTTAAAGACTTTGTTTCCAGGTTCTGGCTATTACAAATAATACTGCTATGAACATAGTTGAACAAATGCTTTTGTCATATGATAGAGCATCTCTTGGGTATATTCCCAGGAGTGGTATTGCTGGGTCCAGGGGTAAGTTGATCCCGAATTTCCTGAGAAACCGAAACACTGACTTCCACAGTGGTTGCACAAGATGGCATTCCCACCAGCAATGGATGAGGGTACCCGTTCCTCCACAGCCTCTCCAGCAAAGGTTATCCTTGGTGTTTTTGACTTTAGCCATTCTGACAGGTGTAAGATGATATCTCAAAGTTGTTTTGATTTGCATTTCCCTGATTGCTAAGGAAGTTGAGCACGACTTTAAGTGTCTTTTGGCCATTTGAACTTCCTCTGCTGAGAATTCTCTGTTCAGTTCAGTGCCCCATTTTTTAATTGGGTTAATTAGCATTTTAAAGTCTAGTTTCTTGAGTTCTTTATATATTTTGGAGATCAGACCTTTGTCTGTTGTGGGGTTCAATGGAAGAATGGATGAAGAAAGTATGGAATATATACACGCTAGAGTACTACGCTGCGGTAAAAAACAATGACTTCTCGAATTTTGCAGGCAAATGGATGGAAATAGAAAACACTATCCTGAGTGAGGTGTCCCAGACCCAAAAAGATGAACTTGGGATGTACTCGCTCATAATTGGTTTCTAGCCATAAATTAGGGCCACGGAGTCTACAATAGGTGAACCTAAAGAAGCTAAGTAAGAAGGTGAACCCAAGGAAAAACATATAGTTATCCTCTTGGCTAAGGGAAGTAGACCCAATCGCCGGGGAGAAAATTAGGATCTTGGGGGTGGGGTGGGATGGGGGTAAGGGGAGATGGGGAGAGAAAAGGTAGAAGGGAAGGAGGGGGGATTTAGGGAATCAGGAGAATTGGGATAAAGGAAAGGTGGATAGGGGAGCACGGAACCACAATTCTTAGTTAAGGGAACCACTTTAGGGTGAGCAAGAGATTTGACCCTAGAGGGGCTCCCAAGTGCCCAACATGAGGTTCCCAGTTAGTTCCTTGGGTAGCTGAGGATTGGGAACCTGAAATGACCCTATCCGAGAGCAATACTGACGAATATCTTGCATATCATCATAGAACCTTCATCTGGTGATGGATGGAGACAGAGACCCACACTGGAGCACTGGACTGAGCTCCCAAGGTCCCAATGAGGAGCAGAAGGAGGGAGAACATGAGCAAAGAAGTCGGGACCACGAGGCGTGCACCCACCCACTGAGACAGTGGAGCTGATCTACTGGGAGCTCACCAAGGCCAGCTGGACTGTGACCGAAAAAGCATGGGATAAAACCGGACTCTCTGAACATGGCGAACAATGAGGGCTAATGAGACGCCAAGGACAATGGCACGGGGTTTTGATCCTACTTAATGTGCTGGCTTTGTGGAAGCCTAGCCAGTTTGGATGTTCACCTTCCTAGATATGGACGGAGGGGGGAGGACCTAGGACTTACTACAGGGCAGGGAACCTGGACTTCTCTGTGGACTGGAGAGGGAGGGGGAGAGGAGTGGGGGGAGGGGTAGAAGGGTGGGAGGAGGGGGAGAAGGGTGGGAGGAGGGGGAGGGAAATGGGAGGCTGGGAGGAGGTGGAAACTTGTTTTTTGTTTATGTTCTTTTTTCTTCTTTTCTTAATAAAAAAAATTATTAAAAAAAAAAGACTTTGTTTCATTTTTTATAAACCATTTACTCCTTTTAATAATTCTCTATAATCTTTTTCTTCCCTATCTCAAGCCTACATGCATTTATCCAACACTGTGACCCATTTAAAGGTCTTTTTTTAAAATATGGATTTGTTTTTGTTACATATCAGTAATTACTTTCTGACCAGAAGCACTTCTTAAAATGCTGAGTGCTTCTTAAAAACTTAAGCAGTGCCATTGCTAGGGGAAATATGGCGTTTCCTGCTTGCTCTGTGCAATCCAACATGGTGGGCCTGCTTGCCACCTCCAAGAGCCATGCACATTGCCCATCTCAAGGCAAACAGCTGGTTCATGTGGCCATCAAGCGAGCTATAGTACGTTGCTCAGAAACCCCATTCAAATGCTCAGACTCTTGGAAGAGTCAGAGGTTGATTTGAGTTGGCAACATGGCCCAGAAAGCAAGCATTTCAAAATGGCGAGACATTTTTTCTTTAGCTACCATTAAATCAGGAAAACCTCTCCTAAAGGGAACACAAAAATCCTTTATTGTATAAGATTGTTCTGGCTATCCTGGGTTTTTTGTTTTTCCATATAAAGTTGATTATTGTCTTTTCCAGATTTGTAAAAAATTTTGATGGGATTTTGATGGGGATTGCATTGAATCTATAGATTCCTTTTGGTAGAATTGCCATTTTTACTATGTTGATCCTCCCAATCCATGAGCAAGGGAGATCCTTCCATTTTCTGGTGTCCTCTTCAATTTCTTTCTTCAAAGACTTAAAGTTCTTGTCAAATAGATCTTTCACTTCCTTAGTCAGAGTTACCCCAAGATATTTTATGCTATTTGTGGCTATCCTGAAAGGTGAGGCTTCTCTGATTTCCCTCTCTGCTTCCTTATCCTTAGTGTATAGGAAGGCAACTGATTTTTGGGAGTTGATTTTGTAGCCTGCCACATTACTAAAGGTGTTTATCAGCTGTAGGAGTTCTTTGGTAGAGGTTTTGGGGTCGCTTATGTATACTATCATATCATCTGCAAATAACGAAAGCTTAACTTCTTCCTTTCCAATACTAATCCCCTTCATCCCCTTAGGTTGTCTTATTGCTATTGCTAGAACTTCAAGCACTATATTGAAGAGGTATGGAGAGAGTGGACATCCTTGTCGTGTTCCTGATTTTAGTGGGATGGCTTTGAGTTTTTCTCCATTTAATTTAATGTTAGCTGTCGGCTTGCTGTAAATAGCTTTTATTATGTTTAGGTATGACCCTTGTATCCCTAATCTCTCTAAGACCTTTATCATAAAGGGGGTTGAATTTTGTCGAATGCTTTTTCAGCATCTAATGAAATGGTCATATGGTTTTTTTCTTTCAGTTTATATTTATTTATATGGTGGATTACATTGATAGATTTGCGTATGTTGAACCAGCCCTGAATCTCTGGGATGAAGCCTATTTGATCATAATGGATAATTTTTCTAATGTGTCCTTGGATTTGGTTTGTCAGTATTTTATTGAGTATTTTTGAGGTGATGGTCATGAGTGAGATAGGCCTGTAATTCTCTTTCTTGGTTGGGTCTTTGTGTGGTTTTGGTATCAGGGTAACTGTAGCATCATAAAAGGAATTTGGCAATGATCTTCTGTTTCTATATTGTGAAATACATTAAGGAGTATAGGTATTAGCCTTTCTTGGAAGTTCTGGTAGAATTCTGCTTTGAAACCATCTTGTCCTGGGCTTTTTTTGGAAGGGAGATTTTTGATAACAGTTTCTAATTCTTCGTGACTAACAGGTCTATTTAGATCATTCACCTGGTCTTGCTTTAGCTTTGGTATATGGTACTTATCTAAAAAAAAATGTCCATTTCTTTTGCATTTTACAGTTTTGTGGCATACAGACTTTTTTAGTAAGACCTAATGATTCTCTGAATTTCCTCTGTGTCAGTGGTTATGTCCCCCTTTTCACTCTTGTTTTTTGTGCCTAGAATTCCTTCCCAAACTCTCTCAGGTTTTAAGTGGATTTTAGTTGGTCATGTTGGCACTAATCTGACAGAAATAAGCAGGAAAAACTAAACTGAAGGCTGGAAGATACAAGGGCAGGGTAAGAGAGAAGCCATGGAGCTGCTGACGGAAACAGACATGCTGAAACATTGCTAGAGGGCTACAAATTCATGGTAATACACACATTAATGGAGATGGGATAAATTACGATGTAATAGTTAGCAAATAAGAAGCTAGGGTTAATGGGCCAAGCAGTGATTTAAATAATACAGCTTCTGTGTGACTATTTCAAGGTTAAATAGCCAGGAACTAATTAGCGGCCTCCCACAAACACTCCCTAGTAACACATACTTTAGACTTATTCATTTACATGTTTTTCTTGCCTAATTCACTCATCTTAGGAAACAGAATGCATTAAGGTTAAAAGGTAAGCAAAGACCTAAAAAGGGAAGTGATGGAAAAGGAAAAAATACTGTAGGAAGTGAACCGTCAACAGGTGTTGGATGGTCTTTAGGACCTTCACTAAAGAGGAAGAATAATTTGGTAAATCTACAAGAACAGGAAGAGAATATAAGGAAGAAAAGTTTGAAACTGGAATTTTACTCTTTGGGTATTTCTGTGTAAGTGAATGGATGATTGCAATAGTAACAACACTCATTTAATGGAAACCAGGCACCAAGAAAGCAGATTCTGAATAGAATTAGAGTATGAGGACCTGTTAGTGAGGTAACACCAATACTGCTTTGTGGAGTACCTTGTACTCAATATATTCCAAACATCTAGGACTGAGAGCAATGCCAGGAGGAAAGTTTGACAAGAATGTGCACACATGTGCGTGCATACCACACACACACACACACACACAGAATATGGATGGCAAAGAGTCACCTTTTCTTTTCATGTGCTAAGACAAATTACCCCGATTTATAGAAGTAAAGGTTTATTTTGCCTCTGAATTTAAGGTACAGCTCATTGTTGTAGAGAGATTAAGTCAGCATAAGCTTGAAGCAATTGGTCACATCATATCCACAATAAAACAAAGAAATAAATAAAACAACAACAACAAAAAAAACAACCAACAAAAACAACAATAAAAGAAGCCAAGAGTAGCGAATGCCTGCTACCGCTCCATTCCCTTTCTCCACTTACATAATTCAGGAGCCCAGGCATGAATGGTACACTCAGAATGAGCAGATAGTCCCACCTCAATTAATATAATCCATTGGTAATCTCAGACACCTATAGTAAAGGCTCGCTTATATTAGAAAACTAATGGCTTTGCTGAAAGTAAACTTGACATGTAACTATTTGTATATTTATATTGCTTGTGACTTATATTCAGTCTTTTCAGAGGAGTTGAAGGCATACCATAACCCACATGTGAAATCAGAGGACAATCTGCTGGTGGTGATTATCTCCTATCATCATTAGGGTCTGAGTGACAGAACTGAGGCCATCAGGTTTGGCAGCAAGAGCCTCTACATACCAAGTAAACTCATTGTCCCAGACATTTAAAAGCGAGTTTGTAAATTTGAAGTTTGTTAAAATCCTGGCTAATCCAAGGCCAGAAACTTTGTTAATTAAAACATTTATTGCTAAAAGGGCTATTTGTAAAGAGTTAAACAGAATTCCATCAAAAACTGGGCGTTTCACATTCAGTAATAGGTGATTGGTTCCCAAAGGGATAAATGTTACCTGATGTGGCAAAAGAATGATGCAAATGGGAAAAGCAATAATTATTTCCAAGAATAAAATATATATGCATTATTGACAAGCAAATGGGAGGTTGATAGTCAGACCTCACAATATAAGGTATATATTATGAGGAGACTACGGAAACACCCTGTTAAAAGACAAAAGAAAAAAATACATGATGGCATTGATTCTAGAATTATTGTTTTCCCAAAATATCTGCAGAAATTTCTGAAATTCTCCCATAAACCTCCAACTACGAATAATGCAAGTGGGCTAGAAGGCAAAAGCTGAAACTGACAAGGTGGCTGACCTGATGTATTTTATTAGTAATGCAGAGGTAACAATGTTTAGAATGCTACTGACAAGTCAAAGGTCACTGGTAACAAGGGAAAAGATGCTCTTTCTGGCAGCTGAAAAACAGCTGAAGATGACTTTTGAAGATGTAAAATCAACTAACAGAAGGTTGCTTTGGTCTTTCAATCTTATAATAACTTTGCTAACTCTGTTATGAATGCAGTTTAGAAAGGTATGAAATTAAGCTACTCTGGCCTTACTTTTCAGAAAAAGAAATGCATGAGAAAAATAACACAGGGAAAATATCAGTTATTAAAGCACATCACTCCTAAAATGTCTAAATTAGTCACCATCAGAAGCAACATTATCTGTGTATGTGTGCAAGAAAGCAAAATTACTTAATATAATGTACATAATGATGAGTATTATTGACTTGGTGACTTAAAGAAATCACTTCACCATTATGAAAAACAAATAAGTCACCAGCAAGATATAAGCAACAAGGAAACAACTGGATAAGAAGCATAAACTTTCCAATTATAGGAAAGTAAATCCTATCTAAGGAATGATGTATTTACATATTATGATACTGGGTATTGTAAACACCTAAGTATCTGAAGGTATAAGGAAGAACCAGAAATCATTATCATCATTACTTTATCTTTTTATTTTATTTTATTTTTGGTTTTTCAAGACAGGGTTTCTCTGTGGTTTTGGAGCCTGTCCTGAAACTAGCTCTTGTACACCAGGCTGGTCTCGAACTCACAGAGATCCGCCTGCCTTTGCCTCCCAAGTGCTGGGATTAAAGGCGTGCGCCACCACCGACTGGCTACTTTATCTTTTTAAAAATTGTCTTTATTGCACTATATATTTTTCTCTGCTGCCCTTCCTTCCTTTTCCCTCCCCTTCTATTCTCTCCAATAGCCCCCATGCTCCCAATTTACTCAGGAGTTTTGTCTTTTCTACTTCCCATGTAGATTAGATCCATGTATGTCCCTCTTAGGGTTCCCTTTATTGTCTAAGTTTTCTGGGGTTGTGAATTGTAGGCTGCTTTTTCTTTGCCTTATGTTTAAAAGCCATTTATGAGTGAGCACATATAATATTTGTCTTTCTGGGTCCGGGTTACATCCTCAATATGATGCTTTTTAGATCCATCCATTTGCCTACAAACTTCAAGATGACAGGATGATTTCTAGAATTCCTTGGTCAGCAAGTTTAGCCAAATTCATCAGCTTCACGTTTAATGAGGTCTCTGTCTCAAAATCTTAAAATATAAAGGAGAGAACAAGGAAGACAAAAGCCAATGGCAACCTCCAGGTTCCATGGTCTATCATAATCTGCACACATACAAAGGTACACTGAATAGTCAAGATAGGTTTTCAAAGGTAACCATAGATTCCACAATTTATTTTTATTTATTTATTTATTTATTTATTTATTTGGTTTTGGGTTTTTGAGACAGGGTTTCTCTATAGCTTTGGAGCCTGACCTTGAACTAGTTCTTGTAGACCAGGCTGGCCTCGATCTCACGAGCTCACAGAGATCTGCCTACCTCTCTCTCCTGAGATCTTGCATTACAGGTGTGCGCCCCACTGCTCTGCTCAGAATGTAACTCTTAATTAAGCTTTTATATTAATATTTTAGTGTAGGAACTGGAATGTTAATACTAGCAAAAGGAAAGAAAAAGAAAAATAGAACAAAATGGATTCCTTTCCAATAATATAATTAAAAATTTAGAGTATGTCTATAACTGTTTTGTCTCTATATGTGTATGTATGACATATGAATGTCTGGTGCCCTCAGAGGTCAGAAAAGGACACTGGATGCCATGTAACTGGAGTTACAGATAGTTGTGAACCAGTATTGTGTGCTAGGAACCGAATCTGGGTCCTATGTAAGATCAACAATTACTCTTAACTACTGAGCCACCCCTTCAGTCCCCCCAAAATAATAGAATTTATTACATAATACCATGCGATCAAATCAGGTATAAACAAACATATAAAGAGCTTAAATGATATAAATACAGGTAAAACAAAACATCTGATTTTGAGGTGTTTTTCAACTTTGATGATTTTAACCGTAACAGATGTCTCTTTTGTTGCTAAGAGAAGATGTCCAAGCAAGAAAAATCATGGAGCTGACTCTAATCACCTGAAACTTGTATGGACATCTGGGTTTTCTGCCTTTAAATTTATTAATGAGATGAAAGTGTCAATTGGGTCATAAAGTTTAACTAATATAATTATCTTTCAAAACATAAAGGATTCATTTAATAACAGAGAATTGTAATACAGAAACTATGGCAGTGATAAGATACCTGGAAAACAATAGGAAGAACTGAGGTGGTCCAGCCAACCATATCTTGCAAAGGGTGGGCTGACTCCTGGGATTATATACTGCAGCTGCTTAGGGGGGCCTCCCTGGGCATAGCACTACTAACCCTATAAGATCCCTGGCTGAACCCTTGACAAAAGCATGGAGCAGATCAATACTACATTCCTTCTTTAAAATTCCTCAACATGCTAATATTTGTTCTGCCATTAAAAAAAAAATCAACAAAATTCCCATATTTATGCTGTTATTTAAGATCAAAAGATGCAAAAATCTATATAAAAAACTGGAGTTTTTTAAGTTTAAGCAATGAGAAGTCACTGATAAATGTTAAAGCAATGACAAATAAGTTAACTTAGAATAAAGGAAATTACCACATGGTGCAATAATCTGCTTTTAAAGAAAGGGGTTCTTTTACATTCTAGGAATGATACCCTCTACATTAGAATTAGAATTAGAGTTTGCTATTTGAAGCCCATTCTTTGATTTATTGTTTCTATGATGTTTGTGCAGAGTATTAAGACTATTCTAATTGAATTCAAGAAGTGTAGAAGGAGCTGTGGGCAGGCCTGCTTTTGGTCCCACCCGGCTCCCGCTCGGCTAGCTTAGCCCCAGAAATAACAACACAAAAACTGTATTCATTTAAACACTGCCTGGTCCATTATATCTAGCCTCTTCTTGGCTAACTCTCATATCTTGTTTAACCCATATTTAGTAATCTGTGTAGCACCACGAGGTAGTGTCTTACCCGGAAAGATTCAGCATGTTTGACCTGCATCCATCTTGGGCTGGAGCTTCATTGCATCTGACCCAGAGAGGAGAGGCATGGGAATTGCCTCACTTCCTCCCAGCATTCTGTTCTGTTTACTCCACACACCTAAGGGCTGGCCTATCAAATGGGCCAAGACAGTTTCTTTATTAACCAATGAAATTAACTCCTCCATCAAAGAAGCAGAATTTGAAGACAAACTAGAGTTCAATGTTAGTCTTGTGTTTAATGAGCTCATACTCTACAATAGAGACAGCATCAAGCACAAGAACACAGCAACTGAACATAACTAGCAGACGAAAGAATGCAGAGAGATTTATTTTGGGCAGTGACAGGGTGGGGGTAATAATTATCAATGTTTAAGTATATTTTAATTCTGAGGCTTGGAAAGGATTACTGAAGGAAAGAGATCTGTATGACCAGCCCCAAAGAACAAATATTAGAAGAAGAGAAAAAAGTGACCAATAAGGAGCTTAGAAATGTCGTCCAGGAAGAAAGAAAATCAAATAATCCAGGTATAAAGGAAGGAAAACATGGTCCACTGTGTCACAAGGCACTCAAGTAAGGGAATGGACTAAGCCTGGCATCACCACACTGATTAAGCCAGATGTGAGTTTGTGGTGTGTTACAGTTAGATGATTTACTTCGAAATAAAGAAAAGTTTTGGTTTGCATTCCAATTCCTTGGACACAAGAGATAAAACTTCAAACTTCAAGCTCAGGATAGCTATTATTCTATTTTTCCCCAATGATGTATATCTGCTACACTAATAAGGGAAAAAATAGGTCAAGCCCTGTTAGGTATTCACAGTGTGGGTGGAAATCCTTTGACAAACTTTCTGGGGATGCCTCTAACATGGGAATTGCTGTGGAGACTCCAGCAGAAAAAGATAAAATTCTCTCAGTAGCTCTATCTCTAACAAATAAACCTTTTCACACCTGATAAAAGGAAGGTTAGAAAGCATCCAAAAGTGTTCCAATAACCAATAGGATTGCAAAGTTTTAATGAAAAAAAATCCAATGCTGAGCCTACACATTGAACATAATATAATTCTGTGAATACAACTGTTGAAATTATGTTTGAAGATATTAACTGTGTTAATATAAAATGTGCTTTGTAATTTACTTTATTAATCCTGTCATATTTAATTATTAAGTGATAATAAAGTACCATATAATACTGACTTTCTTTCTATGTCAAATAAATGATTTTTACATATCAGAGTTTGATATGTAACTTTTAATGTTTTTGAACTCTGTTAAAATATAGGAGATTAGCATTAATGGAGACTAAAGTAAAATTTCTTTATAATATGATCCAAAACATTTTTTAATGACTATACAAACATGCATACAGAAAGACAGGCATAGACAAAAGTCTCCATTAAAAAAAAAGTTCAAGGCAAAAGAGCAGTGATAACCAGTTTCTGCAAAGTACATGTTGTTACTATGGACCAGAGTTTGGGATCTTTGGAAGGCAGGCTATATTAACAAGATATCACATAATATTCCTGAATGAATATTTAATGAGAAATTTTATCTGATGTTTGCCCCTTGTTCTTTCTAGAATCTAGATATATTTAAAATGTTAACTACGGTTTGAAGATTTAGGGGAGTTCTACTTACATTGTTAAATGGAAGACAAGGTAAAATTAGTACATATTAGTCTTCTTGTATAAACTAGATACCAAAAATGGAAATCATCACTTACTTTTCCATCCAGATAGACACACATTTGATAACAAGCAAGTATCTACTATATGCCATTGATTGTATAAGACACAGCCATACTTTAAAGATCATATGACATATGTAATTAAACAAACAGAATATGGTAAGATCTCGAATAAATGTTGCAGAATTTGTGATACAGAATAAGGAGGCACATTTAAATCAAATTAGAATTTTCTTAATGGTTTTACGGAAAATATGGCTTTGCTTTTGAAAGATGGAGTAAGTAAGTTGTATAGAGGATTATTTCAACATTAATTTAAAGCAATCAGTAACACATTTAATTGGCCAATGGTAACTTGTTACTGAATATTTTACTTGTACAATGAAATAGGCCATATATAGAAGGCTCATTTTCATAAACATTAGTTACAATGGTACTAGTACTTCATTTAATGTTCAGCCACCTTTATAAAATTACTCAGTACATTTCCTTAACACCTAAGACAGAGTCCTAAAGCTTGTTACTCTCTTGTAAACACCTATTCAATATCTGTATTTCCTGATAGAATAAGAAGGGATTATGTGGATCTTTTTATCTAGGTGGAAGCCCAAAAGATGGTTTAATATGTATCCCAAAATACAGTTGCATGAACTGAATTAAATAAGTACTGGAGAAGATGAGAGTACACATTTGAAACATAATTTAAATTTAGCTTCAGAATGTACTTGGGACTTCCCACCCATAGATTTACATTCTGAGCCTCACAGAAGTTTACTCACCTATTAGATAATGCGCTCTCCTTGTACTATGAAGAGCTGATCTTGGGCTTGTCAACATTCCCCAGGCCAAGTCGATGGCCTCATTGCCAGGAGGCAGTAAAATGGATGCTGAATTGTGCATTAAACATATATTCTGCTCTCCCAGGGGGAAAGAAAGTCACAATATAAAACTAGATAATCTAATCCAGCAGCTGTTGGTTTCAGTTTTACTTTAAATATCAGGCAGAAATGGGAGTAGAAAGAAAAGGAGGATTACACATGTAATTAGAGTGCACTCATTTTAATTTAATTACTCTATGATGTCTGAGAAAATATAACTATTGTTTTCATTCTTTTAATAGCTTAGAAGTGAAAACATAAAGACTTCTACTAAAATTTTTCTCATATGTAATAAAATATGCCTCTAAATATATACTGTTTACCCAAGATAAAATGAAGTCTTTCTAGGTATAGCAAGTGTTATAACGAGCAAGCTGCTGCTATTCTAATCTTCTGCCATATGGGTATGTTCAAATGACGTAGGCAATGAAAATGGATTATCTCAATTTGGTGAGGGTAATTCATTTTCTCATAGTTATCATAATATAAATATAATTTGCATTTCAAATATGCATGTTAAATTCCATGAATCAGTTTTCTAAATTTTTAAGCCAAATATTCTATGAATAAATCTATAACACTAATTGGGAGCCAGTATAGATGTATTAAAATATAGGTCTGCAATGAAAGTTACATTTGTTAGGAAATAAAAGCCAAAATTTATTTGCAATAAGTAAAGCATGTCCTTTATATTAGTAATGCCCTAAATAACAATTGATGTAATTTGTATAATTAGGCTTACAGAAAATTTAAGCTTCAGAACCAAAAGTTAAGAGCAAAACCCAGAAAATCTTAAACTTTCTTCAATGAAGAAAATAATATATTTTAACAAGTCAGCATGATGTTCATATAGAAGAAAGGAGTCAAAGAACAGAAGACTCCTGGGAAATAATTCATGTTTGCCTTTTTCTTGCTGTGAAATTTTCTTTTTTATATATTAGTTTTTAAGTTAGCATTAAAACAATGAAGATTATGATGGCATTTTTATGCATAACTCATTCTATTCCAACCCTCATCATACTCCACATCCCTGATTCCCTCTTTCTGCTCCATTTAGTTGTCCTTTTTGCTTTATGCATAGAAAAGAATCTCATAAAATATGAGCTGCTCAGGACACAAGGCAAGAATAATGGAGAAACAATAACAAAAAATTGTCCAGAAACAGAGAAGAATACTCTTAAATTTCCTATAGAAGTACAAAGGGATCTTGTTAGGGAAGGCAATCTCAGGAGGGAAGAGAGTGAAGGTGCCACAATACCCAATCTCATACTACAAAGCCACAGTAGTAAGAACAGCAAAGTTCTAGCTAAAACAGTCCCACAGTCCAGTGGCCTGGGGCTGAATCAGCCACCTGCTATTCACAAAACCCCCACCACCATAGGCAGAGTGAAAAGGGATACTGAGAGTCAGGTGGCAGGAACATGAGCAAGGGACAACATAGCAGGTGACAGTGGTGCTCTACTTTCCAAAGGAAGATGTAAACAAATGCCAATAAGCTAGATAACCAGCAAAGACAGACCTAGGAACTGATCCCACACAAGACCTGATGGGAAATCATGTGATGTTGTTAGGGAACTCCTCACTTACAGGAATGTGAGGAACTCTTTTGAGGAGAATGGGTAATCTCAAAAGTCCAAATTCCTGCCCTAACTTAGGTGACAATTGCTAAGAGCAGCATAAATGGAGCCCTCCACAAGAGTTACACTTCTCTCTTCTATTTACCATAGTATCTCCTAAGATTACACAGGGCAGGCAGGATTCCTGAGTCCTTGCGGGTGGGGCAAATGGGAGCAAGTGTCTGCCCAGTTCTTAGAGGGTGTGCCAATGGGCTTGATCTTGTGGGACTGCTTGTGGGTAATAACCACTGCTCTGATTTCAGGATGATATCAACAATATATGTGCAAATGCTAAAATCAAAACCATTATTTTACATGTCAATTTTAAAAATTATTTTTAAAACGTAAATCAGAGAGGGGAAAACTGATATAAATTAGTGGAGTCATACTTGGCGTTGTGAACGGTTCTCTCAGCCTGTTCATGGTGCTCTAAGGAGCCACAGACTTGAATAAGCTACGACTACAGGGATGTGTTCCATACCGAAGGTCAGAAAGTCTAAGCTGAAGTTATCTTCAGTTCAGTTTCTCCTAAGGGCATGTCGTATCCTCAAAAGTGGACATCTTACTGTGTCCTACCGAGTATAAGTAGCAAAAATGAAGGCTGTGGCCTTAAAGAAGATGGACAGGTACTTTCCTTCAACTTTTATAAAGGCCACTAAGCCCATTCCAGGGACTCTGCTATCATGCTGCAATTACTTCAAAAAAGATACCATATAGGTTTTCAAATGGGCTTTAGTGTCTGTTAGTTATAGTCCCTCCTATTTACTCCTCTCTTCCATCACTCTTCCTCTTCAATCCTTCTAGTCTAATTTCCCCTTTATCTCTATACAACACTACCATCTATTTTTTCTTCCTTTAGAGATCCTCTCCACCCTGCCCCCATCCCAGTTCCTTACTAGGTAAATAACCTCAGTGGATATTTGGATCGTAGCACAGATAACTGAAAGCTTAAAAGTTAACATCCAGGGACTGGAGAAATGGTTCACCAGTTAAGAGCACTGGCTGCTCTTCCAGAGAACTTGGGTTTAATTCCCAGCACCAATATGGCAGTTCACAACTGTCTGTAACTCCAACTCCAGAAGTTCTGACACTTTCTCACAGATAGGTGTGTGAAAGCAAAATACCTATGCACATAAAATAAAAATAAAAATAAAGCCAACATCCACAGAGGAGAAAACATATATTTGTCTTTTTGGTCTGGGTTTTCTCTTCCACCCCCAACCAAATGTTATGTATACCTCCTGGCAAAGGGAACATCAGTTTTTTTCCAGTGTATTATATCAACCACACTCCAGGGTAGGTTCCATGTGTATGAGTAGTTGGCCAACACAAAATGAATGCCATGATTTTGTTTTTGTTTTTGACTTTTATAGGCTTTTTATTTTGTTATTCTTGTCCTTTAAATTATTCTGTTTGGGTACTTTGGTCATAGACAGAAAGGTAACTAACAATAGACTGAAAATATTTTCATTTCTCAGTCACCTATTAGAACTTCTACTTTCTCTGGGCGGTGGAAGCACACACCTTTAATCCAGAACTAGGGAGGCAGAGGCAGTTGGATATCTATAAACTTGAGTCCAGTCTAGTCTACAGAACTAGTTCAGGGACAGCAAAGGCTACACAAAGAAATCTTGTCTCAAAAAATAAACACCCCAAATCAATCAAACACACACACAAACAAAAAACTGCTAAAGTAACAAAAAAAGAAGTTCTACTTCCTGTTAACAGTCTCTAGCTTTACATTTTTAATGGAATTCTAAAAGTTCTGACAAATTTATACCAAAGTAGCTATCAATGAATCATTTATTGAAAATCATAAAATTAATTAAAAAACAATGAGACTTGTAATTTTTTTCTTTTTGGTAACTAGACTGTGGTTCTTAGTATGAACTTGTCAATAAGGACATCAGGCCATACTGTCAAAAGCTAGAGAAGGCACTAGAGACAGAACTTAATATTATAATACAATTGGGTCTGATCCCTCAAGAATTCTTAGTCATGTGACTTGGCAAAGTATAAAGAAAGTAGTCTAACCCCCTATATCACCAAGTCATATAGAACAGTTCATTAGTTTCTAATTGAAAACCTATAACCTATAGTATTGAAAGGCAAACACAAGATCAGTAAGTCTACCCATAATCTTCCACTTCATGGTCTACCTCATGGGTAAATGACTTCATCTTGGAAACATACATTTGTTCACTGGTTTATGAGCCCAAACAGTTCATATGTTTTTTACTCCCTGTTCATCCTCTGTGTGTAGTGATAAAATTGTCACAAATCTTCCAATGTAACATCTACTCGTTTCCTTCTTCAGAACTCTGGGGCAAGAATGCAGCTCCCTCACATTCCTAACTCTATCATTTACCAGTCAGAAAAAATAAGTCAGTTACTCAACATTTCGGTTCGGAAGTTTTCTCTTCTTAAAATAAAGATAACAATGGCACCTTCTATAGTCTGAAACATCCCTTCCAAGCTCATTGGTTGAATACTTACTTCATCTAGTTGTGCTGTATTGGGAAGCTTATCTCCTTCAGGAGGCAGGATCAAACTGGCAAAAGGAGATATCCATGAGCAAGCTTTTGAAGTTCTGGCTCTCTGATTCCTTGTGCGTTGCCGGGCCTAATTTCTCATAGCAAGAACTTAGCCACTACACCATGAACTAAATGAGTCAAAATCACAAGTCAAAACTAATCTAATCTATCCTCTTGTGGTTTCTGTCATGTATTTGGTCACAGTGAAACAAAAGAAACTAATACAATACCTGACAGCTATAAATCCTGAGATAATCAGGTTTAGCAACCTACTTAAAATGTGTTTTTAATAAGTCATGAAACTGATTTGGGGGTCCTAATCAGCATTTTATGGAATGGAATGGAAGAAATAAGAATATTAAGTATTATATGAAGTTAAATTAAGATTACTTCTAATGAAGCAATTTTGTTAAAATATTTTGCTATATTCTATTTATCTGTTCAAAATGTACATTTTTGTTTTAGAAATATATTTAATCTAAAATTTTTCACACAATGTATTTTGATCACGTTTCCCCTCCCAGAGCCTCCCCATGATCCTGCCCATCCAATTATATGACATGATATCATTGAATTGCAGATTGTGGTCTATTACCTTTTCATATATTTATGATAACACAAAGATGTCTAAAAAAGGATGTTGTAAAAATAACCTTTGCCCATGGGATATCAACATTATAGCATAAGTTATTTTTTGTGAAAGTAAAACCACTGAACTCTGGTTTAAAAATCCAAAGACTTGATGACTATGTCTATTTTATAAGCATGCATTGTACTAACTAGTTTTCATGAAATTTCCAAGTCCTGAGAGCTATAAAGAAATTATAACCTGTAGCTTATATCACCACTAAGCTTACCGTGTAAGGCAAAATAGATAGGAACAATATAATTTCATAAACACTTAATTATGGTCGTGATCATGACAGTTAATAAGTACAGTATGTTCGAAGGTAACATGATATCAGTATTATTCTAGTCTAGAACATCTGTGATGAGTTCCAGAGGAAATGAATTTCAGTCATGACCAGATGAATGCTATCTTGATAAAGGAAGCAGGAATGTTAGAACAGGACAGAATGTTTATAAGTAGTGAGAACAGAATATTCAAAGTTCTTTCACAGTGAAAAGAATAGCACATGGAAAGGAAGTATAAAACAAGTCATCAGAGCAGACAGAAGAGAGAGATACTAAAAAGGTAAACTAGGGCTGATCATGCATAACCTTGTTCAAGATTTTGTACTTAAGAGCAATGGAAAAGCACAAGATATTTAAACTATGGAACTATTTTAATTATATTTACATTTTATCAAAACTGTGAATGCTGTATTAAGTTAATGGAGAAAACCTTGCAAAGGATTCAGAACAGTTGGAGACTAGGGATTACCATTGTCTCACAAACATTCTCATGTGAGATAGCTAATCTTACCAAACTAATGGTACAGAGAATCATCTAAATTAGTGAAGCTCGTCTCTAGGTACAGTGTATTAATTAATGGGGGAGCACGTGTGCCCTGAATGTAGTGAGTACCATCTTATAGCTGAGGGCCAGAAGGAATAAACGAGAAAACGATGTCTTTTAGTGTAGGGATTCTCTTTTTTTGCTTCCTGGAGACTATGACCTGAGTGAGCTGCTCTGAAAACCAGGCTCACCTGCTTTGGCTTTGACTGGGAATATAACTAAATTATGTCCAGTCACTGTCATTTGGTTGAGAATGCATAAAACATAACCTGAAGCCATGAATTAAAGACTTGCCCCTTTTTGACTTCATATGCAAATATGACAAAAATTGAGAAATAGCAGTGTAACAAGAGAAGGCAAATGTCAAACATCTAGTGTAAAGATGATAAACACATACTTATACAGATAAATTCTCTAATTATATCGCTATGCAGGAAACTTTTGAAATAAAGCTAGGCTTTTAAAAATCTGTCTTAAAATACAATAATGAAATCAGCATAATTTATATTTCACTCTTCAAACATTTTTCTATCTTTTCTGGATTTAATATATTGAACGCATTTTGTTCCTCCAGAAATTAGAAAGAAGCCTACATGTGGTTAAATTGCCCTCAACATCCATCTTCCAGTGCCTACTGCTCCAGTTTAAATGTGTTTCCTCAGTGCAGTCTTCGGAGGCACTGGGGAAAGGTCCGGTTTCCAAACAGCAGGTAACCTAACATGTCATCTCTTCTGAAAGAGATGGTTAACAGAAGAGTCAGCATTTGCCTCTTGTTCAGTTTTCACAGAAAATGCTGGGTTTATTAATGGGGTAATAATATGATGGGGTAAATAATATGAAAAATTTCAGAAGTGTAAATGTTTTAAAATGACAGCAACATAAATACATGAAAAGAAGTAATTACCTTTACTTTCTCAAAGGATATTCATACTAAAATAACAAATTACTTATTCCACTATATTCTCTAAAATAAATTGTGGTTACTTCCTTTAAGAAGATAATATTCCAATAAACATCCAGTATTCCCAGAAATAACTTCCATTCAAATTTTTCATTGTATACATTTTATACTATTGATACAATAAGGTATTTATGTATGCATGTACACACTGTACAATATATCGTATATTATAATTTACATGAATATGCAAAGATGCGATCATATAAATATAGCTTCTTTTAAATGTTGTTCCCTTCTCTAAGCTTCCTGTCAACTCTGCATACAACATATATACACTGTTGAAGCCTAAAGAAGGGTCTTGTTAGGCACTTGCTCTTTTATCAGGCAACTTTCAATTTTTAAAAAAGCATATCTTTATATTAATATTAGAAATATCCTTTAAAATGAATATGTATATGTTCCCTATATCCTCATAAACAAAAATGTACTTTTCCACAGAGTACCACTCTAATTTCATTTCCCATAGTGTACAACTATAATTTCATTACCTCCATTACCAATACTAAGTTGGGACATTTTTTCAAATCTTCTGTGAAGAAATCTAACAAGAATTTTTATGTCCATTTTGACAATTGGATTTTGTGGTCTTATCAAGTTTTTAAAATTCATTCTATATTAACATATTAATTAATCCTTTCATATTTCATTTTAAAAATTTTCTATTTAAAAATTAGTGTGTTACTTTATAACCAGGTCTTTTCATTTTATAGAATATTTTTTTCTAAATTATGATTCATAGATCTGTGACTGTAATTAGGCTAATTTCTCAAACCTATGTTGTTCCTTCTGTTTACTTTTAGGAACTTTATTGCCACCTTTTTCATACATTTTCCCTCTGTTGGAAGTCACTGTTTTTTTTTTCTCTTATTGATTTTTTATTGAGCTCTACAGTTTTCTCTGCTCCCCTCCCTGCATCTCCCCTCCCCTTCAAGCCTCTCTCAAGGTCCCCATGTTCCCAATTTACTCAGGAGATTTTGTCTTTTTCTACTTCCCATGTAGATTAGATCCATGTATGTTTCTCTCAGGGTCCTCATTGTTGTCTAGGTTCATTGGGATTGTGGTTTGTGGGCTGCTTTTCTTTGCTTTATGTTTAAAACCACCTATGCGTGAGTACATGTGATAATGGAAGCACTTCTTAATGTAATAGAAAAACAAAGGGTCATTGTTTTTCTGTAAAGCTGAAAGGCAAATCAGTCCTATATTAATAATGTGTTATCTTATCAATAAGCATACACATCTTTGTCTTTCTTTAAGCTGGTTTTACTTATTGGAATCTGTCTCCAGGCTCTCTAACACTCCCTGGGACTTCTCATGACAATGCCCTCCTAACCCATTAGTCTTTACAGCATCACCTGACGTCTGCAGTAAATGTCTCCTCTGCTTGTTATTCAAAGAGGTGCCCTTCCTATCTACTATAAATGAATATCACATCATTCAAATAAAAAACAAATATCAGTTAAGATGAAATTAAGATGCTTAATGGATAAATGTTTTTCAGAAAAATAGGGGGATTCAAAAATAGTACTTCCACCCCCAAACAAATACGTTTCTATTTGTTCAGATTTTGTACTGCAGTTAATAAAGTTACACTTTAAATAAAACATTGATAAACTTGTTATTACCAATTTTATTTACTTTTAGGGATTCTTGTGAATGGAGTTTTTATACCCTTTCCTGTATTAGGTATTTAAATTTACATGGATTTCTAAGTTTATAGCTATTTCATCATATCATATGTAGTTTTTTATTGTTAATTATGCATACGCGTATGTGTGTGTGAATGTGTGCTGGGCGGGAGTAAGGTACATGTGTGAGTGTAGCTGTCGGCAGAATACAGAAAATTGGATTTTCTGGGGTTGTGTTACAGGTGGTTGTGAGCTGCCCTACATGGGTTCTGGGAACTGAAAAGGGATCCTTTGCTTTTCACTAATAAGCCCTATTTGGCCTGTTTTGGGAGATCTTAACTATAGGTCAAATAACTATAAAAGAAAAGATGAGTGAATATTTTTCAAGTTTCTTATTTACTTTTGTAAGGCATTTTGAAATTATAAATATAAAAGCAGAAATTATGTAAATGCTTAAAGCAATATTTACTTTTCCAGAAATTAATTGTCATTAGCCCATTTCTTAGACAGTATTTTATATTTTGATTGTTTTCTTATGCCAGCAAGATGGCTCATTGCTGCTGAACAACAATCCCTAAGTTTGAGCCTGTGGACTCACACTGTAGAGTGAACTGACTCTCACAAGGTGTTCTCTAACTTCTAAATGTGTACTGTGGTACACACATGCAAAAGTAATAATCAAGTAAATGTAAATCAAAATTATTTTGCTAATATTCATTTGTTTAACTGGAATATTTTTAATAAAAACAGCTAGATGATTATTATTTCTTTTAAACATTTATATGTCTAACATTAATAGCTTCCATGTCTACAAAGTAAAAAATATTATGCTTGGTAAAATAAAATCCACTTAAAAAAAAGTACTTCTATGTATGTTACATTGCAGAAGAAGAAAGAAAATGGGATCAAGCCAAGAGACTTTCAGAAGAATGTACATTACTGAAAAATTCATTGAAAGTGTGAATCTTCCTCTTTAGATCTGCAATATCTGCTGAGAGAGTGGAAAACACGCCCCTCCTCCGCCGAGTGCAGAATACTGTACTCTCAGACTCTGGATAAACCTGCCCATGGCCATGCTGTGCTGTTTCACCAGCCATGCCATCCCATTGCTGATAGTGGTAAGCAATAGTCAAATTCCTCTCAAATTCCATTCAATTTTTCCTGATTCCAGGTGTGGAGTGTGAGAGAATAACATTCTTGTTGGCTGAAAATAGTTCTTATACTTGGAAACAGTCACCTAAGACACTGTCTCTTCTAGAATAAACTATGACAAATACCATACGATACAGATTTTACTATGCAAGCCAACCGTATTCTTTAATGATTGCTCATTAAGACAATATTTAGGATGTGCTGTGTGTGTCCACATATAAGGGTCCATGTGAGTGTGCATGCCAAGGCATGTATGAGAAGATAAGAGATCAGTGGAAGACTTGCAGTTAGCTCTGTCCTTTTGGCAAGTGAGAGTGATTAACTGAACTCAGGTAGTCAGGCTTGGAGGCATGCACACTTGCCTGCTGAACCAACTCTGATCCTATTTGTATTAAAGGTGGCAGAGTGAGAGTCCACTAGTTCTGACAAAAGGATAAATCACTACATATGAATTGGAGAAAATTCAGAGAAAGCAAGTGCAATACTGTGAGATATAGATACTCTGTGAGATGTCATATATGTTATTCAGCTAAACTTGTAGCAAGTAATTTTTGCATTGTATTATATTGTGTAATATTTTGAGAAGATGTCTTGATATCCTTCCCAGGCTCAAGATTTAGATCAGCATGTCTCTGCTTGGTGAGCAGTACATACTTGAGGCAAACGTCACTAAATACAGCTAACAAGAGTGATTTCCTGACAATATTTTCATTGTCAAATTATTTTTTGTGGAAATTTCAACATATATTTAATCTTATATACTAGAGTCCTTCTTTATATTTTATTCCCACAAATTTAGAAAGTATGTGTGCATTAATGGCATTGCTTTATGTGCACTATAAACACATTTACATTAATTCTTTCTTTTGCAGTGACGGATGTGAACAGTGAAATAGCCAGTAATGAAAAGATAGACCAACAGGCAAGGTAAAGCAAATTCCAGGAAGATAAACCAAACTTGGTAGAACTTAGCACCAAAGTTAAATAGAGAGTTACTTACGGATACACTTGCGAAAGCTGTTTGGCTATTGCATAAGCTGTTGGGTCTCGGTCTAAAGCATAGACAGTAATATCTGGTTCCTTCTGCAGAATAGCTTTTGTGTGTCCTCCTGCACCAAATGTCATATCTAGAAAGACCTTACCAAAATTGAAAACAATTACTTTTTAGCAATGAACATAACATTGTTTTCAACTACTTTATTTTGCAGAAGTAGACAACTTTAAAGATAGGAACAAACATAAAAATAGTATTGTTTGCCCTAAATTCAAATTTTCAGAATTAAGACTTGGCTTTATTTTGAGCAGTAAGTGTTTCATCAGAACAGAAGTAAGATTCACTGGAAAACCAAGACACATTAATATTTCACCATGAGGTCAAATTGGCCACAGTGCTGTGATGCTAGCTTTAGTACTTTATAGCTAGCTGAAAACTAGCAATATTTCTAATAACTTCTCATTATTGGAGATAGCGTAAAATTAGTGTGGTTCATAGCATAATAATTTTATTAAATACTTAAAGGAAATCTAGATATATTCATGAAGGTGGGAATGAGACTAGGTATTTCTAAAAACAGTCATAGAACAAATATAATAAAATCTGAAAAATAAAAAAATAACAAATACAAGACAAAAGAGTCGAAGGCTTCTTATGTCTAACACTTGAGACAAATTCTAAGCTTGTAATTAAATTAGGTACATATCTTTGGAAAAAAACCACCAAAGTAACACAATTCTAATACCTTTAAACGTCTCCAGAGCTTAGGAGCAAGAATAATGAAAGACATCAAAGAAACAGTCTGAGCATGTTATATTATGTAATAAATATGTACACTGTCTTTATTTTATATTACCAATGACCTTATTGAAATAGCCCACAAAACTAAATTTATGACGTTGGGAGGGTGTTCAAAGACTTCCCTAACTTCCAAACCAGTCCCAACCTACAAATTTTTACACTGTTTCTTATGGTCCAGATGTGGTGTACTGCTCAACTGTAATTTTACAATTCTCTTTAAAATGTGGGCAAACAAGATAACTAAGAAGACTGAGATCTAGTTCTTACAATGTATGTCTAAAAAGATCCACACTTTTAAAGATATGTATCTAACTATATTTTAGTGTTCTGGTAAAATTATTGCAAATCTTTCACTCTCCAAAGAGTCATGGTTTGGATGAGAAATAATAATCAATGTAGTAATGTTGGATACAATGATAACCTAAGATTATCAACCAGAGTTAAAATATATTTAAGTACACATGTTAAAAACTGTATATACAAACTTCACAAGAAGGGAAGTCCCTGTGTCTGTTATTTTAACATTAAAACCTACTTAATCTGGAATAAATCTTCTCACTAAAATAGAAAGAACATGGCCATAAAACAGATTATGAAATAAACATGGGGAAAAAAAGTGTACAAGGAGCACTGACAATTTTTTAATTTATGTATTTCATGCAGCATGTATATATCATTTATGTTTTTGTATGACATGTCTGTATGCATGTATATGGATGTGTGGGTGTGTAGGGGTGGATACATTTGCCTGGCTTTATGTAAGTCCTGCGGCTTCGAAATAAGTATTTCACACACATATGGAAAGTTGTTTTTACATTTAGCCATTTCTCAAGACCGACATAAAACATTTTCAGAATTTAACATTATACTTCTATCAGCATTGGCACAAAAAACATAGCTATATATTATATACCACTTTAAATAGCAATTTTACATTTTAAGAGATTCATAGTTAGAGGAGCTGTAAATAGCTCAGCAGTAAAGAGCATTGCTTGCTCTTCAAGTGGCCCCTGTTTCAGTTCCCAGCACCCACCTGGAAGCTCACAATCATCTGTAACTGGAGTTAGAAAGAATCCAAAGCTTCCTTCTGCCTTCTCCAAGCATCAAGAATGTGTACTGTGCTTAGACATACATGCCAACAAAGCACACATGCACATGAAATACAAGGAAATAAATAATGTAAAGAAGAAAAACAAACACAAATCTCATGATCAAATGATGGCATTTCCCAAAGCAGACCTTCAGGCACTTAGTGAATAGGCAAAACAGGATCCTCTGAGTTACAAATCTCTTATCCATCCTTACCTGTGTTTTAAAGTCATGGTTTCAGCCTAATTTAAAAAAAGAACTTTCCCCAAACAAAGCTCATATGTATCAACATCAAAAACCTGTTAGAACACTGGATTTAAATAAACAATTTTCACATGATTAACTTTTCCCAAGTCAAATATATCCGAAGCAGTTTTTTGAAATGGTATAGTATCCTTATTCAAAGATATTCTGAAATATGTAAAATGATTACAATTTACATGATTACTTTTAATATATCATGATTATATTCTTAGAGATGTACTACCAATAAAGAAGGTTTCTGCAGGTGAAGAAAAATCATTTATTACTAGCCAAATGTAACACAGCAAGCATAAAGTAAAAGATAAATGGGATTTATGAAATAAGAAGTGAACCCTACCACGTTTTGGGTGAATGGGTGACCAAGCCATCACTTTGCATTTCTAAAATTATAACAGGCATTAACTTTTTATTCTCATGGATAATTAATATAGCAATAGGCCACATTTTTCATTTTCACAAGTTGATAATAAACAAGGAAATTTTATTATGGATGTACCCTTTCCTTAGACATTTACAAAACAAATCAACATGAATGTTTCAAATGACCCTTTCCATAAACCACCTCTATAAATATGTCACAATTCTAATCTCATGCTACAACTTAATTTAAAAAAATCAAACTTGCTATTGATACTATGTTCTGGATAATTCATTTATGAACTCCATGGCCCTGGTCACATCATTCTAGCTTTCTGAGCTTCAGGGGTTTGACGTGATTTTAGAGTATATCAAGCATGAGAGTTATCCTGTTTCTCTAAGGAAAACTCAGGGGAAAAGAATGGACAAGTAGAAATATTTGGCTTTTTGAAGAAAAAAAAACTCGGATGAGAGATAACAGTTTATGATGATAACAGGAACTGAGAGGAGACCAGCTCTGCTTGAATAGCACCAACTCCTCCAGTATTCCTTCTAAACAAAGTACAAGGAGAAGGAATGACAGGGGAAGAAAACAAATAAAAACATGAATTCCCTAACCTGAATCACAGCAGAGTGGCACTGTACCTGTTAAACAAGGAAGTCTAACTATTCGTAGATGAGGCAACCCCACTGGGATCAATTAGGTCCTATGAAAGATGTCTTTAATCCATGTTCCCTCTCCACCTCTCTCCATTCTAACCTCTTAGTCTCTAACTCTTCTTCCTCCTCCCATCCATCCCACTTCTTGTGCCAGGATGAGTTCCTAGGTGCGCTTAATTATATCCTGCACTTATTTCTTCCTTCTCTTTTTAGGCAGATGCTTTTAGAATATATATTTCGTGTGAGTTTTTTCAGCACAGGAAAAAATATCTTTTTGAAACCATCAAAACCATTTTATTGCAAAGAAGCATCTTTTAGTAAAAATAAATAGAAAATGCTGGTTAAGCAGAGAAAAACTGTATTTAAGAAGAGATATTTTTCTGAAGTTGGACAGAGGAAAGAGAAAAGATGCACAAGTTGTGACTTGACTAGTATAAAACGAGAGCAGTTTCCTGAAAGACAACTGAAAAGGAGAGCCCTAAGTTATGGATTCCCAGGAGTTCACGTTTTGTTTGGTGAGTATGTACAAGCAGAGCAAAGGAGTCCAGGAAATTCACTGGGGATGAAGTGAGTGATGTGCTTGTTGATATGATGTGAACAAAGGAGCTAAGGGTCCGAATGCCACCACATGAAAGCAGGGAATACTGAGCATCAGTCAAGAAACAGCTCCAAATTTAGGACGCAGTACTGGAAGAGCACAGCAAAAGATCTAAACTGCTCCAGAGATCCGCACTGCTATTTAACAACAACACTGTTTCCTTAAAGAAAGAGAAATCTTTGAGAACATTAATAATTTATAATTCACTGTGATGTTTAATTCTGTTAACAGTATGTTTTGTCAGTCAGCAACCTTTACATTTAAAATGAAAAAAATAAGCATTTTCTGGCTTTAGGTTAACTGTTTTTGATGTAATACAATTAAATGATATTTTATCTCTATAATCATCTAAAACCAAAGAATCCTGCTCTGCTTATTTCCTTCAAAGTGAATTAACAATTGAATCACAGCTATAGATCTCATTTGGACATAGGACAGGAAAAAATTTCAGAAAATTAATGTTATAACTAAATATTCTAATCCTTCAACAATGAGGAAAGAGGTCCAAAAGGAAGCTGGTTGAGGGCAATGTTAATATCAAACCTGTCATCCCATAATACTCTCCTGTCAGAAATATATCACTAAAACACAAATGATATTCTCTCTTTCTTTTTCTCATTTTACTTTATTTTATTTTTGTAAATAGGATTTCTCTGTGCAGTTCTGGCTGTCCTGGAACTCTCTCTGTTGACCAGGCTGGCCTAGAACTCAGAAATCCACCTACCTCTGCCTCCCCAGTCCTGGGATTAAAGGCATGCACCCCTGCCACCTGGTTTATGGGCATGGGCCTAAGTACAAGCTTTGCTTCATATGTCTCCATCATACTGAAAAACAACAACTAGTCCACCATTTCATTTTGTTCAGAGTGTTTATGAAGATAAGCCAGCTGAACAAATTCCAAAGACAAACAAGTGTTTTGAATGTTGCCTGGTATAAATATTGCTTGTTATTATCACAGACTCTGATGAAGACAGTACTCACAGGTTATAGCTTTAAGGTTGATTTTTTTTATTTAAAAAGAGTAACCAAAAATTAAAATAAAACATTAAAACCAAAAAAGACATGGGTGTATAAAGCTAATAATCACAAATAATTTTAATGTAATTCCCTACTCATACAAACTTTTGTCTTTCTGGACTATACTTTGCCTTTTATTTGACTGTTTCCTGTGTTTTGAAGTCCCTAAGACTTTGGTAATGCTCCTCACTGAAGACGGAAAGTGATACAGACTAGTGTATATGAAATCATCAACACAGGTAGGGAATTTATAAATTGATTTCTTTTCAATATAGCAGTTCTAATCATTAAAAAAATCACATTGGAACACCATTGCTAAAATTGGACATGAAGAAATTTTTAGCCATGAACAGCATGAGGGCAGATCTCCCAATTACATTTTCCTAATGTTGATTAGTCATTTCCAATCTGTGCAAGATTTTTAATAGTAAGTTACCAACTAAATTTGGAAACAATATGGCCTGGCTTAACTTTAAGATATCCTCCTAAATGCAAACTTGTGCAACTTCTCATGAAATTCGGGATCAACCTACCCCTGGATCCAGCAATACCACTCTTGGGAATGTACCCAAGAGACGCCCTATCATACAACAAAAGTATATGCTCAGCTATGTTCATAGCAGAATTGTTTGTAATAGCCAGAACCTGGAAACAACCTAGATGCCCTTCAATGGAAGAATGGATGAAGAAAGTATGGAATATATACATATTAGAGTACTACTCAGCAGTAAAAAACAATAACTTCTTGAATTTTGCATGCAAATGGACGGAAATAGAAAACACTATCCTGAGTGAGGTAAGCCAGACCCAAAAAGAGGAACATGGGATGTACTCACTCATATTTGGTTTCTAGCCATAAATAAAGGACATTGAGCCTATAATTCGTGATCCCAGAGAAGCTAAATAAGAAGGAGAACCCAAAGAAAAACATATAGGCATCCTCCTGAATATTAACCTTCATCAGGCGATGAAAGGAGATAGAGACAGAGTCCCACAATGGAGCACCGGACTGAAATCTCAAGGTCCAAATCAGGAGCAGAAGGAGAGAGAGCACGAGCAAGGAACTCAGGACAGCGAGGGGTGCACCCACACACTGAGACAATGGGGATGTTCTATTGGGAACTCACCAAGGCCAACTGGCCTGGGTCTGAAAAAGCCTGGGATAAAACCGGACTTACTGAATATAGCAGACAATGAGGACTACTGAGAACTCAAGAACAATGGCAATGGGTTTTTGATCCTACTGCACATACTGGCTTTGTGGGAGCTTAGGCTGTTTGGATGTTGACCTTACTAGACCTGGAAGGAGGTGGGAGGTCCTTGGACTTCCCACAGGGCAGGGAACCTGGTCTGCTCCTTAGGGCTGATGAGAGAGGGGGAGTTGATTGGGAGACTGGGAGGGAAACGGGAAGCGGTGGAGGGAAAGAGACAGAAATCTTCAATAAATAAATAATAAAAAAAAAACTTAAAAAAATAAATAAAATTAGAAAAAAATAAAAAAAAATTCTACAAGGAAACACCCCCCCCAAAAAAAACCAAAACAAAACAAAAAAGATATCCTCCTAAGAATTTTTTTCCTGGCAATTTTTAATTTTGACTTTTATTTTATTTTTAAGAAATAAAGTGCTGGATTCCCAAACTCCACCTAATATTTGACGGTAGGTCTCTGCATCTGCCTCCATCAGTTCCTGGTTGGTGCTGCTCTAATGACAATGGGGCCAGGCACCAATATGGTCACAGGAGATGGCCTGTTCATCTAATCTGGGGTCCTTCCCATAGAATTCTGGGGGATTTCCGGTGCCAGGCTTCCATCAACCTGAAATGTACTCACTGCATTCTCCCACTCCGTGCCCTGGCAGCCTGATTGCTCCTGTTCTCATCACCACCTGCCCTCAGTCCACGTAGGAAACCTCTTCTATTTCCTCCTCCCAGGGAGATCTGGGTGTGCGGTGTGCACTCTCCTTGCTACCGAGTCTCTGGGTCTGTAGACTGTAGCATTATTATACTTTCTTTTACAGCTAATATCCACTTATGAGTGATTATGTACCATGTGTGTCTTCATTTGTCTGGGTACCTCACTCAGGATGATTTTTCCCAGTTCCATCAGAGTAGAAAGATGTGTAGGAGCCAGAGCAGTCAAGAACATGACAAAAAACCTCACAGAATCAACTAACTGCAGCGACTGAACCAACAATCAGGGAGCCTGCATGAGAGTGACTTAGGCACTCTGCATATATGATACAGGTGTGTAGTTTGGTCTTCTATGGGACCCCTAACAGTGGGAACAGGGGCTGTCTCTGACTCTTTTACTTTTGGGATCCTATTCATCGTACTGGTTTGCATTTTCAAGCCCTAATACACGGGAAGGTGCATGGCCTCAGGGTACTGAAGGATTGCAGAAGTTACTTATTACATGGTTAGATGTCCAGCACTCATTGAATGTTATGCAACAGTGTTCTCTGAATAAGGAATAATTGCTTCGGTCTTGAATTGACCACAGCTGTCACTTTCAAAAGAGCCCTCTCACAAGATTGGGCTACCTAACATACCCTCCTGAGAAAAACTGACCAGATCCATGAGGCACAAGAGGGGTACAACAACAGTCTCTATATCTTATAAACTCATATAATTTTTATAAACCCTCAAAAACAATCTGATCTCACAGAAGTGTATAATGAGATTACTTCAGAAAATTAGACTTAGAGGCACAATTAGGACAGAAGCAGAAATGATATACATACTTTTTGTGTGGGGGAGGTGTGTTTATGTGTGTGTGCTCAGCCATGCATACATGTGTATGTGTAGGGCAGAATTCAACGTCGAGTGTTTTTCTAATGTCACTTTCTGCCTTGGTGCGGGAGAATTGTTTGTATTCTGTCAATCATGTTTTAAATAAACGCTGATTGGCCAGGCAGGAAATATAGGCAGGAAAACCAGACAGGAAGTAGAAATGATGTAATGAGAACAGGAGAATTCTTAGAAGGAGGAAGCTGAATCCTCCCACTCCTGCCCAGATCACCAAAGCAGCAGGATGTGATCTGCCCCAATGAAAAAAGGTACTGAGCCACATGGCTAACATAGATCAGAAAAATGGGTTAATCAAGATGTGAAAGTTAGCCAGTGAGAGGCTAGAGCTAAAGGGCCAATCAGCTTATACTTTATGGAGACCTATGTGTGATTTTATTTGGAGCTTGCCGGCTGTGGGGTACGGGGCAGGACAAAAACCCCAACAACAAACAAGCAGGCCCCCAATCATGTTACACTGCCTCAGTTTGTGATGCTAGGCTAGCCTGGGACTTGGGAGTTGTGGCTGGAATAACTGGATGTCCAGCCCCTAGAACCTATCCATCTCTAACCTAATTACTGGAGATACAGAAATGCTGTACTATGCCAATCTTTTATGCGTCTGCTACAGAATTTGTACAGAATTTGGACTCATAAGTTCTCATGCTTGTGATACAAGCACTTTGTCCATTGAGCCATTTCTCCAGCTAAAACAAGTATTTCTTCTTTGTTCCTTCCATAATTGCCACCAGGCCTTGAGCTAGACACAATGACAGGGATCTATAATCTCGGCACCCAGGACTTGGAGAGTTGATAGAGGCATACCTTCAGTTCTGGATCTTTATAGCAAGCACCACATAACAAAACCATGACTCAACTTTACAAATGAAAATGTTAATGGCATAACCTTTTTACACCAGAAGAAAATGGAGAGTATGAGAAGATGCTGGTATCCTGACAAAAATGGCAAAGTATCTTCAAAATTTCACTGTGGACCATGGGCATGATGCCGTACACCTGTGCACCCACAGACTTCATATCTGGTGTATTAGCTGGGCAGCTGTTGCTTGATGGGTACTGCCAGTCAAACAGTCACTCTGACGTCCTCTAAAACTCACAGGCATTCAATCCGTGGTGCAGGAAGAGTCTAGTAGAACAGCAGCTGACTGCACAGCTGCACCCTGACCTGGCAAACAAAACTATGCCAATGTAGATTTAGGGAAGACATTACTCCTCTACAGCAGCAGCTCTCGACCTGTGGGTTATGACACTTTTGGTAAACCTCTATCTCCAAATATATTTACATTATCATTCATAACAGTAGCAGAATTATAATCACAAAGTAGAAAGAAAAATAGTTTTATGGTTGGGGGTCACCACAAAATGAGGAACTGTATTAAAGGGCCACAGCCTTAGGAACCATAGTCCATCAGTAGCATGGTTAATTTTCACCTTACTAGACTTAAATTAATCATGATGTCTAAGATTTTACCCTCATTAATCTGGTTTCTAAATGTTGCCTTACAGGGTGATAACAGAGGAGATCCAGTGGCCAGCATCTAAACTTAAGCTGCCCAATAAAAAGCTTCACAAACTCTTGAGCCAAACCAACAGCCTTCACGTGGTACAAGCCTTACAGTGGGACGATGGTGTCAAAGAAATTATTAATCTTGCTGACCCCCAGGACAAAGTTTGCCAAGGGTTCTTTGGATTTTTTTTATTTTTTTTTGCCCTGTTATCTTCCTTCCTACATTAAAAACAAACCTGCCCTGTCTATTTCTTAATGACACTCTTGGAATTATATTAATACTAACACTCTCAGCCTTACATATTACAGATGCTACCTCATGAGCCAAGGACGTATGCTGTCATGAAATGGCTGTTGTATGTTCTCTGCCATTGTTTAAGTTTTATCCTGGCCTCTTACCAGCCTTCCTCTTAGGCACTCTACTGAGCCCTCCCACATCTTTCATTTGCCAGTTCAAAGCAGTTACAGCAGTCTAGGTTCCCAGCCTCCTAAGAGCGGTTAGTGTGGCCCCTGAGAGAAGGAGAAACTAGGACTTAAAGAGATTACTAGTAAGTACACAGATAAGAATACACATAGATAGATAATAAAGATGGCAAAGTTTCAGCTTCTTCCCTCCTCTACTAACCTGAGGAAAAGGTCTAGAAAGCTTTCTCCCCAGCCAGTAGGGCCCCATTGCAGAAGGACCAACCCAAGAAATTTAAGGCCAGATTCATGTTGACCTCAAAGTTCTGGGTCTAATCAGCCTCCCTGGCTTTTGTCAAACTGACCAGCCCCAAGTGAGAGTTTGTCAAAGATCCTTAATACCCCCAGGATTTGAGGAGAAACCTGACTTTGGCTTCCTGAGTACCCCTCTACATTGCAGGTGGTACTCTTTTTATGCCTTACCGTTATATGTATATACTTTAACTTTAGTGAAAGCCTCTTCTCACTGGCAGTTGAATAAGAAATACAAGAAAAAAACATTACAAAATGAATTTAGTTGTGTAATCCTAATTATTTTGATGTTGTAAACTTGAAGCAGAAGTGAGGGGCACTTCTGGAGAAAGATTGTGAAAAGAATACTAAAAAATTAAGATCTACAGCTATAATAGTTCAGTAACGCATAGTATTAGCAAAAAGATTGATTTCAAACAACACTTAAAAACATCAAGTTCTAATTATACCTTAAAAACATATCCTAAAAAACTCAAAGCATGTAAAAAAAATGCCGAATTATTTGATTACAAATACACTACGAAGCAGCCTCAGGGAATACTAAAGCCCTGGAGGTGACTAAGCATGCATTTGCAACATGGAATATAGAGGAGAATCTGAAATATGATTGGAGAGAAATGAGCTTTCCAACAAGGTTATTCGGACATTCTGATAAAAAGTAATGTGTGGAACTAGTTCCAGACCTGCTGCCATGACACTGAGTCACCTTTGCCTGGTAAGTCATTTCTTCTCTTCCTCCCTTCTCCCAACATCCTAATGAGAAGGCAGATGCATATGCCTAGCTCCCCACCTAGAGCTTGGGGTAACTCTTTGTTATGTGACCACTTCGAAGATAAGCTCATTCTTCCCTTTTCCATTCCCTCCACCAGCACCACATCCCACAGGCCTAGCCCAATTTGTAGCCTTAGAATTCGCTTGGTTCAAGAGTCACCTTAGACTGGTGAGGATGTCTTTTCCATTCCCAACCTTCCCTAGTCTCACTGCCTTCCCTTGTGTTCACAGGGCTATAGCCAGTCCCATGCTTTAGGACACATTTGTCTGGTCTAGATAAACAGTTCATTTGAATAGCTTTACCACCAAAAGGTAGGAAATTCACATGTTGATGTCAAATCAAAAAAACAAAGCAATATGACTGGCAAAGACAGTATATCTCCCAATAAACTCACTGAAGGGACTCTAGCCAACCTGAGGATGGCAAACGTGACTCTGCCAGGCCTTCTCTTTTCACCTATTCCCTCTGTCTTGCTAAAAACCATTAGATTACCTTCCTAAAGCTAGCTACCAAATACTCACTTATTTGGCCATATTCTCCTTCTAAAGCTGACTACCAACTCCAGCTACCAAAGTTCTAAAGTCCAGGATTCAAAAGCCTTTTGGTTCACCTAATTAGCATGCCCTATTAAAACTAAACACCTCATCCTAACACAGGTTTCCCCCTTTTACCTTTGTAAACTGCCATTTGCCTACGGGCCATGTCTGTCTCCTCTCTGTCTAGAAGCAGTCTTTTGTATGCCCAAACACACACAAATATCCTTGCTGCCTCTTCCTTGTTCTCTTCCCCTTCTCCCAGAGTCCTCTGTCTCCCACCTTTGCTTCTTATCCCCCCACCATCCCTCTGGGGCAAATAAATGACCTTTGTGCTAAGAATTTAGTCTTGGGATGCATTCCCCACACTCACTACTCCTAGAGAAAGATGTATTCTCTACTGAGAACTACCTGGATAAACTCTAGAATATAGAATTTAAAAGAAAAACCATATGCTTTATTCACTGAAACCCAAGAAGATAACAAATAAATGTTTGAAAGGATGTTCAAGAAAATACAAAAACATGGATTAATGAAATGATGAAGAAAACTCAAGATTTGAAAATTGAATTCAATAAAGTCAAAGCACTGAAGAGTACACAAGCTGAAATGAATATGGAATTGGAAAACAAAATATCTCAATTAGAAAAATATGAGGATGCGAGACCATGGTAAGGCATGCCTTTAATCCCAGCACTCTGAAAACAGGGACAAGCACATCTCTATGAGTTCAAGAACATCCTAGTCTACAGAGTTCCTGTACAGGTTTCAAAGCTATACAGAGAAACCCTGCCTCAAAAAGTAAAGCAAAACAAAAATAAATAAAAGAAAGAAAAGCAGAAAAGCCTTTCAGAAGTGTAGAATTAGCAAAAAATTAGAATATTAGAACTTAAAATAGAGGATCTAGAAAAAAATGGCCAAATAGGAAGAAAAATTCTCTTAAGCTAAATCAAAACATCAACAATCTAACTATGAGAAATGATATTGATACGGGACTTAAAAAACCTTCTGACTGAAACCACTGCAGGCCTAGATAGATTTATAGCAGAATGATATCCTAGGAGTTTCAGAGAAAAATTACAACCTAATATTCCTCAAATTGTTCAGAAAAATAAAAATGGATTATTATCAAACTCATTCTAGGAAGACAGTTTTATTTTACTACCCAAAACAAGTAAGGACACGATAATAAGTGTAAACAGAGACTAACACAGGCACATATCAAGATGATCATCCACCATGATCAAACTAGCTTTATCCCAAAAATACAGAATTGTTTTAGCATATGTGAATCAGTTAATTATAATGAACCATATAAATGGACTTAAAATCACATGATCATCTCAATGGATGCAAAAGAAATTTTTGACAAAATCCAGCATGCTTTTGTAAAAAAAAAAAAAAATCCAAGAGAATAGGACTGCAGGCACTATAGCTCAACATAATAAAGTCTACATATGGCAAACCCATAGTCAGTATTATCCTAAAAGTGTACGTCCTGTAAACTTACTGAATATATAAAGGTTGGTTGTTTGAAACCTTCAGCTGTTTCTTTCTAATCTTATAATGCAATGGTGAAATTGGTTCTCCATTAAATTCCTCTGTCTGAATTTGAATATCTCTATGATCTGTTTTCTTAAGCTTTTTTTTTTTTTTAAAAAAAAAAAAAACAGGCCATGTTTGGCTACCTGTCTCTGGATTACTTTACTCAGGATGGCCTTTTCTAGTTCCAACCATTTGTATACAAATTTCAAGATGTCATTGTTTTTTTTTTTTTAACCGCTGAGTAGTACTCCAATGTACCACATTTTCATTATCCATTCTTCAGCTGAGAGGCATCTAGACTACCATAGTATGTACTCACTCATAAGTGGATATTAGACATAAAGCAAATAATAACCAGTCTATAGTCCAAGATCCCAAAGAAGCTAGGTAATAAGGAGAACCCAAAGAGAGACATACATGAATCCACTGGGAAGGGGGAAGGGACCAACCTCGTGAGAAAATTAGGAAGGGGGTAAGAAGGGAGGGCGGAAGGAGAAGGGGAGGGGAGAAATGACAAACTTTGTTGACTCCCCTTGGGTAGCCTTACCCTGTCTGAGGAGTGGATGGGAGAGGGAGTAGAGAGAAGGGTGAAACAGGAAGAGGGGAGGGAATGGGAACAGGGATACCTATGTAAAAGATTGTATTAAAAATTAT
Organism: Microtus oregoni; assembly: GCF_018167655.1. Taxonomy (NCBI): domain Eukaryota; kingdom Metazoa; phylum Chordata; class Mammalia; order Rodentia; family Cricetidae; genus Microtus; species Microtus oregoni. The sequence goes on from NW_024543090.1 coordinate 9,592,570, forward strand.
AAATAAAAAGTTTTTTAAGACCTGTATCTTGGCACTCACATATACATAAAAAAACTTTTTTAGAGGAAAAAAAAACAAGAATTATCAAGATGATAATTAACATTATGTCCATCCCAGTTAAGTTGATTATCCTTTCAATTAATTGTTCCATTTTTAAACCATTCATTGTGTAATTATACAGAAACCTAAGTCTCTCTATTGTAATTTTGTTTCCCATTTTTAATGTGGGAAAAAAACTCTCTTTTAACTAATTGCTCCCTTTAAGAATTCCCAATTTTCTCACCAAATCTGCTGATGATGACGATGACGATGTGAAGCTGAGTGCTGTTGCATACAACAGAGGAAGCCAGACTGGATTTCAAGGCAGCTACCTAGTTTGACAGCAGCCTGAGAAGGGGGTTCAGGGAAAGCCTACCTGGAGAGAAGAAAGGAAAACCCAGCTAGCAGGACAGAGACTCCAGCAGCAGGTAGTAGCTCCAGCTTATGCAGGTGGCTGCAAAGCCACAGGGAAATGGCTTTTTTTGTAAATCTTTCCCCCAAAAGTTGGACGCCAGATGTAGCATAAATTCTCATTAGTCTTAAAAATAAAAACGCGGAGTCAGATATAGGGGTTAATGCTGGAGGATCAGAAGAGCAGAGCAGTCAACCACTGGAGGGTTCTTACTTCCACCAATTCTCAGACCAAAGGGGAGATCCTGTTTCTAGGAATCCTCAGACTGTATCTTCAGACTGCATCCAAGCTCCTGTCTCTGACCTATCTTACACTCCTCTCTTCACCCAGCCATATCACTCCTGTCTCAACTTTCTAGGGCTGGGATTAAAGGCTTTGACTGTGTTTCTTACAAATAAATATTTCTTACACTAATAAATTTGTGGACCCGAAATAAATTAGAACATATCTACATATGAACATTAAAGGCCAATCTTACAGATAGGAAATATTTTCACAGAAATGCTTTTCCTACCAACACCATTGATCCTTTATTGTGTTTTTTTAATGTTCCTTGTAGTATCTATCTGCTAAGCACCTTTGTTGCTTCATCTGTAACCATTACACAGGCTTATATAAAGAAAATAACTCTCAAAAGAATATAATGAGAGACAGAGGCAGGTGGATCTCTGTGAGTATGAAGACAGCCTGTTCTAGAAAGTGAGTTCCAGGACTGGTAGAACTTTTAAAAAGAGAAACCCTGTCTCAAAAAACAAAAAACAAAATAATATAACAGTTACATTACAAAGAAAACAATGTATTTCTTAAGTTTATCCCTTTTCCCCTTTTAAGGAGAGTGCTGGTGTCAAGATGATGACTCATACTGCACAATTCTCCAAACAGTTCATCTGGTAGCATCGATTGTACCCTATTTACGAATGAAATCTTTATTTGCTCTAACAAACTACATAATTTGGCAATTTGAAAAAATACGTTCTTTAATTATATTTTACTAAGTTATTACCCAATTCATTCTTCATTGTATGAACATCTTCCACTCTTATCTGCAATATGGTCTAGATTTCAATCACATTCACACAGTTGGCTTTCCCTCCTTATACAGAGAACAGGACAGCTAATGCAAATGGCTAAAAATATTATAGTGTGGGTAGTCACCATAGGGGACTTTCAAACAGGTCTCTGGCCAGAAAAAGAAAATGTCATTCTTTCAGGGTCTTTGGGTAAGTGTGTGTAGGATGGAGGACAATCTCATGCACCATGACTTGCATTTGCTAGTGGCCTCACCAATGAAGAAAGATAGCTGGTTAGTGAGCCAGAAGTAATCCTCTGCTCTCATCTCTCAGTGCTGGTATTATCAGTGAACACCACCAAGCCCAGGTTTGCCAAGGGAATCAGGAATCAAATCCAAGACCCCAAGCTTATAGGGCAAGTGCTCTACTGACTTCTCACCCTGTCACTGGTGTTTTTCGCTTCTTTTTATTGTTGTTGTTGTTTGTTTATTTGTTGATGTTTTTGTTTTTGCGACACAAGGTTTCTCCTGTAGCTTTGGAGCCTGTCTTGGAAATCACTCTATAGACTAGGCTGGCCTCAAACTCACAGAGATCCACTTGCCTCTGCCTCCTGAGTGCTGAAATTAAAGGCGTGCACCACCACTGCCTGGTTCTTTTTTTGTTTCCCTTTGTTTTATGAGAAAAATAGTTTTACCTACATCATCAAGAAATTATATCACCTAAAATAATGTCAAAATACATAAAGAGAAAGTTAGACATGTGTTTTTTTGGCGGTGGTGGCGCACGCCTTTAATCACAGCACTCGGGAGGCAGAGGCAGGCGGATCTCTGTGAGTTCGAGGCCAGTCTGGTCTACAAGAGCTAGTTCCAGGACAGGCTCCAAAACCACAGAGAAACCCTGTCTCGAAAAACCAAAAAAAAAAAAAAAAAGAATTATTAAGCATACAAATTGGTTATAATAGTCTAAAAATTACATAATACTGATCTATTTACTGACTCCATTTACTGTTCTCTGTAATACATTATTTTAGTGATGACGTTACAATATTAAATTCATTTTGGCTCACACTTTGTTTCTGATTTTGAGGCAAAATTTCAAGTATTCTAGGCTGGCCTCAGACTTGTTATATAACTGTGGATTGCCTTGAACTTCTGATCTACCTTCTCCACATTCTGAGTTAATGGGACTGCAAGTATGCATGATCTAATCAGGTTTATGTGACATTGGGCATTAAACCCTACACTCTGCACAGGTTACGGAAGCACTCTATTAACTGAGCTACATCCCCACCCTTCCTCCAATATTAACTTCTAATCATAAGCATTAAGTTAAAAATGAAGGATGGTAAAATCTCTCTCTCTCTCCTCCCCCTCACACACACCCCAAATAAAAATAGGTTAATATATCCAAATACCAGTATCCCATCTACAGGTGACCACATGTATGCAAGTATAATCATAACTATATATGTATATTAGGTAGATGATTAGGAGCTTCTAAATTCCTAAACTTATCCAATGATGTGACCCAAAAATATGCAAGTTTCAAGCTCAGAGTACTGCACACTAGAGCACCAGGAAACTCTTGCATAGAATTTACAAAGTAAAAGTTAAGAAAATGAAGTTTTCATAAGTTAATAAAGAGAGAAATCAATCAAGATAAGTGTTCTCTTCATAATTAAAACAATGAAAATGAGACAATTTCAACATGTCTACTTTTAAAACCAGCTGTTTTATGCTTTACAAATATATAACTATTAAACAATATATAAATGGGACATCGAGGGGAACAAAAGGGATTCAAAGTCAAAGTATCTTCTTTTAGGGGTAGAATATTACAATTTAATCATCACAAAAGTTAGGGAAGTTACTTAGTGTCTATGAGACATTAAGAGCTGGGTAATCAAAAGACTGATTATTGTTTGAAAGGTTAGGTCTTCTGTAACTCCTGAAAATAAGAGTTGGTCTTCACATATTATTTATGAAACTATAAATCTGCTATGTTGCTAGCCAATGGATTAAAAAGTAGGCCTACAGAAGAAAGACATTTCATCTATGTTCTCAGATAAATACAAAAAAAAAAAAAGGCTACTTGTGCCTGTTTTGAGTGATTGTGAGCAGTCCCACAGGACTACTTTCCCTCTGATGGGAAACCAGAAGAGGCTAAAATCAACAGTAACTTAATTTTGAATTACTGTTGAACACAAAAAATAAAGCAGATGATAAAGTTTAATCAACATTTAAGGGTAGATCATAGCATTAAGTCAAAAAACAGACAACTCCATGGTACTCTAGCATGAACCCTGAAAAGAGAACTTGTAAATCATGGACAATGCAAGTGTGTGTGTGTGTGTGTGTGTGTGTGTGTGTGTGTACAATATGCTATAAAGAACACTATAGTAATGATTTTATAACTAAGCGCATTTATGATTACAGCATAACTCATTGTGGTTGATTTGATTTGGGTCTTCTACTTTATTGAAGTTTCTGTCAAAGTGTTATTTGAACAAAATATAAATCCCCCTTGTATGGTATCTAGTGACAGTTTATAAGATGTAAGGCGAAGTTTACAGTTCTGACAAGCTAATCACCATAGGGAACCATCCAATACAAATAATTCACTCACAGAAGCTTGCCCTGGTACCTATTTATTTTATATTACAACTGGATCCCTAATACAACTGGGTCTTACACTCTGTCCTTTACTCTCACTAGCTTCGTGGCTAATTGAGGCTGAGAAATTTGACCCTGATTTGATTGTAATTGTCAAGATAAGAACTCAAGGGATTGATATAAGTAGTTCATCCACAAGGCTGAATGAAATTTAAATGAAAGTTTTAGGAAGAGTCTTTAGAGGTGCTTGATGGCATTTTTCTTCACAAACAGTATTTGACATTAACTTTAGGTATACTCCAGTGCTTATCTACTATGCTATTCTGTAGACTTTGTTTCTTTGTGAAATAAAAAATAATGGTGCACAGGAGAGAATACCATTAAATTAAACAGACAAAAATTTCATTTTGTAGTTGAAGTTATCATTGGCTTTGCAACCATTTTATTTGCCCCAAATTTCCAAATCGAATGTTAAAGAAAGAAATGAAACTTAGAATTAGGAAACAACACTAAATTATTTAACATTTCCTTTGAGATTCTGAGGAATATAAAAATTCAACAATATATTTATTGGTACAGTGTTTCAGTTTATAATGTCATGTGTATTTGTTTTACGATGAGCTCAAATGGTTTCTTGGAAATAAGTCAATAGTGAAATAAGCTATATACCTAAATTACTCATTGAACATATTGTAGTAAATTCTATAGCACAAATGTAACAGCAAAAATAGCTAAGATAAATGAATTGATAAGAAACAAATTATTGCATTTAATAGTATCATTCAAATAAATAAGCAGTTTCTTTTTATGTAAAATTTTTTATTGATATTTATTGAGCTCTACATTTTTCTCTGCTCCCCTTCATGCCTCTCCCTTCCCCGTTTCTATCCTCCCCCAAGGTCCCCATGCTCCCAATTTACTCAGGAGATCTTATCTTTTTCTACTTTCTGCTTCCCATGTAGATTAGATCAAATAAGCAGTTTCTTTTAAGAAATAATTATTATATATAAAAACTAATTGATTCAGACATTTTTCAGTATTAAAAATAGAAATAGGAGAACTGGCATCCATATTTATATCATTGCCCTGTGCATCAGGTACAATAATGTGAAGGCTAAAATGGAAATCTAATAGGCATAGTAAGTATGGAGGCAGCAGGACCCTGAAATTTAGGGGCTAACCAAAACTTCAGATGAGCCTTTACATACTGTTCTGTTTCTTCTGTGAAATTATCAAATAATATCGAATAATTCTGGGTTAATGAAATAACCCAGAAGGCTAACTCTGGGGATCCAGGGCATTGGTTCAGTAAGTAAAGATCTTTCTGTCCAAGCATGAGGATCTGAGTTTACATTTTAAGCATCCACACTAAAGTTGAGTACATCCGTGTACCCTGGTAACCCTTGGACTGTGGTGAGTCAGAGACAGCAGACTCGAAAGGCCCAGAGTTGAAAGATTCACTGGAAAGGTTCAATCAGATATCCTGGCTCAAAAAAAAAAAAAAAAATCAGGCAGACATCAACAGAAGAAGACAGTGCCAAAATGGTCTCCAAATGTGTACACAGACACAAATGCATTCTCATCTCACACAAACACTACACAGAAATGACAGAGAATGTGTGTGAAGACAAGCCTTTTTTATTGTAGGGATTAGACACAGGATTCTGTATACATGAAGCACACATCTATTATGTATCTGGACCCTCAGCTGTAGAAGAATTTTCTTAAGCATTTTTTAAACCCCACTACAGCATTAACTCTTTTTAAATTTGAATTTAATTTTCTTTAAAAGAAATACCTAATTTTAAGATTTTACTTAATAAATGCATTTCCCACTTCCTCTCCTCCTTCTGCTCCCTCTCTCACACCCAATCCCAAGTCCCATCTACTCCTCAGAGAGGGTAAGGCTTCCCATGGGGAGTCAACAAAGTCTAGCAAATTGCTTTGAAGAAGGACCCTCCCCACTATATCTAGGCTGAGCAAGGTATCCCTCCAGGGAAAAAAAGGTTCCAAAATAACAGAACAAGCAGAAGGAATTAATCTGGGTCTCACTGTCAGTGGCCAACGGCCTATCCCAGTCATAAAACTGTCACCCACATTCAGAGGGCCTAGTTTGGTCTTATGCTGGTTCCCTCACTGTCAGGATGGGTGGTCAGGATAGCCAAACAATCCTGTATAATAATAAAGAACTTCCGGAGGCATCACCGTCCCTGAAGTCAAGCTCTATTACAGAGCCACCGTAATGAAAACAGCTTAGTATTGACATAAAAACAGACAGGTTGACCAATGGAATCGAACTGAAGACACGGATATTAATTCACACACCTACAAACACCTGATATTTGACAAAGAAGTTAAAATTATACAAAGGAAAAAAGAAAGCATATGCAACAAATAGTGCTGGCATAACTGGATATCAGCATGTGGGAGAATGCAAATAAATCCATATCTATCCCTATGCACAAAACTTAAGTCCAAATGGATTAAAGATCTCAATATAAATCTGACCACATTGAACCTGAGAAAAGAGAAAACGGGAAGTAGCCTTCAATGCATGGGCACAGGAGACCACATCCTATATATAACACAAGTAGCACCGACACTGAGAGAAACAATAAAAAAATAGGGTCTCCTGAAACAGCATTAACTCTTAATAGGAACAGAATTCCAGTAAATGAATAACAACTGAGATGACGTATTTCCACACTAGATAAATCCCAAAAAGATCAGAGTTTAACTTTTATTGCAAAAAATTACAATGAATGTATACATTTGTTTAGGAGTTTGTCAGAGCATTAAATATCTTTCTAGGGATTGGAAGTGATATTCAGTGGTAGAACACATATGTAACATGCAAGACCTTGGGTTTAAATTCCCAAAAGGAAAAAACATATACATAGAGACAGACAAAGTCATTCATATATCTGCATCATTTGATGAATCAAATTCAAGCAGTAATATTAATCATTTATAATATATATGATATATCTCTGAATGTCTTCACACTTAAAAGATAACTGGAAGACATTGTACTAATATCAGTATTTTTTTTACATTTTTAAATTCTTTTAACTTTTATTGATTCTTTGTGGAATTCACATGATGCATTCCAACTCCACTTATCTTCCTGATCCCATTTATCTCCCCCCTCACATCTGTCCTCTGTCCTTCTAATCTCCCCATCAAAACAAAACAAAATTTATAAGAAAAAACAAAAATCAAACCAAACAAAAAAAAACGAAAAGGAAATAAATATTTTTATGTACTAACAAAACTAACTTAAGGACAGACAAGGATGAAAATATTAACTTAATCTTTGATCAGAAACCAAAGTTTATGAAAACTAAAATAAAAAACTGGTGATGAAAAGTAACTAACTAAGGGCTGCTTAGCTGTAAATGGAGACTGCTTGTTTGTTCCCGGCAGCCCAGACTCAAATAATCACACATAAACTAAATTAATTATAATACTGTTTGGCCAATGGCTCAGACATATTCCTAGATAACTCTTATATCTTAAATTAATCCATTTCTATTAATCTGTGTATCACCATGAGACTAGATTACCAGACAGTTTCCTGCAGCATCTTTCTCCTTTGGCAGCTACATAGCATCTTCTTGACTCTGCCTACTCTCTCTATATATCTCTTACAGCCTGGCTATATTCTGCCCTGCCATTGGCCAAAGCAGCTTTAATCATTAACCAGTAAGAGCAACACAAACACAGAAGGACATTTCACACCATCTTCTCTTTTTGCTCTAAATAAAAAGAAAGGCTTTAACTTTAACTTAGTAAAATTACATACAAATGGATGGAAATAGAAAACACTATCCTGAGTGAGGTAAGCCAGACCCAAAAAGAGGAACATGGGATGTACTCACTCATATTTGGTTTCTAGCCATAAATAAAGGACATTGAGCTTATAACTCATGTTCCTAGAGAAGCTAAATAAGAAGGTGAATCCAAAGACAAACAAGTAGGCATCCTCCTGAATATTAACCTTCATCAGGCGATGAAAGGAGACAGAGACAGAGACCCACATTGGAGCACTGGACAGAAATCTCAAGGTCCAAATCAGGAGCAGAAGGAGAGGGAGCACGAGCAAGGAACTCAGGACCGCGAGGGGTGCACCCACACACTGAGACAGTGGGGCTGATCTATTGAGAGCTCACCAAGGCCAGCTGGACTGTGACTGAAAAAGCATGGGATAAATCCAGACTAGCTGAACATAGCGGATAATGAGGAATACTCAAGAACAATCGCAGTGGGTTTTTGATCCTACTGCACGTACTGGCTTTGGGGGAGCCTAGGCAGTTTGGATGCTCACCTTACTAGACCTGGAAGGAGGTGGGAGGTCCTTGGGCTTCCCACAGGTCAGGGAACCCTGATTGCTCTTTGAGCAGATGAGGAAGGGGGACTTAATCGGGGAAGGGGGAGGGAAATGGGAGGCGGTGGCGGGGAGGAGGCAGAAATCCTTAATAAATAAATAAATTTAAAAAAAACAAAAAAAACAAAAAACAACAAAAAAAAGAAAACAGGTATCAAGCAAGAATTACACTTACAATATTTAGTCTATTTGTCTCTTGATTGTTTCATATCTAATTTATCTTTTATCATAACTAAGGAAAACTATAACTACATATTCTTCATCTCCATCAAAGGCTCCAAAAGGATGTAATATGACTGAATTAAAAAGGAAGTGCATTGCAAGCAAATTTCAAAGTTCTAGAATTGACAGAAACATCTAGCAGCCTGGACAGTCATGCAAAGTTCTTCTGTAAGATTGGGCATCCATCTTCAGCCTACAGGCCCATAGTATCTGGCAGACTTTGCAGTGAAGCAGGAAATTTGAATATCTGTTCTGCATATACTAGCAAAGTTCATCAGTTGCTTTCTCCTCTGTCTTGAAGAATGTCTGGCAGTTCTTTCATGAAGTAGGAACCCTGAAGGTTTCTGTAGGTCCTACATGTCCAGTTCAAACAGCCTACCATCAATCAGTCCAGAGCAGTTTCTTGCCTAAATGCCTAGCCTTGTCACATTAAAGGCAAATTCCATAACAAGTATCTTCAATGCCCACGCACCATTCTCTCTGACGTAATTAGTGCTGCCAGAAGCAGTCATGACTCACTATTGAGAAAAATCTAAGTTCTTAAAATATTTTAAATGCCATATTCTGTAGGTCTTTGAAGTATTCAAGATTATCTAATTGAAATATATCTTTGTATATCTAGAAAACCTAACTAACATGACTATAAGTTTGACTATTATAAATGACTATTAATCTGTAATTTTAATTACACATTACATTTTAAATAAGCGCACAAACACAACAGCTAAAACAAGTGCAAAAATATATAAACACAGTGTAACAAAGTCAACATTAAATTTGTATAAATAGACCAAGATCCATACTGGATTTTGCAGTGCAAAGTATTCATCTCTACATCATATCTCCCTTACTTTTTTGAAATGGACTGTAATCATTAGTCATCTATAAGCAATCCATTTTAAAAAATGAACAATATAAGCAATCATTTTAGGAATTTGGGCATTATTTTCTCCCCTGCTGTTTATTGGGTAAAGTATTTTTAGGGTTATGGAGACCTTTCAGGAGGTCTTGCTTCATCAAACCACATTAGCCTGGAAGGAATCCATACATCCTCATCTTCTGTGGAAACAAAAGCAGAACCTCTTTTCCAATGAAACATATACTTAGATTAAATTTTTGAAGTCAAGATACCTTTATGATGGTTTAGCTTAGCACCTCTGAGAATCAAATATCTCTCTACATTCTAAAAATTCAAAGAAAACACAATAATATGCATAATCTAGACTCTGTGTATTTTCCACCTTTACATGGCTAATTTTTTTATTCCTTTAATCTATGACTGCCTGTACACATTTATGTTACTTGTATTGTCTCTTGAAAGACTTTGTTTTATTTAACTGTATATACTCTTTTTCCTCTCTCTCCCAAGCCTATGTACATTTTAAAACATACAGCATCTCAATTAGGTCTTTTGTGTCTGAATCTGTCCTATTGTGAATCTGAAATCTTTTTCTGACAAGGAGCATTTGAAAATGGTAAACAGTGTGGTTGCCGCAGTAATGGATACTGGCTCCATCTCTCTTGGTCTTTTAACAATGTGGAGGTAGTTAACAGACAGCTCTAGGACCCATGTTTACTGCCTAGGTCCAGGGATGCAGCAGATCTATGTCACCATTAAGCAACTTGTAGCACTCGGCCCACATATGCCATTTAAGTGCAATCCTCCCAAAGGAGCCAGTATTGCTGTCTGTGCAGTTTTTGCTGCTAATTCTGAGTAAGGAAACCTTCTCTTAAAAGAGCCACACATCTGCTCACTGCCAGCAAACAGAGCCTATCTGGAAAAAAAAAATTGTGGCTATCAAGACACTATACTTGGCTCCATATCTGTCGGTCTAGAACCCTCTTTTTATTTCCATAAGCTTATTTTTATTTATTTATTTGTTTGTTTATTAGGTCTTAGATGCCCCACCTTGGGTGCCACTTTGTAAACGGAAACTGCTTGTTCATTCCCGGCCGCCTAGACCCAAATAATCACACAGAAACTATATTAATTACAACAGTTTTTGGCCAGTGGTTCAACCATATTCCTAGCTAGCTCTTAGATTTAGATCTATCAATTTATATTAGTCTATATATCACCACAAGATTGTGGCTTACTGGAAAAGTTCCAGCAGCATCTTACTCCTTCAGTAACTACATGGTATCGCATAGACTCTGCCTACTTTCTCTATATATGTCTTCCAGCATGGGTATATTCTGCCCTGTCACAGGCCAAAGCAGCTTTATTCATTAACCAATAAGAGCAACACATATACAGAAGGACATTCACATCATTTGGTGGTGCATGCCTTTAATCCCAGCACTTAGGAGGCAGAGGCAGGTTGAAACCCTGACTCAAAAGAAAAAATGTAGTAACTAGGGGCGGCAGGGCTGCGTTCCCAGCACCCCGGCCGCCTGCCAGGCTTATGCCCCGAAATAACAACACACAAACTGTATTCATTTAATTACTGCTTGGCCCATTTTCTTCTAGGCTAATTCTAACATATTAATTTAGCCCATTTCAAATCATCTATGTGTAGCACCCCAAGGTGCGCTTACCGGGGAGATTCTAACCTATGTCCATACTGGGTCGGAGCTTCATAGCGTGCGTCTGCCCAGGAGCCAGGAGCATGGTGTCTCTCTCAGGCGTCTGCTCCCAAGAGCAGAGCTGTGGAGTCTGACCTCACTTCCTCTTCCTCCCAGCATTTTGTTCTGTTTACTCCACCCACAGGGCCAAGCAGTTTCTTTATTGCTTAACCAATGAAATCAACAGATTGATATATGACACTCCCACATCAAAAAAAGAAAGAAAGAAGGAAAGAAGAAAAGGAAGGAAGGAAGGAAGGAAGGAAGGAAGGAAGGAAGGAGCCAAGGGAACAATGTTTATTTGTATAAGTCATGTATACTTAAATGGTGCAGTATTAATATTAGTATTATTGTTTATTTAAAAAAATTAAATGTATATATTTCCATATCCCTCCCTTCTGCCCATCAACTAGTCTCTGCCCCTTCCTACCCCAAAGGTAGTCCACCTCCTCTGAGCTCAATTTTCTGAGCCTTTGAGTAAACAGTGATCTTTCTCAAGCTATATGACTCCAGATATTCTTAGATCTCACAAAACCACTCTAAAAGCTGCCACTCCTACAGGAAAACATATTCTTTTTTTTCCAAAGTAGGTGGTGCCTCGGGATACAGGGGCCATCTAACTAGACTCTTACTTCACAAGATGCCCTGCCTCATCCTGCTGGCCAACCAGAGTTTAGTCAGGAAAGAACAAGGCGATCTGGAGAGCAACACAAGACAACAGAGGAGAGGGTCAGCAATACAGTATTTACGAACAGAGACAAACTGACCTAGATTTAGGAAAACTGTAGCTCTCACTAACAGTTCCATAAAAGGAAACATTGTTTCAGCCCTCTTACATCTTAGCCCTTTCCATAACAGTGTACCTGTCTATACTAAAGATGAAAGATGACTTGAGAAGAACAGACTGATATAACTAACGAACTATATCAGAACCCATGTCCAACCTTGAAAATCAAAGAAACATTTTTTAAAACATGAAGACAACTTGTAAGGGTACGGAATACACTAATATATAGAAATGAAGCCCAACAAGGAACACAGAGTTTACTGTGAGATTATGTCCCTGCGGAATATCAGAAGCTACACCCATAAAGTCTCACCCACATGGTGGCTTAAACATAACCTGAACAAAAATGACACCAAAATACAGGATACCACGGATAGGAAGAATGCTCACAGGGCCTCGATACTACAGAAAGAGCTACAAGCAACTAAGGACATTGACAGCAGAAGAAAAGGTCTTCACCAAGGAAGAATACACCAATTTATTACTACATAACAAATGGTCAGCCCTGAAAACATACATACAAATGACATGGTAAAGACTGACCAAGTTATATTAATGCACTTAAGAACACAACACAGAGAGAAAGATTTTCCTTTCACCTTATACTCTATTCCCACTCTTGAAGTGTATCTCTCTTTCTCTCCCTCCCTCTTTATAAAGGTGAAATATTTAAAGTACAGAAGGAAAATAAATATCAGCATAATTATGGAATCAAGAATACCTTCCTTAGTATATAAACCATTGTGAAACTGTATCTTCAAATAAATAAAAAGCAGATTATGGCTCATTAGAATTTATCAAACACTAATAAAGCAAATGTAAAGGTTTACACATAGTATTTTAATGGGAAAAATTCTTACAATGGATATAATTTGAAAGTATTCATGTGGATAATATTAAATTTTTGTCCAAAATAATAAAAAAATTAACTCCTAAATTTTTAGATAAGCATAAAAACATTTCGACTGATGAGTAAATGTTCAACCCCCCACCTGTAGTTTGGAGATGTAAATTAAAATAGAAATAAGGTTATCTTGGACAAAATTATTATACTGGCTTTTCAGGGAAAGGGCACATATAATACTGCTGATAGAATGTTAAACTGCAAAATGTCTTCCAAAAGATAATTCAGAATTTACTGAACATTATAAATGTGATTTTATGTTATTACACACAATAATTATATAGATAATTTTTATTGCAACTTTGTGAACAGCATCCTGAATTACAAATAAAGCAAGTTTTAAATAGCACTGAATTACTTATGTAATTCTTGTGTATTCTTATAGTAGAGCATGATGAGGTTAAATACACTGTTTTTATTTATAGTTACTAATATGAAAAGTATTAATACTGAATTACCACCATAGCATTCTGGCCTAAGAACAGTGAACGCATTTATGTATATGGTTAGAAATAATGACCTAATCCCAAATAATAAATCATACTACAAGTATAGATTAGCCTTAATATAATGTTTGGAGAGAAAAATGAAAACAGAACCAAATTGGGGAGTTACTAGTCAAATTACTTCCATCTGTATAGAAATTTAAGGAATGAGCAACTTGTATTGTACATGCCTTCACTTTCTGAGTTTGAAAGCACTTAAGACTCTGTGCTGGTTAATCTTGATTGTCAACTTGATTTGATTTAGAATCACTATAGAAACCTCTGGGCATGTCAGTGAGGTATTATCTAGGTTAGGTTAATTGAAGTGGGAATTCAGCCTCAGTGTGGGTGGTACCACAAATTGACTGGGGTTCTAAACTGAATAAAAAATGAGAAGTCATCTGAGCAGAGAGATTCCTGTCTTCTGTTTCCTCACTATGAATTCAATGTGAAAAGCTACCTCAAAGTCTTCCTGCCATGTTTCCCCACCACGACACAATGCACCTTCAAACTGCGAGTTGAATCTAATCCTGCATCCTTCAGTTGCTTCTTGTCAAGGATTTTCTCACAGAAATGAGAAAAGTAACTAAGACAAACTCAAACCAGATATGCTGTACATCGGATTGTTGAAATAGAGATGTGGTTCAGTAGGTAACGTGGACACCAAGCAAGGGCAATGACCTGAATTTTATCTGCAGAGCCCACAAAAAAGAAAACGAAGACAGTGGGAAAAACGAAGTGGTGATATAGAAAAAACAAAGAAGAAGCTGAAATGTTTTAAGCTTTCATATTCTTTCTCAGAGCTGACAAGGAAGCTAAGAAATCTAAATTCAAAAAGCCTTCATCACTTTTAAATCATGTCAGATGAGGAAACCATTGAGACCAAGAGAATTACAAAAATAAATAAATAAATAAAAACCAATCACTTTTTCATACTTAATACATACAACTCAAGTGTTGGGCCCACACTGCCAAATTCCATGTTAAATATAGCTTTCTACACACATAGACATTTTGCTTGGTGTCTTCACACTCTCTAAAACACTTGTCTCAAATGAAACATCTGCTTTGCCAGCAAATGTTTCCCAATTTTAAGACATTTGCTTCATTCCTATTTCAAGAAGCCCACCTCTTTTTTCCCTAGGCTAAGCACTTGAAAAAAACTTAAGTCTACTAAACCTCAAGAGAGAGCTTCATTCATTGGCAAAAACTTATACTTAGAAGGTAGGGTTTGGTTATTTTTTTTCTTTTTTTTTTTTTCTTTTTTGAGACAGGGTTTCTCTGTGGCTTTGGAGCCTGTCCTGGAACTAGCTCTGTAGACCAGGCTGGTCTCGAACTCACAGAGATCCTCCTGCCTCTGCCTCCCGAGTGCTGGGATTAAAGGCGTGCGCCACCATCTCCTGGCTATTTTTTTTCTTTAAAATAAAATACAGTTCATTATTGATAAAACATAGCATTTAAAATATTTTCAGATTATACATTTATTTCTGGCATCAATGTGTTAACATTTCTTAAACGATATAATCTCTTTTATAAAATTATAAAATATATTATTATACAAATGAGAACTGAGACTGTATTAATTCTACAGCATTTGCCTAGCACGTGCATCTAAAGAAATGAACAAGTGAATAAGTAAACAGATAAGTAAACAGAAATTTTAAAAATAAGTACAAGTGAAATTTAAATTTTGATAAACATTTTTGCTAAACCATCCAAGCATGAACTATTACATTTATGAAATAATGGTGAGAAAACTTATCAAATTAATACCTTCCCTTTTGAATATTTCACTTAAAATTTATACTTTGGGTAATTACTGCCTGACTATCCCTACTGTGACATAACAGTATGGATAGGCAACGTTTATTGAGTATATATTCTTAGGCAGAGGGTTTGATTTATCTTGGAATTGTATAATAATGATCTACTTTTTAAAAAATTTTAATAAAATTATAACTACCATCATATCTACCTTCCTTTTTCTCTCTCAAACTCTTGTCATGCCCAGTCCAACTCTAACATTGATGGCATATTTTTGTTATTATCGTTATTTATATGTATGCATGTTTAAACATTAATATTAATACAATTTTGAGTCCATTTAGTGTCACTTGTTTGTATATGATTTCTCAGCTGACCAATTAGTAACCTATTGAGGGACTCATCTCCTCTCTCAGCAGCGATTAGTTGCCTATAGTTCTTTATCTAGGGGCAAAGACCAATGATACTGCCTTTCCACCTTAGCAAGTCTACCGGTGTCGTTATTGTTCAGGTCTTGTTTAGGCAGCCATTTTGTAGAGGTAACTTATTCATTTCTAGTAAACAGAATCTCACAGCAGGCTTCCCGGTCCCTTGAGCGCCAATGGTCCCTGAGCCTTGCATGCAGGAGTTACACTGTATATTATCTGTTAAGTGTAGTTTCCTCCAATGGTCTCTATTTGGAAAAAAAGCTTCTTTGATGAGGGGTGAGAGCTACACTAACCTGTGGGTATAAGGACAAATATTTCAAATATAGTTAGGAGTTATGCAGTTTTCATAAAGTGATGGTTTTATGTTCGTATCTCAGATCCATGGTCTTACAAGCTCTGGGGTCGTTGGCTAAGTTTTTAGTACCAAGCAGTGAATTTCCTCCTGTTAAGCGGGCTTCAAATGCAATTAGATAGGTGCTGATTACTACCACCAGGGCCACTATTATAATCTTTGATGGTATCAGAGAGCTATGGGGAACTTCTCTACATATGATTGTTTCTCACACTGGACAACTTACATAAAACCATCTAGAACAATGAAAGTGAGACTTCAGAGAGGAAGGAGGCTTTAAGGTCAGATTCAGCCTGAATCTTCTGAGTCCTGTGTCTGAAAAGTATGATGTAAGCAATAAGGCCTTACTTTCAACTTTTGGGAAGCAATCAAGAACAAAACAATAGTCTACATTTTTTAATTATTCTCTTTCCTTCAATTTTAATTCAAAAGTTTACTTTCCCATCCCTGACATATGTCTTGGTCCTCTGACAGACAGATAGGAAATGTTAACATTCAATCGATAGAGAATAATGCTATAAAGAAGGTAGCAGAGTACTGAATAAATTTAAGACAATTCTAAGTGGTATAGAAAAATTCTAAACACACACACATATATACCATTAATAATGTGTATTTATTGTGACGTTTATATTAATAAGCACCTGTGAGAGTAAATTTTAAACATCTGAACATTAAAAATGAAGTGATGAGTTATCTATAATCATTCTAGGCTAGATATACATAGCCAAACATGGCATTGTACAAAGAAATGTATATATTTTTGATTGGTAAATTAAGCTATCATTTTAAAAGCAAATATTTAAGTAATTGTAGCAATTCTCAGAGACAAGGAACCTGACTATCATGCACAAGAACCATGGTTAAAATCAGATATAAAACACTGAAATTAGTTAATACCAAATTATCATCCCTGAGAATGTATAAACCCAAGCAATGCTAAACAAACAAAGCAATATCTATTTATATATTCTGTGTTTGAATAATATCTATTTATATATTGAATATATATGTATGTACACACACAAACACACACATACACTCACACACATACCTGAGTTTGTATGTGACAATAAAAACTGAAGAAATAAAGGCCATTACTTTGACAGGTAGTGTGGAAAGGGACATGCAAGAGGTTGGAGAGAGAAGAGAGATGGAAAAAACATGTAATAGCATATTTATTTAAATATGCAAATAAAAATTTAATTTTTTGAAAGTTAAAAACAAAATTAAAAATCTAAGGAATTAAAAATAGCACACTGAGATATTATAAAGTAACTTTTAAAGTAAGATTTATATATGGCTAGATTTGAATGTCATGAACGTTATCACAATGCAAGTTGACTTGCTGTACAAATGCCTTCAATCAACATATTCCATGGCACCAGCCCTAGGACTTCAAGCACTGGTTCCGTGTAATCACTGGAAATAACTGCTCAGTGTTTCTTTTTTATAATCTCCCAGGGAAAGGATCAGGCCATTCTGACAAAACTTCCTCACAAATAAGCAATTATACTCAGCTAAGCACTTTTTAAACGTATGTTTCAATTTTATAATAACAAAGTATTATTCATGAATACGCATGCTAAGGGGGGGGCAGATAAATAGTGAGAGCTCCAAATATAATTAATATTCATATTTAAGCTGAGATTTTTGAAGTTGGCATTTTTTATGAATTACAATTTCTAAGTTCATACCTAATTTTGCTTAAATTTAATCTTGCTCATTTTAAACAAAAAGGGTTGGCTTAGTTTTAAAAAACAAACAAAAGGAATTCTCCTGCAGATAAACTATAATTTATAAAATGTGTCAACTTTATAATTTTCTTTAATAAAAGAACAGGTATGTGTTCAGTTGTAGTGGACGTGCAAATGTGGTTCCTACTGCATGAGCAAAGGTAAGAAAGGGTTAAACATAACACGGAAAAAGCAGCAAACATTATAACAACAGTTTGCCAAGGTTTACATAAGATAAAAATGTTGCATTGTATATTCTCAGGATATATGCCACTCAGGTCAATTTATTCTAGGCAAATTTATATACAAAATTGTGTGACAAAGTAATGAAAGTATATTTAATTACGTATATGGTTTCCACTCACACAGTTCTATAAGAAACGGTATCCTAGATTTACAAAGCTCTATAAAGAGTTAGACAACCCAGGGTAAGAGCATGTGGAGAGAAATGTTTGGAACAGATTTTCAGCAACAGTGAAAGCCATGATGCTGTGGATAGAGGTTCTAGGAACAGGTGCAGAAAGATGGGCACATGGGAAAGCAGCCATGAAGCCTGACAGCATTCTGGGAATAAAATAATAATATTTGGAATTTATACCATACTTTTTTTTCCTCTGAGCATTTAACACACATCAACTATTAATCATCAAACACCCACATGAATATTTCTTTCCTCATAATCACACTCAAAAATGATGAGTCGTTGCTTCTTTGACTACATAATACAAATCATACCTTTTTTTTCCCATTTTCACACTAAACTTTTCTGCAATTTTTGTCTTTTCATCTAAAACTAATTAAAACGTTGCTTTTGGTGCTTTCAAGAGACTTCACTGTCCTAAACTAATTCAAACTTAGATTTCTTATTTCTGAGATTTCCTTGAAGAATGACATCAGGATTTATTAACAGAATGGCTATGCAACATCTACAGAGGCTCAAATTTAGAGAGTAAATTATACTTCAGGATATTAAAAGACAAGCAGAATATTGGAGATTTCTCTAGCCTCAATGGTCGTTATCAACTGGCCATTTTACAAGGGCCCCCAATCAGCAAACCCAGTGGCTTTCTCCAGCGTGGTATGGAAACTGCAGTAGTAGCTGCACCACACTGAACCTGGGCCTTCTCAACTCTTAACTCTAATCGAAATTCCTGCATAAAAAACACTTTCTTCTTTTTACTATTGTCTCAAACATAAAAAAGTTAGCAATCCTTTAAGCACTATGGGAAGTTAATGAGTTAGTTATTTATAAAAAGGGAGATGTTGGCAACAGTACTGTTGATTTTATAGGCATTTTACAAGAAACATGTACAAAAGCATGTCATTCAGTAACTGTTGTAGGAGGCCGCTTGTTTGTTCCCAGCTGCTCAGACCCGAAATAATCACACAGAAACCATATTATTTGCAACACTGTTTGGCTAATAGCTTAAGTACTTCTGGCTAACTCATATCTTAAACTAACCCATCTCCATTAATCTATCTCCGCAAGGTTGTGGTTTACTAAGTAAAGTTCTGGCATGTCTCCAGAGAAGCTACATGGTTTCTCACTGACTCTGCATTCTATCTCCCAGCATTCAGTTTAGTTTTTCCCTGCCTAGCTCTGCTCTACCCTATCACAGGCCCAGAACAGATTCTTTATTAATGAATGATATTCACAGCATACAGAGGGGAATCCCACATCAGCTGTTTGTAGTTCTTTGTGTAGGGCTGACGTTATCTAAAACCATACATAGAAGAAACATTATAACAGGATGAGCACACTGTGCTTATGTATTTAGGAATATACATGTACACACGTGTGTATGTGTGTGTGTGTGTGTACATGCACAAATGTTAACAATTTAATAAGAAGCCATAAATTTGAAAGAGAGCAAGATGGGATATATGAAAAATTTTAGAGGAAAAAAGAGAAAAAATGATGTAATTATTTTATAATACAAAAAATAAAAGAAATAATTAGAATATACATGAACATCAAATGCATGCTCTGTCCATGAATTATATAATGTAAAGCAATAAGTGTTGTACTGCTTCTGAAATCCTCTTCTATCTTCACTGTTACCCAATTTATTTGTACAATTCTCTAATTGCTTAAAAGACTTCTACTTTCTCAATGTCCATCAATACTCTATCCTAGTGGTTAAGCATTTTTGTGAACTCTAATTCTCATTTTGACCATCTGCTGAATATGTCCATTACAGTGCTGTGCCAGGGCTACATCCATCAATAATACCGCCTCAAACTTTCTCTCTCTCTCTCTCCTCTGTCTTTCAAGAAGTAATAAATTTAAAATACAAGCAAAATTATCTACTCTATTAGTATACCATGTTATATCACAACCTAACTAGTTGTCATAATAATACCACAAAAATAAGGCATAATTTTACACAATTTGTTATCAATCATTTATTTACTCATGTTTTGCCTTCCATGGATGAAGTTATTTCCCTTTTACTTAAAGTATTTTTCTTGTGATTGGTTATCACTTCATTACAACATTTTACATTCTAGTAAAGGCCTACACACACACACACACACACACACACACACACACACACACACCAGTTAGCAGCCAAGGGTATGCAAAAAAAAATAATAATCCATGAATGCGGCAATGGCTTAGGAAAATTCTTATCTATCTGAGGGCTAGACCTTTTCTATCTGAAGGGAAAAATAAGAAAACACAGTTGCTTTCTGGTGGTAACTTTCTCTTTTACTTCATCTTAAAGATGCTCTCTGAGAATCTCTCTGCTCCATACAGCTACATTATTTACACAGAGCTACATATCTCTCTTTACATACATACATCTCTGTCCTACATGATCATACATCTCTATGCACAGTTACATCTATTTTCACATGACTACACATCTTGCTTTTGTGTACATTTCTCTTCTACATCTCTTTTCTATACAGCTTCATCATCCTTGTCTCCACACAGTTACATTCTTCGTAAATTCTTCCCATAGCTACCTTCATGTTTCTTCTTACATCTCCCTTTCAGCACCCACATTCTCATTCATGCCCTGCAAAGCCCTTTGTCTAGCAGCTCCATGCATAGCTCAACACAATTTCCTGTCCTAAACCGACTCCTCCTCTCTTAGCCAAATTCTGAAAAATAACATGGTACATTTTCAGGGTCTGACCTATTCTCATAAAACATGATAAGGCTCTTAGGCTAGGGATATCACATGACCAGCCAATGATAACACTTGGCCTCGTATGTAGATCTTTCCCAGACAGAGCTGACCCTTGAGTAGTAGGGAGTATGGGCTGAAAGTCACAGTTGCTATACAAGAAGTTGTATCTACCAAAGTTGCATCATTTTTTTACCTTAATTGAGCAATAAACACCTAAGAAAATGACCTCACATATTTGTCTCTAGAGGCAACGAGATATTCATCTTCAGGAGCAATCAGTCTGCTGTGAATCTGCTCTGATGTCCAAAATTACCTGCAGTTGTGACTGAAAATAGCATTATCTTCCTACATCAATCTAAGTAATTAAAGATATCCTAGGACTATTTCTATTTATCAGACTTATATGAAATAAGGAGAAATTATCTTCCCGACTATCCACATCTACATGTATATCGAATATATGGAATATATACATTAGATAAACACACAAGCACAGGGAAAACGCCCAAAGATGTCCTTAGGGAAAAAGTGCAGTTCTTAGGGAAGAAATGAAGTGGCACATGAGAGACATTACAGACAGAAGCAACTGGTCATTTGCAGTCAGTAACCCCATGGACTTTGACAAGTGGGGCTCCCCAACATGGAGTTATATGTTAAATACTAGCTGTCACCTGCTGTACACTCCCACGACAGTTCTCAACCTTATTTTCCTTTTACTTAAGGTACTTGTTTGTGACTGGCTATCACTTCATTATGACATTTTGTATTTTAGTGAATGTATACATACATATACATGCAAACACACACAAACTGTTTTGATTCCTATTTTGCCTCTAAGAAATTTTTGTGATTTTCTTAATTATTTACAGTCCAAACACTTGTTTTATATAGGTACTTGTTAAGTTCTGGTATAAGAAAATATACCTGTGACATGTACGTGTCCTACAGTGCTTGTGGCCCAGCAATAGTCTATTGTATCATTACACTGCATCTTGTTATCCATTATGAACAGATGCTGTTCCCACCTTTTGGCTACTATTACCAATGTAACTATAATCATTAATGTACCAAGTTTTTGTCTGTAGCTATGTCTTCTCTTCATGTGTATGAGTGTGTGTGTATTTTAGCATTTTTGCATACCTGATGAACAACCATTATAAAATCAATGTTAAAGTATTTTGTCACTCCAGAAAAGAAAACCTGTGATTTCTAGGTTCTGGGCTCCCACCTGTTTTTCCACCAGCCCTCATTACTAGATAACCACCTGTGTGGGAATCTACCCATCTATTTCACATCTCCTTATAGTTTGTATTCTCTGAATGTTTCATATAAGAATTATGTGATATATGGTCTTTGATAACTGACTTCTACTCAACACAGTGTTCCCTGTATTCATGTATGTTAAGACTTCTATCCATTTCATGTTGCTTATAATCCAGTAAGAGTATGTTGTATTAATAAACCACAGCTTTTTTAACCCATTTATTATGAACTCAGGTTGTTTCCAAATTTTGGTTATTATGATTAATGCTGCTATAAGCATTCATGTGCTGTGTTTTTGTCTGTTACTATAGCATCTTTTTTTTTTCTTGTTTCTATTTCTGGGAGTAGAATTGCTGGATAATGTGCTAGAAAACTATATTAATAGGCTCATTTTCAAAGTTGCCACACCATGCACATCCTCCCCAATAGGGTATAGAGGCTGCAATTTCTCATCAGCAATGGTACAAATCTAGTGGTGTGGATGAGAACTAATTCTGAGGTTTTGATTTTTATCTGTCTAATGAATACAGACATTATTATGTGCTATTATCTGAATATAACCTCTTCAATCAAGGCAGTTTATTTGGAATAAAAGTAGCATTTCCATGGTGGATTTCTAAACTGCACAAAATGTTTGGATTAATAGTAGAAACTCTAATAGTTTAATATTGGAAGACACATAAACCATGCAGTTCACTCTCATTCTTTGTTTCCTTCTTTCAAAATAAGAGGCTGAAGCTTAGAAAGTCAGCTTTTATCAAAGTATAAAATAACAGTGATTGAACCAGTGAAGGAACTAGCCATATTCTTATTAGAAAAGCATCCTCCAGATCCTAATTAATGGAAAATTTTGGTACACTTTAGCGCTGAATCAGAGAAAAACCTCAAGAAAATAAGGGAACCAAATAACAAGAATAGGAATGCTTTCTCCTATAAAATGCTGTATTCATGTTGAAAACAAATAGAAATCTACCTTACTGTTAGCCTGTTCTCATTTTGTAAAATTTATTTAATTATTAGTTTTCTGAATGTGTGTGGGTGTGGGTTTTTCAGAGTGGCCTTTGGGGACCAGAGGCATTTTATACCCACAGAGCTAGAGTTACAGGCAGCGGTAAGGTGCCCAATGTATGTGCGAGGAACTGCACTGGAATCCTCTGCAAGACCAAGTAGGCACTTCTTAACTATGGAACAATTTCTCCACTCCTAACCTACTCTCTTAATTACTTTTTGTCTGTGTTCTCATTCTGATCTTATTGAAATAATGTATGAGTCCTATTGTTAAATCCCAGATATAGAATACAGAACATAAATTAATGCTAAGTCGTCCATGGAGGCTTATATACACAAGCAACACCAAACAGACTTAGCAGTTTCTATTTATATATTACACCATGTTTCAGACACCTCTCCCCCACCTTTTCTCTTTTTTGCTATTTTTCACAATGTATAAAATTATTATTAAGAGATGGAGATAGAGCTCAATGATAAAAGTATTTGCCTGTCATTTGCAACACTCTGGTTTTGATTTCCAGTCATGGAAAAAAAACAATACTTATGTAGGTACAGTAACAGCAAAGATATAGAATCCTCTTTATTAAAATTAATTGAATCCTACTTTTTTCTTACGAACCAGTTGAAGATGACACATAATTTTTAAAAATCTAAAATTTAGAGGAAAACTTTAGAGAATACCTTAGAAGTAATGCTTAGGAGGTTATCAAAAGAAAGGAAGGAAGGAAAGGAGAGAGGGAGGGACAGAGGAAAGGAGAGAGGGAAGGAGAAAAAGAGAAAAAGTGAGCTGAACTAGCAAGTGACCACCTGCAGGCTTCAACGTCAAGCAGCACAAACTTCTGTTCTTTAAGCATCAGTTCACTAATAGAAAAAAAACAAAAAGTAGAAGGTAATAAAGGAATAGAAATAAAATGTAAAAGTCTTGTGCAAGAAAAGCAGAAATACAAGACTTATCAACAAAAATTATGTCATATAAGTAGATTAGACATTCATGGTGAGAATAACATTCTCTATTTCCGAGGCAAATGACTACGTATGATTTGTGAACTGAAGGAAATGGGTAGGACCAGTAACAGACATCAACAAAAGAGTTAAGAGATTTCCTTTGGAATACTCAAGAAACATGGGTTTTAGGAAACAGCTTTAATCTTAATTGAGAGTCTAAAAATTCTGGGACTAAAACACACAAAAATTTACAAGATCCAGAGGAATAATTCAATAAAAAGTCATTGAAGTAGGCACTGTGCTCAACACTAGAAAAATAAAGAGTAGGCATAACCTCCCACAATTTTAAAAGAAAAACAAACAAGTTAATAAACAGGTTATTACAATTATATAATGAGAAGGTGGGTATAATCAAAATACACTTCATACACAAGCTAAATTTTTAATGAATAAATAGAAGAGAGAAAGCATGACTGAAAGTGAGGGCAGGGGATGGAGAGGGAAGAGAGAAGACAGGATAGAGAGAGGGACAGAAGGAGAGCCGAGCACCAGCATTGATCCTTCTTCCTAACTACAGTCTGCATGGAATGTGGCAAGAGATCTCAAACTCCTACCAAAATGGACTATGTATTTTCAAACTATGAACTGAAATAAATTTTTCATACTTTAATAAACCATGTAGTGCATGGCAGAAGCAGAAGCAACGTCCCAAAGCCTGAAAGAACTGTGAAGCAAGGCAAGCACAATTAAAGCAAGCACTATACATTCATAGAGGTAGGCTACTGCTCCTTTGTAATACTGTTAATGAGCCGGGCGGTGGTGGCGCACGCCTTTAATCCTAGCACTCGGGAGGCAGAGGTAGGCGGATCTCTGTGAGTTCGAGACCAGCCTGGTCTACAAGAGCTAGTTCCAGGACAGGCACCAAAGCTACAGAGAAACCCTGTCTCAAAAAACCAAAAAAAAAAAAAAAAAAAAAAAAAAAGAAAGAAAATAGTAATACTGTTAATGAGACCTCAAAGCTGTTTTTTATTTCTTTTTTTTTTTAAACTAAATCTCTTTGGAGACACTTTGGAAGAACTAGCATTGAGTCATTTTTTTCATGTCTATTATGATACTAAACCTAATGAAATGTTTTTTTTTTTCTTCCTCCTTTGTCCAAAGACTATTGCTATGTACCCATGTAGTGCACGTTGGCCTTAAACTCAAAATCCTTGCATCCCAATATTTGGAGTACTTTTTTAACAGACATGGCACACTACACTAGACTATATATTTCGTCAAAGAACATGTGATCTAAGATTTTAAATTGAGCATGTTCAGATATCTATCTATTATCTTTCCTTCTAAACATGTGAATTGCATTTACATTGAGTACGCTCATAAATGCACACTTTAATCTTAGCATACAAGGCAATATAATATATATGATATAATGTAGATATGACTAGTTCCCCATACGTTCTTTATTCAAGGGTAGAAGTACTTTGAAAATAATTTCAATGTTCTCCACATTTGTTCGAAACTTCAAACTCTTCTATATTCCTTGATAACCTGGCTGCGTTTATTAGTTTCTTACTTAACAAGATGTAAGCCCATTGTCTTCTATAACTGCATCATATGTACAATGTATTGCCAAAAAAGATAGAGACAGAAGAGGATGTTGAAGACATAGAAAGAAACAAGTGGTATATAGGAACTTAAATATTTTCCTACAAATTATAAACTATTAAGCTACAAAGTGAGATGATTAGGTCTAAGGTAAAATACACGTAAAACAAGAAAATAGAAAGATGTTCTTTTAAGTGAACAACCCAAACGTCCATGCAAGTAATCAAGTTACAAGAAATATGTATAGGGATGCAGAAGAGGTAAGATATTCAATAATCAAAAGATGCCAAGAGGATTTTGAATCAAGTTCAAACACAATAAGCAAATTATAAAATTTATTTAGAACTATAAATTTGGAATAAATTCAGGACTAAATGTTTGTTTTAAATATCAGGTCCAAATATTTGTCATAAGAAAAACAAACAGTTGCCGGGCAGTGGTGGCGCACGCCTGTAATCCCAGCACTCAGGAGGCAGAGGCAGGCGGATCTCTGTGAGTTCGAGGCCAGCCTGGTCTACAAGAGCTAGTTCTAGGACAGGAACCAAAAAGCTACGGAGAAACCCTGTCTTGAAAATCCAAAAACAAGAAAAAAAAGAAAGAAAAACAAACAATTTGTTTCACCAAAAATCTTTATTCACAAAAAGCACATCTCAGCAGGGAATCTTCTAGTACTACCTAAGTTATGATCACTGCTTTTCCATCTGAACAGATGAGAAATTCCTCCTAACCCAACTGAGGTCAGAAACTTGAAGTGGGAAAAGCTTCTGGCAGCAGTTTACAAAGGCTGATTCTCCTCACCAGAAACAGCGTGGGAGGACTTCAGCACAGGCTGAAGGGTCAGGTTCCCCATCAGTACCTGAGACTACCTATGAAAAAAAAAAAAAATAGTCCCACTGAAAAAGAAAACTAGAGTACCAAATTGCTGTTTTCAACATTCCCAGCCTAATGGGCAGAATTTCTGAATCGCCAATAACAAGCAGTGATAAGAACATATCTCCATGCTATAGATTTAAATGATGTCAGTGTTAAGGACTTCTGATTACCTTTTCCCTGCTCTGGGAAAGCATGCACTCAGAAGTTTTCATTTTAAAAAGCATACCACCCTTTTCAACATAACATTCTCACCACCTTTCCTTCTATTCTTTTTTTTTTCATGCCTAATATGAAACAATAGGCATGCTTATTTATGTTAATCCAAGGAAGAATTGTTAATATGAAGCTATCAAGTGAATTCTTTTGTTCTCTTGATATCTTTAACACAAATCTATCTACATCTTAGCCCAAATAGAAAGATGTAGAAGAAAAAAAAAAGACAGATGGAAAGAGAAGACAAAGAAACAATTAAGAATACAACAGAAACCAAGCCAAAGAAAAAGTCAGTTTTATATCATCTCAGAAAGTATCTTTAAAATAGACTTAGTATTGTTCCAGCAATCAAGCAGAAAGGGTACTGAACGTGAGGGCACAAGAGGGAGTTTCCAAGTCTCTCAAGTCCTGTCTGGCCTGGTCTTGAGGACTGCCTGCCTCAGAGACACAGTCTGAGTAAGACTGAGCCTCCAGTGTGGGTACGGGGAGAAAGGAGGAAACCACATTGGCCCTGGTATTTCCAAAGTAAAACTTTACCAAACAGTTCTCATTTTCTCTATCAGAATGACGGGTCTGCACTGTGGACACAACAAGTTGTTTCTGATTGCACAGCAACTCAGAGATATTTCTCCATTGACTGAATTTGAAAAATGTCAATCTATTTAAATGCTCTCTTCTCACTGTTTTGTTACACTGAATTTTCATATAGATTCTTCTATAGAGAAACCAATTGCCCAGCTGGAAGCAGATAAATCCCATTTACCAACACAGTTTGGGAAATCCACATGCAGTGAGATAAAACCGGAGCTCCCACTTGTATTCTCCATAAGCCACCATGGGAATCACCCACGACAAATACTTCTTTGGCAGATTTCAGGATGGCAATTCAGAGGCCTTGCAGGCATCTGCAAACACAGGATTAACATTAAAATACTGCCTTTTAGGGAATGAAAATCCATGGATCTACTCTACTGCATGGCACAGAGTATCGTTTCACAGAAAGAAGAGATTAAGCGTAGCACACCTGGCCAAGCAAAGACTGTCACAGGTGGCTGTTGTACATAGAAGAGCTCATCTTCACAAGGAGACATTCCTTTCAGTTTGCACATATTCTCCCATAACGTTCCAAAGCCTGCCCCCACCTCCCATAGCACAGAAACCCAACTCGGTACTTTTGTTTAGTTCTAAGATTAAACTCTCTTAACTTGCCCCTGTTTGGGCCCAATACTGAAAGTTTGTAGCTTCTATGCATAAGTACATAATGTTTCTTTGTCAATCAATTATGAATTTATTTTAGACTCAATAATTAAACTTACAGAACCATCCCTAATCTAACCCTATTGAATGATGCATTTAAATTCAAAAGCATATATTTTAATAATAACCAAATCTAAACGCATCATTCTGCCAATAAAGGGCTGTGTCCTTCAAAGGTAGTCTGCAAAGTAAGAGTTGTAACCAGAACCCTGGTTTCCTTACTTTCAGTTTAGAAGCTGTAAACCACAGAATGGCTACGCTGAGTAGGCTGTTACAGATTTGCTGTCTCAACACCCACCATGTACTACAGACACACGTACCAGATTCTAGTATTTGTATCATTATATTATTATCTCAGTACATACTATCATTTGTTATATATGTTATAAATAATGTCAATTTAACTCAATTGAAAATAATTTCCCACAAAATTCATCCAAATGCACCAGCTAAAAAAGCCAGAAAAGAAACTGAATTCTACGATTATTGAGGCTGGTAATAAAGTACTAAGTCACTTGAAAAATTCAATTTCAGATTTAAATTGAAGCAAATTATTTACTTTCTTAAATGCTGTCTTACTCTAGCAGTGCTAGTCTCACAATCAAATTGCTATACAATGTTGTACTATGTCATTTCTAATCACATTTTCTATAAATTTTTACTTAGTTTAACACATTTTAAATCCTCTTCATGTGACACAAATGTAGTTGATTATGAGTTAGTAACTTTCTCTGAGATGACAGTGTCCTTAAAAAACACTTAAGTTCTATAAATGCCACCTAAATAGTAGTAACGAAAAGACATAACTCAGGAAGGCTGTGAACAGTACTGACCACCCATTCATAAACCACAGAAAGTATGGAGTATATACACATTAGAGTACTACGCTGCGGTAAAAAACAATGACTTCTCGAATTTTGCATGCAAATGGTTGGAAATAGAAAACACCATCCTGAGTGAGGTATCCCAGACCCAAAAAGATGAACATGGGATGTACTCACTCATAATTGGTTTCTAGCCATAAATAAGGGTCACGGAGTCTACAATAGGAGAATCTAAAGAAGCTAAGTAAGAAGGTGAACCCAAGGAAAAACATATAGTTATCCTCTTGGCTAAGGGAAGTAGACAAAATTGCCGGGGAGAAAATTGGGATCTTGGGGGTGGGGTGGGATGGGGGTAAGAGGAGATGGGGAGAGAAAAGTTAGAAGGGAAGGAGGGGGGGCCTTGGGGAAACAGGAGGATTGGGATAAAGGAAGGTTGGACAGGGGATCACGGAACCACAATTCTTAGTTAAGGGAGCCATTTTAGGGTTGGCAAGAGACCTGACCCTAGAGGGGCTCCCAGGTGCCCAAGCCGAGGTCCCCAGTTAGTTCCTTGGGCAGCTGAGGATAGGGAGCCTGAAATGACCCTATCCTAGAGCAATACTGACGAATATCTTGCATATCATCATAGAACCTTCATCTGGTGATGGATGGAGATAGAGACAGAGACCCACACTGGAGCACTGGACTGAGCTCCCAAGGTCCCAATGAGGAGCAGAAGGAGGGAGAACATGAGCAAAGAAGTCGGGACCACGAGGGGTGCACCCACCCACTGAGAGAGTGGGGCTGATCTATTGAGAGCTCACCAAGGCCAGCTGGACTGTGACTGAAAAAGCATGGGATAATGATGGAGGAAGGTCATTGGCTAATAAAGGCACTGCCCTGGCCCATTTTATTGGTTAGAGGATAGGTGGGAGGAGTAAACAGAACAAAATGCTGGGAGGAAGAGGAAGTGAGCTCAGAGACTCCACAGCTCTGCTCTCCTGAGCAGACGCCTGAGAGAGACGCCATGCCCCGCTCCCAGGATGAAGCTCTGACCCAGGATGGACATAGGCTAGAATCTTCCTGGTAAGCGCACCTTGGGGTGCCATACACAGATGATTAGAAATGGGCTAAATTAATATGTGAGAATTAGCCTAGAAGAGAATGGGCCAAGCAGTGATTAAAAGAATACAGTGTCTGTGTAATTATTTCGGGGCATAAGCTAGCCGAGTAGGCGGGAGGCCGGGGTGCTGGGAACGCAGCCCCGCCGCTCATATTACTTCATATGGCGCCCACGTGGACAACTGCTTCCACATAAAGCCTGAGACAGCTTGGGAAATAATTATAGTACAAAATGAAAGCATTGTGCCTGGTTTCTTGGTAGCAGCAATTTCTCGGTTCTACTCTGCTTGCTAGAGGCAAGCAAGCGCCTCATCTAAGAGAGGCTTCCTGACTCAGCTTTAGCTGCAAAGCCTGCAGCTCATTAAGAGGTCCTGCCACGAAACACTTAAACGGTGTTGACGAAAAGCTGAACACATGCTTTTCGGTTTTCAGCCATAGCAGGAAAAAAGCTGCGCCGTTTAAAAATGCCGGCTTTCTGGGCTGTCCTGCGAGGACAAACTCTGACTCTTTTACACAGGCGGTTTGTGCGGTGTGCAAGCAAAGGCTGCTGAAGCTCGCTTGCTGGCTACGGCCAGTACCTCAGTCATGAGGCTGGAAAGCTAAGGAATGGGCTGGATTCCAGCCGGCAAAGCCACGCCTTTAATCCTACTGATATTGCTTGGTAAAGACTCGTGTGGTCAGAAAAAGAGAGATATACAGTAAAGAGAGATTCAAAGACAAAGAAAATTTCTAAATGGTTTGAAGTGTGTTAAAAATATATGCAGACTAAAATTTAAAGTTCTTAAAGTAACAAAAAAAAAGGAAGAGAGTTGTTGTGTGTGGTACACACCTTTAATCCCAACACTTGGTAGGCAGAGGGAGATAGACCTCTGTGACTTCAAGGTGTGGTAGCACACGCCTTTAATCCCAGTGCCTGGGAGGCAGAGACGGGCAGATCTCTGAGAGTTCAAGGACAGCCTGGTCTACAGAGTTACTTCAGGTCAAAGATACAGAGAACCTGTCTCAAAAAGCAAAGAGTTAAAAGTAAAAATAAACAAAATAGAGGTTAAAACAAAGCTGCACAAAGATGGAAAATACACAGATAATTTTGATACTGTATGTTATTATGCTCTCTTTGAATTATTTGAATGCTGAGGAAAGAACAAAAGCTACTAAAAGATATTTGTTTATAAATGCTTCTGAACTAATCCAACATAGATATTTTGAGTTTGGGTCTAAGGATATGATACTTTGGAAAGGAGTTTCTTATTTTGTTTTCACAGATGATGAGACACTGTTCATTTCTTCTATTCCGATTTGGTATGATGGACCACGCCCTCCTGAAGGGTTGGTGTGAACACCTTCAGAAAATTGCTTCGCTCAACTGCCAACTGAGATGAAGCTAGCACACAGGATATACAGTGAAAGACCTAATTAACGACGCCCCCATTCAGCAGGAAGCAGTTTGGAGAGAAAAAACTGCGCCCATATTCCCAAATATGGTTTATAAACGTTCTTTTACATTTTAAGGGGGATATGATATAGGTATGAATAATTTGCATTACTATAGATTTTGCTTTATTGATAGAGATTTACGGTCAATTTTGTTATATGTATAAGTGTTTCTGATTTTGATTAAGGTATTGTGATTGTGTAGTTCATTTAAATATGTACTGTATAATTAAGAAATATAGGTTTTTAATGGATAATCATTGATAATAGTAAAGCTTGTAGTCATGTTAGTTAGATTTTCTAGATATATAGAGATATATTTTAGATAGACATTCTTCGTGTCTTTCAAAGATTACAGAATAGGACATTTAATGTTTTAATAACTGAGGACTTTTCATGACAATGAGACACTCTGCTCCTGGCAGCACCAATCTACTTCAAGAGGAAGATGGGCATCGAAGAGGCTCGTTATGGAGTTTTGATAGCCATTTGGGCAAGAAACTGCTCTTGCCTGGACTATTGCATAAACTGGACACAGAGAACCCGCAGAGAGAGGACTACTGAACTTGCCTAAAGGTGAGATGATCTTTCGGGGTTCCTGATTCATTTTGAAAGAGTCTGCGAGACATTCTGCAGGACACAACAGATAGTGACTGAACTGACTTTGAATTTTCCTGCTTTATGGAAATGTCTGCTGGATACCATGGGCCTGAAGGCTGAAGATGGATGCCCCAATGGTACAAAAGAACTTTTGGTGACTGTCCAGGCAGCGAGATGTCTTTGTCATTTCTAGAGTTTGAAGTATTAGTTCTTGTTTACTTAGGTAATATTATATCTTTCTGGAGTCTTTGATGGAGTTAAGAATAGTTATAGTTCTCCTTAGTTATGATAAAGATTATTGTAACTTTTACTTGATAACTGTTTTGTTATATGTAATTTTGCTATGTTAAAGTCTTTTTTTTTTTTTTGTTTAAACCGAAAAAGGGGAAATGATGGAGGAAGGTCATTGGCTAATAAAGGCACTGCCCTGGCCCATTTTATTGGTTAGAGGATAGGTGGGAGGAGTAAACAGAACAAAATGCTGGGAGGAAGAGGAAGTGAGCTCAGAGACTCCACAGCTCTGCTCTCCTGAGCAGACGCCTGAGAGAGACGCCATGCCCCGCTCCCAGGATGAAGCTCTGACCCAGGATGGACATAGGCTAGAATCTTCCTGGTAAGCGCACCTTGGGGTGCCATACACAGATGATTAGAAATGGGCTAAATTAATATGTGAGAATTAGCCTAGAAGAGAATGGGCCAAGCAGTGATTAAAAGAATACAGTGTCCGTGTAATTATTTCGGGGCATAAGCTAGCCGAGTAGGCGGGAGGCCGGGGTGCTGGGAACGCAGCCCCGCCGCTCATATTACTTCAGGATAAAACTGGACTCTCTGAACATGGCGAACAATGAGGGCTGATGAGACGCAAAGGACAATGGCACGGGGTTTTGATCCTGCTTAATGTGCTGGCTTTGTGGGAGCATAGCCAGTTTGGATGTTCACCTTCCTAGATATGGATGGAGCGGGGAGGACCTAGGACTTACCACAGGGCGGGGAACCCTGACTGCTCTTTGGACTGGAGAGAGAGGGGGAAAGGACTGGAGGGAGAGGGAGAAGGGTGGGAGGAGGGGGAGGGAAATGGGAGGCTGGGAGGAGGTGGAAATTTTTTTTCTCCTTTTCTCAATGAAAAAAAAAACTAAAGAAATTGGGAAAACATGCAATAAGTCAAGTACTACTATAAATTTTTGTAACTTAAGAAAGATAATTAAGTCTTATAATAACAAAGAATAAAACTAGTAAAAAAAAGATTCTTTAGGTACAAAAAGCCAATAACTTAGGAAGGTTTCTTTGGAGAGAGAGAGAGAGAGAGAGAGAGAGAACTAAAAGTAGGGCTCAAGAAGTAACGCGATAGGAGCTGAGGACATAGTGTATTTTCTAAGGGTATTGACGGCTCTTGAGGACCTGAGTTCAGTTTCCATCATCCACATGTAAGCTCACAACTATTTATAACTCCAGGAAGTCCAATGCCGTCTGCAGGTACAAGGCACTGTGGACATGCATACATGCAGGCAAAACACTGAAACACACAAAATAAAGTAAAATATTTTAAAAATGTAAAGCAGCAGAATTCTAAAAAATGAAAGAAAAAAGAAGAGGGGCTAATCAAGATTGATTATTACAGGACCGAATAAACAGTGCTGATAAAGTATACAACTGGTAACAGTCTGAATTTCCAGGAAGGGCAGAATAAAGTGGGCAGAGAGAAAAGGAAGGGCCAGGGCTAGAAAAAGAAACTTTGCAAAAAACAGTAGTTCCAGTATGTGCAGTAGGATCAAAAACCCATTGCCATTGTTCTTGAGTTCTCAGTAGTCCTCATTGTCCGCTATGTTCAGCGAGTCTGGTTTTATCCCAGGCTTTTTCAGACCCGGGCCAGCTGGCCTTGGTGAGTTCCACTGGCTTTGTGGGAGCCTAGGCAGTTTGGATGCTCACCTTACTAGACCTGGATGGAGGTGGGAGGTCCTTGGACTTCCCACAGGGCAGGGAACCCTGATTGCTCTTCAGGCTGACAAGGGAGGGGGACTTAATTGGGGGAGGGAGAGGGAAATGGGAGGCGGTGGCGGGGAGGAAGCAGAAATCTTTAATAAATAAATAAATAAACAAATAAATAAAAAAAAACACTAAACCAGAAACTGGAAGCCATAATAACATGCAAAGAGCTTCTAGGGCAAAAGAATGTATATATAATAAAAATAAAAAATAAGTTTAAAAAGTAAAAAAAAAAAACAAACAGTAGTTCCCTCTTTCTTCCCAGGTTCTTCAATATGAAAAATGTTAAACCTTTGTTTAACATCAAAGCATAAAATATGGAAATAAGGTTCCCATGCGTACTGATCTTTAGGTGTCATAATATGTCAGAAATGAATGATTTGTCCCTTGCAATTTATGTTTTACACAAAATTCTCAAATTGTTCACTACCTTAAAGAAGAAAGAAAGGAAACCACCAGAGACCTATTATATTAGTTAGGGTCTCTATTGCAGTGATAAAACACCATGACCAAAAGCAACTTGGGGAGAAAGTGATTTGTTTCCCCTATATTTTCTTATCACAGTTCATTATCAAAGGCAGTTGGGGCAGAAACTCAAAAGTAATCTGGACTCAGGAGCTGCCTACTAGCTTTTCTTCCATGGTTTATCAGTTAGCTTTCCTATAGCACCCAAGATGACCAGCTCAGGGTTGGCACCACCCACAATGGGCTGGGCCCTCTCACATCAATCACTAATTTAAAAAATGCCCTATAACCATGACTACAGACCAATCTCATAAAGAAAATTTCTCAGCTGAAGTTCCCTCTTCTTAAATGACTCTAGTTTATGTCAAGATGACATAAAGCTAGCCAGCACATATATTTAATAAGTTTAAAAGCATAAATTTTGCTAATAAATGAAGAAAAACTATATACTGAGATATAATAAAAGTAAAGACAAATGATACAGAATTTAGTTGAGGCTAATCTTTAACTTGAAAATATTAGAAAGAGATGGTGGTAAAAATGCTAAAGAGGAAAATCTGTTCCTGCATTAATTTTGAATGTCATGAAGAAAAAATACTGTCCACCAATTAATTTGTAAAATGTCATCAATTATGAATTCTACCTCAATTTCAACTGACTAATTCAAAAATATTTGAAAATGAATATAAGATGATTATCGTCCAAAGAGGGCATAGGGCACACAGCTTGTAATTCTACCTACCATACAGCATATAGAAGCACAAGTAAAGAGTTTTGTAGCCTGGGCTACAAAAAGCCCAATCTGGAAACAAACAAACAAACAAAAAACAAACAGAATAAATAAACTATAAATGAGCAAATGAATGAACAAATAAATAAGTGGGCTCGTGATAAGGCTTGGTGGAAGAAAATTTTCTGGCATTTCCAAGGCCTTTGGATATTTGATCTCCAGCAAAAAGTGAGAGTTGGCGGGGGCAGAGTGCAAAGACATTGAAAGGGAGTAGAGAGAATTAATTTTAGTATGTTGTATTTCAAGAACAAATGTTCTTCCAAAATTTCCCTCTGATAAAATGCTAGGAATTGATTTGAACCACATACTAAATGCTATCATAGATTGCTAAAGGTATTTAAACACATATGGTTTAAACAAGTATGCTAAATTATTAACTTGTAGGAGTCAAGTATTGCATTTTATCTTACAAAACATAAATGGAGGCTGCTTGTTCATTTACCAGCTGCCTAGACCCGAAATAATTACATAGAAACTGTATTATTACAACAATGCTTGGCGTATTAGCTCATGTTTCTTATTGGCTAGCTCTTATATCTTAAATTAACCCATATCAATTAATCTGTGTATCACTATGTGGTTGTAGCCTCCTGGAAAGTTTCCATTCAGAGTCCTGCATCTGTCTCCTGTGGCAGATACATGGCTTTTCACTGACACACCTATTTTCTCCCAGCATTCAGTTTAGTTTTCCCACCCAGCTCTATTCTGCCAAACCACAGACCAAAGCACCTTCTTTATTTACTAACCACTAAAGGCAAAACATATACACAAGGACTTCCCACATCAGGCACAAAATTTCCATCCCTAAGAGACAATGGGAAGAGCTACAGAAATGATGTATAAAGTACATGAAAACTCCTAGGTACTGACTTATGAGTTTTCTCCTCTTTGCTCAAATTTTTCTCGGTAATTCACTCTAGTATTTTATCATCCTGTCAGAAGATACTTGCTTCCTTGAGCCAAGTACCTTCCTGTTGTAACTACTCAATCCTATTTATGAAATATTGTAAGTAAAAAAAATACCTTCAAACAAATGCAATGCCAATGAAGAAATACTCTTTCAAGCACACGTCATTTTTAATGACTTTATTAAATCAAATTACTGTAAAGTAAACAAATCATGATAATCCACTTAATTTCCTTATTAAATAAAATACACAGTGATAGTGGGCTTTTGTAAGACAAATCAATATACTATTATTGTATGAATTAGTTTCAGTGGAGCACAAAAGACTTCTCTTACAGACTGATAAATTAGCAAGATAAAAAAATAAACTCGACTGAGTATTTTTAAGGGAAAATATCAAAAATTAAATGTGAAGAACACAAGCTTCAGAAAAGGGCACAGAAGAAAGCAATGTGGTAAATATAGGTATATCAAACACATTTTTCAAAATTCATGAAGCAAACGAAACACTAAATTTCAAAGAACAATTAAGTAAGTTGCCAAAAGACAAAATACTTAGGTGGGATGTCAATCAGTAACACTGAGCTGACAACTGTGCTTTAATTAATTTTGAAACTGTTTCCAATTAGTTAGTATAGAACACTAGAGGCTTCATGCTGCCTATGACTCAGTGCACTGACTCATCGACCAAACTTTTCCTACACAAGAAATATCCAAGCACCCGCCAGGACACAAGATCAAAAGGAAAAAGGGTTCACCAGCCTTCTCAGTTAAAACCCTGTGATAAATTTAGATGACCAGGAGGATATGAAACAACTTTCCAGAAAGTTTTATCAGTCAGAAATAGCTTTAGAAGTTTGATTTTTTTAACAAAATAATAAAAACTCATTGCTTACAATAAAGTTTTGCAAATATATCTATAAAACTACTAGCTGTTTTGAAGTTACATAGAGGATATAAATAGCATAATAATAAAAGGGCTGATTTTAATATCATCTCATCATCATATTAAAAATAGTATAAAATACATGGCTCCTTAAAATAGCAGTGGAAACAAAATTTAAACTTGACCAAAAGCCTAAAATCATCAACTTCAATTATTCCTATATTGATTTCACATTCAGCTTATTCTCAGTGTGATCCAAGATTACTATGCAAGAGTATGTATACTAATACATACTATTACTATGCTATTACTATCCAAATGCTTTAAATGTTTCCTTAAAGAAAATAAGGAAGACCAACCAAAAACTGGAGTTTGGTCTTGTTTTAAACTTAAAGGTTTCATTAGGCTGGTTGGTTGGTTGGTTGGTTGGTTGGTTGACTGGCTGGATTTTTCCTTTGAGACTATCATATCTGAGTACCATAGTTAAATCATCTCCAACACTTCCTTTCCCATTCCAACTCATTCTACTCCCTCTCACACTCATGACATCTGCCTTGTTACAATTATACATGCATGTGTGCGTGCGCGTGTGTGTGTGAGACACACAGAGAGAGAGACAGAGAGAGAGGGAGAGAGAGACAGAGAGAGAGACAGAGAGAGCACATATGTGCATGCATGGATATTGTCTGTGGGTACTGCTCAGTCAATTTGATTTTACTCCTCTGAGGAAGTACTTAGGATTAACTAGTAGAGATTGGATAACCTATAGGGGGCTAAGCCCTAGAGAAGAATTCTTCCATTCCCAGTATCCATTAATTGCCGGCAATTCTTCATATTTGAGTGGGGCCTTGTAAGAAATCTCCCATTCACATTGGTATGCCAACTAGTATCACTACCTAGGTCTTATTTGGGTTAACATATTGTTGAGATTTCATGGCTGTAGCTTCCCTGTCATGTACAGAAAACTATATCCCACAGCAGATACCCTTCTGGCTCTTTCAATCTTTCTACCCCATTTTCTACACTATCTCATAAGCTTTATGTGTAGGGTTTGTGTTGTGGTTGTAACAATTAGGGTTGGACACACAATGGCTAGTAGTCTTCTGCATTTTGACCAGCGATAGTTCTGTAGTTAGTTGTCTTTGCCGGCTACAAAAAGAAGCATCTTTGAATTTGAGGGGTGTGATCTACACTTAGCTACAGGTCAAAGGATAATATTTGGAATGCAGTTAGAAATTATACCAGTTTCATAAAGTGGCCATGGTAATTCTCTTCCAAAATCTATGACCTTAGCTGCAATTGGAGTTGGCTAGGTTTATAATACTAGACATGAATTCTTTCCTATTGAGTGAGACTTAAGTCCAATTAGATGCTGGTCACCCCAAAGATAAAAGTACCACTATTATACCCTTGAAGATACCATGCCATGTTGGTAATTGTTGTGTTTCATATGCTTAAGAATGTATATGTGTATGTGTGGGGGGTATTGTTGATTGCTTTTCTCTTTTGGCATCTAGCATAGTACTCTTCAATACTATGGGAACCATTCTGAAGGGAGGAAGCTTCCAAGACAATTACAGTGGGATTCTTCCAAGTCCTATGTCAAATGTGTATGGGGTCTTCCATCAATAAAGGACAAATGGAATAGTTCATATTATTTGGAGAATCACTTTAACTCCGTTGACCAATAACTCAAGAGGTGGTTTCCCATTTTGGCAGTAAATATTTTATTGTTATTTTTGATTTTAAGATACTCTATGGCTCTTGTGGGGAGAATTTTCACCCCAACTAGTGTAACTTAATTCAAACTGTGTGTATACACGTAAATATATATATGTGTGTGTGTGTGTGTGTGTGTGTGTATGTATATATATATGTATGTATTTCCATCAAATATAATGTTTGCCTACAGTTTCAAAAAAAAGCTCACTGTCTAAAAGGACAGTACAAAGGATCTGTCTTTGAAAATATAAGGTACTGTAGAAGCCACAGGCAATCTTAACATACTGGAGAATCTAGAAAACCTAGTAAGAAGTAAAGTTAATACTAAGTCTAAAACAATTCAAGTTATAAGTCGTGTGACTACATTTTACTCTCTAGATTTTACATAAAGACAAATGTAGGCAAATGAACATTCTCTCCAATAGCCAAACTATGAAACAAAATAAGTAATGAAAATACAACATAGTAAATGAAAACTCTTTCTTGTTGAAGACAGCTAAAAATCATACTATGAGTTATTATAACATGTTATATTACTTTATTTTACATTCAAATATATTTTGGTATTTACCTATTTAAAAAATCAGACTTGAAATTCATTGAACATTGTAGAAATCATTTTACCAATATAAAATTCTGAATATGAAATTAGAAGTTTAGAGAAGACATTAAATTTTCAGAACTAGTAGCTGACACTTTTTGGCATTTGGTTTTATTTATTTATCTATGAGTATGGGTATTTTGCTGGCAGGTATGTCTATGTACCACATGTGTGACTAATATTCTTGATAATAAACTATTAAAGTCACAATAGTGTTCTTAATTCTATGGCAATCATAACATTTTAAATTATTTTTGGAAATAAGTTGTAACAAGGGCAGAGAAGTGCTTATAAATTGACACGGGCAAGATTACTCCTTGATGCGAATTAGCTTTTCCTCCATGAGCTGCTAATATTAAGGGATAGACATATGCCACTCTATCATTTTGGACATTTCATGTTGTCTGGCAGCATATCTTAAAAAAAAAATTATTAGTAATTTCGTAAGTAAAAATAAGGATACCTGAAAAGGCTCAAAAGGACAAAAGCTCCTTATCATTCTGGCCTAAGATAAAAATACATTATTTCCTTATAACTCATAGGTATTTTAGTATTACAAATCTTTTTTGAAAAGTGAGATAATGTTCAAGGATAAATTAGTACAAAGTAAAAAAGGTAAAGAAATGAGAATGCAAAAAGAAAGAGATTCATTAAAGTGAGGCAAATTTTAAAAAGTATAATCAAAATCAATGGTATGACTAATCAATGGTATGATTATTACTCAGAATATGAAACAGAATGGTTATGCTCTTTGATAAAAGCAGTAAACACAATCCTAGTTCAAGAGGTGCATTAGTCTTAATGGCCTTCAGCGTGACTTATAAAGTAACGACAAATCATGGTTCAGAGGAGACAATTTAGGAATATCAGTTTGATGCAGTACAAGTACTCCTCAGTCTTTCCTCTATTTTATCTTCCCCTACATTTTTTGTACACATTAAATGACTCAGCCTTCAAAGTCATAACCTCAGAGAAGGATCTTAAATTTAGAGATTTTATGTTATTTACTAATAAGCGTGTCTATGTATTTTGACAATAAGCTAAGCAAGAAATGTTGCCATATACAAATGTAACCTAGTGAGCCTAATAAGAACACGTGTCTGAATTAATTAAAAAATATTTACTGAATACCATTACTTAAACAGCAAGCTAGTAATTTTGGAGACGTGGTGCTTAACTTGCCTCCCAGGCTTCTGGAGGTTGGAGTGAGTTAAAGCCCTCGTTCAGTTGAATTACCACAAAAGTAGGAAAGATCCTGCTGCAGAAGAACCCAACTTGGTACTAAAATATCAGTAAAGGTTTTGCAAAGAAATCTACTGGGGACCAACATAAATTCAGTCCAGAAGTAACAATCAGAAGTCAACAGATTTTAATGTATTAAATAGGCTTGCTTTCCTTAATGCATTAACCATCCAAACATGATTTCATCTACTACATGAGAAGAAAAATTCCAACTGAGTTACATGACAAAAATCATTTCTGTACCCTGTTGGCAATGTTCTCTGACTTTCCTGTCCTTAAGCAGTCTGAAGGACATCTGGCTGTGGGTCCCTGATTTCCCTTGTTCTCCACTGCAAGGGAATCCCAACATTGTGAAAGTAGGCACAGATGTGCCAATTAAAATAATCCAGAATAAAGAATAAAAGGAGAGTGATTAGATGTGAGTAGGGGAACAGATCTAGGAATTTTACAAAAGGAAAGGAAGAAAGAGAGAAAGAGTCTGGTAAAGAAGGAAGGAGTGGGAAAAAACACAGCATTTAATAAGGACAAATGTAAAGGAAAGGAATAATAGCAACATTCAAAACTACTATAGAAAAACAAGTATTCTCTTGGTCTTTGAGAAATATACATAAATAGTATGTGTAACCTTTAAAATAAGTTTTACTTCAGTGGACTCTGTTCCTCTAGCCCAAGGTTAATGAAGGAATGTATCACATGGTTATGGTAATAAAAATCCATTCTCACAAACTTGGTCTCGGGATAAGATTTCTGGTCGAGGTCCTAATTACATATCTGACTCCTCAAACTCTATCATTGGTATCCAAAAAGCTAAAATTATGTCTAAAGCATTATAGCAAACCTTATCCCCAACAAAATACAAAGTAAAAGCCGAGTGGTGGTGGCACACACCTTTAAGCCCAGCACTCGAAAGGCAGAGGTAGGTGCATCTCTGTAAGTGTAAGGCCAGCCTGTTCTACATAGCAAGTTCCAGGACAGATTCGAAAGCTACACAGAGAATCCCTGTCTTGAGAAAACAGAAAAAGAAAGTAAAACAAATTAATAAGTAAAAATGTTCCCATCCATCCACCCAAAGAATAAGAAGGCCCAAAGTACGTTAAACTCCATAACACTTTTCTTCTTTTTAACATCTCCTCCTCAGACTCAGTTTCTTTTAAATCCTTTCAAATCTTTCCATCTCTTGACATTTAAAGGGGCTACTACTTCAGTCCAAACTGTCACCTCTCAATAAATAAACAATGTGACCTCAGGCATAGAGTGTTCTGACCTTAGATCGCTTCTCTGCTGTTTACATTTGCAACATGTCTGTCTTTCAGTTTCTCAAACGTGCCCTACCTACCTTTCACACAGGGGCAGTTTACACAGTATTTCCTTTGTCAGAACTGGGCTTTCCTGCTCTTTGACTCTCAGCTCAAAGACTTTCCGAAATACACATATTAAATTGAAAGTCTTGTTAGCCACTCTCATAATGGATATCCATTCTTTTATTACAGTCATTATAGTTGAAATTTTACTTTGAATTGAGTAGATATTGCTTTTCTATGATCACTCTAAGGTTTAAATGTTTAAACAAAGATTTTATGAATCAGATAATTTTCACATGTGGTTGCAGTCACTGTGAG
Organism: Microtus oregoni; assembly: GCF_018167655.1. Classification (NCBI taxonomy): domain Eukaryota; kingdom Metazoa; phylum Chordata; class Mammalia; order Rodentia; family Cricetidae; genus Microtus; species Microtus oregoni. The sequence goes on from NW_024543090.1 coordinate 9,634,754, forward strand.
CTACAGATGCAGTCATGAAGTCTGAGGAAACTAAAAGATCAACATTCCCCTATGGATAGTTGGGGACCTGAGGAGGAACACTCTATTCTACCTTATGGGAGAGTCAACTCAGGTTGAGGATTCACCTAGAGTACACAAGTCCCTCCAGGTTAAAGCTCCATCACCACATACACACACACACACACACACACACACACACACACAAAAAAAAAAAAAAAGGAGGGAGGGAGGGAGGGAGGGAGGGAGGGAGGGAAGGAGGGAGGGAGGGAAGGAGGGACGAAGGGACCGGAGGGAGATACAGAAGGCCTTTCCTGGGCTTCCTAAGAACAGCAGTGGTGTGGCAGCAGTCCTCAAAGGAAGCAATCCAAGGGACAGCAGGAGACTTTTGACTCACCCATAAATCAAACATCATTCATACAAATATTTTTAATTACACTGGTAAGCCCAATTCAATATGGGAAGGACAGATACAAACTTAACAACAGGAGGGAGAAATCAAGAGACACATTCTTACAGGATAGATACCATGATGTGTTAATAAAAATCTTTACAGCTTTCAAATCTCTCCCCATACTGATACTACTCTACTCTAAACTCTCACCCTTTCAAAATATTCCCATAATACAGTAAACTCTAGGACCTATACTTAAGTGACCACAGTGAGCCTGAAATTGCCTTATAATGCTGTACCTGCATCATAATGCCCATCGCCTAGGTCAAGGTACCCCATTTCCTGCCATTAGAGACGTTTTTTTCTAAAACAATCCACAGATACTTTGCACCGTTTGAACACCACTTCAGATCCTGCTACTTGAGGAAATATTCTAAAATAGTCTTTAAAAGAAAAAGTTACAAAATTGGCACCATCTCATGACTTAATTTGGTTTTTCTGTTAGATTACTTTTAAGCAATACCCCTAGTTAGAATGGCATTCCTTTCCTGATTTATTTTTTTAATAATTTATTTGTATCTTATGTGCATTGGTTTTTTGCCTGCACATCTGCCTGTATGAGGCCATCAGATCCCTTGAAACAGGAGTTACAGACAGTTGTGAACTGCCATGTTGGTGCTGGGAACTGAACCTGGGTCCTCTGAAAGAGTTGCAGGGCTCTTAACCACTGAGCCATCTACCTGGCCCCCTAGAATGGCATTCTTTGTGGCATGTTTTTTACATTATTACCAATTGAAACTTTTTATTTAGTAGGACTTATAAACTGTAATTAAATTTCAAATGCATTGTCATTCTAATAAGTCTTTCAATTTACAAATTGAGATGAGAATTAAGTTAAAAATGTAACCTCTCTTCAAGCATAACAACTCTTATGAATAAATATTAATTCAGAACTTTGGGTTCAAGTAAATCTAATCAGATGACTGCATACAGCAGCAGACACAGAATGCAAGTTCATTTGCCTATTTGTCTAATTTTACATATTTTTGTGTATCTCTACATGCTTGATGGAGTGTGTGTGGCATGTGCCACTACACATGTATGGAGGCCAGAGAACAGCCATGTGAAGGAGATTCACTTCCTCTACATATGAATGGGCCTTGGGAATTATACTGAAGGAATTACACTGGGCTTACACAGTAGGTATTGCTGGTCACTGAGCCATCTCACCAGCACAAGATACAAGTATATAAGCTCTGACAGAAGTTTTCAGGATCTTGTCAAAAGAATCAAATCATGTATCAGAGATAAAGACAATGCTGTAATGTTCTACATGCTCACCAAAGTGAATCCTTAGACCACACAAAAAAAAAAAACCTCTTGTCAAGAGTAAATATAAACTCAACTATAATTTATAAAAATTTCACAGGAGACTCTCCCACTGAATGAATTATCAAGGCAGCTGAAACAGGAGACATATTAGCTTCATGAGAAAACCTTCGTATAACATGCACAAAAACTGAATTTGAATCTCAGTACAGCAGAGGGTAAAAGAGCATTTAAATTGAATAATACAACTGATAGAAGTGCTTAATTTTTAAGAATATGATTAAAGAAAATTATATTTTCTACTTCTTTAACACCTGCTAATATTCTAATGCTAAAGAAAAAGAATAAATTGGATTTTGTGAAATATGTAATTTTTAACATAATATACATTTAATATAGAAAAGTAACTTAATAAAGACATGTCACTCATACATATGATTGTGATATAATTACACAGACCTATTTAAATGAGTTATGTGACCAGTATTATAGTGTTCTATCTCAAAACCACTTCTTTTGCTATGACCTTTATAGAATAAAAAGGAGGTTTCATTTTAACAATTCTGGTTTCCCCACTTGGATATCCAAGAAGCATAACAATGCTTTTCACAGTGATTTCCAATGCAGAGGCATTTCCTCTAGGAAAGATACTAAAACAGAATGTATTTCACAGAGCCTGTGTACTTCAGAAACTACTAATCGTTATTATCAGTTTCATTTTACAAATGAAGCTTAAAAAGTGAGACCTTGTTTAAATCTGTGGATAAGTGACAAAGTCTTTTGTTGTCCCAAATTGTTCTTTAAAATGAAGTATTCCATTCCATGTTATAGCAACCATCTAATTTAAACAAAACACAGTATCTGGCCTCATAAGGATAGCTTTCATAGCATTTATATTTTGAAAGTGATACTTATATAGATTTAGGTTACATAAAGTAAACTGCAAGCAAAGAAAAGGTTCTTTCAAAACAAACAAAAAAAATTTAATTAGCCAAAGATAATTCTGTGGCTGGTGGGGTGGCTCAGCAGCAAAAGTACTTATTATTTGAAATCAAATGATCTGAGTTAATCCTTGAAACACATGTAAAGGTAGAAAGAGAAAACCAAATAATACCACAAAGATGTCTTCTGACCTCCTATATGTATGCCATGGTATATGAACAAACACACATGAGACACACACACACACACAGAGACACACACACACACACACAGAGAGAGAGAGAGAGAGAGAGAGAGAGAGAGAGAGAGAGAGAGAGAGGTAATAAAATTTCAACTTTTAAAAAATGTTTATCGTATTGGAAAAAGGATGACATGATCCTCTTCAGCAACTATGCTGGTATGGGTGTACATGCTTTTTCTCATAAACAAACATAAAACAACAATGATTATATTTGTATGCAACAGATTTATTTATAGCAGGAAAAAACAGAGAAAAACATTCACATGGGAAATGGTAGGATTTTGTGCCTGCATTTAAGTGAAGGGTAAACTTTGGTTGAAAGTACAGTAGAGAGAAAAGGCATGCTACTTACCAAAAGAAAATTTATTCTTATATTATACTGGTTACCAAATCTAATCTAGAATTCTCAAATAAGCCACTAATTTTTGCCATAACTAGGAAACCAGGTGACGACGAGAAGGATAACAGCATAAAAGGCAACTCGGACAAGCAGCAGAGAGAAGAAAACCTTATTCCCTCAGACTCCACCCATTTCATGGCACTGTAAACTCCTCTTTATACAGGGCTCTTCCTATAAATACAGTTGTCATAAAATTCTCAGCCTCACATGTCCATCACACTAGTCACCACAAAACAAAATCCTTTCCATCCATCTCACCACACAGTACTCTCTCTGTGCCTTCCTTCATCTAACTCAGCCAAGTTCAGTAGGGACATTCTGAAAATGTTTTGGGGCTGTGTGAAACAAAAGAACCTGAGATGCCACTGGTATTCAACAGGTAAAATGTCTTAGAGTTTTTATGACTGTGAAGACACAGCATGACCACAACAATTCTTATAAAGAAAATATTTAGTTGGGATGGTTCACTTACAGTTTCAGAGATTCAATTATCAAGGCGGAGAGCACGGCAAGGAACAAGGAGGCATGCAGGCAGGCATGGTGCTAGCTACATCTTGGCTTACAGGCAACAGGAAGTGAACTGACAGTCACTCTGAGGAAAGTTTGATCAAAAGAGACCTCAACCATTCCCACAGTGACACACTTCCTCCTACAAGGCCATACCTGCTCCAAAGCCACACCTCCTAATAGTCCCACTCCCTTTGGAGAACATTTTCTTTCAAACCTCCAAGTTAGACAAAAGAATACTGACTACACTGGAAAGCATAAATACACAGCCACAAAAAAAAAAAATGGCCTAAATTCCACGAGTTGTAGTATCTATTTAGGAAGGAAGGAACGAACGAAGGAAGGAATAGAATAGTATCTATTTATGAAGGAACGAAGGAAGGAAAAAAGGAAGGGAGGGAAAAGAGTTCAGTCTCAAGTCAAACAGCATTATTCACAGCATGAAATGCATTTAATTGACCTATAATAATGGTATACATTCATGTAGTAAAGTGTGATACTCAACACATGAATTTTATAAAACTATAATTATTGTGCATAGCAGGCAATTCCCTACCAAGATTATCTTTTCATTTCAAAACATCAAGTCATGAGCTGATGAAATGGCTCAGCTGGTAATGGCTCTTACCACCAAGCCTATCCAAGCCTAAGTTTTAACTCAGAAAACATGATGGAAAATAGAACCAACTTCTGCCATTTAAGTGGCATATAAAAATGGAAATTTAACAATGTCACTGCTTACCTGAAAAGTCTTCAAAGATTCCTCTTTGTTGCAAAAGAAAAGTTAAAAACAAAAAAGCAACAGCAAAAAGTAAATAAAAAATTTAAAATCCTCCATGAATCTTGAGTTGATTGGTCAAATATTAATCTACAAGATGATTTAAGTACTGAAATGAAATGAGTATTACTGGGCTCTCACTATCAGGTGAGGAAAGGTGTCCACATGCATTCACCCATGCATGCCTCTAAATTACATACATTAAGCTATTATGATTACTGATAATCAAAACACTAGATAGGAGCTGGTCCCTTTCCAAGAATATTTCTACTTTAAGCAGACTCCTGATGATACACTAAAGTCAATAAGGGCTCTAGATAGAAGAGTAACAAGTCACTCCAAGATAAAAAAATATACTCAGGCAAAAGTCCTAGAAGTATAGGATGGCATAAACTTGATAATAAGAGGACAATTGGAGTAATTAGTTACTAAGAGGTGGACAGACTAGAGAAGAAATGGGATAGTCCAAACTCCTTGGAAAGACATGTCCAAGTCCCAAAAACAAAAGAAGTGTTTAACATAGTCTAAACAGGGATAGTTATCCATACTAAGGGCTTTCCTATAGAGGTACAGACAGTCTTCAAGAAAGAGCTGCCAATCAAAGCAACACAAGGAACATACCATGAACTCAAGACTAGTACTTCACGTGGTTATAAACAGCACATCTGCTACTGGTGTTGCCCAAGGGTCTTACTGAACCAGAAGCCAAAGTCAGTGTCCCAGGACACACACAAGTGTACATAGAAAAGTAGAAAGTGCTTCTAGAAAGAGATTTATCCCATCTATAAAGTCTACTATAAACATCACAAATAATCTGTTGTTATTCTAAAGGTCTTTGAAGAGAATATAGTTTCAAAGTTTTCATTTTCCAAATTAAAAACTAAGATGTGTACAAATAAAGCAGCATTTTCCAGGTCACATCAATTCTAGCAGTACACGGGTGAAGACCAGGTCAACTGACCATTTCCATTAAACCTCATGCCTCTTCATAAAACTTACATTAATAAAGTACCTAAGGTCACTCCTAACAGTCTCTAATGCTTTTGTTGGCTTTTGGGAACCTATTTCTCATACTGGGTTGCCTTGTCCAGCCTTAATACAAGGGGACAAGCAAACTTAGTCTTACCTCAACCTGATATGCCATACTTTGTTGACATCCATGGGAGGCCTCTTTTCTGAACAGAAACAGAGAAGGAATGGATTGGGGGGAGGGGCGAAAGATGAGGAAAGGAATGTGAGGAGAGGAGGGTGGGGAAACTGCAGTTGAGATATAAAATAAATGAATTAATTTAATTAATAAAAAAATATATAAGTCTTAAAAAATTAAGAAATCATTTAAAGTGTCAGCTTCAAATACTGTATTTTCTAAAGCTCTTAATTTGATATAATTGTCATATCTAATATGAATAACATGTCTTCCATAATACTTTTTCATTTGGTATTTTCAGTATAGACAACTGTATAGGGACAATAATGCTGAGTTTTAAGAGTCAACCTGACATAATTTAGAATCACCTGATGTCCCAGTTTCCTCCTCTGTTGCTGGAATAATCAAAAACAACTTGGTGAGAGGCAGAAAGGGGTACAGAGTTTATTTCATTTTACACTTTAAGGGAAAGCCAAGACAGGAACAGATAAAGAGCCCATGGTCAAACACTGATGACTGGCTTGTCTCTCTGACTTGCTTACTTGGCTTTCTTTTACAACCCAGAACCACCTGCTCAGGGACAGCAGGGCCAATAGTAGGCTGAGACGAGTCAGCAGTGAGCTGCGCCCTCCCACATCAATCATTAATCAAGAAAATGTCATCTTATGAAGTAGATTTTCTGTCAAATCAGATATTGGTTGTTTACTCCCCAAAACATTGTGTCACAATTGCACTAGCATATCTTGCAGTCAAAACAACTACTGTACATTAAAGTGTTGACGGTTGGTTTGGTATTTACATTCCTCCTTAGTATGCACAGTATCTTCCTGTACCAAAGACACTAGAGCACAGAGGTGAAGGTTCTAAGAAGGAGCCAAAGTGACTTCTCCAAGTTCAATAAGTTCTGTAGATATTGTCTTCAGCAATGGGCCCTTGTCATCAGTTTGTAAGAACATTCTTGGCAACCATCTGAGTTGTTTGTCTAGTGCCATCTGTAGAGTTGGATTTGTATATAGATAATGTTTAAATTTGGTTCTATCATGAAATGTCTTATTTTCTCCGCCTATTATAATTGAAAATCCTGCTGGATATAGTAATCTTCATTGGCATCTGTGGTTTCTTAGAATCTACAGAACATCGGTTCAGGCTCTTCTGGATTTTAGAGTCTGCATTAAGATGTCAGATGTTACTCTAATAGGGCAGCCTTCAGATGCTGCTTGGTTTTTTTCCCTTGCAATTTTGATATTCTTTCTCTTTTTCTGTATGTTTGCTGTTTTGATTATTAGGTGCCAAAGAGACTTTCTTTTCTAGTCCAGTCTATTTGGTGTTCTGTATGTTTTTGTACTTTGGTAACTAGCTCCTTCATTAGGTTAGGAATATTTTCTTCTATGATTTTGTTGAGAATATGTTCTGTGCCTTTGACCTAGATTTCTTCTCCTTTCTCTATTCCTATCATTCTTAGATTTGTTCTTTTCATGCTATCCCATATTTACTGCATGTATTGTGCCAGGACGATTTTAGATTTAACATTTTATTTGACCAAATTTTGATCATTTCCATTATCTTCAATGTCTGAAATTGTCTCTTCCATATCCTATATTTGGTTAGGGAGGCTTGCCTCTGAAATTCCTGTTCAGGCTCCTAAATTTTTTCATTTCCTTCAGTTTTCTATTGATTCTATTTACATTTTCAGGTCTTGAACTGTTTTACTCATTTTCTTCCACTGTTTGTGCTTTCATAGATTTCTTTAAGGGATTTGTTTATTTCCTCCTTAAGAACCTCTAGTATACTCATAAAGGCTATTGTAAGGTCTTTTTCTTCTGTTTCAGCTATGTTGCAATACTCAGGGTCTGCTGAGGTAGTGTTACAGTGCTCTAGTGGAAACATTGCCCTGACTGTTGTTATTGGTTGTGTTTTTATACTGGCATCTAAGCATCTGGGTTTTAGAAGATTATAATTTTAGGTGCTGATATGTAGTCTTGTCTTTGTTGGGTGGGTATTTTTTCCTAGGTTTCTGTTGTCCTCTCTGGTTCTTAGGAGACTTTGGTGACTATGTGTTGCTTGGTAGAAAATTCTTCTGGGTAGGCTTGGGCACTGGAGGTACAGGTGAAATGTGTTTCTAAGTATTGGAACCTGAGACTTAGGGATAAGGATGGGGATAGGCTAGGAATGAGAGGGCTGAGGGGGTCCATAGAAGGCAGGAAAGCAGGGTGGTTCCACCAGGATATGCTTACTTCCTTGGGAATGGGGGCAGACAGTGAGGAAAAGTTACAGCTGATGGTCTGCTACAGAGCTGCGGACAAGACTGAGGGATTGGACTTGGAGGAACAGAGGAAGAGGTGAAGATCTGCATTTAGTCCACCTGCTTTGCTAAAAGGAGTATCCTACTGTTTCCCAGGAATGCCTGTTGGAGTTGGGGGCAGGGTTACATCAATGAATAGGGTAAAGGAAGTTTAGAGATGAATATTTATGTGATCCACTGGGGAAGGTGGGGAAGGAGGTAGAGGGTGGGGAAGAAGGCTGCCACAGATAGTCTGCTATAGAGCTGGAGATAAGACTGGACGGACTGGTTTTGCAGGAGCTGAAGGAGAGGTGAAGATCTGCAGTTAGACTACCTGCTACCTTGGCTGGAGAGAGACCATCTTGACAACAATAATTCAAGTGGGAAGACACATCCACTAGAGATGGCATCATTCCATACGAAGGAGATATTGGACTCAATGAGAAGGGAACTGTGAACTTAATACTAGCAAGCATGCATTCATTCATTCCCCTCTGCTCTTAACTGTGAATATGAGGTGACACTCCTTCAAGTTCCCACCACCTTGACTCCCTGTAATGATGGGCAACAGTCTGGAACTGGGAGTCAAACAGATCTCTTCTGCCCTGTGTTGCTCTTGTCATAGTGTAGGACCCAACCATGACAAGCTCAATAGAGGCCTGAGTCTCAGTAATTTACTCTATGGCACTACCTGGTTCCAATAAAGACCTCAAAATAAGACTACCCAGGCACCACCCAGGAATACAAATACTATCATAACATACCAAAGCAGTAATTAAGAGTAGCGCTGGGGTTGGAAAGATGGCTCAGTGTTTAAGAGCACTGGCCACTCTGGCCATTCTTAAAAGGACCCTGGTTCAATTCCAAGAATTGAGATGGCAGTTCATAACTGTCTGTAACTCCAGTTCCTGAGGATGTGGTATCCTCACACAAACGTATATACAGTACCACACACATTCATCTATAAAGAAAATGGGTTAATTATATTACTACTCAATATATTTTTAACCTAAGCTTTGCAATACCATTAACATATCAATATGAAAGCATGGTTTCTGCCTTGATTAAATCTGTAACATAAGAAAAGTCCCGCACAGCATTCACCAGAAGCTTGTTTGCAAGGAAGTCCTTTCTTCTTCCCTATTAGGTACAAAATATAATTCACCTAGTAGGTAAGAAAAAAATGTAATTAAGAAATCCCATTCATAACTCAAATGAGTCCTCCTAGTCACTTAAATCAGACAAAACCTAGAACACTCAATGAAAGATGATGAGCTAATATAATGAACATTAGCCCCAGACAATAAAGGGAAAAATTCATGAAACAAATACACCAAAATCCAACTCAAAGGCCAGAAATGGGTAAGAAGGTGGCAAAATGAACTATCTGAGCAATTTCATTAGTATATGTTTATGTAAATAAATCTTCTAGGTTTAGTAGTAGTAATGGTAAATAAATCTTTTAAATAAATTAAGGTCACTTAATAGATACAGTTTTAGATAAAACATTAAACTAGAAAGCAGTTGTTTTAATATTTGGTATGAAATATTATAAATAGCAAGAAAAAAATTTATCATAAAAATTGTAGAAATACACTAATTAGTAAGGACAGTATAAAAAAGTTTTACTGTTTACCTGAAGTATTAACAAGACCATGGTAACACACAGCAAGCATACTAGCTAAGGTTTCTTTTCTCATAAAAACACTAATGCTATTATTGATTCCATCTCATTTTAATTACCTCCAGAAACACCAACTCCAAATATATTAACATCTGAATAGGGGAATTGAGAGTTGAGCACCTGAACTTTCTTGCCCTTGAATTCAGAGCATGTACCTCCACACCATGTCTTTAAGTGAAAGGTCCTCAGACAAAAATTCAGTCTTAGCAAAAGCTACTATTAAATAAAAACCTAAAATTTCTTATATTTACATTAAATTCCCAGTGTACATTTAAGTTATAAAATCCCAAGGGAGCGGTCCAGCGATCAGAATAAATTGGTAAGCGTTTGTCAAGCATGCTTGAGGCCCTAGGTTCGATCACCGGCACCATATAAGCCAGGCATGGTAGCACACACCTGTGGTTCCAGCACTTGGAAGTGGGAAGCAGAAAGATCAGAAGGTCAAATTTACCTCAGCTAAAGAATAAGTTCAAGGAAAGTTTGGGATTTACAGCACTCTGCCTAAATAAGTATAATAAAGTCCCAATAGAGAATTTGATTCATTTTCACCCATAAAAGTAGTCAAGAATTTCATTTAATTTATTTACCTTGGCATTTGGATAAACCTTAGACCTTGTAAAACCTAAGTATGTGTTCTCCCAGTTGTTCAGTAAGCCTCTATTTAATCACTTTAGAGAAAAATCATCTTTCCTGCTAAAAGAAAAAATGCTATTTTCATGTGAAAAACTCAAAATATTAAAATACTCATATTATTTATTTAAAGCTGGGTGAAATAAAAGACCAAGTTTTCATTGCTTCATTATTTCTTCAACAAGCTTATAGTAAAATTGTCCACAGAACTATGATAGATTGATACCAAACCAAAAAAAAAAAAAAATCAAAGAAAAGAAGATAACAGAAGTTCATAAAGCAGCTTCCCTGATAAGTATAAATGTTCTCTTCTTTGAAATAATCCCTTTAAAGTGCCCTGCCCATACCACACTTTTTATCTTCATGCCTTAACCTCTCACAGTATACTGCATTAGTTTTTATATAATTCTTTAATTTAACAATTAAAAAATTTAAACAATTTCTCATCTTAATTTATCATTACAAATAAAAGGTCTCCTTATGAGAGATCAATCTAGAATGCGGACCTGAAAAATCCAGTGAGCTGACCAATGAAGCAGGCCTAGAACGTTATGGACGACTGTGAAAGCAAAAACGCATGTGCTTCAAACAACTGCACAGCCATTTTCTCACACTCTCAGTAGGCTGGTAAGCTCTTCTCAAGCGATATTGGCTCAAATTTGCTGTCTTAAGTGATTAAGGGAAATGAAATAGGCCCTGAAAATATTATAAGCTAACCATTAGAATTTAAGGACTAATATTCCTAGTCAGAAAAAAAATACAATATAGTCATATTAAATAGCAGTTCTGACACCCAACTGATATCATTTATTACTATACAGTTCTAAACCAACAGAAACACAGGAGATGGTTGTTCTCCTTTCTACAATTCACATAATAATTTTTAGAAAATGCTTCTGCGATCAGTGCTAATAAAAAGCACAGACAATAATCTGTGAATGTGCTCTGCAACAGTAACATCTTCCACGACACTATACTATTATTAATAATAGTCCTCACAGCATATATTGGCCTCAAGTGGAAAATATCCCATTTTTATGAATATATTCAATATTCACAGTTTATACTGTGAATTAAAAATAGATAAAAATTTCTTTGCCTGGAAATTTAATATAGATAAATATAAAAAACAAAGAGCAAACAATCAGAAACAGAAAACATAAATGCTTAAATGTATAATGTACTATAATGACTTTCTGAATATTGAATACTAAGCCAAATAAACAGTTTTATTAATGAGAGATAAAATAAGTAGCTACAAAAATGCATGTAAATGCTTTCTGAAACAAGATTCAGCAAGCAAAACAAAACTCTTTAAATGCATGGCATTTGTCTTACCTAAAGGAGAAAGGTACTAACACTCAATCACAAAAGAAAAGAGACAAAGAGTATCCAGAGAACATTACATGATGAGTCATTGTAAGGCTTTGCAACTTTGTTCATTATAAAATAACATTTTAAGTATGCTACTCAAAGCCCAGTAGTTTTGTTATGAGAAGGCAGTAGAAGAAAGTAAAGTAAAATGTTATGAAAACTTGAAAGGTCAAGGTACGCTTCCTACCACTCTTCACAATAACAATGTGGAACTCTGAAGAACAGTGAGGAGAGGACCACTGGACCTAGCCTCATGCATGAGCTATGATTAGACTATTGATCAGGGTCTAGTGCTGACCTAAATAGACAGTAACCAGCCTCCAGGATGACTCATATGAACGTCTGTGCACAGCACAACCTCACTTGTTTCTTTTCTGTAGGATTTTCATATAAAACAGACATGTATTTTCTTGGAACATCTCTACTGAAACAGAATGGTCCATAAATAATTAGAATTCAGTATATATATATATGACTTTTAGATTAGATTAGCATCAGTTTTCTCGCTATCTTTTGTTCTGTTTAGACCACTGATTTTTAAACACGTTTTTTAAGCAATTTTGTATTCATAGCAAAATTAACAGAAAAGGACACATTCTCTAATCCCAGAATGAACAGCCGCCCCCAATAGCAGCTGCACAGTTTGGTATATTCATTACAACTGTGAATTTACGTTGTTAGGTCTTTATCACACAAGCACAGTTTACTTTAGGATTACCTAATGTTATCTGATTGGTTCTTACATGGAGTAACATGAACTTGAGTTTCTTCTCTTCTTTACTTTACATCATAATTGCTTTTAGTACTGAAAATATCACATTGTCTAGAACTAACACAGTATACCGAATATCTTATTGATGGATATCTTTATTCCTTATAATTTGCCACTTAATTGTGTACAAGATTACCGTTACTTCTGTGCATTTCCAGAGGACTGGCATCCCTGGTCCTCTACATCCTGCCAGCAGTTCAATTTCAAATGTACGGATGTTTTATTCAACTTTTACCTGATGAAATATGGTGTGGGACCATCTGTTCACAACCTTATTTATCGTCTATGTTTTCTTTAATAAGATGTACATTGAGGTCTTAGGCTGTTCTCTTCCCATGTTTTGAAGATGTGTTTCATGTTTAGAGAACAATCTTTTAGCACAGGTATCTTTTACAAATACTTTTACCCAGTCAGTCACATGGTTTTACATTTCCTGCTATTATCTTTCATAGAGAAGAAATTATAATTTTAATTAAGCTCAAATGATCAATTCTTTTTGTCATTGCCAATGCCTTTGGTGTTTTATCTAAAAAGTAATTGCTAAATCCAATGTAAACAGTTTTATCATTCATTGGAATTTATGAATTATATCAAACACTTTTGTTTACATTAACTTGTAAAAAATATTGTAAAACCTTATAACTGATTGTGTAAACTCTAAATAAGCTATAATCTTAAGGTTTTTTATTATTTTTTCTGTGACAGTTATTTATAGTTGTCAACCTGACTACAACTGGACTAACTAAAATCCAAATATAAACAGAACTCCAGTGAGGGATTCTTTTTTCTTAATATGAAGTAGGAAAATCTACTTCTAATCTGGATCTTGAGGCAAGAAGGTACACCTTTAATCTGGGCCACACTTCCTTCTGGAAACCTATCTAAGGACATGGAAGAAGGAAGCTTTTTGCTCTTTGCCTACTTGTCCTCGCCTTGTTAGCAAATCCATTCCCTAACTGGCATTAAAACCTACTTCCTAAAGATTCCAGCATCTACTGAAGACCAGCAGAGTCATGGATTTTGGACATTTTTACAGTACCAGACATGACTAACCCTCTCTAGAGCAGATCTCAGAACCAATTTATAGAGGGTTTGGTTAACCCCATCAACTGTCTTGCCAGTGGGCACATCTGGAAACACTACTGTTTTATGTATGCAGTTGGTCTTGATCATACATCCCCAAGATAAAGAATTTTAATAGAAGGGAAAATGTATTAGTCAGGGTCTTCTAGAGTAACAGAACTTAGAGAATTAATCTCTCTATATTTAGAAAGTGGATTATTAGAATGACTTACAGACCACAAAACAGCTACTTCAAATAGTAGCTAGCTATGAACAGGAAGTCTGAGAATCCAGATGTGCCCACTGGAACAACAGTGGCAAGACAGTTGATGGGGTTAACCAAATCCTCTATAAATTGGTTCTGAAGCCTGCTCTAGAGAGGGTTAGTCATGTCTGGTACTATAAAAATGTCCAAAATCCATGGCCATGGAAGTCATACTCAACAAAGGAAAACCTGTGGCCATTGTTTTTGTAAGATGGCATGTCATATAACTACCTCCTAAATATATTTTATTTCTATCCAAAGATCTATGTTGTTCCAGCCTTGTTTCTTATTTCAGTTTCTTATTAAGAAGTTTCTTATTTCAGTGGGCATTGGTTAACTCAAAGATGCATTGCTGTGCAGTGTGTTCCGACTACAAGGAATATCTGCAGCAATATCCTCTACACAAGACTCAGGTACTTTACAGAAGACTGAGCTGAAAGACTGTAAGAGCTGTTGGATGGGAAATTATGTGAAAAGCTGTCCTGGAAGAGGACATGGCTCTTGAACTCCCATGAACTCCATGAACTCCCAGAAGAAGTGGTTATCTACAAAAGATCAAGTCTATTCAAAATTCCAACACGGAATGGGTAGGGACTCCCAAGGCCCCATCCCTAGCTGAGGAATCTAACTCAGGAGGAAGCTATTGGGAAAGGCATAGTCACAAATCCCACTCAATGGCCCCTGCCCATATACATATCAGCAGCACTAAATGGACCTAGTGAGCAAACAAATAAACTTTTGTAAAAGGAGGAAAAGAAGGTGGGACAAAGATGACAGCAAGGACCTGGAGATAACTGAAGGGGGAAGTAAATGCTGGGCATGATCAAAATACATCACATACATGTATGAAATTTTCAGGAAATAAATTAAATCACATAAAATAAATATTAACACCATGGGTCTATCCTAATAGCTCAGTTAACTATACCTATGTATAGGTAAAGAGACAAGAGATAGATATGAACAAATAAAATCTGAAGATTACCAAAAAATTATTCTGTATCAGTTTTCTACATTTCTTATAATCAAAATAAACTTCTAATAAATATTAATATAAATTATTAGTAGAAAATACATTAAATAAATTAACATAATAATATTACCCATTAGAAAAATGTAGAAACTTTAAAGAAAAATCAATGTTTCCAATTATCATAAATATAAAAACTAATTTGTCATTGTTTATGAAATGGAAAAACATAAATTATCTTTAGACAAGCATACAGATTTTAAAAGATAACATTTTAGTAAGCAGTTGCACAATGTTTCTAAGAATCCTTGCAAAAGTTTAGTATTTCAAACATTAAATGAAAGTTCTGTATTACAAAAAGAGAAAAGAAAAATGCAAACTTAGTACTGGACACTCTTCTCTTATACCCATACCCAAAACAAGAAAGAAATCTGTAAACAAGAAAGCCAGTTAAGTTAAATCAACACTGAAAATTACTATTACAGTTATACTTAAACATTCCTTAACATCCTACCATATAAGTCAGGAACCCTATAGGCACTAGAATACAAAGAAATAAAAGACATTGTCCTTGATTTGGATGACCATTTAATATTGTGGCAACCAAGAAAAATAATATAACATGAAGCATTTCTTCTACTTGAATTAGGCAATGTCCTAAGAATGCATAGGAGGCTAGGGCCTATAGTCTCTGGAGGATATGTCAGAAGGATTACCTCAATACTAGCCTGGGCTACATACAGCAATACCGTATTTGGAAAGGAGGGAAGGAGGGAGGGTGAGAGGTGGTGAAGGCTTAAGGGAGGGAGGGAAGTGGGGAGAAGAAAGATCAAAGAGGAAAGGACAGTGGGAGGAAGGGAGGGAGGGGGAAGATCAAAGAGGGAAGGAGGGGGGGAGGAAGGAGTGGAAGAGGGAAGGAGGGATGGAAGGGGAGGAGATAAGCAAAGGGGGAAGGAAGGAGGGAAAGATGGAAGCAGGGAAAAGGAAGAGCAAAAGGGAAAAGAAGGGAAGGGAAGGGGAGAGAAGGGGAGGAGAGGGGAAGGAAGGGGAAGAGAAAGAAATCAGTGACTACTTTTTCTAAGACACATGGCAAAAGTTAAATGAACAAACCCAAATTTTGAAAGGTGATAAAGATATTCCCCAAAAGACACTGTGAAAAAATGGAAGTTGAGACTAAGTAAACAGTACTGTACTGCATAACTGGATTACAGTGGAAATAAACTTGATAAGAGCAGACAAATGTACATGCCATGACACCAGGATGTCAGGTTAAAGTGAGGAACAGGAACATCACACTCAAAATTGAGAACAGTCCTTAGAAGGTTACAGCCAACCCCTACTCATGGAGCTGAAAGATACACATTTACCTGCACAGCACTAGAATTATCACACTCAGAAAACAATCCAATATAAAGGCCACTGAACGTGCTACATGATATTTTAAAGATACAAACATTCTTGAAAGGTAGAATGCAATGAGAAAAAATTCCCCACAGAACCTACATTTTTTTTAAAAAGGGAATAAAACCACTATCTCCTGATAGTTTATTCTGGGTTTTTTTTTTTTTTTTTTTTGAGACAGGGTTTCTCTGTGGTTTTGGAGCCTGTCCTGGAACTAGCTCTTGTAGACCAGGCTGGTCTCGAACTCACAGAGATCCGCCTGCCTCTGCTTCCCGAGTGCTGGGATTAAAGGCGTGCGCCACCACCGCCCGGCTTCCTGATAGTTTATTCTATCTGAAATGCTAAGATAGAAAACAGAAGTACATTCTGTGGCCAGGAGGCACCACTGGCCTTGTCCTCCAAGAGTTAGCAACTCCAAGAATTAATTCAGTGTTGAACAAAATATGCTCCTCCTTGTTGCCATAAGCTTTCAGAACTTGACGAAGGAAAACATCTCAGCATTTTCTCTTTGATGTTTGTTCTCTATTGAAAATTAGAGATTTTTAAGCAAAAGTTTGCTACTAATCTTAAACATACTATAAAAAGATGAATGCATTTATAGAAAAGAATTATGGGTCTTGGGACTTCAAGAGGTTTAGCTGAATGGCCAAGAGCTTGCCTGACATTTAGAATGAGGTTTAGTGTCCAGTCCTTTGGCTATGCATATTGATATGAACATATCAATAAGATGAACAACTTAATAAAGACAGCCTGAATTTTGCAGAAAAATGGATGGAACTCGAAACATTATTTTGAGTGAGGTAACCCAGACACAGAAAGACAATTATCACATGTACTCACTCATAGGTGGTTTTGAAACATAAAGCAAAGAAAGCCAGCCTACAAACCACAATCCCAGACCCAGACAACAATGTGGACACTAAGAGAGACTTACATAGATCTAATCTACACGGGAAGTATAAAGTAGAAAAAGACACAATTTCCTGAGTAAATTGGGAGCATGGGAACCTCGGGGGAGAATTGATGGGAGAGAAGCGAGGCAGGGAGGGGAGCAGAGAAAAATGTAGAGCTCAATAAAAAACTGTACAAAAAAAAATGAACAACTTATCCATGTTAGTAGCATAACTTCAGGAAATCTAGTTAATATAAAATTGTTATTAAATTTTAGAATATTAAAATAAATACTTAAATTTGTAAAATATTTATAACTGGCCATCAGGACCTACATTTGTCAGTTCAGTTGGCTTCTCTTCTGCTTACTTCCCAGATTTTCCCCAGTTATTTCACTGGACAAGCTTGCCACACAAAGGTTGAAAGTCTATAAAAGCCAGAGAAGCTACTTTAGCACCAAGGGACATTATTTTTCTTACTGACTCACATATAGTCTTCTGATTTGACTTTAATTCACTCACATAAAACATCATTAGTGAAACCAATATGAGGCTAAGCTAAGGACAGGATTTGTGACAGTAATCAAGACACACCTATCCAAGACTTCATAGATTTCAGTCTACTAGGAAAGTGTTACGGTTTAGATATGAAGCATTTCCCAGTAAGCTTAGAGTTCAAGGCTTCATTCCAGGCTGATTCCCCCTGGACTGTTGTGGGATATTTTTACACTGTATTGCTGTTGTTGGTGTAATAAAAAGTTGAATGGACAATAGCTAGGCAGGAGATATAGGCAGGATTTCCAGAGAAAGATAGGTAGAAGAGGAGAAATCTAGGCCCACAGGAGACACCCGGAGAAATGGAAAGGAAACAGGAGGTACAAGATGGAAGAGAGGTAATGCCAAGTGACAGAACATAGATTAATATAAATGGGTTAATTTAAGCTATAAAACCGAGTTAGAAACAAGCCTAAGTTATACGTTGAGCTATCATAATCAAGAAGTCTCCACGTCATCATTTGGGAGCTGGCTGAAAGGACAAAGAAAGACTTGTTACACTAGATTTCACTTAAAACAAGGTGCTTTTTTAAGTTCCTGTTATGATCAAAAGTTTCATCTCTAAATTCATCATTGAAGGAGATGTGGAAAAAAATAATTAAGTGGGTGCAAGGTACAAGTGAATGTATGACTCATAGTTCACAAAGTAAAATGATTTGGGGAAAAGGCACAGGAAGGAGAGGAGCAAATAATGGATTCTGAATGAAATGAAGACCTTTCGTGTCCAAGGACTGTCACCAGCTCTTTATTACTTGAGGATTAAGGGAATAGTGAATAAAGCTGCCTGCCAGACAGCTAAAAAGGTAAAAATAACATTATCTCTATGTGTGCCTCACTTGAAAATTTTCAGAAATAACATTCATAAAATTAAACTTTCTATTAAAAGTTCCTGGAATATCAAACTGAGATCAGAACAGTGGAAATGTCAAAATAAAATAGGATTCAATTTTTCCCAAGAACCTGAACAAAATGAAACAACAGTGTGGGTCAAGTTGTAGAATCACCTATGTTTGCTCCATTTAGTTGTGAGCAAAGAAAGTATAGTAAAGATTTATTAGTGAAGTTGGTACGGTTTCTTTTTGTTTCTTTTTCTACTACATGGGTAAGTACAAAATAAATGTTATTACTCCCAGGTGAGAACAGCAAACTGACAAAATGTGCTTCATTGTTGAAGTCCAGAAATCAAATAGAAGCCACTCACATACAGTCCCCACCGGATATTTTCGCTACTGTGTATGTGTGCATAAGATACAACATATATATTTCAATAATTTAAGTATATTTAGAACTAATTCCCAGTCCCCTGGCTAAGATGATGTATAAGTTGTACTTTAACATGGACTTTTTATCTTTCCATTATCAATCTGTATGGGAAATAAAATTTTTCCTGATGAAGTTGTATGCAAGAGTATGTTTTAGACTTTGTGAATGTATTTAAGTTAAAATGTACAATTATTTAGAGTTCCTACTATTTGACAGCATTCACTGAAGGCTTTACATACATGAACTCTTCTGAAAAGGCCAGAAAAAATTTGTTAATTATTAAATTCCTGGGGTAAGTTAAGAAATACTTTTATGATAAAACAAATATGCCCTCTATCACTGGTATTTGCTTTTACTTAAGGAAATCTCTAAAAACTAGTGAAGAATGCAAAGATTCTGTTTGTGCTTGCACTGTCCAAGCTACACATAATTCTAGAATACTTGCTCTTAACCACGAAACAACATGTCTCCCATATACTGGGAGAAGCAATGTGTGATTTTTTCCCCCACTTTATTATTGCTATTACTGAAAGAGCATCTCACTATGTAGACCTGGCTGGCCTCAAACTCATAGAGATCTACCTGGTTCTACCAGCCAAACTATGGGATTAAAGGAATAAGCCAGTAGGTCCAGCCTTAGGAATGCTTTTAAAATGAAAGGACCCTTCTCCCTTTCCCCTCTCCTTCCACCATTCCCCCATACTCCCCATGTTTTCAGGAGATCTTGTCTGTTTCCCCTTCGGGAAGGGATTCAAATATATTTCTCTTAGGGTTCTCCTTATTACCTAGCTGCTTTGGGATTGTTTACTTTGTTTTTCTTCACTTTACGCCTACTATCCACTTATGAGTGAGTACATAACATGTTTGTTTATCTGGATCTGGGTTACCTCACTCACGTTGTTTTTTCTAGTTTCATCCATTTGCATACAAAGGACTGATAGCAGTGGGACCTGCATAGAGTCATACTAGGTCCATTGAATGTGGGGGACAGTTGTGAGGCTTGGGCAGTCTGTGAGGACATTGGTAGCGAGACCAGGATTTATCCCTAGTGCTTGAGCTAGTGTCTTGGAGAACATTCTCGTCAGAGGGATACCTTGCTGAGCCTAGACATAGTGGTGAGGTCCTTGGTCTTGCCTCAAAGTGAAGTGTCAAACTTTGTTGACTCCCCATGGGAAGCCTTACCCTTGTGGGAGGAAGGGAGGGAGTAGGTACAGGGATAGCTATGCAAAATGAGAAAAGACTGTACTAAAAAAATTATTAAGAAAAAAAGAAAAATGAAAGAAAATGAAAGGACTAACTTAAATACATAAATATAGAGAGATATATATAGTAAATTATCAGAAGGTTATATGTGTAACATCTATATAACCTCCCTATATATTAACATGTTTCATTCAAAATTTCTTTTAATCCTGCCTACAAAACTATTAGTAAGATAGGGATGATGGTTAATTTCATATATCAATATAATCAAGTCAAAGTGTCCAGAATGTGATCAAACATTAGTCTAGAAGTTTCTGTGAAGGTAGTATTAGAAAAATAGAAATATCTGAATTGGCAGGCTCTAAGCAAAACAAATAATTACCTTCCATAATATGGACAGAAAAAAAAACTTACTAGAACAAACTGAATGAGAAATACTGCCATTCTTTTGTCCTTAAGAAGTTACTTCCCGCCGGGTGGTGGTGGTGGCGCACGCCTTTAATCCCAGCACTCAGAGGGCAGAGGCAGGCGGATCTCTGTGAGTTCAAGGCCAGCCTGGTCTACAAGGGGACTGGCACCAAAGCTACAGAGAAACCCTGTCTCCAAAATTCAAAAAAAAAATAAAAAAGAAGTTACTTCCCTGGGTCTCCAACCTGTCAATCACTCCTGTAGATAAAGGACTCTATAACTTGTATATGTCAATTCTGTAAAATCTCTCCATCTCTCTCCCACCCTCCATCTCCCCTCAGCACTCTCACTCTCCCTACTACCCTCCTTCCCTCCCCTACTCCACATCCACAGTCTTCCCTCATCTGCCATTCGCTTCCTATAATTTCAGTCACACAGAAAAGTTTGTCCAGATGTCAGTGATTCTAACTTTAAACTGCCCAGCCATGAAGTAGAATGAGAAGAATCTCATGCCAGCCTATTCTTCTCACCCCATCTAAGACATTGAATCCACATTATACATGCTACCTACTGTCTAATGCTTATCATCTGCCTTTATTATCTGTGCTGCTTGTAATTAAGAAACCCTTCATGTACTACATCATGGCCTCTAAATTCGAGTACTGTGATACTGGAATTCAGACATGCCAAAGTGAAGTCAAAAAGTAAGTGAAGAGGTAAAAAGTCATGACCTAATAAGGAAAGACAAACATGATTGCTACAATTGCTAAGATCTATAGTAATAGTAAGAATTACTAGGCACAGATATATATACACACACACACAGTTTGACACCACGTTTCCTAGCACACAAAGAGTATTAAAACACATCCTTCTGCAAAACAATGGTATTATTATTCAAACACACACAGACACACACACACACAGAGAGAGAGAGAGAGAGAGAGAGAGAGAGAGAGAGAGAGAGAGAGAGTTCAAATAGTAGACATCTAATTTCTTGCCCAAGGGTTAATGTGCTGGAAGCTCTTTCTCTGTTGTGGTAATGTTAAGAGGTCCTTGAATTTCAAACACTGTCCTTGCAGGAGGATTAGAGTCATATTGATCTCAGAAGAAAATGATACTTCTTACATGACATTTGGAATAAACAAATATGACATGAGGTCTCTCCTCATGGTTCAGCTACCCATCTCACCATTCAGTCTCTCTCTCGTCCATGTGACATGCACAATTCCATTCACTACCATGTGATACAGACAAGGAAGTCTCCACAATAGCAACTGCCAATGTAGGTGGATTTCCAGCCTCTACTACACAGCTATGCATATCACCTTCCCTTACAATTCATCAAGCTTCAGGTGTTTTATTAGCGAAATAAGGATTCTCTCTCTCTCTCTCTCTCTCTCTCTCTCTCTCTCTCTCTCTCTCTCTCTCAATTGGTTTAGAATCTCTGGAGAGTTTGGCATGACACAGATGGGTACTGAGAATGTAGAGCTAAGAAAATAGGAACAGGGATTCAGAACGCGATCTTATCTCTAATCACTCTTTAAAAAGATTATAAAATCCTCAAGAAACTGTTCTGGAATTGAGTTTTCATACTCAACCTCTCAGCAAGTATATATGATTCTGACAGCTGTGATCTGGTAAAACTAAACAACTCAGGTAAATAATTTCTCAATAACTTGCCAATCACTATATAAGAGAATTAAAATCATACATTCACACAAAATCTTGTGTACAAATCTTCATAAAATGTGCAACTATGATAAACAGAAAATAGTAACTAACATAATCAGAGCCAAAGACAAATGGCTAGACAAAGCACATTATACCCATATCATGGAGAAATCTACAGTAAAAAAGAACAAAGCAGGGCTGTGGTTGTAGCTCAGTGAGAAAGCACTAACTAGTATGTGTGAAACTCTGGATTTGAGGCCCAAAATCACATGCATGCATGCATATACAAACAAATGGATAAAAGTAAAAAAAAAATCACAACATTCTACAACATGGGTAAATCTTTAAAAAGCAGTAAGTCAAAGAATGTAAGCACAAAACATACTTTAGGTCAATCCAAAATGACATAAAATAGCTTAGGGGTTTTGAAGGTCCAGAGAAAAGTAAACAAAAGACCAACTGCCAATGGATATGAGGCTTATCCATGTACTAAAAAACTCCTAACTAGACGATAGTGATGACTTCATAAGCACATCAATATACTAAATAACACCCAATTATATATTTTTAAATAGTGACTTACAACCCAATAAAAAATGACAATGATTTTAAAAAATCAACTCACCTGCCCTTTTCGAGGTGTCAAGCAATGAATAACTTCATCCACCATTACTGGAATATGCAGTTTAGCCATGGCTTCAGAATCTTTCTCTGCAGATCTATGAACGCTCCTAGTGCCACAAAGAGCTGCCTCTTCCTGAGATTCACATTCAGCATGCACGGCTGCTGAAGTGTGCATTGCTTGGGGACAGACACCCAAATTAAATGCACCGGACTCCACCCAGCAGTAAAACAGTCCTTTGTACATTCTAAAAAAACATGAATATCGAAGCATTCTGAAGATCAAAAAATCTAGAAGAAAAAATTAAAAATTGATGATTTGGGGCTTTTAATCTTTTTTATGCACTGGTACTTTGCTTGCACGTATGTCTATGTGAAGATGTCAGATTCCCTGGATTGGAAGTTACAGACAGTTGTGAGCTGCCATGTGGATGCTGGGAATTGAACCCATGTCCTCCTTAAGAGCAGCCAGGGTTCTTAACTGCTGAGTCATCTTTCCAACCCAGTTTCTAATTTTTTTAAAAGACACACTATTTGGGAGAAAGCTCATTAAGATAAACTGTTTAATACACAAATAAAACATTTAAGACTCATCATCTAAGCTAGCAAAGGTGACTGCCTTCTTCACATGAAACAAGAAACCCAAATGAACACACAAACATAATTTAAATGTAATTTCTCACTGGGCACCATAACTACATCTACAATTCCAAACCTCAAGCAAGAGGGGTGCTGGAGGACAACCTGAACTGCGAAAAATAATTAACCAATTAAACAAATATAACTTTTACAGTGGCTTTATGAACTTTAAAACCACCCATTTTTACCCCTCATCAGTATGAAAATTGGTAACTCATTTTCTGCAATATAGTTATTAATTAGTTCTAAAGAGTAATTTAAAAACCTTAAAAATATTTATTTAAAAGTTAAACTTGGTTTATGGCCATAGCACCCAGGGCTCACCCAATCTTGTCTAAAAGTTAAACTAGAGCAGGAAAGAGAATATAAATATTTTATTTTAGGTTTGGTTCATCTTTTATTTCCTGTTGTTTCACTTATTGTTCTCAGTGCTAAATTAATACATTCAACTTAGCTTTGAGAAGCCTGGCACTGGAAATGAGTAAACATGGAGGCCAGACAAGAAAATACGATCACTGTGAAAATCTTGCAGATTGTCAAAGGGTCTCTGACAAGACAGCCTCAGCACAACCTGTACCCAGGAAGCACACACTGAGTCAAGCTACAGCTTAACGCTCAACAAGGCACATTTGGGTATTCATTTCTTCCCTCTTCCCTTCAATCCTGGAGATCAAGCCCAGTTTACTCATACCACATAAACAATCAAACGCTAAATACATTTTTATTCCTTTTTTTAAAAACTGGGCTAGGTCTTGCTATGGAACCAGGATAATCTCATACTTGATATCTGCCTCAGCTTCATAAATACTACATGCCATGACACCTTGATATACTTTGGAATTTCATGCTACTATTTTGGTTTGGTTTGTCTGATGTGGGTATGTGGGGTTGGGGGGAGGGGGGAAAGTGTTTCTTGTTAGCTGGTGTTAGATATTGAACGAGACAGGGCCTGTGTACACTAAGTTCCCTCTCTACCACTAGACTACACCCCAGATCCCCGTTTTGAGATGTATACACCTTGTGGCCTAAAACCAAGCAAACAGATAACACAGTCATTGAGACTCTCAAACTTTCTCATCTTCTGCAATTTGAAATTCTTCTAAATGCAGAAGGAGAAAAGAATACTTTTCTTACATTACATATTAACAGAAAAATATTTAAAAGCATTGGTGTTTTGACCAATTACCTTCAATGTTTATATTACTTCTATAGTAAATACCCAGTTGGTACTTCTCTTCCTTCCTCATGGATTAAGAGTTATTTAAGAATAAGTCCTATGATTTCATATGCATAAAATCAAATGAACGATAAGTGCTTACCAAGTGTTTCAGTGGAGGGGAGAGGGAGAACACACAGACAGTGAATACATTCCAGATTTCACAAAATAAATGTTTTTATCAATCTCGTCTGATTGCGCCCACTAAATTTGCATTTTCAAATTACTTGAAGAATTATAAATGTCCTATATAAATGTCTCCCTTTCCTTTTGTAATAGAAAGTAAAATAATTCATATGTATTGACGAAAACAGAATGCAATACAAATGTATGTGCATATGTTAAATAGATAGAGCATGAGTAAGATGCTACCCGAAAGGTAACACATCAAATATGCTTTAGAAATAATTCACTGAATTATGTGCCAATAAGAAATAGTGAAAATATGGAGATGCCAAAGAAACTAGAAATAAAACTCTAAAGTGAATTTCGAGTTCTGAAGCACCAACAAATTTACCAAATTGTTAGTTATTCTTTAAATTCTCCAGATAACTTTAAAAAGCCAAGCACAAGTACCCTTTAATTTGATGGACCTTTTTTCAAGATAATAACTAATTTTTATTCAGCACTAAGTGACAACTCTATGTAAAAACTATGTTCTACCTCATGTAATCAATCATAGTTCTTGGAGTTGAGTGTAGTTATTGCTGTATTATAATTGAAGAAACTAAATTGCTTACCCCATATCCAGAGCTATAACTGTAACTACAGTGCAAAGGATCTATCTTCAGAGCCTAAAATCTTTATTTTCAGTGTTATAGACATAACCCAATGCAACTACTTTAATGTACATATATAATTTAATGGTACACTACACTGACTATGTATATATAGTAGCTCACAAATTATATTTTTAATGGAAAATGCTTCCTATATCTTGGCTTTGCTCTACTTGGAACTAATAGACCAACAAACGGAACTCCATGCATCAGGCAAAAAAATGGAATCTGGAATATGCAAACAGCCTATACTCTATGTCCTAACAGATTTAATAACTTATTTTTATCTTTGGGGGTTCAAATGAATACAAGTGCCAATAGAGACTAGAGGCATGGTATTCCCCAAAGCTGGAGCTAGCGGCAGTAGTGAGTAGAATGATCTGAAGACTGGGAACTGAACTCTGGTCTTCAACAGTACAAACAACCACTGGGCCATGTCTCCAGCCCCTTGTCCAGATTTTAACTGTATTTTTTACAGGAAGCACTGCTGTCAATAAAAA
Source organism: Microtus oregoni (assembly GCF_018167655.1). Classification (NCBI taxonomy): domain Eukaryota; kingdom Metazoa; phylum Chordata; class Mammalia; order Rodentia; family Cricetidae; genus Microtus; species Microtus oregoni. The sequence continues at coordinate 9,660,676 of NW_024543090.1, forward strand.
ACTCAAAATAATGTGGAAATAAAACAAAAAAAAAGGATGCAAAATTGTTTGCATCAGCATTTTATTCTTTATTGTACTCAAATTTTCTGCATTCATTTAATTATGTTCAAGGTAAAGCAAAGTTTTTTACTTGTTTGTTTTTGAGACAGTTTTTTTCTTTTTAATTGATTTTACTCAGCTACACATTTTTCTCTGCTCCCTTCCCTTCCTCTTCCCTCCCCTTCTACCCTCTCCCATGGTCCCCATGCTCCCAATTTATTGAGACAGAGTTTCTTTGCACTGCCTTTGCTATCCTGGAACTATCTCTGTAGAGGAGGCTGGCCTAGAACTCACAGACCTCCACCTACCTCTGCCTCCCTCCCAAGTGCTGGGATTAAAGGGGTGAGCGACTACTGTTTCGAATCTAATCTTTTTTTTCTTGTTATGAACTAACAAGCTTGTAACCTAGGCAAACACGGAGAAGGGACTGCAAATGATTATTTGTAGCCTTGAGATTGTTTGTAGGATCCCACTTTGTTGAGCTGGTGCCTTAAAAATTACTGAGTACAAACTAAAGGAAATTCCATCCTCGTAGCCCCTTCTTACCTACCAAAACAAACAGATCCCTTTGCAACCTCGGAAGGTTGTTTAGTTTCTTGCGAGTCAGTAAACCTGGCCTCTAAAGCAGACTGCAGTGTGTTGTAGGGATATCTTTTCACTCTTCGACACCAGCAAAGTCATCTTAAGTTATGGAGACCACAAAATTGACAAGGTAACTTTTTTAATTGTGGGACTACAAACTGATGACTATAAAGAGTACTTCCTTCGGGATGCTAACCGTCACTATGATTAGTCTACCCTGAGAGAAAATGTTGTTACAAATGTAATTTTAATGCTAAAATCGCGACCAGCGGGCTGGCGGGGAGGCAGAGGGAAGAGGAAAGGGGAGGAAGGCACCCATTGTCATCGGATTCCAGCCAGTCCTGGGCAATCTTCACAGTCAGGCTGACCGGCAGACACCAAGCAGTTGGGGGAGGGGCTTCTACTTCCTTTGCTGGGTGGAGACAGGATTCCAAAAACCCCTAAACCAAGAGCACCTTCTCCTTCCCAGAACTAGCCACTCGCTGCCTTCTCCTCACCTGAGGAAAGAAGAGTCCTCAGTCAGCCTGTAAGTTGGGCCAGCCGCGACACTAAGAAGCAGAAGAGCCTGGACTTGCATACATCTAGGTCGGGGGTGGGGGAAAACTTGTCACGACGGACTGATGGGCTCCAATCCGTCGGGGCAACTGAAGTCTGTCTGACTTTCGTTCCGTTGCTCCCAGCACCTGCCGGGGAAAAGGTGTTGAGGGTCAAAGGTTTCCAAAAGACTTTCCCAGGAAAATAAGATCTAACCATTGCCAAGTTTAAACACACCTTTAAGGATTTGAAAGCCAAAAGTCCGTGGCAACCTTAAAAGTAACTTTCACTTTTCTCTTCGGTCGACTAAAAGTTTTGTAATGACTCCATACATCATCGCCAGTTTCTAACCAAAGATGGAAATTTCGATCTTCTTAGCCCTGCACATTTGGAAAGCTTTGGTTCTTCCCCCCACCCCTTTCATTTCGTTAGAAAGCAGGAGGTTCTCTTGTCCTGTTGTTACTTCTGCCAAACTCATGAGTTGCCAACTCCACAATAATGGCAGCGATTGTATTGCCAAAACCGCTGTTTTAATCAAATGCAAGATTCCTCAAGAGTATAGATTGCATAATTTGAACACTACTATAGAGCAAATGCAATGGGGAACTGAAACTAAACTTATAGTATTTGGATTAGGTGTGGCTACACCTGTATCACTAAGAAATCTATACAGTGTGGCTGTAAAAAGCAAAAACTGAAATTTATGTGCCTTATTTATTAACCAATTTTGCAAGATGGCAAGATAAACATTTTCAAACTAGATTAAAATATCATTTTATAGACACTTGACAAAAAGTATTTTAAATACAAATAGCTGGATTTTGGTTTTACAAGACAAATAGAGATTTTTCTAACACTTCAGCTTTCTTGCAATAAAATCAAAACATGTCTCTTTCTTACTGTCTGTTTTTGTTGTTGTTTTGGCTTGGCTTGGTTTTTCGAGACAAGGTTGCTCTGTGTATCTCTGGCTGGCTGTCCTAGAACTCACTCTATAGACCCAGCTGACCTCACACACAGAGATCTGCCTGTTTCTGTCTTCCTGCGTGCTGGGATTGAAGGCATGCCACCATCGCCAGGTGTGAAGGAGTATTTAAAATAAAATTAACTCTTCTCAATTTTATTGCCAAACCCAGTACAACACAAATGATGTCATTAGTTGGTACATTTAATTCAACCAAAAATAAGTAGTCACTTTATTGCTGGACTATCCAGGGCTCAGGAAAACTCATAGAACATGCAAGATATATAGTTTGCAATGTTCCTGATTTTCTTCAATAGAAATGGGGACTCTCCATTATAATCTGTGAGCGTTCAACACAAAATTCCACTACCAGTAGCCTGTACTGCTGGGTGTGGTGGTGCACGCCTTTAATCCCAACACTTGGGAGGCAGAGGCAGGCAGATCTCTGAGTTCTGGGCCAGACTTAGCTACATAGCAAGGCCAGCCAAGACTCTGTCTCAAAATATGAAACAGAGATATGAGAGACAGAGAGAAAGGAAGAGAGAGAATGCACTATACTGAAACATCCACAATTTTACAGTGATATTCAATCAACTGGAATCTAACCTCCAGGAGGGCAGAGACATTGACTTCATTATGGACTAATGTGTTCCTAAAATCATCAAGTAATAATTGCTAAGTAAATGGACAGTCATATAAACAACAGCAATGAAATTAACATCAGAATACTAAATTTATCTCAAGGGCTGAGGATGATAGGGGGTTTGCCTAGCCACAATACAAATACAAAATGCAAAATACCCTGCCAAATTAAAAATGAGTTTCTCACAAAAAATATTTCCCATGTTTCCATGCATTTTTCGTTCTAAAGTTTACATTCAGAAATAACACAATCTAGAATAACATTCAACAACAACCTGGTCGAATAATGTACTAAGCCAATATCATTAAGTGATTTTTTTTTATTTTGTAATGTCGTCCTTGAACATGTAAAAAGCCGTCAAATTACCAAATATTTTCAGTCAACCATAGCGAGAACAGGCCAGGAAGCCCTGACAGGAAGACTTAGGACCTGGAGCCAGAAGTCTTGAACTTATAATTAATTCAGGTAGAAGCCCTATACCTTTCATAGCATGAGACCTAATCCTTGGAAACCTGAGTAACCAGAAAGGAAAAAAAGAACAAAATAACCCATGCCCTTTAACACGCCTTCTGCCCGCAGGAGAAGCACACCACCCCGCACCACAGGAACCTACTCACTCCCAGGGTCTGCGACCAAACTATGGCTCCCAGGTGGCTTCCCACCTGCACCTCCGCCCTAGCTCCGCCCACTCCGCCAGCGGCTCCCGGAAACGATCGCGCGCGTTGCCACGGAGACGCCCAGAAAAGCCGCTCCCCCCCACCGGCCTGGGAGGCCCGGCCTCAGGCGCCAAACTGCCAGACGCCTTGGCAACGTCCGACGTGATGACGTCAGCAGAGCGGCAGCCAATGATATACGTCGCTGAGGAAGCTAGCTTGGATTTGAATTTTGTGGCTGTGCCTGGAGCGCCTGGAAGCCTTCTCCGCCAAGTTTCCGCGGACGCTTTCTCTAGGTGAGTGAGCTGGGCACCGTCTGGGGACGGGTTCTCGGTCTCGGGAGTGGAGGGTCCAGCGGCGGCAGTCAGGTCTGCGGACAGAGGAGCTTTGGGCGCGGAGTGCGGGACCCGGGTCCCCTTGGTCCCCCGGCGGGAAGGACCCGGGGCTGCCTGTCTGAGGCGGCACGACTCGGCCCGCCATTGCCAACCCCGAGGTCCCAGGGCTTCGCTTTCGAGCCCCGAGAGGAAGCAGGTCCCTTTAAAGGGTGGCTGGCCCCTTTCCCAGAGCTGGACTGAGGGCTCTGACAGTCCAGCCTCTTGGAGTGTGAGGTTCCTTCCGGATTCCAAATTCGGAGTAGCCTGCTTAAGCTGCACACGTCAGTGTGCGACGTCTATGCTTTACTGTCAGGTGAGGAGCTTTTGTACACAGCGGCTCTCTGGTCACTGGTCAGTCCGGAGCTCAGGTGTAGCAACGGGCAAGACCTGCCCTGACTGCCCACCTGTGTTGCCGAGGACCACAAAGAAAAATAATGAAAGACCTGAAGGCAGGGAGCTGTTTTTGCAACCCTTTCCTATAAGATCTCGTTGGCCTTGGCCTTACAAAGAAGCTAACTTTGTTGGTGTTGTCATTGCACCTCGCCCAGTTCCCACCTTGGGTTTGCTTTCTTTAACTTTAGTGTTAGACTATGAAATGCACGGAAATGATAAATAGCACTTGCTATTAAATGCACTATATTGTAGGAACTATTTAAGTAAGCGAGAATGATTTGCTGTAAGAGGTATGCTCGTTATCGAACCCGTAGTTACAGATGTGCAAGGTTTCTCATGTTAAACAGCATCTTGTCCCACTATAGTTATAGCGCAAATCAGTAACGACACGAATAAGTGAGTTTCTGGTGTTAATGCTGTGAAGAGTGATGGAAAAGATAGCCCACTCTCGGTGCTGACCTTCCCTCCGTGGCAGCTTGTCATTCTGCCCTGATGTCTGTAAGCCAGTCAAATCAGTGGCCCTAACACTGAAGTTAATGTACAGAAAGGTTTATGCTAGAAACTCTAAGGGAGGAGAGTTCCCTGTTGTAAACAGTGTTGAAGCAGAATTGTATGGGTTTGACATAATGCATAGCTATGTTATTCTACTTCTGTACCCCTGTTTGGAAGCAGTCTTTTCTCTTTCGTAGTTGTGTATTTTGGATTTGGATCTGGGTCCAGTTTCTGTCTCATTAGTAAAAGCAGTTGGAAAAACTATGTTTATAAACAGACATTGCATGATTATAATGATGGTTGAATGACGTGAATATAAAGCGTTTGCTGTAATTCTTGCCAGAGAGTGACTTATTGTCACCACTATTGCTAGTCATCACCACTTTGAAGTAATGCAAGTATTTTAAGCATAATTGTTAAGAATAGTTACTGCACCCAGGTGGTGGTGGTGCATAGCCAGCTGGTGGTGGCACACGTCTTTATACACTGCTTGTGTATTCAGAGGTCCAAGTCTTTGGTGTCTTAGTGACGTGGAAATTCAAAGAGCATCAGTATATGCATAAAGTGTGGTTGAACTTTATGACAGTCTCACTGGAACAAAAAGAAACTGACAAAGAACAGCAGTGTGAAAAGTTCAACTCTACTACTATCCTTAGAACATCTTATTCCACAGATAACAATAACTTTCTTATTAAACATGGTCTCTGCACTTGATACAGAAACAACTAGATAGGAATTTCTTTTTAATAACTTATATATTTTATGTATGTTGGTGTATATGTCTGTGATAATGATGTCGGATTCCCTGAAACTACAGTTACAGACAGTTGTGAGCTGCCATGTGGGTGCTGGGAACTGAACCAGGGTTCTCTGGAAGAGCAGTCAGTGCTCTTAACCACTGACCCATCTCTCCAGCCCCCTAGATCCCAATTTCTTAGTTACCCATGTTAGAAAAAAAAAGCATCTCTTCAATGTATGAATAATATCAATTTCTGAAGATGTCAGTATATTGAAGTATTTATTATCTTTAAGAAATGTATATCTGGAAAAAAATAAGAAAAAAATGCCGGGCGGTGGTGGCACACGCCTTTAATCCCAGCACTCAAGAGGCAGAGGCAGGCGGATCTTTGTGAGTTTGAAGCCAACCTGGCATACAAGAACTAGTTCCAGGACAGGCTCCAAAGCTACAGAGAAACCCTGTCTCGAAAGAGAAAAAAAGAAGAGGAGGACGAGGAGAAGAAAGGAAAAAGAAGAAGAAATGTATATCCGAACCTCTGGACCTGGTGGTAGTAGCACATGCCTTTAATCCCAGTACTTGGGAGGCAAAGACAGGCAGATCGCTGAGTTTAGGGTTAAACATATTTTTTGACTCAGTAGGGATATTTTGAGCAAAAGTGATGGGAATATGTGAGGTTATAGGCAAGGTTGATCAAAAAACATTATATACGTGTATGAAATACTCAAATTTTTAAAATGTCTTAAATGTAGTTCTCATTGAGTCAATGGTCTCTTTGTTATGGACACTGGTGTCCAGTTTCTAGGTTTAATCTGTCCTTCTTCAGCCTCCTCAGTAGCTATAACTACAGGTGTGTCATGGGCCCTGTTTGTTTGATTTTTCTATCCACCCTAGGTATTTGATTAAGAAAATTCAACCATGAGTAGAACTCTATGGAAGGGCAGAGGTCTTGGGTTCAGTCACTAGTATGGAGGAAAGACAGTTTTCTTTGCTTTCTTGTATTCAGGAAGTAGGAAAATGCATGAATTCTGTATAATAGGATCAGTCTTCCATTGTTTAAAAGGATAAAACTAGGTAAAGGGAGGCCAATCTTCCAAATTTTTAATGAGATCTAAGAGTTTACCTCTGAATTTGAAGCTAATTGGGGATTTCGTGGGTTTTTTAAAAGACAGTAAGTATTGGTCAAATAACATTTTTTTGGAAGAAATTCTGTCAGTCTCATAAAGGAACTTAAGAAGAATAATGTCACATGTAACTTTGTGTTTCAACCTGTTACAGATTTTAAGAGAAATTGATCTTATTTCTCATTTCTCTTTGTTCTCTAGCTGGAGCTCAAGAAAGCAAGGAGTCCCTTGAGCATTCTTTGAGCTCTACAGATAAAATTATATCCAGGCATTTGAAAGTAAACAGTTATAAAGGAAATAAATGATTTAATTAAACTGACCATGCCAAAACCTGGCCTTGCAGCTCCATTAGCCTCCCCTTTCACAAGCTTGTTACTGTCACAGAATTTTGGACTTGCCACCTGAAATATACATGTATGTCCAGTAAAGTGGCTTAGTAGGTAAAGTTACTTGCTGCCAAGTCTGATGACCTGAATGCGATGCTCAGAATCTACAGGAGAGAAGAGAATCAGCTTCTGCATTTGTTCTTAGTTGCCTCGAGTTCTCTGAGTAGCAGCGTGAGGCGTAGTGAGCTTCAGCATAAGGTTGTTGTGGTCCTTGTTCAGTTGATGTTTAGGTAGTCACGTTGGTGAGGCTTTGTGGGTATAGCTTCTGATATTCCTAGGAGATATGATCTCTCTGCACATTAAGAGATCAGAGAATAGGACCTCTGAATACATGAGTAGTGTATACTATTTCTCTCCTCTCCAGACATGTGCTGGCTAGCCACTGCAACTTAAGAACTAACCCACTGTATCTCTGACACGCAGGGAGAGACAGCCTGGATGCATCTTTACACTTCCAAGAGACTACAGACAAGATCACTTTTACTAAAAGGAGTTCCCAAGCTAAAATTTCCATTATTACTCTGATCTGATTCAGAAAGATCTTTCTCTGCTCATTTTCATCATCCAACCTAAAACTGTGTTAGAGCCATTTGAAAAGTCAAATCAGAAAGTGAATCAGCTCTAATGTTTGAGTTTTGTTTAAACTCAAGAACATGATTAATATTTCAGGAAATTCTTACCATGATTTTGTGTACATGTGTGCCGTTTTGGGGAGATGTTTAAGTTATAGGACTATATACATTTCTCCAGTAATACATTTTCTAGGTAAGTGGAACATAAACATTACCTTTTAAACAACTATTACATGCCAGTTTTAAGTAAAACTAATAGTGACTTTTTCCTGTTTAATTTCAGAAAACTGCCCCAGCATTCATGTGAGCAGGAATCAAGATAACTAAAAATGTCTGTCACTAAGGAGGATTTATGTCACCACATGAAAGTAGTTGTTCGTGTGCGTCCCGAGAGCACAAAAGAAAAAACAGTTGCGTTACATAAAGTGGTTCATGTTGTGGATAAACATATGCTCGTTTTTGATCCCAAGCCAGAAGAAGTCAGTTTTTTTCACAAAAAGAAAACTACAAATTTTGATATTACTAAAAGACAAAATAAAGATATTAAGTTTGTATTTGATGCTGTATTTGATGAAACGTCAACTCAAATGGAAGTTTTTGAACATACTACGAAGCCAATTCTTCATAGTTTTCTGAATGGATATAATTGCACAGGTAATTGTTTCAGTTTGAAGTTGAATTTTTCTTTCTAACATCAGTTTTAATCTTGTAATAAATCAAGTTCAAGGTACAAGCATTCCAATAGTTTTAAGACTTTTAGTAGGGCTAACGATATGTCTCAGTGATTAATAACTCTGACTGCTTTTCCAGAGTACCTGGGTTCAATTCCCAGCACCCACATGGCAGTTAACAACTGTCTATAGCTCCAAGACCTGACACCCTCACACCAGACATACATAGAGGCAAAACAATGATGCACATAAAATAAAAATAAATAAGTTCTATTTTAAAAAGAAAACTTTAGTAAATTTAAGTGCGAGCTTTCTTTGAAATGTAGTCATACATAGCTTATTCTTAATGAAACTTTCTCTTCCTGGAGCCCTGCCATTGGCCCTATAAATACTCTTTGCAGTTTTATTAAGCCATCTGCTTCTTATAATTGGTGCCAGATTTGTCGCCATTTAAACTGACGAGTATATCCGCTGTTGACCTCTACAGTCATCTGCCCCTGTCAAGCAGCCTGCCGTTTCTTTGCAGAACCATCTATAAGACGCCTTAATATGAAAAGGTTAAATAAAACGTGGTAAGCTTGAGAGTTGTGTGCATTTTAGCAGATCTTCAGCCCAAGAAGCATTTCTTATACCATAGGGAGGCTATATTTAGTCTTTGAGAAAAGACCAGTTAATTCAGTGTCATAATACTAGCATACTAGTATCTCATTTTTAAAATTGTCAGTTGTTATGGGGTTTTCTCTAACATATTCCACATTATAACATGTTTCACTAAGATTGTCTTACTCAGTTTGGTCACAGAAAATTGATACTCTTCATCCTTGATCAAGAACAAAATGCCATTTATTGTTTGGAACTGCTGGTTCTAACTTGTATCCAAATGTTTTGAAGATTCCTCCCTCCTTATCTTTAAAAAAAAAAGATCTCTGTCAATACCATTTCTTTGGTTTCTCTCTGGCTTTATACTAATTAGCTGTCTTAAAACTTCTTTCATAAGCTAAAGTGAAACACCAGCTTAATTCATTCCAAAAACTATTTTATCAGTTATTAATACATGAGAATCTAATGACTGAATATGGTATTGAGTGTTTGCATTTGTAACTCAGTGAATTTCTTTTACATTTGAAGAAATGCATGCCTTCTTGATGGTAATGAATAGAATTGTGCAAATGAGTAATTTTCCTAAAACAATATTTAAAGAACAATTTTATAAATCACCTTTATGAAATTCGTTCATTTCAACAAACTTATGCCTGCTTTGCTCCATGTTATTTGCTAAAGCACAGTCTGCCTTGGTGGAGGCAGTATGGTCATGCTACCATAGAGGGATATGGATAGATATCATATTCTGATGGCAAATAAGTGAGCAGGTGCTTCTGCCTGTCACAGTGTGGGAAGCACACAATAACATTAGTGCTAAGTAGAAACAGGTGATACCTATTGGATCTAAGTTAGTTACTGTTCAGGATATCAGTTAGAGCTAGCACTAGCCTGCATTTAGTATTACTATATAGGAACAGTGAGTGTTGATCTCTCCCCTTTCATTGAAACCTCAGTACTTGCATATGGTGCCACTGGAGCTGGGAAGACTCATACAATGCTAGGATCAGCTGATGAGCCTGGAGTGATGTACCTAACAATGTTAGACCTTTTCAAATCCATGGATGAGATTAAAGAAGAAAAAGTGTGTAGTACTGCTGTTTCTTATTTAGAGGTAAGTTGACACTAACCTCAATATTAATCATTGTCTGAGAAAACTCAGTTACTCAATTGCAATGGTCCATTCAAATTATTTTATACAGGATCTTCATGTGAATGTTTTCAGTCATTAAAATTCCTAATCATGCATGTTTTTCATGATCTTACTCTAATTTTAATTTCAAAGTATAGAGACATTCCAAAAATAGTATGTAGAAAGAACTTCCAGAAAACCTTCACTGAGAGACCCTATATGTTAAAATTTTACACCTGCAGTTATACTCTCTGTTGTGTGTGCATTTATTATTTGGTACTGTTTAAGGTATAAATTTATTGAACCAGGTAATTTTTAAACCACAATCATGGAATGTTTATCAAAATCAAGAAATTAACAGTGATTATCATTGTCTAATCTATGAACCTTAATGCAATTTTGATAATTATATTATTAATACCTTTTCCAGAAAGTATTTCAGATCATAAATTACATTCATTTGTATGCCTTTGGCTTTCATTTATGAGCAGTTTTTGTTTCCTTTGTACTTTATGATACTGCCATAAGCCCCTCAGTTTGTTTTTGTTTCTATTAGACTTGGTTTATTATCTGGCAGATACACCACAGAAGTGGTACTGAGTGCTTCCTACTTGTATCAGTTCCCTTGCATACCTGATTGCTCCTATTATTATATTAACTTTTATAAATTTTGTTAGGGAATTTTCAGGCTTGCTGATGATTCATATTTGAATATATTATAGAAAATGGTGATTTTTAGACACCAACATTTCTTCTGTTTATTCCTTAGCATTTACTGTAAGGATACTTTTCCCTTTTGCAATCTCATAGACTCGTGGGTTATTTAATAGTCAGTAGACTGTAGGTATTTTCTGTGATTTGAGGGATGGGAACTTTTTAAATTTTTATGTGATGTGAATACAGGTATGGATGTGAAGATGTCTTTTAGGAATTGATTCTTTTCTTTTTTTTTTTTTTTTTGAGTTGGTTCTGTCTTAGCACCTTGTTGAAGTAGGGGGTCTCTTATTTCTTCCACACTACACCAAGCTATCTGGCTTTCAGGCTTCAGACCCTGCTTCCTGTCTCCCTTAGGAGTGCTGACTTTACACATGAACTTCAATGTGTGTGGTGCTTTTTTAAAAAAATAGGACTTCGCCGGGCAATGGTGGCGCACGCCTTTAATCCCACCACTTGGGAGGCAGAGGCAGGCGGATCTCTGTGAGTTCGTGGCCAGCCTGGTCTACAGAGCTAGTTCCGGGACAGGCTCCAAAGCCACAGAGAAACCCTGTCTCGAAAAACCAAAAAACAAACAAACAAAAAAATAGGACTTCATACAATACATACTTTATTTCATATCCCATAACTCCTCCCAAGATTTTCATATGTTGAACCACCCCTGCATCTGTGGGCTGAAGCTGACTTGATCATGGTGGCTGATGGTTCTGATGTGTTCTTGAATTCGTTTTGCCAGCATTTTCTTTAGTATTTTTGCATCAGTGTTCATGAGTGAGATTGGTCTGTAATTCTCTTTCTTAGTAATGTCTTTCTGTGGTTTGGGTATCAGGGTAATTGTAGCCTCATAAAACGAGTTTGACAATGTTCCTTCTGTTTCTATTGTGTGGAATAATTCAAGGAGTATTGGTATTCTTCTTTAAAAGTCTTGTAGAATTCTAAGCTGAAACCATCTGGGCCTGGGCTTTTTTTGGTTGGGAGACTTTTGATGACTGTTTCTATTTCTTCAGCAGTTATAGGTCTGTTTAATTTGCTTATCTGGTCTTGATTTAATTTGGTAAGTGATATTTATCCAGAAAGTTGTCCGTTTACTTTATGTTTTCCAATTTTGTGGAGTACAGGTTTTCAAAATAAAACCTGATGATCCTCTGTATTTCCTCTGTGTCTGTTGTTATGTCCCCCCTTTTCATTTCTGATTTTGTTAATTTCGATATTCTCTCTCTCTACCTTTTGGTTAGTTTGGATAAAGGTTTGTTTATTGTTGATTTTCTCAAAAAAACAACTCTTTGTCTCATTGATTCTTTGTATTATTGTCTTTGTTTCTATTTCTTTGATTTCAGCTCTTAATTTGATTATTTCCTGCTGTCTAGTTCTCTTAGCTGAGTTGCTTCTTTTTGTTCTAAAGTTTTCAAACGTTCTGTTAATTTACTAGTGTGGGATTTTTTTCCAGCTTCTTTATGTGGGCATTTAGTGCTATGAACTTGCCTCTTAACACTGCTTTCCTTGTGTCCCATAAATTTGGATATGTTGTGTGGTCATTTTCTTTGAATTTTATTTAGGAAGTCTTTAATTTCCCCTTTTATTTCTTTCTTGACCTATTGATTCAGGTGAGCATTGTTTAATTTCCTTGTGTTTGTGTGTTTTCTGGAAATAGTATTGCTGTTTACTTCTAGTTTTAAACCATGGTGATCTGATAAGGTACATTGGGTTATTCCAATTTTTTTGTATTTGTTAAGGTTTGTTTTGTTACCCAGTATGTGGTCAATTTTTGAGAAGGTTCCGTGAGCTGCTGAGAAGAAAGTATGTTCTTTTCTGTTTGTATGGAATATTCTATAGATGTCTGCTAAGTCCATTTGAGTCATCTCTTAGTTCTCTTATTTCTTTTTTCATTTTCTGTCTGACCTGTCCATTGGTGAGGGGGGAGTGTTGAAGTCTCCCACTATTAGAGCGTGGAGTTTAATATATGATTTAAGCTTTAAAAGTGTTTCTTTGACATATGAGCATGCCCTTGTATTTGGGGCTTAAATGTTCAGTATTGAAATTTCTTCTTGATGGATTTTTTCCTATGACTAATATGAAACGACTTTCTTTGCCTCTTTTGACTGATTTTAGCTTGAAGTCTGTTTTGTTAGATATTAGGATAGCCACACCCGCTTGTTTCTTAGGTACATTTGATTGGTATATTTTTTTCCCAACCCTTTACTCTGAGACGATGTCTGTCTTTGAGGTTGAGATGTGTTTCTTGTATGCAGAAGAAGAATGGATTCTGTTTTCATATCCAGTCTGGTAGCCTGTGCCTTTTTATAGGTGAGTTGGGTCCATTTACATTAAGGGATATTAATGACCAGTGGTTGCTATCTCCTGTTAATTTAGTTTTCATCGTTGGTGATGTTATTTTGTGCATTTTTTTCTTCTTTGGGATTTACTGTTATGAGGTCATCAGTTGTCTATGTTTTTGTTGGTGTAGCCATCTTCCCTGGGTTGGAGTTTTCCTTCTAGTATTTTGTGTAGGGCTGGGTTTGTGGCTAGGTATTGGTGAAATCTAGATTTGTATGGAATATCTTTTTTGTCCTTCTATGGTGATTGACAGTTTTGCTGGGTATAGTAGTCTGGGCTGGCATCCATGGTCTCTTAATGTCTGCATAATGTTTGACCATGATCTTCTGGCTTTCATTGTCTCCACTGAGAAGTCAGGTGTAATTTTGATAGGTCTTCCTTTATATGTTATTTGGCCTTTTTCCTTTGCAGCTCTTAATATTCTTTCTTTACTCTGTATGTTTAGTGTTTTGATTATTATGTGGTGGAGAGGACTTTTTTGGGGATCCAATCTATTTGGTGTTCTGTAGGCTTCTTGTATCTTCATGGCATATCTTTCTTTAGGTAAGGCAAGTTTTCGTCTATAATTTTGTTAAATTTTCTCTGCCTTTGAGTTGAACTTCTCCTTCTTCTATACCTATTATCCTGAGATTTGGCCTTTTCATCGTGTCCCATATTTCATGGATTTGGGTTAAGCTTTTGTTAGATTGAATGTTTTCTTTAACCGATGAGTCTATTTCCTCTACTGTATCTTCAGCTCTTGACATTCTCTCTTCCATTTCTTGTATTCTGTTGTTAATGCTTGCGTTTGTGGTTCCTGATCTTTTTCTCATGATTTCTGTTACTATAATCCCTTTGGCTTGTGTTCTCTTTATTGTTTCTATTTCAGTTTTCAAGTCCTGGATAGTTATATGTTTGATTTCTTTTCCTTGGTTTTCTTGGAGTGATTTGCTGTTATCTTCCATTTTTTTGTTTGTTTGTTTGTATTTTCCTCCACTTCTTTAAGGGAATTTCTCATTTCTTCTTTCAGAATTTTAAACATTCTCTTGAAGTTATTTTTAGGTCATTTTCTTCTGGTTCATCCATAGATTTTTTTTTATTAGATCTTAATTTCTTATTAAGACCGTGGTCTAAGATTATCTCTGTTACATTCTAGAAATAGATCTGTCTATACCTTCACTCCTTGGTTATAGCTTGTTAGAATCAACAGGTAAGGGCTAGAGAGTTGACTAGGTAGTTAAGAGCATTTGTTTCTTACAATGGGCCACGGTTTTATTCCCAGCATCCATGTGGCACATAGACATACATGCAAGTAAAACACTTAACACAAAAAGCAATAAAATAACTAAGTCTTTAAAAAAGAAATTCTCAGGGGAACTGGCTTTCATTGAGAATATACATTCTACATGGTGGGTTGAAACAGGCAAGAGTAATTGGTATACATTAGACAAATAAGATCTAAAAGAAAGTGTCTGCTAACTTCAACAAATTTATTACATTTTTAAAATGATGTTATTATTGAATATAAAGACGTACCAGAAAAAGAAAAAAAACATGTGAACTACTAAAACATGGAAAGAAATGGCAGTGCATACACACCTACTATGTCACATTGTAGGAGTCTATGTGCATTTTCTTTTTTTATGCTTACGATCGTATCTGGAATGTCATGCATCTTAATAATGCAGAATGCTCTACCAAAAACTTTATCACCAGCCAAGAAAAAAAAAAATGTTTTTTTAAAGGTCTGGTTTTCTGATTTTCCTTAAATTTTTTCAGAAGTGCTGTTATCATTTTGTTTGCAAACGCTAAATGTTGTACCTTTACTAGATTCGTAAAATGAAGTCAGCATATTATTTCTAATTATTATTTGTACAAATCTCTTTTACATGATCCTGAAGTTATAAAATTAAGGTGTGTGCTAAATGTAGGCCATAAAGAATAGCCAAGCTCCAATCCTTATTCTGTTGTTAATTTTATAACCATGGGCAAAGCACTCAGCATCTTAGGTCTTATATACACAGTTCAGATGAGGGAGACTAATACTAATTGTATGTTAGACTGAAATTGAAGGAGTAAGTGACATAAATACACCTGTTTCTGACTGGGTTTTTGTTTAACATTTAGTCTCTAAAGTTGGTATAATTTGCAGCGGTGAGAAAGCTGGCTTATCTTTATTTTGTCAGAGTTGTCAAATCAGGAATTAGTGGGTGAGAATATAATAGCACCAGTTTTAATATTCAGTTGTAAACTGACATGATCAAAGTGTGGGTTTGTACATCATCAGTCAACAATGTTCATGTGAGATAATCAGTTAGTTAGACACCACTGTATTTTGGTTATTTTTATTTTAAGGTATATAATGAACAGATTCGTGACCTCTTGACAAATTCGGGACCACTTCATGTCCGGGAAGATGCCCAAAAAGGAGTCATTGTTCAAGGTCTCACTTTACACCAGGTATGCTTATGAATGTCTTTTCTTTCTGGTAGAGTAGCAGATCTGCAGGTTTCCATTTCTACCACTTTGACTCGACTGTGTTTGGAAAAACAAACAAACAAACAAACAACTAATGAACTTAAAGACTAAAGTGAAATTATAAGGAATCTAAAACCCTGAGTGATTTTTTTTTCCCAAGGTCACAGAGGTGCTTGCAGAATTGATATCAGAACTGAGGATAGCCTCATTTTACTGAATTTTATTGACTATTCTTGTATCATCTTCTTACGAAATAATTGATGGGTATTTTTCCTGCTAAAAATCTGGCTGAAAATTTATTATTCTGTTAAATATGTTTGTATTTTTATCTCAGAGACTAGATTTTACCTCTTATTCTTATATAGCACCAAGTACAAAGAGATGATACAGAGTCAATATTTATTAAAGAAGAAAATTATATATTTAACTTTTAAAACTATTGTTGAGTAAGTTTACTAAGGGTCTGGTATTTAGCTCAGTAGTTGAACATTTTCCTCATATTCATGGGGCCTAGCATTTGAGTCTTTAGCACTTAAATAAAAGTTAGTTGAAAATTTAAAGATAGATTACTAAATATTTTTTTGCTATTTGAACTCCTAGCCCAAATCCTCAGAGGAAATATTACAGCTACTGGACAATGGAAACAAAAACAGGACACAGCATCCCACTGACATAAATGCCTCATCTTCTCGTTCTCATGCTGTTTTCCAGGTACCGGGCCTTTAGACTATTACTCTTAAGTTGGAATTTAAAATAAAGCCAACTTTATGAATAATTTTCATATGTTGCAGCAAAATCTCTTCTATGGGTAGCTCTGTTCCTCAGCACTTCTTTAATTTGCAGCTTTTGTTTACAATTATACTTTGTTTTAAGACATAATCTCATTAAGTTGACCAGGCTGACTTTGACGTCACTTAAGTAGTAGTGGCCAGCCCTGACTTCAGTTCATTTTACCCCAGACTCCTGAGTCTCTGAGATTATTGGCACTGTGACATCTTGCCCACTATTAGCACAAATAATATATTCCATACAGTAAGTACTAAGATGCTTTTCCCAGCACACTTTGTTCTTGAACATGCTTCAGCATCAAAAATATTTAGAATTGAGATGACATGCTTCACAACACATTTTTGTGACGTGCAGAATTTCTTGAAAATAAAGAATATTAAAGTGGAAATGGGAACTGCATTCCTTAAAAATGATTCAGTACTGCATTGGAGAAAGTGTCCACAAAGATCCAAAGTTGCAGATATTAGTATTCATTATTGTTTGTAGTTTTTGGTGCTTTTTATATCCAGATTATTTATGTAAAGTTTTACTGTAGATTATGTGTTGTTTGTTTTTGTTTCTTATGTATGTACTTAGTTATAGGTGTGCCATGGTATATGTGTGGAAGACAAAGTTCTATGGGGAATCAATATTCTTTCCACCATAGTTGGGTCCGTGAATCTAACTCAGTCAACAAGTGTTGGAGGGAGGATGCTTGTTGGTTCCCGCCCCCCCCCACCTTAAACCCTGAAATAATCACACAGAAACTGTATTATTTAAATCACAGCTTGGCCCATTAGCACTAGCTTCTTATTGGCTAACTCTTACATATTAATTTAACCCATTTCTATTAATCTCTGTATTGCCACGTGGCAGTGGCTTACCGGCAAAGTTTCGGCATCTCTGACTCTGGCAGCGGCTCCAAGGCTCCTGACTCCAGACACTGCCCTTCTTTCTCCTAGCATTCAGCCTAGCTTTCCCTACCTACCTAAGTTTTGCCTTGCTATAGGTCCAAAGCAGTTTCTTTATTCATTAACCAATAAAAGCAACACATAGGATAGACAGAAGGACCTCCCACACTAATCAAGCTTGGCAGCAGGTAACTTTTACCCTCTTACTGGCCTGTGAAATTTATCTTCTCAAGAAGTAACTGTTACAATCGAAAATGTTTATGTCAAGCCATTCAGATAGTTTCCATTCAGTAGTTTCTCTGATCTTTCCTCTTCCACTAATATTTTCTTTATCAAATCTTCAGAGAAATGTTTATGACAATGAGCTTTTGCTAGAATGCATTATATCTTTCCTATGTCTTCATCTCTTTCACCTGTCTTGTTTCAGTTGAAGTGTACAAAGCAACTGAAGATGGTTATATAAGGGAGGTAGCATACCTACCATACATGAAGTCCAAATTTTAAATCTTCAGCACCAGTTAAACTGGGTACATTGGCTCAAACCTATAATTCTGGTGTTTCGGAAAGAAAAGATTCTGAAGTTCAAGGTCATCCTTGACTAGTAAGCTTGTAGCCCATGACCACTAGTCTAATAAAAGAAGTTGAGTGGAATATACCTTCCTGAGCTGCTGACATACTTGAATTGATCAAATTATAAATGGACAGTTATTTTCACTCATAGGGCTGAAAGATTCAGTCTTCTGTCAACTGGTCTTATATCTTTGGAACCTATGGTGAAGCAAAACATAATTGAATGGGGTGTTGCTTACCTTATATTCTGGATGTGAAAATTAATAGAAATAAAGAAAAGCTAGCCTTCTGTTATTTCCTTAAAGGAAATGCCACTTTGATCCAAAAACCTACAACTTGCTGCCCTCTTTGCTTTTTGTGAAGTGTAAGGGAAATATCATATGCCCAGGTTGTTCTGAAACTCAGAATCAAGTGATCTATCCACCATAACCAAACACACACACACACACACCACATGCACACACCCTTCCCCACAAGTAACCTGTACTACATATAGACCTATTAGGTTTTCATCTAGTGATATTAAGGCGGATAAGACAGTTAACAAATGGGCCCTTAGGGCAGCCTTTAGTATCAAAACTCATATATACAAGTCTTTATTTTCATATTTTTCTCGACTTCAGTAATTCTGGTACTATAATTATCAGACAGATAATACATTGTTGTGATGGCTTTTAAAAGAAGAATGACTTTTTCTTCATATGTATGTTTTTTAATGAAACATTTCTTTTAATTTTAATAAATTTTACCCTTATTTTTTCCCTGTTCTATAATTTAAGATTTATTTGCGACAACAGGACAAAACAGCAAGCATCAATCAAAATGTCTGTGTAGCCAAAATGTCACTCATTGACCTGGCAGGATCTGAGCGGGCCAGCACTTCTGGTGCTAAAGGGACACGATTTGTAGAAGGGACAAATATTAATAAATCACTTTTAGCCCTTGGGAATGTCATCAATGCCTTAGCAAATACAAAGGTAGGTACTATATGTTTACTTGGTAAATGTTTCAAAAAATAGTTTCTACAACATGTGGTGAATTAGATCTTAAGCATAAGTGACTCTGAGCTATCTAATGGTGCTACGTGAGTGTCAGTGTCATTTTATGTTTGTTGTTTTGAGTGAGAGAGAGCATTTTGTGGTACTTTATGGGACTGAACACAATACCTCGCATGTGCAAGGGAAGTACAACTGCCTCTGGTTGTCTTTTAAGACCGGATATCAAATTTGTTCTGTTAAAATGAGAACTGTATTTTTAATATATCTTTTTAATGAAATATATATTTTAATAAACTTAAGTATTTAATTTAATGAAATATTTTATTGCATTTATTTGTGTGTGTTTAGTATGTGTGAACATGTGGTCTCTTTATACCCTTGTGGAAGTCAGAGGTTTGATTACATTTATTTTCTGGTTAAATCTCTTTTTAAAAATTAATCGATTTTCCTGCAAAATTCAAGATGTTGTTATTTTTTCCTGCTGTGTAGTACTCCATTGTGTAAATGTACCACATTTTCCTTATCCATTCTTTGGTCAAGGGGCATTTAGGTTATTTCCAGGTTCTGGCTGTGACAAACAATGCTGCTATGAACATAGTTGAGCACATGTCCTTGTGGCACGATTGAGCATTTTTTGGATATATATCCAAAAGTGGTATTACTAGGTCTTGAGGAAGGTTGTTCCTAATTTTCTCGAATTTTGCAGGAAAATGGATGGAGCTATAAAACATTCTGAGTGAGGTAACCCAGACACAGAAAGACAAATATATGTACTCACTCATAAATGGTTTTTAAACATAAAGCAAAGAAAACCAGCCTACAAATCACAACTGCAAAGAACTTAGACAACAATGAGTACACTAAGAGAGACTTAACATAGATCTAATCTACATGGGAAGTAGAAAAAGAGTAAAATGGGAGCATGGGGACCTTGGGGGAGGGTTGAAGTGGGGAGAGGAGAGGCAGGAACAGGAGCAGAGAAAAATGTATAGCTCAATAAAAATCAATAAAAAAATTAATCAAACTGGTTTATAAACGACTCTTGTATCCATGTAGATTTAGATTCATAGAAGAGTTGATAAGATGATGCATATTTCTTAATCCTACTTCAACTTGATATGCCATGCCCTGTTGATACTCATGGGAGGCTTGCCTCTTTCTGCACAGAAACAGGAGGAGTGGATTGGGGGTGTGTAGAGGTTTGAAGGGAATGGGAGGAGAGGAGGAAGGAGAGAGTACAGTCAGAATGTAAAATAAATCAGTGAGTTTAATTAATTTTAAAAAATTAGCAATTGTGATCTGACCAAGCAATTCAACCTCTAAGAAACTATCCTATGAGTGTATGTATGCAAAAATGTTAGAGTCGTCAGTCCCTAGTATATTGAATAAACAATGCTAACATGATGCCCTATCAATTTTAGAAAGATTGTCTGATCTACAACCATTGGTGGGAACAATCACTTAGATTTTTAGAGGATGCATTCTTTTGTGTTGTTGCTCTTCTGTGTTATAATACCTTTACAGGAAACAATGCTTATTTCAAAGAAAAAAGGTGATGCACATCTTAAATATGTATCTCATGCCTAGTTTCCTTGTAAGTTTTTGGTTTTGGGGGGTTTGTTTGTTTGTTTTAGTTGTTTCCTTGGGGTGTTTTGCTTTGTTTTGGAAATATAATCTTGTTTTGCCATCCAAGCTATGTACCAAGAAAGTGGTATTAGAGGCACTATTGCCACCTGTCATCTATTGAAATATCTTTAAAATGTCACCTTTAGCTGAAAATGTTGTTGCTCTTCTGTGTTATAATACCTTTATAAGTGGCTAATAAACAGGAAACAATGCTTATTTCAAAGAAAAAAGGTGATGCACATCTTAAATATGTATCTCATGCCTAGTTTCCTTGTAAGTTTTTGGTTTTGGGGGGTTTGTTTGTTTGTTTTAGTTGTTTCCTTGGGGTGTTTTGCTTTGTTTTGGAAATATAATCTTGTTTTGCCATCCAAGCTATGTACCAAGAAAGTGGTATTAGAGGCACTATTGCCACCTGTCATCTATTGAAATATCTTTAAAATGTCACCTTTAGCTGAAAAATCATTCTTGATCATTGTTTTGTTGTGAGATTTGTTCTTAGAGATGTCAATTTCAGATGGAGTTTTATTTATTTATTGTGTGTACGAATGTGTATGATGTTGAGGTCAGAGGACAGAGTGAGTCTCTCTTTTTCCATGTCAGCTACCTTTCTTTACCTACTAAGTCTCCTGTCAGCTAGTTAGGACTTTCATAATAGTCACTAGGTAATCAAGATTTGTTTGCATTCATCAAACACCAGTGTTATCATTGGACATTGCTTAAATTCCTCTAGTGAAATAATTGTCACTTTTCATTTCTATGTGGAAAAGGATATAAGAATTCTTGTTTTGTTCTTTCAGAGAAGGAATCAGCATATTCCTTACAGAAATAGTAAGCTTACTCGCTTATTGAAGGATTCTCTTGGAGGAAACTGCCAAACTATAATGATAGCTGCTATTAGTCCTTCCTCTTTATTCTACGACGACACTTATAACACTCTTAAGTATGCTAACCGTGCAAAAGACATTAAATCTTCTGTAAGTGCATTTACTTTGTCTTGTTGTGAGAATATTGGATATATGTTATTCTTATAACTCTAATTAAAGTCTTAATTATGGTCGTTTTTGTTAATGATTTTTGACAATATGAGTTAGAAGTGTCCTTCCTAGTTGCTGAACTTTAACTTAGTCACACTTTTTCTGTCTTGATTACTTATGCAGTAGATGTTGTTATTCGTTCTAGTGGGTGCTAGGGTAGTCTGGTGCCTTTCGTTAGTCTTCCCATCATGGCAAGTAGTGTTTGGATAGCACCACAGAGTAATTAGCCATGAATTTGATATGTTTAGATTTATTTTTTATTTAATGTAATAAATATTTATGGAAAATATTGCAATTTATCTGAGCACCTACTAATAATACATACCTTGGTTTATAACATTCTTTGCAAATGAATTTTCACATATATAACATTGTGTTAAATCAAGGAGTCTAACATAGACTATTTAGGGAAATGTTCTTTGCCTGAATTTTGTGTTTAAAAAACACACAAGTGAAACATACCTACTTTAAAACTACAGAGATTTGGATTAAGAGATCTCAGTTAAATTGATATGCTGTCCCCTTGACTACTCTCTTTCCTCTTTAAGTGTCTGAAGATGAGCAGTGTGACACCCTTTGAGAAATGTCCATATACTATTTATATAAAAGGCTAAACTATATGAGTGTACAAAGATTTTCACACATTTTTTATGTTTTTACTCCAACCGATTGTGGAGTATTCTAGCTTTGTTTTTTATACTCCACATTACCACTGTGTGGGCCAAATCTTGAAGCAGTTTAAGTACTTGATTTTTAACTTTCTTAAATAAGAAATTTCTATAATAAAAACTATGTTTAATTTTTTAATTTTTTCCCCACTCATCTATAAATGTGGAGGGGGTCATACTGTTGTAGAAAATATGAAAAAGAGTAAAAATCTAGTATGAACTCAAGCATAAAACAGAATTCTGAATTTCTTAAAAGAACAAAGGAAATGGGCAATTTTATATTGTGCATAAGTACTTGAGGGTATTTTTTTAGTAAATCAATTTGTTTATAATTTCATATACATGTGAACCATATTCTCTTGTCACAAATTGTAAATTATGATCATAATTAAACATGTCAAAAAGACAAAATTAGTTGAACCAAATTAATGAGATACAATGCCACATTATGCTGTGTTTAGCTATGTGATTATAATCATAGTTTCTATCTTTTGGCAGTTGAAGAGCAATGTTCTTAATGTCGACAGTCACATATCTCAGTATGTAAAGATCTGTAATGTACAGAAAGCAGAGGTATGTACCCTGTTCTCAGTGATACAGTCATTAGCTGTATTTCTTCCCTTAAGGGATGCTTTATTCCTTACTATCCAAAATTTTATTTATAACTGAGCTTTTGCTGCAGCCATGTATGATGGAGACAAATAATTTGATTTGTATTTTAATTAATGTTTTCTCTGCTAGATTTTAAGGTTGAAAGAAAAACTAAAAGCATATGAACAGAAAGCCTTGACTGACAAAAATGACTGTGAAAAATTAGTACATTCAAACACTCAAGACAAAGAAATTGAAAGGTAAAACTTTTAATCCAGCTTTTGAGAAAAGTATGGTTATAAAATATAGCCTTCCATTAATAATAATCCCTTTTTGTTATGTATTATGTATGTATATCTAACTATATACACTCAGTTGTATTCATAAAATTAATGTCCTTTGTATTTGACACTTTGAAAAGCCCTTCTTTTGATTCTATGGATACAAAAATCAAAAGAAAAGGCTAGTTTCATCATGTGTGAAGTAGTTTATTTTGAATGGTGCTTTTTTTGCCATTCCTACTTGTATAGTTTTATGAAAATAAGATATTTATATTGATTCTATATAGATCTAATTCACCTATTAATTTTAAATTATTTTCTGAGTGAATGTCTTAGTGATGTAGAATGATAGAATTTTATTTCCTGTTGAAGGTACCCCACTATCTTTCTTCTACCTCTCAAATTTATATTTCTTGGTCTGTTTCTTCTATGATTCAACTTGTAAACTTGTCATCAGTGATAGAGGAAAAAAGTCCTTTTACATACTATGCTATTGACTGCTGTCATTCTGCTTTTCTCCCTAAACTTTATTTACAGCTTTGTCGATTATGTTGAGTTCTAGAGTATTAATTTCTACCTGACCACTAAAGCTCTCTTTTTAAAGTAGAATTAAAAGAGGTATTGTTTCCTTGAATACAGAGTGTAGTAAGACCTCTCATATTTAAATTATATTGAAATTGTGTGTGTAGGAAGGTAGGTGGGGATACATTAGGAGACAGCTTATTTTTGCCTTCCACTGTAAATTTTAGAGATAGTACTGAGGCCTTTGGGCTTGTCCAGAAAGCACTTTTACCCACTGGGTCATCTCCGTGACCCAGAAGTATTAGGCTCTGTCCTGTCTTCTCACACTGTGCTATTTTACAAATATTACATATAATTCTGACAGTTATTTCTGTTAGTAACAGAAGTCAATTTTCCATATCTCCTTAGAGTTCCCTGTATGCTGTTGAAGTGAAAGGGCACTAAATGTTCTTGTTTTTCCTTCATGGTGGAATTGTTTAATCTCCTGAATGACCCATTATGAAATTAAACTGTTGTTATTTGTAATATAAAATTTTAATTCCATGCAAATTTTCTCATCATAAAAAATTCTTAAGTGTTTCCTTGTTCCTCAATTATTCGTTTGTTTGTTTGTTGAGTTTCTCTGTGTAGTACTGGCTAACCAAGAACTTGCTCTGTAGAGTAACCTGGCCTTGAACTCAGAGATCCACCTGCTTCTATTGTTTAACTAAAAAGGAAAGCTTTAACATAGAAAAATTACATATAACAAAACAGGTATCAAGCAAGAATTACAATTATAATATTTCTATGTACCTTATCTTATCATAACTGAGAATTACTGTAACTATTCTTCAACTCCATCAAAGACTCCAGAAGGATATAATATTACCTACGTAAACAGGAAGTGCATTGTAAGCAACTTCCAAAACTCTAGAATTGACAGAGACATCTTGCTGCCTGGACAATCACCCAAAGTTTTTCTGTACCATTGGGGCATCCGTCTTCAGCCTACAGGCCCATAGTATCTGGCAGATTTTTCCATGAAGCAGGAAATTTCAAAGACAGGTCTTCTGTATCCTGCAGAATGTCTGACAGACTATTTCTTGAATCAGGAACCCCAAAGGATCGTCTCACTTTTAGGCAAGTTCAGCAGTCATTTCTCTCTCTGTGGGTCCTGCATGTTCAGTTCACACAGCGTACCATCAATCAGTCCAGGCAAGAGCAGCTTCTTGCCCAAATGGCTAACAAACTCCACGAGGAGCCTCTTCAATACCCATCATACTCTTGAAGTAGATTGGTGCTGCCAGGAACAGATGTGTCTCACTGTCATGAAAAGTCCTAAATTCTTTAAAACATTTTAAATGCCGTATTCTGTAGTTTTTCATGATTTGAAGATTATCTAACTGAAATATATCTTTATATATCTAGAAAACCTAACTAACATCATTATAAGCTTGACTATTATAGATGATTATCTATTAACCTATATTTCTTAATTATACATTACATTTTTGAATGAGCTAGACAAACACAATGCCTTAATTAAGACCAGAAATAACAAATACACAGTATAACAAATTGACCTTAAGTTTGTACCAATAAACCAAGATCCATACCAATACAAATCTCTATAACATATCTCCCTTTAAATGTAAAGAAACATTTAAAAACAATATTTGGAAATTTGAGCATAGTTCTCTCCAAACTGCTTCCTGCTTTTTGTTGGGTGAAATGTTTTTTTGGGAGTGTTCAAAGCAATGCTTCATGTGGTCTTGGTCCATCAAACCACATTAGTCTGGTTCTCATTTTCTGCAGAATCAAAAGCAGAACCTCTTTTCCAAAGCAACAAATCCTTAGACCCAAATTTTGGAATGAAGATAGGTTGCTGTAGGTTAGCAGCCCATACAATAAAATGTTTCTCTGTATTTAGCTCTTTCACAGTCAAAGAATTCAAAGAAAGCTCAATAATACACATAATCCAGACTCTCTTTGTATTTTCCATCTTTATGATTTCTTTTATCTATGACTATCTGCACTCTGTCTCTTTAAAGACTTTGTTTTATTTTTTTTTTTAACAATTTACCTCTTTTCCAACTTTCTATACTCTTCTCTCCCAAGCCTACGTATTTTTATCCAACACTATGACCCACCTAGAGGTCTTTTTTTTGTCTGAAGCTGTCTTTATTGCATATCTGTAATCCTGTTCTAACCAGAATGACATCTTAAAATGCTAAATGCTTCCTAAAACCCTAAGCGTCAGCATTGCTAGCATATATACAGCCCTGCCTGCTTGCTCCACCCTGTCCAACATCGACGGAAGTCCATTCACTGCCTCTGAAATTGCCCGGTGGGAACATTCTCACCACCTCAACTCTGATAACCAGTTGGCCCATGCTGCTACCAGGTAACATGCAGCACGCTGCCCATATGCCCCATTAAATGCTTAGCCTCCTGAAAGAGCCAAAGTTCAACTACATGACTTTCTTTTTTGCTACTACTGAATCAGGAAGACCTCTCTTAAAGGAGCTGTGGCATGCTGCCAGCAAAATGCTGGCTACCAAGAAGCCGTGCTTAACTTCGTTCTTTTGTGTCTAAAATTACTTTTTAAGCTTTCTCAGATTTTTATGTAGATGTAGTTACCCATGTTGGTGTGCCAATTTGTTGTAGGAGGCTGCTCCTTTGTTTCCAGCCACTTAGACCTGAAATAATCTCTCAGAAACTATATTATTTGCAAGACTGTTTGGACAATAGCTTAAACATATTGTTAGCTAGCTCTTACTTCTAGAATTAACTCATCTCCATTATTTTATATTTTGCCATGAGGCTAAGGTTCTAACTGATGGCTTGCATCTGTCCCTGGCAGGGACTCCATGGCTTCTCTTCACTCTGCCTTCTTTCTCCCAGCATTCAGTTTAGTTTTCCCCACCTACCCCTGTTCTGCCTGCTCAGGCTTTAGACAGTTTCTTTATTAACCAATGGTATTCACAGCATGCAGAGGGGAATCCCACATCATGCCTCTGTCTCCAGAAAGAATTGGAATTAAAGACATGCCGTACCACCTCCCAGCCCTCATTTGTTCCTATCAAAGAAAACTTCTACTTTGTTTTAATATTCTAATTTATATTTAATTTTGTTAGTTAAAACATAACAATAGTACTAATACCATACATGTTTCTTGGAAATTAAACTATCAGTTTTCCAAAACTGGAATGATTACTTTTATAAATTTGTTGGCATTAACCATGTGTAATTTGCCAGTTAAATTGTAGTCCCAGCTACTTCATTTCTGAGGCAGAAGGGTTGCAATTTCAATCAAGACTGGAAACTTCGGATGATAGTATCTCAAAATTGAAAGCTTAGACACAGTTATAGTGATATAACTCATAAAGGAGTGCTTGCCTATGCAGTACCACAGTTCTGGTGGAGGAAAGAGGGTGGACTTATAAATTAGGAAACTTTTTTGAGTTGATGGTTTTAAATCATTCAATTCTCTTTCTCTCTCTCTCTCTCTGTCTCTGTCTCTCTCTCTCTGATTGTTAGTTGTGTCTGAGGGGTGTCTGTGTGTATATGTATGTGCACATAAGTGCAGGTGTCCAGGGAAGTCAGAAACATTGGATTCCTCTGGAGCACAGACAGTTGTTATCCATCCTAAATTTTGGTTTTCATAAAACTTCAATAACATTTTTGTGCATTTTCTGAAGACAGTGGAAAAATATGTAATATTTTCTGGCTCTAAAAGTTTGGTAGCGGCAGTATACAAAAAAGAATCATAAAAAGAAAATACAATTTTTTTTTATGAATAACAGTTGTAAAACTTCTCCTGTGACTATCCCAAGGAAGTGGTATGATATAATTCCCTGTGTCTCACCTAAAAAAAGTAATGCAAATTTTGTTTTCTAGTTAGATATTCTAAATGAGTGGAAAATATCTACTACTCATTAGGATTTACTTCTGTTTTGTTTTTTTAAAGATGCTACCTAGAAACACTTGATAATGACTACTTGCTTTCCTTGGTAAGCAGTAAACACCCAATAAAATGTTTAGACCACAGAATTACAAACTTAACAGTATTCAACTCCGTCATTGAATCAAAAAGTTACAAAAACTAAGATACTGTTGTCTTGGGGTATAACCTAAAGATAACTTATCAATTTATTTATTGGCACTAGCATTGGTGTCATAGAGTACTGTGCAATCACAATATCCGCATTTGCATCCTATGAAATATTCCATCATCTTAACAAACTGCAGGGCAGTCAATGTACTGTGGTTTATCTTCATTCCCAGGAGAGTTTCATTAAGAACTACTGATGTAAATTGGTAATACCTTTACCACAGATCCTTACAGATATTTCCAATGCCAAAGAACATTTATTTCTAAGTGCACACCCTTGGTTTTATTTTAAAGACTTTGTAATTAATTTTCTTAGATAATTTTGCCTGTGTCAGATTTTTTATAAGACTGAAATATCGTTGAGCCCAGTTGTTCTGTTAGTTAGAAGTTGCCAAACTAGGCATTTCCTCAATTTTTCATAGGATTTATTCAGTTTTGAATCGTTGACTTCTTGAGACTAATAAACTCGACAAATTAGATTCTTTATTTTGCCCTTTGGAGAAGGAAACCACAACCTCATTTCTAGGTTTGCCACATTGTTAACTTGGATGTTTTGGGTCCTGCCAGTGTCAGTTGACTTTTTGCCAAGCTGTAGGAGGTAACTAACCGTATGGTGTATTCTCACTATAATAATCTTTGAAGCTAAAACTGGTTCTCTCATTTTCCCTAGGGGGCCATGGACATACCGTATGATAATGCCCCCTATTGCTTTTTCTTCACAGTAAGCCAACACCAAACAGCACATGATGCTCTGTTGCTAATAAGGCTGTGAGAATTGTCACAGTAAAGATCCATGTTACCGTTCTTTGCATTTTTGCTAAGCTTTAAGACTACATATGATAAAATGCAGTATCTTATTATCAGAGGCCTTGTGATACCCAAATATTTAAATAACATTATTTTCTTTGCAGGAGAAAAAAGCCTACAGTAGTAAAAATTAAAATTGATATTCACTTCTAAATATTTTTGTATAGGAGAAAGTTGTTCTCACCTACCTACCTACTATTTATCACTGAGTATAGTCTGAATGATATATGTTATTTAAGTAATCTGTATATTAGATAATATAAATTTAATGAAATATAATTATGTGCTTTATTTTTGGTAGATTTCAAGAAATTCTAAAATGCTTGTTCCAGAATCGAGATGGAATCAGGCAAGAGTATTTGAAGTTAGAAATGTTGCTTAGAGAAAATGAACTGAAGTCGTTCTATCAACAACAGTGCCATAAGCAAATAAAGATGCTGTGCTCAGAAGACAAAGTAGAAAAGGTACTTCACCACTTCGTGTCTAAACTTCAGAGAACATGGAAATCTAATTCCTGAAGTTTGATAAGCACCATTTTTTACTCACCCATTTCTGAAAAGTTTAGAAATACTGTGAGAATCAGAGGACACTCTAAAAAGCAAACTTTTAGTTGCATTTGTTCCTTTTTTGAGAGCATGTGGGTCCTTAGGGACAGAAGCAGCCTGTGCAGTTGTAGGCGACACTTTCCAACTTAGGCCAAGAGGAGAGTTTCTGTTATTATTCCGAAAACCGTACTTTATCACTAATCTTGATAGGCACTTCTACAAGATCCTAATAAAGATCTAACCAACTTTTAGTATTTTCTACTGTTGTTTCTGCATACGGTGGTGAGCTACTCTCTACTACACAGACCACTCTTCACTGCCCTACCTTTGATTTGAACCACTAACAATGCACTGACTTAAAAATAAGAACCTTCTAATACAACTAGAAAGGTCAGAGATCTACACCCCTTCATGATATGGGAGAAAGGGCTGTATTGGGGGGAAAGGGCAAGGGGTAAGAAAAAATTGTCTTGTCTGAAGATTTATTAATGGTGTGCATTCCAAAATGGTTATGGTCCAAGCTTTAGCGAACTATATATTTTACTTAGAAAATGCCTAGAGTTGACATATAACATGGCATCAAACCAGTGCTACCTCTGGGAAACCTAGCAAAAGCCATGCAAACCTACCCTAAGAAATAAACCTTAACATTCACTGTAGGTAAGAGTCAGCAGACTTAACATATAAGACAGAAGCTCTGAGAATTTAGACACCAGAGTAATCCAGTTTAAACTAAAAATGAAATATTCAAAAAAGAATAGAAGACAAAAAAACATTAAAGATAAAGATACTACCAATGGCGAATACCTAAATGTGAGGGTCACAACATGAGGAAAGCAAATGTAATTTTCAGAAATTATTTATTCTTAAAAATCTCATATTATCATACAGTACCAGCAATGCTTAAGCGGTATTCACTTAGTTGTCAGAAAACTCTGAAATATTTAATAATCTCCTTTCTAAGCATGGCCAAGGGCAAGTCATTTTGTCAAAAATAGTATACAACCATAGGTAGTTTAACCATGGTTTAAACTCTTGTAAGCTAGTGCTAGAACTTGTACTTTAGCTCTGCTTTTTTGCATGGTAAATACTACAAAAATCAGTATTTCGAAACTGGAAAACAGGTCTAAGAAATTCAAATGATGTATGACATAGCTAACATGTGGACAAGATGTTCTCGACCCCAGCACTTGAACTGACTCCTCCACTTTCAGGATGGACTCTTCCTTCTTCAGTGAAACCTACCTGGAAACTTTCAGAGAACTATCCCAAATGCTTTTATCTTAGGACAGTGGTTCTCAACATATTGGTCTCAACCCCTTTGGGAGTCAAACGACCCTTTCTCGAGGGTCGCTTAAGACCATCTGAAAGCACAGATATTTACATTACAGTTCATAACAGTAGCAAAATTATAGTTATTAAGTAACAGCAAAATTAAATTTTGGTTTTGGATGAGAAACTGTATTAAAGGGGCACAGCACTAGAAAGGTTGAGAACCACTCACTATTTTATGTTCTTCTAAATCCTGTAAAATTGATAATCAAGACTGTCACACCATAGTAGTGGTGGACTTTGTATGTTTGTTTATTTGGGTTTTTTTTTTTTTGTTGCTGTTCCTTTTGCTCAAAGCAATATTGACACCTAAAATTTCAGAATCACGTTTTCTATCTCAAGGCCTGTTGTTTTCTGAACATTTGGTTCATTGAGTATATAAAGTTCTCTCGATCTCAATGGAGAAAGGAGCCACCTTTATGTCCTGAAGACCAGTCACCATTAGAGAATACATTTGATGAGCATTAGAAGTCAAATCAGAATTGTCCTTTTTGAATTTCAGGTTAGATCCATTGTCTTTAAGTTCATAGAATACTTCTTGCCCACATTTCTGGAGTCACAATAACATTTATTTGTAAATGTTAAGGCATTGTAGATGTAATTTAGCCACTAACCACAAGCAAGAATAACTCCTTTAATTTCATTTTTTTAGAAGATAAAATTACTGAAGACCCATTGAAATTGACTTACCTGAGTTTTCACACTTTTTGAATAACAGAAGAAAGTCAGAATGCCACATTGCCCACTTCCTGCTCTATCATTCCCTAAGCTTCAAGTTTCGGATCCTGGTCTACCATTAAACTTGTCTAGTACTTCAAAGACCTTTGTTTATTGCTGCACTTAGTGTATTAGAGATTGCTAATGTAATTTACACAAATACTTGTTTTCTTATAACTATGAAGATAATTGATTATTTTCCAAAACAAAAGACAGCTTGTGGGAGCAACAACATTGTTTTAAATCCTTCCAACAATATGCCTGTCTACACAAAAGATGTATTCTCTTATCAGCTTCTATGATTTTCTGTAGTGACCTTACACCTCTGTTAGCTCCTGGAAAACTCTTACCCTGAAGTACCATTAGGAATTTAAAAGGCTGGCTAGAGAGGTGGCTCTGTGGTTAAGAGCATTTGTTACTCTTGAAAAAGACCTGGGTTCAGTTTATAACACCCATGTGGTGCCTGACAACCATCCTTAACTCCAGTTCTTGGTGATCTTATGGCCTTCTCTGACCTCTGTCCACACCTGGACTGCACATCGTGTATGTTCTTACATCTAAGCATACACATTCAAATAAATCAGTCTTTTTATAATTTTGTAAAGAATTAAAAATTATTTTGACCTAGTAAATCCCCTGCAAGGACCCAGGCATCTTCACATGAAAACTGCAGGTGCCCAAAAGTTCTCCAAAGTTAAAGACCCCTGCAGTGTAGCATTTGTTGTGTTAGCCTTTGTACTCCATCAGTCCTCTTTTGGGAGAAGATGAGGATTTTGTTTGTTTAAGCCACTGTTTTGTTTTGCTAAGGTCTTGCCATGAGAAAAAGAAAATCATTTATCATATGATTAGAGAAATGGCAATAAAGAACTCAGAACCTTGATGAGAATGACTTTGCTTATCAATCACTATCCCTGTCATTTGACTCTAGCCTCCTGTGAGTCTGTCTTTCCTTGAGCATTTTGTTTTTCCATGAAAGGAAGTTAAATGAGATGTATAGATATCTGGAATCTGCCTGTGGCTTAATAGCTATCACACTGGCTTAATGCTAAATATTTACAAGCTAATATCATCCACCAAAATGAAAATGCTCTTATTTGTTTATGTTATCTGCCTGAAAATATTAATAATTAGTAATTTTTAGAAATGCTAAAAATAATGATTTATTACCTAAGGAGGACAGGGTCTTTGACCAAGTACACACAGCTCTGCTCTCTTTGTGGATGCCCGTGCTCTACTTCAGAACCAGCTACAATGTTCCTATCTCTGAGGACTGATTGTTTCAGGTATACCCATCATATATGGCAATTATTTAGTTCAGTGTCCATTGGCAAATTACCAAGACCAAGCTATTCTGACCAATGGCTCCTGTGTTAGCATGCATAGCCTTTGGGCTAAAAAATCAGAAGACCAAATCTGACCAAAAATAGTCATGAAGATGTAAAATATCAAAGACATTCAGAGTATCCATTGTGGTACTCAACCTGACCATGGGCAAGGTAAAGTATTGATATATATTCCGATTCTTTTTTCTCTGTCATTTAGAGCAGGCAAATTAAATCAGCAAAACTTTTTTTTTCTTCGTATCTTTTCAGATTGGAGACAAGAACAGAGTGTGCATGCTTTTTTTTTTTTGAGTAAGGAAATCATGGAATTTATCTAACCTTATATGAACTTTACAAATGTATCATGCAAAAAAATGTTATAGCTTTCCATTTGACCACTGCTTTTCTTAAAGCTATAAATTCAAGGTGTAATTTTATTAAATGACTCACAACTGATTTGCTATTTTGCTATGATATTTTAATAGGGAAATAGCAGAAGGCCTTAACATATTGTACTATCCCCATATAAGAAAATATGACTTTTTGAGTGTTGTACACATCAAATATAAGAATTACATATATTATTAAATACATTGTTGTGTTTCAGGCCACTTGCAAACGAGATCACAGACTTGAAAAGTTGAAAACTGTTCGCTGTTTCCTCGAGAAAAAGAAGGAAGAGGTGTTAAAACAGTTTGATGAGAATACTAATTGGCTTCAGCGAGTGGAGAGTGAAATGAGGCTCTTAGGTCAAAATGGTGACATTCCAGAGGTACAAATATGTATATATATGTGCTCAGATTTAATCTTAAAAACTGAGCTCCTTAAATTTCTTGTGTTTCTTGAGTGAATATCTTTCATGCGACAACTGCCTCCCTGCTTCTCTGGGATTTAATTAATTCACTTTTCTGTTTTAATGACTGTGTCCTTAATTCACTAATACCTCATTGGTTTGTGGTTTTTGCTTTCAGAAGGGTCAATTTACTTTTAAGTGTTTTTTAAGTAAATGTCCTATATGAAGTAACTCTTAAGTTAGAATTAAGCAAGTGTGTTAAACTTGTTGAGGCTGCATCATCTAGGCCTGTTACGCTTTTCCACTCACAACCTCTTTTCACCTGAGAAAGTTTTCTGTGATCTTGAATATATAAGTATGTAATAGATTTACAGATCAAGAGTTTACAAATTACAAATAAAGGAACTTATTATAAAGTAGTAGTTCTTTTGTGAGTGAGAATGTGTCTGTATGTCTTTCTCTGTGTGTTTATCTTTTTTTTTTTTTTTTTGGTTTTTTGAGACAAGGTTTCTCTGTAGCTTTGGTGCCCGTCTCCTTGTAGACCAGGCTGGCCTTGAACTCCCAGAGATCCGCCTGCCTCTGCCTCCTGAGTGCTGGGATTAAAGGTGTGCGCCACCACCACCCGGCCAGTGTTTATCATTTTTTAAAGACAAAATCAAATTTGAGTACTGATGAAATAAATGGTCTTGTTAATAGGGCAATTTTTTCAGAATTCATCGTTTTGTTTTGTTTTAATTATCTGGAATAACGAGAATGTTACCTTTTTATAATGGATAAGTACAATGTGGCAGAGGTTTACTTAAGGCCACTTTAGAAATGATTGGAAATTATTTTGTGATCACAGCAAGCCAAAAGTCATTTACTGATGTTTTATGAAACTCAATCAACATCTCAAATAGTGGCTGGTAAAAATCAAACATAGCATAGTAAAATCAAAAAATACAGAAATTTAATACTTTAGTTGCTGAGGAGCAAGTATTTTCTCTAAGTAAGCCATTGTGATTCTGTAGAATAGAAATCTTTTATGTACAGTAAAAACAGTACAATTCTTACATTCACTAGTCTTGAATTAGAGCAAGTGTGTTTTCAGGCATCTTTCATTGACATTAACCAGTGCAGAGTGCTATGTCTTAAGGGCCAGTTTTACAGTAAAGTTGTGATTCAGTATAAGGGTACACAGCCCAAAACACATCTCCTATTTACATGTTTTCTATTGAATTAACTTGTGATCCTTGTGTGTTCAAAACCTTTTACTGTGGCTCTATATTCTCAGCACCCATATTCAGGTGCATGCCCCAGTATGAAAGTGCACCCACCAGTTAAGAAGCTGGGAAGTGAATAATTATGTTTTAAACTTACTTACATATTCATTTAAAAATTAGCTAAAGTATTTGTATTTGTAGCATATTGCTTGCCTTTTTCAATGTTGTAATGTTTATAAAGTTAATATCATTTGAGTTCTTATAGTGAATTTAGTTTTTTAATATGCTCACATATAATCTTTCAGATAATCTAGAATTTTTGTTTCTTGCTTGCTGAGAGATCTGTGTAGACATGGCTGGCTTGGAACTCAGTATTAGGCCCAGTCTGGCCCTGAATTCATAAAGATACACCTGTCTTTGTCTCTCCAGGTCTGATATTAGTGGTGTCTACCCCCAGTCTGCCTATAGCAACATTTCTAGCAGTATTTTTGTACACCAGACTGTGAGCCATTACTTTTTAGTACTTTATATATTTCATTATAAATAGCACAAGAAAGATAACACTTTCTAGTTCTACTACCTAGCTCCTTGTTTTATTTTTGTAAGATGTTTCACAGCTGAAACAATTATCTAGTCATAAGCACTTACTTCTTGTATAAACAAAATGTGAGCTGACTTCACGGAGGGACTTACCCAAGGTCCTGCAACTCATGGGAAACACTACTTTTTTTAAATTTGAAATGAGTGCTGATTTCATTGTGTGTGTGTGTGTGTGTGTGTGTGTTTCATTATGTACTTTTTAATCATATGTCTTTATCAGCAGTACCACAGTTATAATTCAGACTATCACCCCTCCACTCCTGTTATCATATTCTAACACCTGGCCTTTCTGATTTTTCTCTACTCCAACCAAACTAAAAGTGTGAGCGCTAACACCGATAGTATCACTCTTCAGTGTCCTGCCCCTACTGTAAGCTATGATGGCTGACCAAAGCTGGCACAACCTGGCACCCTGTTTTTCTAAAGCTTACTATGCCCTACCATTGTACTCTCTACTTCAGTGGTTAGCTGACTTGTACTTCTTGTACTGTGGTCTTCTCTTCAGATGTGATCCTTGGTATACTGAGACAAGAACACACTAAAATTACAGTCTTGCTTTTCCTAAGGCCATCTACCCAGGATCTATGATGGATTGGGTGGCAGGGTGGTTGCAGAGGATAAGAGCTAAGGAAGAGCTGGGTTTTATGGTTTGGTTGTTTGTTGTATTGGGAAGGCATTTGGGATTCTTTGGAAAACATGTTTACACACTTACTTGAAGTTCTAACTGAAAAACTATAAGGAGATCAAGTAAGATGAATCAGTTCAGCTCTTCCACGTTAGTCAAGTAAACTGATCTCCATAAAGGCCATGTATTTGGCTCGAGCTGACATTTGTTTCAAGACTGAGCATTTCCCTAAAAATCAAATGACTCATAGGTCAATCCTCTAGACATATCCTGGTTCCATAAAAAGTGGCTTTATCCAAAATACATGATATATTTCATGAAGTATAAAGGTGAATTATGTAAATGAATTGTGCTGGCTAGCTTTATGTCAGCTTGATGCAAACTAAAGTCATTTTAAAAGACAAAACCTCAGTTCAGAAAATGCCCCCACCAGATCGCCTTTGGGCAAACCTACAGTATACTTGCTTGAATCTCAAAGTAACAGTGGTATGTAACGTATTTTATATGTAACAAGCATGGTAAAGAGACTATATTTCTTTGTCACTAGTAAAACATTAACTCTTTATGTATCCTTTTAGTCTTGAACATAATAAATTTGATAATTATAAAAAGAACCCCAACCGACCCCCCCCCCCCAAAAAAAAATCTACATCTGTACTTTAGACAATCCATGTTCAGCTGTAGACTAGAAAGGAGTGTGAAAAATAATTGAAATGGAATACCAGGTTTTTTTTCCTTTAACTCCAGGCATAGCTCTGTTTATTAAATTGTAGCTTACCAATCCAAATGTCCCCAGAAATAAATATCATTACACAATTAAAGATGCTAAAACTGCTGGGGTATTTTTTTTTCTTTCATATCTCTCCATATCCTCTGAGCTGATCCCTTTTTGTATTTAGGATTTAATAAATTTCAGAAAAAAAGAATAAATTATAAGTGGTAAATTAGAGGGCACCTGACCGTAAACAGAAGAACATTGGGAAAACTGATATTCAAGAGACTTTTTTATTCTAAGATGAAGCTTTTAAGAAGAGTAAAGGGGATAAGAGAAAGAGAATTGTGCAGCATGCCACTCAGCACTGGCCTGTGTACGGAACTAACTAATCATTGTCCATCCTCAGATGAACCTTACCTTTGAGTAGAAATGCAACTGCACAGTGAATAAATAGCATTCTTATTGGTCAGTACTGTCGCAGTGTTGGAAGATAGAGATTGTCCATCTTTAAATGTAGTGCTCAAGGAATGCCTCTTTTAGTAGTAGCATTTAAGTAAAGACTTCTAGCACAACTGTTTTTTCACAATATTGCAAACAAATTGGATCAACAAAGAAGCTGTTGTCACAGTATGCCTTTTTCGAGATGCCTAACATTTATTTTTCAGAAGAAAATTAAACTCTTACCTTGTTGCTAAGTTCTAGGCTATCTAGTTTTATGTTCAGGTTGACACAAACTAAACTCATTTAGACAACAAGATTTCTTATTGTCTAAAATTTTCAGCATGTTTTTTTACAACTTTAAAAAACTTGGTGTCCACATAAATAAGTTATATTAAAATTAGACTAATTCTTTTAAAAATCTACAATACATTTTTCATTATTTTTCATAGATACTCAGTAAAGATCTTCATTGTCACCACTTTCGGCTCCAGACTAGAGACCTGAAAACACAAATGGAATACATGAAGGCTCTAGCTTGTCTCCAAGAGCGGCAGCACAGTCAGACTGAGGCGTAAGTACAT
Source organism: Microtus oregoni (assembly GCF_018167655.1). Lineage (NCBI taxonomy): Eukaryota > Metazoa > Chordata > Mammalia > Rodentia > Cricetidae > Microtus > Microtus oregoni. Next base: position 9,697,815 of record NW_024543090.1, read on the forward strand.
GGCATTAGACAGTCTACCAATCTTAATGCTACAGGAAATCGAAATTTATCTGAGAAGGGATTCATTAATTTGAATTGTTGGTCAGCATCAAAAAGCACACAGGCAGAAACATTGAGAGAATGTGAAGGATGTGGTTCTTTCTTAATAACTAATTATTTATAGTACTTTGTAGTTTTTCAATGAATTTTCTTTTTTAAGATTTTGGATTTTGTGCTAAAAAAATTAAAACTGCTATTAACACCAATTAGATTAGATAATTTTTGGTTATTGGTAATTCCAAAATAATTGGGGGGGGGGTTGCCTTCTCAATCATCTACCTTCTGCACTCATCCCTCATCCTAGTCTTCAGATGAAGCCTGGGTCCCATATCCAGTGCCCAGTAGCCGAGTCTGATATCATCACCTGCAGCTTGCCTACCTATTTGCTTGGACCAGGAAACATATACTGTCTACCAGCCCATCCTTCTGTAGTCACATGAGACATGCAGCCACAGAAAAATCCGTGTACTCAGATCTTATTACTATTACTAGCTTTTAAGGAGCATCAGGTATCTCAATTATTTTATAATCTTTATTATTTAAATAATTTTCTTTACCAGTTTCACACGTGCATCTTCTCCCATCTCAGTGCTGTCTTCTCTCCCTTCTTCCCTATGACTCACCTTTTCACCTTCCTGTCTTTTTCTGTTTTCTTTCTTTTTGTTTTGTTTTTGGTGTGTGTGTGTGTGTGTGTGTGTGTGTGTGTGTGTGTTGTTATTTGTTTGTTTTTCTCTTTTATTTGGTTTGGTTTGGTGACCAAGCAAGTTTACCAAACCCACCTATATGATTATTAGTTTGCAGCTATCCATTGAAGTCTCCTGGGCTCAGGAATGGTTATACAACTGAAGACAGTGGTTCCCCCTTTCCCAGCTTCTGTGTTTTCATCAGTGATTCACCAGTAGCCTATAGGGAACCTTGAGCCCTCTCCCTTCCTCAATTGATTTTTGACAGAGCCTGTCTTGTGTGTGCCTAATGTTGGTCACCGCTGTTTTACATTCATGGTTGCTGTGGCTGCACCAAATCTAGAGGATGGTATTTGCAGCACTCACCCTATCTTCCAGCTCTGAGATGCTTTCAGGCTCTTCTTTCATGATTGTTGAGCCTTGGAAAGGGTGGTGTAAATGCCTTTTTTTACTGATGAGCCCTCAGCCATCACTTTTTCTCAGCATTTTTCTGGCTGGGAGTCTCCAGATTCATTATTGTTCAAAGCAGAGACTTCTCTGATTAAGGTTAATAGTAGCGCTTTTTTTTCTTTCTTTTTTTTTTTCATGGGTATAAACATAGAAATTTTTAAACAGTTAGATGTAATCAGTTTATTCAACAGTACTGAGTTACCCACTTGGCCTTTGACTTCCCCTGGCATAGGTGTTGACCAGCCTTCAGTCACAAGCATGAATTCAGTCCCATGGATTGTGCTTCAAATCTAGTCAGTTGCTTACCCTTTTTTTAATAATAGTTTTTCATTTATTTTCCATCCCCATCCCTCCTCTCCCCATGCCCCGTCCCACCCCACCTCCTACTTTTGCACAAGTTGCACCACATCTTGTCCACAAAATTGATGGAGTTTTGCTTTGGTTTTTGTCCTAATTGGTTCACAGCTGATAAAACCACTGATAACTTTTTCTACAACGTTAATAGCATTCTCCAACATTTACATTCCAGTAAATAAAAAAAGAAATAGAGGATTTTCTGCTTACATATGAGCTTCCAAAATGAAGCAAAAATACAACAAATAATTCAAACAGCAGTAGCAGTGAATCAGCACTAAAAAGTCTCTCAAATAAAAATCTCCCAGGACCAAGTGGTTTTACTACAGATCCTATCAGAGCTTCAAAGAACTAATACCAATGCAATGCAAAATGTTCCATAAATGGAAAAGGAAGGAAAGCTTCCAACTGTATTACCCTGATAATAAAACCCAGAAAAGCACACACATGTTACACACTATTATGATGAACACAGATGCAAAATTTCTTTATGTAATACTGACATACTGAACTTAAAAATCACATCAGATAGATTATTCATCATGATCAAGTTAGCTTCATTTCAGAGATTCAGGATTTCTGCATATATATAAATCAATAAATACAATACATCACAAAAATGGACAGGAACCACAGGATTATCTTCAGAGACACAGAAAAGGCCTTTGACAAATCCTATATCCTTTCATAGCATAAATCCAAATAGTCTAAAGATGCATAGAGCACACCTCAGCACAATAAAGGCTATATTTCACAGACCTGTAGCCAGCATTGGACTAAATGGAAGAAAGGTCACATAATTCTCACTAAGATTAGAAATAAGACAAGGGAGCCCAATTTTTTTCCCTTACACTAATTACAGTGCTTGAAACCTGAGCTAGGACATTAAAACAGGATGGAGTGCCAGGTGGTGGTGGTGTACAACTTTAATCCCAGCACTTGGGAGGCAGAGGCAGCCTGGTCTACATAGTGAGTTCCAAGACAGCAGGATTGTTTCACAGAAAAACCTTGTCTGGAGAGGGGGGTTGACACTGGAGTGGGGGTGATTAAAAATAAGTCAAAGTTTCCCTACTTGAAGATGATACGATTCTATATTTAAGAGAACTTAATGGCTTCACTAAAATCTCTTACAACTGCCCAATGCTTTGCAAATAGTGAGGTGCAAAATGAACACAACCTTTCTGTAACTCCAGTGGCAGATTTACTGAACCAGGCAATCAGGGAAACAGTCCCATTGACAATAACATTAAATAGTAAATAAATAAATGCTTGGGAGTAAACCTAACTATGCAAACAAAAGAACTCTACAATGAAAAATTTTAAAACACTGCAGAGAATAAAATAGCGCCCTTGTTTGTTAACTGGAAGATATAATTCTGTGAAAATGGCCAGAGTGTTTCTGTTTTTATGTGTTCTTATAGTCACTGTATAACTCACTAATAGAATTTTGTTATCAATTTAACTATGATTTTCCTTAAAAGTGTGATGAATCTCTTGTCATCTTTTATAAATCATTTACAGTTTGTTAGGTAGGCATTCTTTGAGGTTATATAAAAATGAGAGGCCATGTCTCTACGGGCTTTCATTCAAAAATCCCAATTGCGTTCCACAGGTATTCTCAAGTTACCTGGGGTTAATTTTCCTATGCTTTTGATTTAAAGTAAGCTATTTTCAAGATGAAGAAAAACAATATTTTATAAATGGGGGTCCACAGTCATCACAGCAAATCACTGTCACTTGCTCTCAAGTGGCATGTGGGAGCTTAGGCTTTCAGAGACACGGTCGTTTATTTTAACCCCACTGTGCTCTTATATCATACACAGATTGAGATGCCTTAATAAGCTTTACCTTAATAATGAAATAATGAGATAAAATTGATTCCAACTGATTTTAACAACTAGTGAACCAAATCATCTCCAAAGCATTGTGACATTGTAAAACGTGAATAAGTTTTTTGACTCAGTCTTGAATTCTGCTTATTTTAGCAATAGACCCTTGTAGAAACTATGTAGCATTGCTAAGCCTTAGATTTCTCATTCATAAAAATAAATTATTGTATAAATGTAACATGGTACTTGAGTTCTTAAAATGTTTCCCAGGTTTAATTATTTACTAGTGTTCATGAGATTCATATAGTTATGCTCAAAGCTATGAGTTAGTTTAGCAAACAGTACAAAATAAAACCAGCAAAATGGAAAGGTGCATAGGATAGTTCGGAAGAGATTAGACAAATAAAATTTCAAGAATCTTGTTACGTGCCAGACATGGTGGCATTTGCCTTTAACTCTAGCATGTAGAGGCAGAAGCAGGATTCCTGTAAATTTGCAACCCCTCTGGTCTGTGTGGTAATAGTGAGATTCTAACTTCAGAAAGGAAGAATCTTGTATAGTGAGACACAGTATATGCTTAATTTCAGCAAAAAGCTATGACATCACATCATATTGGAAATTGGGTTCTGTCAGTGCCTCAGGGTTTTATTGGGGTGATTTATGTGACAGATAAAAATGTCCGACTTTCCAAAGGAAAGTAGGCAATCCCAGTAATGTCTGTTGCTTAAACACACATTTTAAATATAGTGAAACACTTGTCATTTCCAATCTGCAAATTATGAAATATTCCTAACATCAAAAGCAAAGCTTTCATAGCACTTTCAAACCTAGGAATCTTACTCTGCACAATACAGTTGCCAAAAGTACAGGGATGTAAGACTGTCCTGCTGTCCCTTTCCAGCACTCGCTGCTCAAACTTGTTCACTTTCTATCTTCTGTGTAGTTGCTAGACTGCATCGTGTATTTTCTACACCACAATGCCCATAAGTTTGATATTGATGCAATGCTTATCCAGAAGCCTGGAGGTGAGTCGTGATCAAAAAAGTGGCAGAGAGAACTTGAGGACTTGTAAAATGGCAGTGTTCTAGCCAGGTATATCCCTCAGGGTCACACAGATGCTACTGAGACTACTAATGGAGCCTTGTTTTCCTGATTCCCATCCAGGATTCTCTTTATACTGAATGTATTAAGTATATGTTGAGCTTTTTGGATGAAATCACATTTTTTACAAAGCAAATTTGAATTATGAAAAGATTTTAATATTGATGTTTACCTGGGTACTAAGGGAAAGAGGGACAGAGAGAGTCTTAGGAAAGGACAGTTTGACCTCACCTATACTGGTTCAGGCTTCACTAGAGAATTTGCCTGTTGTGCAAAAGAACAGTAATAGTGTCTTTACAACTTTCTGTTTCTTTCTTTTTTTTCTTGTCATCTTCTCTTTGTAGAGTATTGAATGCTTTACTTCCAACCTTAAGGGAAAAGTATTGCATGACGAAAGAAACTGATCTGTCAAAGGCTGCTTGTGATTCTGACTTCGAAGATATTGAGCGTTTGGTTGAGAGGAAGAAGGTGGTGGTTTGGGCTGACCAAACCACAGAACATTCAAACCAAAGTAATCTTCTAGGGATTTCCTTACTTATGACCTTCCCACAGCTTGGACCCATTCAGTCTATTCCTTGTTGTAAGTACTTTTTATTTTATTTAATTAGTGGTAGCATTATTTCTGAAGAGACTGGTTATATTCCAAGCTACAGAACAGTTGATTTCTTTTCAGTAGATTTAGTTATTTGATGACCACTATCAAAGAAACTAGCTTCTAAGTAATTTTAATTAACAAGAATCTCCCAGGCCCTACAAGCATGTATATACTGATGTTCTGAATAACTAGCAGTCTCATTTAATTCTCATTCTTATTTAAATTTAACTTCAACTAAAGACCAAAGCTTATAATAAATATTATATTCTATAACCTTAAAATCAATACTATAGAATTTAGTATTTTTCTTTTGACATATTAGTTTTCTCTCATTTTTCTAACAAATTGTGCCTAAGATAGTTTCATTACAAAACTAGCCTAAAATCTTGGTTTAAAATGACACTTTTTAGCATTGTAGAATTGCTAAAACAAGCAGAATGCCCGGTCTTTGAGATAACCGATATTACCAATTTGGTCATCTTTATATGCTCTCTCTCATTTGCACATCCTGCCTTCCCTTGAGCTCTCTGGGTTTGTTACTCAGATATGTTTTTATTGGGTACGCCTAGCTGTTTGTTAGGTTCCACATGAATGCTAGCACATTACATTTTGGTCTGCAAATTTTCTTGGTTCCTGAGTTTTTTGTAAACATTTTACCTACATCAGAAATTTACCTCATTTAAACCTTTGAGAGCCTACAAAATAAATTTGCAGTGATTTAATCAGTATTCTGTTGAATAGTGCATTAGAGATTATGCCTGTGTGTGTTACTCAGAATTTGCATTGTTCTAACCAGATACCTGAGAAAGGTTTTATTTTGATCAAAGATTTTGCAAAAGATTGAGTCCATGGTCACGTGGGCATACCATGCTATGAGCAGGAGCACATTGTGGAGGAGTTGGCAGGCAGGGAGCAGAGAATAGGGGGAGGGTTGAGGGCCAGGTATAACCTTGTAATTTATGCCCTCACCTCTTCCTGTGATGTCCAACCTCCAAAAGTTTCTAAAACCTCCCAAAACGGCACCTACTGCTGGTTTAACACATGTGCCTGTGTGAGACATTTTATATACAAACCATAGCTGTGTGTATTTGCATTTGTGCTTTCCTAGAAACTGATTTACTATATTAGAAAACAAAAATAATTTTTTCAGTATAAGTACTTTGAAAATTTTGAGTCCCCAAAAGTATAAGTTTCTTATGTAGATACCTAAAATCCCAGATGCCTCAAAACTGAAACTGAGAACCAATGTGACAATCAGAAGTTTTGGATTTTGGCTCAGTTTGTATCTTCAGGTTACATACGTCTATACAAATATCTCAAATTTAAACATATACATATATATATATATGTATATATGAAAGACCCCAGTGCTGGGCAGTCTTTCAGGCTGAGGAGACCCTCCCAAGGAGCAGCGAGTCACTCTTCGGATGCAAATAGCAAGAGGCTTTATTAAGTACACAGGTACCTGGGGCGACTTAGTCTTTCGGAAGACAAGCGCGCCTGCAGACTGGGGGAAGGTCTTTTTATAGGAAAGAGGGCAGCAGAAGCAGATTACAGAAGCAAATGCATCGTTAGTGGTCAGTTGGAATGGGGCAAGGGGCACAGGTGGTTTTTCCTCTCCCAGCACAGATGTATGGGAACAGATATCCTGTTAATTGATGTCCTGTCCTAATCTATGGATATAAAGATCCTGTTTTGCAGCCAGGGACCCTGACCTTACTCTGCACTTACAGTCGTTCGTCAAAAGCTTTGTGAAATGACGTTACAGCAGATAAGCTGGGATCTTTCATAGGGGGAGTTGTCTTCTTCTGTGAATTACTGACATTCTAAGTTGGGCACATGTGCTGACTATGCAAACGGGAGGTTCTCATTAGAGCAGGCCAGCTGCGGGTTCCTTATCGCTTGGGGCCAGGTGGCTGACCGGCTGACCGCAGATATCTCGCCTGGCTTCTCCGCCCTTGTTTTCAAGTCGAACTTCCCTGCTCTAATTACTTGCGTTGCTCCAAAGTTTAAGCCTTGCAAAATGGCATTACTGCTGCTTAGTGAGTGGGGGTCTTTCATATATATGTCTTTTGAATTATTGGCTCTGGTGTTTAGGATAAAGGATACAATATCTGTACCTAGTACTTATTAACTAAAGTTCATGTTTAATCTTTCTGTAAACCAGAACAGTAACACGTGCCTTTAGAATTTGTTACTATTTGGATTGCTATAGCATTACTGCATCTTTTATTATATATCTTTGGGTGTTTGTTGAGTTGGCCAAGGTTTTTTTTTATTATTTGGGGTTTTAAGGGGAATTTGTTTCTTTCCTTTTTTTTTTTTTTGAATATAAAGAACTTAATTGTCTTTTTTCTTTAATTTATTCTTATTTTATATACATTGGTGTTTTGCTTGCATGTGTGTCTGAGGGAAGGTGTTGGATCCCCTGGAACTGGAGTTACAGACAGTGTGAGCTGCCATGTGGTTGCTGGGAATTGAACCCTGGTCTTCTGGAAGAGCGGCCATCTCTCCAGCCCCAGGAATTTGTTTCTTATACAAAGTCTTAACTATATAATTCATACTGGCTTGCAACTTGAAGCCAAAGCTAGCCTCAAACTTGAAATCCTCCTGCCTCTGCATCCTGAGTGTTTGTTTATACCACTGCACACAGTGCTTTATCAAATCTTTGGTCGTTCTGTATTTTTACATGGATGTAGTCCATTGTGGAGAATTTTTCTAGTGACCTGGCATCCTGAAGCTTTGTTACCTCTCACTCTCAAGTACTCCCAGTGTGCTGAGCTCTTTTGTCACTTCCTCTGGCAATGCTAAAATGTCTCTTTTGGTTACCAACTTGATATACCTTGGAAGAAGAACCCATTACTGAGAAACAGCCTCTATCAGATTGACCTATGGATATGCCAATGCTTTCTTATTGATGGAGGAGGACCCAGCCCATGGTAGGTTGTTTAAGAAATCTGACTGAACAGAAGTAGTGAGCAAGCCAATAAGCAGTGTCCATCTATGAGTTCTGCTTCAGGTCTTGTATCCAGGTTCCTATCTTCAGCTCTTGTCCTGACTTTGATAGATGGTGGACTTTATATACTGTAGGCTAAAGTAAGTAAGCCCTTTCTCCCTAAGTTGTTTTGGTCAGTAATTATCACGGGAAGAGAAACCAGATTTCAACAACGAGCAAATAGCCTTAAAGGAAAGTTAGCTTTAATTTTAGACATGACCATCCTAAGCTTCTACCTTCTTGTTTTACATGTGGCTCTCAACAGTTTTGTTAACAATTCAGTGCTTTCAAACTGCACTTTGTACAGATTTTTAGTTGTTTTCAGAAGCAAGATTTGTTTGGATTAGCTACACCTATTTTACTAGCAGAAGTTGAAAAACATTTACTTGCAATGTATGGATCATATTCTTTTTCTACCTGCAGTTTCTCCCAGATCCTCTCTACCTCACTACCCATGCAGCTCATGTTCTGTCTCTCTGAATGCACTCAGTCTTGCCTGATCTCAGGAGTTAAGCAGAACCAGGCCTTGTTAGTATTTGGGTGGGGGCCCTCTACTTTTTTTTTTTTTTCGGGCAGGGTTATATTAAGGTGACAGGAGTTAGAGATATTATTTGAAAATCTCTCCCCATTTCATTCTCCCCTCTTCCCACTCTCGAATATGTGAATGTAGATTTATTATCATTTTTCTTTTAATGAAGCATTATTATCATTAGAGTTTACCTAGGTGAGATATTTGGAAAGCAACACTTAAAGTATATTTTCATCTCCTGCACTTGCCTCTTTCCTTATAATGAATTCAAGATGTTGGAAAGGAAGCAGGGTTTTAACACAAAGACTGAGAACTACCAACTACCTGCTATTAAAGGTTATTATTATTCCTTATTTTAAACACCATTTTTCAGTTACAGTGAACTTGGCAGACTATATTTGTCAGCAATGAAATAAAACTTTTATTTTTTTTCTGTGAATTACCTACTAATCATTTCAGTAAAATGTTTATTAACAGGCACCTAAGTGTAAGGATATTTGTTTATTCATCAATAATACTGAATTACTGGATATAAAGTAATTAGGAAATATTTATATACTTAGGAATATGCACGTAGTCATACATACAGAGACATAATAACAATTAAAAATATGGAGGACATGAATTTGAAAAGAACAGGGGCAGTACAGGGGAACATTTCGAAATAGGAAAAGAAAGGCGGGGATGTAATTGTCTCAAAAATATAATTTTTTTCCTATTTAGCTTCTTTTTATTCTTTTTTTTAATTTATTTATTTATTAAAGATTTCTGTCTCTTCCCCGCCACTGCCTTCCGTTTTCCTCCCCCTCCCCCAGTCAAGTCCCCCTCCCTTATCAGCCCAAAGAGCAATCAGGGTTCCCTGCCCTGTGGGAAGTTCAAGGACCACCCACCTCCTTCCAGGTCTAGTAAGGTGAGCATCCAAACTGCCTAGGCTCCCACAAAGCCAGTATGTGCAATAGGATCAAAAACCCATTGCCATTGTTCTTGAGTTCTCAGTAGTCCTCATGGTCCGCTATGTTCAGCAAGTCCGGTTTTATCCCAGGCTTTTTCAGACCCAGGCCAGCTGGCTTTGGTGAGTTCCCCATTGTCTCAGTGTGTGGGTGCACCCCTCGCGGTCCTGAGTTCCTTGCTCATACTCTCTCTCCTTCTGCTCCTGATTTGGACCTTGAGATTTCTGTCCGGTGCTCCAATGTGGGTCTCTGTCTCCTTTCATCGCCTGATGAAGATTAATATTCAGGAGGATACCTGTATGTTTTTCTTTGGGTTCTCCTTATTTAGCTTCTCTGGGATCACGAATTATAGGCTCAATGTCCTTTATTTATGGCTAGAAACCAAATATGAGTAGGTACATCCCATGTTCCTCTTTTGGGGTCTGGCTTACCTCACTCAGCATAGTGTTTTCTATTTCCATCCATTTGCATGCAAAATTCAAGAAACTAGACCATAAAAAGCTAATCAACCCAATTATAAAATGGGCACTGAGCTGAACAGAGAACTCTCAACAGAAGAAGTTCAAATGGCCAAAAGACACTTAAGGTCATGCTCAACTTCCTTAGCGATCAGGGAAATGCAAATCAAGACAACTTTAAGATCCCATCTTACACCTGTCAGAATGGCTAAAATAAAAAACACCAATGATAGCCTTTGCTGGAGAGGTTGTGGAGAAAGGGGTACACTCTTCCATTGCTGGTGGGAATGCAAACTTGTGCAACCACTTTGGAAAGCAGTGTGGCGGTTTCTCAGGAAATTCGGGATCAACCTACCCCTGGACCCAGCAATACCACTCTTGGGAATATACCCAAGAGAGGCCTTATCATACAACAAAAGTATATGCTCCACTATGTTCAGAGCAGCATTGTTTGTAATAGTCAGAATCTGGAAACAACCTAGATGCCCTTCGATGGAAGAATGGATGAAGAAAGTATGGAATGTATACATATTAGAGTACTACTCCGCAGTAAAAATCAAATTTTTAAATATTTTAAAAGGAAAAAGTACTTCACAGTGCAAAATAAGCTCCTTCCTCATTGAACTGACCCACTGATAAGGAAAGAGAATGTACTTCAATTAAACAGAGTTTAGAAGTAGATTGCAAATAATATGCTGTTTTTACAAACATAATAAGGGTAGCTTTCACTGATAAACTTTAAGGATCTTACAGATACAGCCAGAGCATCTAGACTGTTTTTCAAGTAAGGGGAATAAGCCATGCTAAATCATAACTTGGAAATTTGTCTGAGTTGTTCCAAGAAAGGCAAGCATGAAACACAACTCTTGACAAAGGAAGGTAAATGCTAGAATCAGATTAAAGAGAAGGCAGATCACGCAGGGTTATTATTAAGAGTTACTCTTTTATTCTGCATGACATGGGGATGTACAGCATGATCTGAGTGTAGATGGTGGGCTTGGCTGTGTGTTGTGAGTTGGGTAGCTGCAATGTTGAGCATATGTTATGGTAAGGAAAGGCTGGAGGGTTAGGAGACTATTATACTATCAAGTAAAGATGAAGTTGCCTCAATTACTGAAACAATAGTATGGCTCATAAGATTTTTAAACTTGACATCGGAAAGAATGTGTTCATGTTAAAGGGGTTAGAAAAGACATCACCTGGAATGGGTTTTCAGAGACATTAGTTTATATATATATATATATGTAGGAACTTAGTATGGGGCTAGTTAAATTTGACTTAAGGTGTATCCAAAATGGAGATGTCATTGTAGGCAGTTATGAATATGAAATTCATGAGAGAGTTATGATTAACTCTAGCTTTGATGATTGATAACATTTACATAGTATTTAAAGCTGTTGGACTGGATACAAAAACTATGGAATATTAGCTCTTTCATATATTTTATCCCTTGCCTTTAACTTTGAGATGTTGTGATATTCTTTTGGGTGCTAAAATTTTACTTAATTTTTTTTCCTCGATGCTCTTGTAATCATTTCCCATCCATAAATTGTGTAGATGTTTGTAGGTACCTTTGTTTTACATATATTAAGTGTAGGCACCTGTGATTTTATTATTGAAATCTCTACTCCTTAGAACAGGTAACTGTTTTTCTTTTTTATTTTTATGCGCACATTTGTCTGAAGGTATCATCCCCTGAAACTAGAGTTGTAGACATTTGTGAACTGCCCATATGCTGGGAATTAAACTCAGATCCTCTGAAAGAGCAGCCCTTGCTCTTAGCCACTGAGCCATCTCTCCAGCCCTGGTAGCTGTTTTTCTATTGTTTTGTTGTAGAGTTTATAGTAATTCTAGTTCCCCTTCCTTATTCATTGTTTTGAAATGGATTTTGTTGTAACACCTAGAAGCTGAATGTTAAACTAATTATTTTTTAATTCTAAGGAAATAAACTCTGCTTCAAAATTCATAGTTTAGTCTTCGTTCTTTTTTTACTACCAGATTTTCTCTGTTTGCCCATATCCTCAGCAGCTTGAGCATTTTCTTCATTTTTCTCCATTTTTTGTTAAAGGTATCCTTTGGGCTTGTTTGTTTGTTTGTTTGTTTGTTGAGACAGGGCATCACTGACTGTACGCTTTGATTGGCCTTATTCAGAGGCCCACTTGGCTGTTCCTCCTGAGTGCTGGGATTTAGGTGCATGCGCTACCACACATGACTATCTGTAGGTATTTTATATTTTTATTATGCAGGCTACTCTTAATATTTTTGCTCTGTATTAATAAACATTATTTCTTTTTTTTTTTTTTTTCTCTGCCTCCCGAGTGCTGGGATTAAAGGCGTGCGCCACCACCGCCCGGCTTAATAAACATTATTTCTTATTCAGGAAAAAAATAATTTCTTTCATTGTTAAAATGTCAGTACTTTGCCAATATCAGTGCTTTAAACTTTAGGGTTAGATATGCAACTTTAAATCTTTAAGTTTGTATGTGTATAGAGTAAAGTGTACACCTATCTTGGGTCTTAAAACAGAAATCTCACTCGCAGAGAACTGAGCGTATGACGGGCAAGGTTTATTTATGGAATTGATAAAATTTTGACATTAAATGAAAAGTCAAGACTTCCTCATTACCCATCTGGAAACTCACAGTTTGTATTATTTCTGTCTCTAACCTTTCTTTCTGGTTTGTTTTCTTTTTTCCTCTGTCCGTGCTTTGATCTTAAAGCACAATAAAAGGAAAAACACTAGTAGAAGCCAGTCTCTCACAGTACAGATGCTCTTGGTGAATGCAGCCTTCCTCTGTCAGCTCATATCTCCCCTACAAGAGTTTGCCTACAAGGAAATGTGTAAAAAAAAAAAAAATACAAAGTCTTTATAAGCTTCAAATGACAAATGGATGGAAGCAGAAATATTTATCGTTAAATCTTCCAAATTTTTCCCACTTTTAGTCATTACCAATAAGCAGAAGTTATATTCAGGGCCCTAAATACATTGCATTTGCCTCTTGCTCTCCTAGTACATTATGACAGTCTTTACTTATTCACATATAGCCATAAATATGTCTGTAAAGATCCTTTGCCTTTTTTTAAACATCTTAAATATGTACAGATGCTGTGAGAATAAAACCGAGTAGAAATCATGTTTTCTACTATATTTTACACAGAGGGAAAGGTCAAAGGGTTTTGGTTGACTTAACTCTTTTTTTTTTTTTACCTTTTTTTTTTTATTGAGAAAAGAGAAAAAAAAAAAACAAATTTCCTCCTCCTCCCAGCCTCCCATTTCCCTCCCCCTCCTCCCACCCTTCTCTCCCTCCCCCCACTCCTCTCCCCCTCCCTCTCCAGCCCAAAGAGCAGTCAGATTTCCCTGCCCTGTGGTAAGTCCTAGGTCCTCCCCCCTCCGTGCATTTCTAGGAAGGTGAACATCCAAACTGGCTAGGCTCCCACAAAGCCAGCACATTACGTAGGTTCAAAACCCCGTGCCATTGTCCTTGGGTTCTCATCAGCCCTCATTGTTTGCCATGCTCAGAGAGTCCAGTTTTATCCCATGCTTTTTCAGTCACAGTCCAGCTGGCCTTGGTGAGCTCCCAATAGATCTCTTAAACGCTGTATTTTCTTAAACCACTGTAATAATTTTTAAGTACCTGTAAAATTATATTGTTTGTAATATTTTGTTTATAATTGATATTTTCTTTATAGAAGTTAATAATAGATAGCCACAATGGTATTGCTTCTTTGATAGTACCTTAACTTTTATTTGTGTGAGTGTTTTGTTTTGGCTTTCAGTATTGTTTTAACCCAGGGCCCTGAATATACTAGGTAATTATATTACCACTTACAAACCTCCACAGGTCCCCTTGTTTCTTTGTTTTCTTGCTTTTGGGAAGGGTCGGTGTTAATTGTCCATCTGTTGTTGGAACCTTTTTGAGATAGGATGTCCCAGTAAGTTGCCCAAACTGCCATTAAAATCACAGGGTAACCCAGGGAAGCCCTCAGATTTCTGTGTTAGCTCTCATTTGGCTAATTAAGTGTGTACCACTGTGCATGGGTACATATATATCTCTTAAAATTTTTAATTTATTTACCTGTGTGACTGGCTTCTATGAATTTTTTGAGTCGTAGATCTGAGAAAAAGAATCGAGATATATGACTAGTACAATAATTGTATTAATTATTTGTACCAGAAGTGTTCATAGAAATGCATATATTACTCTTTGATTTCCCTCTAGAACTTTGCCCTCTAGTTTTGTTTTTGTTTGTTTTTTGTTTTTTTTGTTTTTGTTTTGGTTCCCAGAATACCTTCTCTTACATGCATTAGCAGAGGTGCTAGCAAAGGAAGAATCCTTGCCATTGTTTTGTACCAAATATCAATTAGAACTAATCCCATTCATCAATGTCTCCCTGTCACATACAGCCAGCTTTTTAGCCTGTGACTCATGTTTGCTAACTACTGCATTCTGCTTTATACTAACGTACAGCTCTATACTAAATCTCTTAGTGTTTGCAACCGTATGCTTATGATAAATCGCTTCCTCTGGGAAAGATCTCTCAGAACATGTAATTTGGCACATCGAACAGTGACCGCAGAAGGCCTGCCCAATTTTTAAGAGAAGGATTTTAAACTCATTAGTGGCAAATGATCGTGTCTCCTTATTTAAAGGAACCACCTGTGAAATATTTCAGTAAGCTGAATAATAAAATTTATTGCCCTCTGCATAAGGAGCCATTTGAATTGACGGTATTTGTGTATTAAGTATTTATTTAATAAAGAGAAAGTAAAAAGAATGTTCTTTGTTTCTTAATGCAATTTATTTTAGAACATTCTGAGAAACTTTGATGCAAGGAATGAGTAATTGTGGTGATGTATAAACTGGTTCTCATTTTTCTAATCTCTCCTGTAAATCTAATCCACATCTACCACCAAACTCCCAGTAAAGTGCAGAGATCCTACAGTGCCGTCAAAGGCTTTCCTGAGCCATGCCTCTGCAGTTTCCAAGGTTTTTTTTTTTCAGTCCCAGATGCTGCTCCCATTTTCTCCACCCCACACCCTGACCTATTGAGTCTTTCTCTGCAGTAAAACTCTAATGAAAACTGTACTCCTTTTACGAAACTCCTTTTGCTAAAGTCTTCGTGTTAGTATAGCTGTAGCTTGCCTTCTTGTCCCCAGCAAACTGTAAGAGTTGGAAACTATGTCAGTAATTCATTTGTAAGTTTTCTTCCTTCATTGTATTAACCTTTGGATTAAGACAGCGGGTTTGTTTGGCGGTTTTGTTACTGATAAATACTTACAGAGATCCACCTGCCTCTGCCTCCCGAGTGCTAGGATTAAAGGCGTGTGCTACCACCGCCCAGCTGAACCACATGAATTTAAGTCACTTATTTTGTGGTATTAAAGATTGAACACAGACCCCTGTGCATGCAACAAGCACTCAGATGCTAAACTACACCCCAGCTGCTAACTTTCTACTGATTGCTACGTGTTATAGTCAACTAATAATATACTAAAAAATACTGGGTTTGTTTTTACCTCATTCTTCTGGTAAGTAAACCACTAAATTCTCTGTACATATGTGTTACAAGTTTTCTAATCATCTCTTAGACTGTATCCCTAAAAATATAATAGGTAGGTCAGGTAGTGTGTATGTTTTTAAAGCACTTGATAGTCATCAAATTATTCTGTCTTGTAAAATTGTATAGTGTATCTTCCTAAATGAATAAATGAAAGAGAAAATTGTTATGTACTGTTTTTCTAATGTAATTAGTTCTGAATTGATTGCCTAATTATTTGATTTACCTAATTGTGTTATCTTTTCTCTTGTTTTTCTCTGATTGTTACAAAGTATACATACCTGTGCGTATCTTGAAAGAGATACATATTATGCATACATGAGTCCTAAGCATGGCTAAATATGTTATGTATTATATTTTTTCTATTGTTTATTCATATTTAAGTAGGCCTTATAGATTTGGGGAAGTTTTTAGTGTTGGGAACCCAGAGCTTCATAAATGCAAATTTTTAAAGCAGCCCTATTTTAAGTTATAAAGATAGCCATTGATAATACACTTATTTTCTTTCCTAATAATAGTCAAGAAATGCTGTTCCTATATACTATCATGTAAGTAGTGTGGTATTTTTTGTTCATAGTTTTGGGGTCTGTGGAGGTAATTTGACTTATGTAAGTTACTATATTAATCCTGTTGTCATTATTTTATGCTCCTCTATTTATTTCCTCAAGCTTCCCCTGGTAAATCCCAGATAATCTAGAAATATTATTGACATTGTGAGTTGGAGTCTGTCAGGTGTCTTACTACTGAGCAGCAAAGTATTAAATAAGAAAGTTTTGATGAACACTGAAATTGTCTAACACTAAATTCTCATTCTGAAATTGTAACCAATGTGATTTTTCTGGTGGTCTGCAATTAATCAGACTACCCCTCTAGTTAGAAGATTCAATGAAAAATAGAGAGTACTAGACCATATTATTGCCATGACTAAGGAATATGAAAGCTGATAAAAGTCCTAAATCATGGAAATAATTACTTTATTACTTTAGTTTTTATTGTTGTTGCTTTTGTTTGGGTTGGGGCTTGTGGTGGACAGGAAGACTGTTCCTAAGTTTAGTAGTTAGGACTGTTTTGGTGGAGTAGCTAAGCAGGGTAGTTTTGGTTTTTTGGAGGTGGAGGTCTCAAGAATCTGAAGGTAGCTTCTGTCCCCAAGGGCAACCTTGAACTTGTGACCTTCAAGACTTTCAGGTATTTTGCTAGGAGGAAACATCTCTGTATGTGAATGTAAGTTTCTTTTCTTCTATAGTAAGGATTAAACAAAACTACACATTTGGTTTAAAATTATTAAGATAGACTTCTCGTTAATAATGTATTAAACAATAGTTCTTATAATTACTAAGATAATCACTTAACACATTTCACTTTGAGGAGAGGCTGGTAAGGGGGCTCACAGCCAAGATTGCATACTATCCTTACTGATGACCTGAACTTGTTTGTCAGCACCGATGTCTGAAGTCTCACAGCCTCCAGTAACTCCAGCTCCAGTGAATCCAAATCCCTCTCTGGCCACTGTGGGCACTTGCATACACAGGCACATACCCACACAGAGACACATAAATAAAAGATAAAATAAACCATAGCAATTTTGTTTACATTTTTTTAAAGCTACTCAAGGAAAATAGGCAAAGCAATGTTTTATTTCTGTTTGTTTACTAAAATATATGTCGTATAGCTTATAGCAACATTTGGTATTTATCCATTGTTTCTAAACAATATGCTATTCCATAATTGATTTAATTCTTTCCTTATAGTAGAGGCTAAAATTATGTAATACAGGAGGATGTACCTTCTAGATTTTCTGCCATTTCTCTGTATTTTTCTCTTAGGTCAGGCAAAGTTATTATAAGTATGCTGGGCATAGAATTGCATTCCTTGTTCCAGCTACTACAGAGACCAAAACAAGAGGATTCTTTGATCTGAATTCACTATCATCTTTGACAATATAGTGATTCTTCTCCCAATCCCTCCCTCCCCTGCCACAATTTTATAAGAGATTTGAGTGTAGACTGGTATTTGGGAGCTATTCTGATATCAATCCCCAGTGATACTCAGATGACTTACTCCTTATCTGAACTACTTACCTTGGTCCCTCTGGTGGACAGCAAACCATACTTTCTATCATTTGCATCTAATTGGATTCCAGCATGCTCTCTATATTTCTCCATCACTGCTATAACTACCCTATCCAAGCTGTCATCCTTTTTCACATGAGCTGTAGAGGCAGGCTGTTACTGATTTCCTCTTTCAACTTTTGTCCCTGCTAATCCGTGGTTGGTTGGTTGGTTGGTTGGTTGGTTGGTTGGTTGGTTGGTTTGTTGACAGGGTGTTGCTGTATGACTCAGACTGGCCTTAAACTCTCAAGTCTCCTTCCTTGGCCTCCTGAGTGCTAGGATTATAGGCATATGCCATTTTTTCTTGATTTTTATGAAGGCATTATAAGGAATATAATCTCCTTTCAGGTTCCTTTTTATCACTTCTACAGTCTAAGTTTGAGAATTATGGAATCATGATAAATAGAACTATCTCCACTTGGTAGATAACATTTTATAAGGCTGAATTAGGAACATCTGCCCCAAACCAGCTCTTCTGGAAATTTACAGTATACCTCTTTCTTCTAATGGAAAAGTACAGCAAATCTTCTTTGTAAACACAAGCCTAGCCTATTCAGTGGATCTTAGAGCGTATAGATTATAGTAACCTTAACCTTACATGTTCCACTTGTTATACCTTCCTAGAGAGTCAAATTTAGATAAAAGGAAATCATTATATTCTAGAAAGCTTCTTTGAAATGAAATGTCATACCTTATGTGTTGTGAAGTTTTTGCTAAGTGGGGTCATAACCTTGTGTATAGTTACAGTGTGTTGAATTTTTGTGGAATTGTTTGAATATTGGTTTTGCTTCTACTGTCTTCTAAACCTTCCTTATCAGGTATTCTACCTGGGCAATCTTAAATTGACCATCTACCCTCTCACTATTTTATCTAAATAAATAAATTGAAAACTGATAAGAAAAGCTCTATCATATACATTTTGTATATTTGTAGGATGTTTGCCACGCCAAGCAGAACAATCAGTATAATTCCCTATTTACTATACCAGTATGTCTCTCCTCCAACTCAGCATTTCATAGTGCAAAATTATAGCTAAAGATCTATCATTATGAAGTTATTATTTCTTTCTCTAACCGGTTATTGTTCTTGACATATATTGTTCGATGTTAAGTCTATGTTTAGATTATCCCAGAAGACAGGTGGCTGTCTTTTCTGTGTCTATGGAAGATTTTCATTTTATATACTACTTGCTGTAGGAAAAAAAATTAGTTCTTCGTTATATTCAATTGCCAGATTACCACTCCAAAGATTATTCCTGTTAGATATATAGAAGAAAAGTAGTGACTATGGCTGTCACCACCCTCTTGAAATTTTCTGTATCATTTTTCTAAGTTTTGTATATTACTATGCTTACATGACAAGTAACACATTTATGTTCTTATTTCAACACTTAATTTATTTGTTAATTATTAATTATTTGTTATAATTATTAATAATTTATATTTTAATTTATGATAAATCTTGATAAACTTTATATCTATCTTTTGAAAGGAGTTATTTGAAATGTATTGTTTTGGATATAACTATGAATTGATTATTGATAGAGTATTGGAAAATAAACTACCCCTTTGTTAAAATTGTAATTCTTTCATTTGAAGCACTTTTTTATTTGCAGAGCTTTTCATTGAACCCTAAATGTTTCTATCATCTAATCCTAGAAAATCCTTTTTCTATACAATGATGCCGTCTCCACTTTTCAACGAGATATTAATGTGTGCACTACTTAAAATGAGTTGCCCAAGGTCACTCACTGGGTCTTTGGTAAAATCAGAAATAGAATTCAAGTCTCCTGACTCCCAACTCAGTCCTCTATCCTCAATATAGTTTTCTGTCTTCTATACCCCTGTGTCTCTCACGGGAAAAGAAGTTAATCTTCTAGCTATTATTAGCCACCAAATTGGTGGTAGCAGCACAGTGGAGAAGAGTGACTGTCTTTACACCGCAGCATTAGTATAAAAATATCTGGTAATGGAAAATTTGACAAATGTCATGTTAAAGGGAGTGGAAAATTATTTTAAGATCTAGATCTCATTTATCTAGTTCTCAGAAAAGTCAAATTCCTTAGTAGAATGGAGATCATTATTTCTTCCTGTTTTCAAATTGTGTTTCCCAGAGGGTAATTGTCAACTATCATAATAAGAATAATGTACATACATCTGGTAATTGCCATACGTGTATTTTTAACTGAGCAGGAGTTGTGAATTGCCTTACTGAAATACATAGGTGCTTCTACCTGCATTTAAGTAGTATTAACTAATAAAGCAAATGTAACATCAATTGGGAGCTTTTCTGTCTGATTTTAAAATTCCATGGAAATAACACACAATTTTCTACAAGAAGTTACACTAAGCTCATATACTTCATGTCAGGTCTCTTGAAGGTCATAGCAATGAAGCAGGCAGTATTAAATGTAAGATAATATATTAGAATGTATGAATTATACTGTTATATTCTGTTATGATTTTGGACATTAATGTAAGATATTTAATAAACATTTGTATACTTAAATGGTGAGAGCGTTTCTAGGACTCTGAGAATTCACTTTAAGTTTTACCAGAACAATTTGTTTTCTTAATTTTGGATGAAGCACTAAAAATTCCCTTAGTGTGTTTCCATTAAAGATTACTAAAGATTTGAATTAGAAGGAAGGATTGTACAGTCATAACTGTTCTAGTTGTGAGTATTTTTAAAACATAGACTTCATGGAGGTGCTGACAAATAGAAAGGAAAAATGAGGTTTTCTTGAGGATTGCTTTCTTGTTTATCTAGAAAATACAGCCATTTACTCCTATTAAGCAGGTGTTATTTGATAGTTGGATAAGTATTCATATATGTAACTACAAACAGGAAATATTTGTTTTTAACCCTATGACGAACATGAATGCTGGAAATTGCTTGTGAGTTGTCGGAAGTGGTTGGAAATTTGATTTTTTGATTGTTCAGTACTTAAAGATGGCTATACCTATGTAGCTATACATATGTATCTATTGACAGTAAGAATTTGTACTCTTAAATGTATTCATTAAATTTACTATTAAAGTTGTTAATGAATAACCATATTTTATTCCTTTCCTACATAGTTATTCTCTTTCAGATTTCTAACAAGTGGTACATACATTACTAGTGATTTTATTTTCTTAATTATTGCAATTTGTGAAATAACTATCGTGGCCACATTATTGAACTTTTTAATTTTATAATTTTATTGAACAGGCACATCCTCAAGTGAACCTAATTTGTTTGATACTACTCCACAAAAAAGAACCAGAAGAAAATTATTGTCTTCCTCCTTGAAAGTAAAACATACTCAGAAGTCTCCACTGTCTGAGAGTTCACAGCTCAACGATTCTTTTAGCAAGGAACTTCAGCCTATTGTTTACACCCCAGAGGACTGCAGAAAATCTCGTCAAAACCCATCTCCAGCCTTAGTAAGACATTTGTCACATACTACAAGCATAGCCAATGATAATTCTTTGAAAATACCATGTGAAGTAGATTCTCCTCTCAATGGGAGAACAGAGTGTAAACAGAATGCAGACTTTTCATTAACTATATGTGATGATATCAGGAGCCTGAAGAATAACTTGCCTGAACCAGAATCACTACCAAACAGCAAAAGCAGTTTACCCAGGTACAAAAACAGAATACTTTACAATTCTTTTTTTCCCCAAGCCTTTGAAACTGTTAATGTCCTTCCTCTTCTTTGTTTATATTGGAGGTTTATTTCATAGAACAAGTATTCTCCCTTTGGTATAAAAGTTGCTCATTTACTACTGATAAATTGAGAATGGGTATACTAACCACTTTTTTAAATCATAAATTTGATATCCTATGTCTATTGACCTTAAACTAGAAGAGACCTTAAGATATATTTCATCTGTGTTCCTTTACTGAAGCTATGTGGCCTAAACCATCAATGAAGGACTCCCATGCTTACTACTAGTTATCAATGCCTCACTTTTAAGGAATATACAGAATTCAGTGTAGCCCAATATCCAATGTGTGATTGACTGAATGTCATCTAAGCAAGCATTCGACTGCATTATTACATCCATCCAATCTAAACATGGGAGGAAAAATACCTGCACGTTTTTTTTTTTCCTGTGAGAAATACAGAAATGTTTGACATCATCACTGGTATTTTTAAAATAGAAAATTTAATTGAGGGAACTTTTTATATAGAGGAATATCTTTCTATATGTATTAATATAAATGATTTCCTTATGATACAAATGTAAATCAGTTTTCTCTGTGTAAATCGAACCTATTCTCTTCTAGTTCTTCATTGTTAATGTCCAGGCATGAATCTTCCTTATTTTCAACTAAGGAGTCTAGGCCTGTATCAACAAGTGTGCCATCCTACATGGCTATGACTGCTGCTGCCAAGAGGAAAAGGAAGTTAACAAGGTATGATGAAGCGCGAACTGTTTCAGTCTCCATAGAAGATCATCTTTAGACTTTCAGTTACCACAACTTTCAATTATTGTTAGACTCTCAGTTTTTATTTAATTGTATCTAGGCTAAGTAAGTGCTCATGAAGCCCTGGATTCATGTTACTAAAGGGAAATAAGAGTGAAGCCCAAATATGATTTCACCTGACGTTTATACGAAGTATCCCATTGTTAGGTTACTAAAAATGATTTGAAAAGTCCTCAAGCTTCCAAACTGTCATTTCATTCTTACTTTTCTTCTGACCACAGTTGTTTACGTGTTTGCATATTTATCCTGGATTTCTTTGCTCCTAGAGTTCAGTTGTTTTAGTGGATTTTGATGCATACCAAATATAATGTATAGCGAGGAGTCTGCTATCTGTGACCATGACATTGTAACTTATATCAGACCAAGCCACCAAGAAAGAATAATTAAAATTGTTTTTGAATTATAGCAGCTAAATAAAATACAACTAACAGCTTATTAAAAGTTGTATTAAAAATATAGCTAGGAGCTTATTATAAAAACAATCGTGGTAACCAGGACTTGAGAATGTAACATCCAAGAAAGCAACATGCTACAGGAACCAGGCTTTATAGGACTTGCCAGTTCATGACATAAGGCTGGAGGCCAAATGAAAGATGCTTTAAGTCATTCACAGTTCTCACTGAGCTAGGGTTGTTCTGTGTAGCCATTTCTTTTAAGGCTTGCCTTCTAAGTGCTGTTGAGAACCCAGCTGAAAGTAGCTGCTGAAAGACCACTGTGTTAAGCAGAGCTTGACATTCAGGGATACAAAGGTTCAGGAACAAAAACTATGGAAGAAGGGGACCTTTTAAACACTCCAGGATTTTATTTGAAATTATCAAGGTGTTGTGCCCTAGGGATAAGATAAACTAGAAACAAATGAATTCTGAAAAACATAAAAGAAATCTTGGACCAACTCACTCTTTGCTTAAATTCTTGTAATTTTTCTAATTCCATATTCTTCCAAACTAAAATTTAAAATCACTAGAGCATGCTCTCTGGAACCTTTGCAGATATCCATACATGATTTTAAAACAAAATTATGAGGCGGAAATTTTTTTCAACAACTAAAAAAAATATAAATTAAAAAATTTTTTAAAAGGAATAGAGTTATAAAAAATTATAATAAACCATATAAAATGGACAATAAAAAAAATATGGAATGTAGGACGCATAACCAAAAGACTTAAAGAAGGAAAAGCAATCAGAGAAGCAATGATCCATTGATAATAAGGATGAACAAATAGGAACTATTGATTGTAAGCATGATTCATTTCAGCAGATTAGCTAAGGTGTAAGATTCACCAAATATTCTGTTAAAATTAATCAAGTAGATATCCTAGAACCACAAAGATGGGGTTTTACTGAAATACAACCAGTTTAATGGATTAGTCACAACAAAAGAGAATATTAATGAGCTGGAGGGTAGATGCATAGAAAAGTGCTTAAGCTAATAAAGGAAGAAGCAAAGAAAACAAGAGCACGGAGATATACAGAACCCTACATTTTAAACCTGGAAAGTGTGTTTTCAGTCTCCTAAAGAAAAGAAAGAATAGCGAAAAACAGCATTTGATAAGATACTGGCTAAGAGTTTTCTAAAATGGACAAAGGCCCTTAAATCACCAGTTTGAAAAAGTACTACAAACCACACACATGTTAATGACAATAGCCTAAGTTGTATGGTTTATCATGGGTACGATAACAAAACATACTAAATATGAAATGATCTAATTTTTTCTACCCCTTTTTCTTTCCAATAGTATATAGAGAAAAGTATAACAGCTAAAGTTAATTCTTCTAAATTTCTTATTTAGGCTACAGGACACAAATTTACAAATAGCATAGTTATTCACACTTCAGAAGTATTTTCTCATAAGTGTGTTTAGAATCTTCTCTTACTCTTCCACAACATGGGACAAAAGAACCTTGAAGGATATAGATGAATTGATTTTTTTGACTGTATGTATCTCTCTGTGGCACTTAAACAGTGATACAGTAGTAGTCCCCTCAACTCATACTTTTGCTCTGTTTCAGAATCCAACCGTAAAACAAGATTTGAAAATATTAAAAGTTCCAGAAATTAACAATTTGAATCTTATTTCATATCATCTAAGTAGTATATCTCATCAATACCTTGTCCCGTGTATCCATGGCATATGAGCTACCTACTTAGTAGCCATGTTTAGAACTGCCATGGAATAAGCAGAGGTTGGTTTCAGAAACACTTCCTTTACAAAATCATTTTCCATGCACAAAAGACAACTAACTGATTCTGGCGGTGGGATGGTTCAACCAGAAGTCATAGCTGCTTCCTTTAAGCAAAAAGTAGAAGTTTATCCTAGGTACATGTTTAGGGGGGGAAAAACAACAAAGTATATTTTAGGTTTAATTCCTTCCTTTCGGGACCCCACACAGTGGCAGTCTTTTAATAGTGCTCTGTTGGCCAACAGGGACTCCTACACTCTGTTCAGTGTCAGTCTGAATTGTGCTCTTAATCTGGCTCACTTGGTTAGACTAACAAACTATTAGCGTCTGTTTCACCACCCATTCCCACTAATTAATATTGTTTTCTGGGTTTTTGCTTGTTCCCATGCTTTTATTAAACTGCTGCTGGTGTTTATACTAAGAATGTTCTCAAAATGTAAACACAGTCATTATCAAATACAAGTTTTCTTGAAATGTCTAGTTGTGTAGATTGTATATTTGTGGGGTTAGATGTGTTAAAGACTAGCACATGAGAAACCAATACTGTGAAATAATATTAAAGAATATAATAAAGAAAGTATCTTGACTATTCACAGACTATCTCTTACTATGCTGTTACATTCCCTCTGGTATCAATAATTAGATCCTGCCATTAACTAAGGTTAAAAGAGATTAATGATAGATGTGTACATAATTACTTTTTCTTAATCTTCCTTTTTTCCCCAATTAAAGATAGATGAGCTTGAAAGTAATAAGCTCTGGTATTTTCCACTTAGTAGATTTCATATACATATTTAGAGGTGTATATGTTCTAATGTGGTTTTAAAATATTAAAATTTTTTCAAGTGTACTTTATCTACTGTCAATTTTTTTCTTTATTAAAAAAAAGAAAATTAGAGTTAAAAATCCTAGAAATTTCAAAAATCTACCAAACTAAATTTTTCTGATGAAATTGTGAGTGAAATTTTAATCCTAACAATATTTTTAATTTTTTCAACTCTGTATCATCAGTGGATTTTTTACCCCTTGTGATGTCTCTCCACACTGCAAGCAGTGCTCATTCCCCAGGAAATATTCTGCAGAACTGTTACCTGTACCCAGTATAATCCTATCTATCTAAATTATATTGGCATCAGTAAAATTACAGATAACTAGATTTAGTTTTTAAGTATTTTTAGTGCCTCCAATTACTTATGCAGGATTTTACAATTATTATTTCTGTATTTGATTTCTTAATATATAGCATATGAATTAAGAATATTTTTGAATGCCTTAACTAAAAGAAAACTTTTCTCCACAAGTTCTACCTCAAATGCTTCATTAAAATCTGAAGAAAATCATGGATTCGCCAAACGCATTCGACAGGATAATTCAAGTGATAAGCTCTTGCAAGAAAACAGACTGACAGTAGGTATGTTTGTGCTGTTAATCTGATAATTAATTACATGATTATCTGTCATACATAAAGTACCTTGGTTTTATGTCTTTATAAATCTCTCCCTTTGTATTTTGTGGTAGGATAGGTGTGATTTTTATGCTTTGTAGAAAAGGAAATTTAAGAAACATTGTGAAGCATATATTCAATATTGAACAAATATTAAGGTTCCTGATTGAACCAGATTTCCCAACTTGTTACTCTACCTGCTCTTTTTTTTTCTTTTTTTCTTTTTTTTTTTCTTTTTTTTTTTTTTTTTTTTTTTTTTTTTGGATTTTCGAGACAGGGTTTTTCCGTAGCTTTTGGTTCCTGTCCTGGAACTAGCTCTTGTAGATCAGGCTGGCCTCGAACTCACAGAGATCCACCTGCCTCTGCCTCCTGAGTGCTGGGATTAAAGGTGTGCGCCACCACCGCCAGGCTTCTACCTACCCTTTTTGTTGTATAGACTGCCTCATATTATAGTTACCTAATAATTGAAATAGTAGCTAAATCAGTTATATATGTGTATTATTTAAATGTTTTGTTTTTGTTTATGTAGTACAAGCTAGTTTTGAACTAGTTATTTTCCTGCCTCTGCTTCCCAGTGCTAAGATTAAAGGCATTTGCCACCTATCCCGTTAACTATACTTTATAAATAAATTAGTCCCACTTGAAATTTTTCTCTCGGTGCTTGTGTTTTTACATCTGGCCCCTGAATCATTTATGTAATTAATATACAGTCTCTACTTTTCTCCTAGCTATAATCATATTGTGACTCCCACTGAAAAGTTGACAAAAAGATATTAATGAAGGATCCTACATACCCTCAATCATATGTGGGAGTGGCATGAATCCATGGGAACAAAAGTCGTTCTGTTTAACTATGAGTGTATTATGTCAGCCAGTTCTAGACCACAAAGTCCAGACCTGTCTCTGACATTACAATTCCTGTGACTTCCTACAGTACTGATTTATTAAGCATTCTTGTGCTAGGTCCTAGAATGAATATGAAAATTTCTAAGACTGGTTTCTTCTCTAGAAGAACCTATAGCACTTAGAATTTAAAAAAATGTCATGAGATATTGTTTATGCCTCTGTATAACATGAAAGCTTTTCATATTTTTCCCCAATAACTTTGCCATTTCTTTAATAACAATTGATACTTGTTTACTTTTTCAATAGATATATCTATTATACAGATTTTTAAAATTACACAATAATTTAAAAATATAATGATTAAAGATAATGGAGTGCTTGGAGGTTATCAATTCTAATAAAAGATAAATATTCATCAAAAGATGTAATATCTAAGCCGGGCAGTGGTGGCGCATGCCT
Source organism: Microtus oregoni (assembly GCF_018167655.1). NCBI lineage: Eukaryota > Metazoa > Chordata > Mammalia > Rodentia > Cricetidae > Microtus > Microtus oregoni. The sequence goes on from NW_024543090.1 coordinate 9,724,873, forward strand.
TTAATCCTAGCACTCGGGAGGCAGAGATAAACACATCTCTGTGAGTTCAAGGCCAGCCTGGTCTACAAGAGCTAGTTCTAGGACAGGCTCCAAAGCTACAGAGAAACCCTCCTTCAAAAAACAAAAAGCAAACAAAAAAAATGTAATATCTAAGCCAAACACATTTTAAAGATTAGTAGAAATAAAAGAAGAGAAAGAAAATACAACTGCTTTTCTTAAATTGTGTTCACCTGAGTTTCTAATAATGTACAAGAGTGAAATGACAGGACCAGCAGTGGGGGAAAGGCGAGTATTTTCAAGTGGGCAGTTCTAGAAACAAGAAAACAAGAGCCTCTAAAGGTAACGCATGTGACTAAGAACATGTATAAACAACTGCACTGGCAAAAGGATGCGAGGGTAGAGAGGCCCTGTTTGAGAGGAGAAAAAAAAAAGACCATGAGATTTGTGTAAGAGGCACAAACAATAAAATTTCAGAGCTCTGCCTGAGAACATAATCCAAAGAGTATGAAAACAATGATCATGCAAGAAAGGAAAGGAACAAAGACTCATACACATTTTCTTCTTTAACGAGAATGCATAAATTGACGAAGTTTATTCAATGACTTTACTTGACATGTGTTTATCAAAAGTTCTCACTAAAACTTCATTTATAATATGGAGAGAGTGAACAACTTTTAGCCATCAGTATTTACTTTTCTCTAATGCTGTTGTATTTTTTTCTCTTCTATATACTTGTTTATTTGTTTACTTCAGTATATTTTTGTTGAAAAAAAATTTCTACGTCATATTTTTCCCCTCACCTGATTCCTTCCAGGTTTTTCATACCCACCCAACTTTGGCTTTTGGCTCTCTTTTAAAAGAATAAAAAGAACAAAAAATAAGAAATACTAAAAAATGTAAAAATGAAAACCAAAACAAACAAGCAAAAGACCAATAAGGCCAAAAATTGCTAAAAATGAAACAAAATACCACTGGTTTATTCTTGGTCAGTTAGTCCTAGGCATAAGACCAGGCGTGAAGTGTGGTTGATATATCCACTAACACTCTGTTATAGAAAAGTGACTTTCCCTTTGCCTAGCAAGTGTCAATTACAGATTATTGATGGGAGCTAATATTTACTTCCTCCTCTCATTACTGGTACCCTGTCTGTCTCTTGAACCTTGGCAGGTATTAGGCATACTGCCATAGTGTCTGTATATCAGTCCTGTTGTGTCCAGAGGACGCTGTTACCTTAGAGTTCTCTATCACCTCTGGCTCCTAAAAATCTTTCCACCTCCTTTTCCTCATAGATCCCTGAGTCTTGAAGGGAGGACTTCAATGAAAACATCCCATTTTGTACTAAATGATCTCTCTTTGCTCATTTCCAAGATGTAGATTTCTTTGTAAATATCCATCAACTGCAAAGAAGATTCTCTGATATGAGTTGAGTGAGGCACTGATCCATGTGTATAGATGTCATTAGGAGTCATTTTATTGCTCTGGTCCTTTAGAGTGATACTAGTAGGTTTTCTGCCTAGGGCCATGACCTTGCTATTCCTAGGTCCTTGGCCACTTTAGCAGTGTCAGATCCATACTCAGGTTAAATCTGATTTAATGGATCTTAATTCTAACCAATATTGATATTGAAATTTTTCAATGAGCTGTGCTTACTGATTCCTGTTATTTTGTTGTTATGGTGTGGGTCTTTTCTGCCTCCTTTGATTTATTGTTCTGGGACTACTTATTCCTAGTGGTTCTTGAGTGTATTGAACCTTTTCAGACTAAATTTTCCTTCTAGTGCAGTGGTTCTCAATGTTCCTAATACTGAAACCCTTTAATTCAATTCCTCGTGTTGTAATAACCCCCAATCATAAAACTGTTTCATTGCTACTGCATATTTATAAATGTTACTGTCATAAATCACAATGTAAATATCTGAAATGCAACATATCTGATCTAACCCCGAAGAAGATCACCACCTACAGAGTGAGAACCGCTGTTCTAGTGCCTTCTATAAAGCTGATTTGCTAGATCGTAAATGTTTAAATTTGGTTTTGTTATGAATTTTTTATGTGTGTGTGATTGATAGTTTTGCTGGGTATGGTAGCCTGAGCTGCCATCTGTGGTCTGTCAGTTTCTAGAACATCCATCTAAATCCTTCTCGCTTTCATTGATAAGTCAGGTATTATTCTAGTAAATCTGCCTTTGTGTGTTAGTTGGTCTTTTTCCCTTTTAGCTTTTAATACCTTTTTTTCATTCTAGACATTTACCATTTTAATTATTGTGTGTCATAAGGTACCTTTTTTCTGATCCTATGTGGTTGTCTGGATGCTTCTTGTACTTTTTTAGGCATCTCCTTCAGGGGAAATTTTCTTCTATGATAATGGTTTGTTTTTTTTTTAAATGTGCCTTTGGTATGGCATTCTTCCCTTTCTTTCCTTGTTTTTCTTTGGTTGCTGTTGGCCACTGTTGATCCTATGAACATGTGCTGGCTGTGGGAAGAGTACTTCTGCATCCCAGAGCTGTGTGGTCACTAGGACTCCCTGGTAGAGGGTGTTTTTGTGGCTTGGAGGCTAACACAAAGAAAAAGAGTTGGAATAGAAGGGAAGTCTGAGGGGGTCAGGGAGGGAAGCTAAGGAAGCCCTGAGTTTGTACCAAGAGGTGGAAATCTCAGAAAATATATTGTATTTTAAATTGTTTTAGTTAACCATGAATTTCAAGCGTAAATTTTTGTCAATAAATTGTATAAACGATTAGTTTTGAAAGTTTTATATATATTCATCTTTCTTTCTTCTCTAGGTTATGGAAGAATCACCAACAAAATGAATTCAAACATGGTTAGAAAATTTAGAAGAAACGCTTCTAAAGAAAACATACACTAAGAAGTGTCAATGTCCCTGCAAAAATGTACTTGATGTCTCTGAGAGAAAGCCACCTAGAACCGATTACTAAAATATTTTCATCAAACAAAATAAAAACTCCTTTTTTTATTTTAAGTAAATATAAAATTACAAGAGGTTATATTTGCCATTTCTCAAATATTTGTTACTCTTGAAAATCTCCAAGTGAACATGTCAGTTTAGTTTTACTTTACCTCGGCTAGATTAGCACATTTTAGGGAAAAAAAGTGACCTAAATTGCCCTTATTATTTTCAAAAATTAGGAGACTCTAGAAGTCATAAAATTAAGACCAAGATGTATTTGTCTTCTGTTCTCTGTCAATATGTGTTTTATTCATATATGTGATTTTACTTTTGAAAACTTTGGTGGAGAAATTTAGATATAAATTCCCACAGTATTGTAAATATTGTTTAAATACCTGTCACAAATACTAATATTTTATTGCTTGGTATATTAAAGATATAGATTTTAAATTGTTTGTCTTCCTGCTTTGTTGAAACCACTCATACATAGTAAATGTTATTTTATATAAGCATGAATTTTGTGAATTTGTTTTTTATACTAGAGCAAGGTAGTGTGTAGCCAGACCTAATCTGTAAATAACCTATGCATTTCTTCATAAGGAAGAGTTCTGAGGAAATATTTTAATCATTCCTGTTACTTGGGGATTACTGAGAGCTGCAACTTATCTACCTAACCTTATTCACTTATCTGGTTTGGCCTACTTTTGTGGGCAAAAGTACACATTTTTGCCTAATACACTTTTAAGTTTCTGCCTCCATGGAATCTTCACGCCAAACCAAACAACCATACAGCACCTTATAAGATTTCTTAAGGCTTTCCCTTAATCAATTTTTGTATTTAAAATGTAATCAAGAAAACATGAGGCAGAATAATCTTCATAGTTCCTCCTGCATTTGTAGGGGTGTAGTCAGAATCTGTCATAGGAAAGGCCCAATAAATTTTTACTGTACATTGTGATTAGCTTTTGATTGTGTTGGCTGTTGTGAGAATCACCTTCCCTGGGCAGAAGCGGCACACACCTTTAATCCCAGCACTTAGGAGTCAGAGACAGGTGATCTCTGAGTTCTAGGCCAGCCTGGTCAAGAGAGTGAGTTCCAGGACAGCCAGGGCTACTCAGAGAAACCCTGTCATGTGTTGTCCACCTCAAGTACAAGTATGTGATCTTCTTACTTATACAATTTTTATCAAAGACTTTCCCTTTGTAAAATATGTGAATAAAAACAAAAGCAACTTGAAGGAAAGGTTCAGTCTGACTTAGAAACATGGTAGCGGATGCTGCTCGATTGCATCTGCTGTTGCCTGGCTTGTTTTTGGTTTGTTTGTTTTTTTTTTTTTTTTTTTTTTTCCCCTTCTCAGTTTGGGACTATACAACCCAGTTTCCAGCTTGGTCGTCCTTACCTACTGAAACTTCTGGAAATGACCTCATAAACATACCCTGAGGTGTTTTCCTGGTGATTGATTGATGATGTATTAACCCTCAAGATTTGTACTCTTGTGTACTTGGAGTCTACTTAATTGTACCATGCCTTTTTTTTTCTATTTCAGTTTTACATTTAAATTCATATGTTTGTAAAAAAAAAATTTGTGTGACGTTCATAAGTACTGATTTGATAGTAAATACTAAGTCTAATAATCAAAATTTCTTTATAGTATCCATTTTTTTCTCTGTCCTTTCATTTCTTTATTTAACCTCATTTTAGCATTGGATAATTTGATTAGAAATGTCAAAATATGGCCATTTTGAGCACAAAGACTTCCAACACTAAAGAACTAGTAATATTCCTAAGATTATACTCTGAAGTGTAATATTCTATATTAATATGCTATTGCCAGTTTGCAGACACTGATGTTTCCTGTGTCTTGCTGATAGCCATGGTCAACCCCAAGGTGTTCTCTAACATAGGGGACAATTGTATCCCCTTTGGCCCATTTACAGTTTTCACACTGAGCTCTTCACAGAAAAGATTTGGAAAGAGGATTCTACCTTGCACAAAATCATTCCAGGACTCGAGCCAGGGCGGTGACTTCACAAACCACAACGGCAAGTCCGTCTATGTGGAGAAATTTGAGAATAAGAACTACACCATGAAGTATTGTTGCCCATGACAAATGATGAACCCAACAAATGCTTCTCAGATTTTCATCTCTGCTACCAAGACTGAGTGGTTGTGTAGCAAATGTCTTTGAGAAGATGAAAAGAGGTGTGAATGTCATGGAAGCCATTGGACATTTTTGAGAAGTTTCTGCACCCCCAATAAACTTGTCCACCAACACAGCAATCCAAATCAGAACAAATCAAACCAAATTAGAAAAAGCCCAGATTTATTGGGTAAAACGCTTCAGGATGAATTTTCCAGCTCCCCTGCCCCAAGAGGAGATGGAAAAAAGACACTGGAAAAGCATGTGTCTGTTTTCTGGCATGGGGAGGGAGAGACAGTTTAAATACCCTGTGGAAGTGGTCTTGAGCATCTCTGGGTGAGGGGTCATCATTTGGAGGGCTTTCTGAGATCCAGCATGGTTTGGAGAGAGATGTGGGAGGGGGGCTTAGGGTGGAACCTCCACCAGAACATTCCATACTCTGGGTATATGGATGCCAGGGGCTAGGGTGAAGATTCCTCCAGAACAATTTTGATCCCAGAACCAACAAGGTGATTGCCATTGCTGACAGTGGACCCTTCTAGTACTCTTTTGACTTGCTTGTGTATTACCCAACAAACCATCCTTCTATAGTTCAGGAGACAGCCCCCACCCTCTCTCTTCACCATACCCATTAATTTAACGCTCCTTGGGTTCCATATTTTTCCCCAACTCCCCTCTAAGTCTAGGTGGGTTACAGAATTGAGTTTGATTGTAAATCAAAGCTAGGTAAGAAAAAATAAAAGTAAAATTAAGAATTCAGACTTAATAGTTATGACTGGGGATTGTATGAAATATATCTTTACTCTTGCTTAGCAAATTGAAATAATTTTCCACACAATACTATCAATCATTTTTATTAAGACCTTGTAAAGTGGTTTTTGTAAGACACTTGAGAATTTTCAGAATTGTATGCTTCCCTACTTTTTAAAATTTTTTAAGTTCTTTAAAGACCACGGTTTTATGTGCATGTAAGTTGTATAGCATAGGATAGAATACTGTCAAAGTCTACTGCATTAGTAACACTGCAAGTAATATTTGTAAGCAGTTCTGCAAGCGAAGTCCAGGATCAAGTTGCCGGCATCCAGTGAGGGCCTTCTTGAATCATCACAGAATAACTGTTCTTCTATGTTTAGAGAACTAAATTCATCCTTCATATGACTTCTTTAAAATGTGGCAGTTGCAAAGCAGACCATTTTGTGGTATTTTAAGTAGCCTCTGAAGCCTCACAAAGGCAAGTTATAACAACAGTGACTAGTGTGTCAAGCTATTAGAAAATGCTTGTCCTGAAATATTTCTGTTAAATAGATAGCAATATATGTGTCTGTGTCCCCAAGCACATCTAAGGCAAGACTAGCTAAAAGTAATTGGGGTGTTTTTTTTTTGTTTTTTTTTTTTTTTGGTTTTTTGTTTGTTTTGCCTTGTGTGTGAGAAAGGGGGCTCACTCATGGTACATCACACATGTAGAAGTAGAGTAGGACTTCATGTGGTGATCCTCCCTGTCCAGCTCATTTTCAACAACGTCCGTCTGCAACTATATATTACCAGGCTTGCCGGCCAGCAAAGTTCATGGTTCTATCCCCACCTTCCTCTTGCTGTAGGAGTGAGTACTGGAATTACAGATGTCTGCTATCACATTTGGCTTTCGTTCAGTCCTTACAATCGCAAGGCAAGCACTCTACCCAATGAACCATCTCCCCAGCCCCCAAAAGCCAACTTTTAAAAATGTTTATGCTTTCAAACAGATGGAGGTGTAAGCCATTTGATGCATAAATTAGTGACATAAAAATTAAACAATTCTATGATCAGGACTTTAGATAAAAAATACTGTCCTCTACTTCTCTTCCTGTCAGGGTGTGTGTGTGTGTGTGTGTGTGACAGTTGTAAAATTTTATTTGGGGGGAGGTGTTGCAGGTGAGAAGTGTTCTCACTTTGTAGACCATATTAGCCTCAACCTTGCAGCCATCCTGAGTGATGGCATTTCACTCCTGTGCCCTACAAGTCACTTTTCAAATGCAAAATGGAATCCTTCCCTAATTCTATTGTCCTTGAAGCTACCATTTTCCCAGTCTGTCTTTCAAGTGACTGTTTCACAATCCTTTTAAGAAGTCTTTAATCCCATTCTTTCCAATAACAGTTCTTAATATTGGTTCTTCACTTGCACCCACCCCAGTGTATGTTTTGTTTAATGCTAAGGGGCAGAGTGTTCTGGAAATCCACCCCCAGCCAGCTAACACCCTCAGTCTGGACAGCAGCACCATTCTCAAACCCACATGCTGCCTATGAGAATTATAAAATAATTCTCTTATCTCAAGCATGCTTCTCTTTCAAATTTCTTTCTAATGAAAAGCATTAAGCTACTCAAACTACAGCTGAAAGGTCACAGCCTCTTAGGATACATTCTACCTGAGCTTTCTTTTGCTGTATATTCCACTTGTAATTCAGTTTGGGGACAGGTGATGCTTTGAGTCCAGTTAGCTCTGTACCTACCAGTGAAAAAAATCGTGTCACTTCAAGGGTGGTAAACAGTGACCACTTTAGTGTCTAGTTCTGAAGAGCATTACCGAAAATGACTCCAACTTTTCAGTTCAATTATGGGAAGTTTTTAAATTTTATTTTAATTTCTCTCTCTTTAATGGGGTTTTGAGGCAAGATAGTACACTACAACCCAGGCTGTGCTCTCAAGACTTAACATTGTTTTCTTGAGTTTCCAAATTTCATCACAAGTGACCCAAAAAGTGTTATTCAGTCCTACAAACCATCTCCTGAATATCCAATCTTCAAATGCTTGCCTCTACTCAAGCATCCTTAACTGCCTGTCTCACAACTGATTTGGTGCTGCCACTTTGTCTGTCTTTACACCATCAAACATAAAATATATTTTATATTAATTACTTTCATCATCTTACAAAATTCCACTAGTTTTCCCTTGTAACTGCTCTTCTACTTTTAATAATATTCTGGAAACCAAAATTTAAAAAAAAATAGAAAACCAAGAGTCAACATTAGTTAGGCATGCCATGACCTGGTCATTCCTGGCACACAAGCACAAGCCCACAACAGTGTGGAAGATATCGAAATAAAAAAATGATGTGTGTTCATGGAGGGAAAAGCTAGAATATCCATCAGTAATTACAGTAGCATAGTTCTATGTATCTTGGCTATCTTTCACATAGACTTTTCCAAACCCATTTTTTAATTCCCATCTAATGCGTCTGCCAAAGATGACTTTGGCTGAGCTCTGATAAAGCCACCCAGAGACTTTTCCACTACATATAAATCATTCAAACAATTGGGTGGTTTTTGATTCTTGAAGAAATGTACCATTTTTTTATATTTTCTGTGATGAGTTTATCCTTTAACAGCAGAGCCATCTCTCCAGCCCAAAATGTACCATTTTTATCTTTATTTCCAGAGAAGATTTAAAACACAAGCCTTGACATACACACACACACACACACACACACACACACACACACACACACAAAACTGAATTAAATAAGCTTCATGTTTTAAAATCCTGTAATTGTGATATTTTTTTTTTCCCGCTCTGGGTGGAAGTTTCTAAGATTAATTTGGCAGGTTTGGGTATGATGAGCTTTTGAGCTTTTGGATTGCTTTAATAGTCAGAACTCCCTAGATAAACTGGTCCCTCCTTCCAAACAAAGATATCATGGCTAAAAACATTATGATCTGTAACATCTCCAACAGGTAAGTTGATCTTTCTACCCACCATTGGAAGCTAATTTGTAACTAAGAGCGGTGGGAAAGGATGGCTGTCAGAGGTGGAACTCATTTCAAAATGCTGCATCTGTCAGTAGTTCGGCATCACTGCTCAGAGACCCAAGGTGATACAGTTGATTGCAGAGGAATGACACTTCCAGGTGAAATCCATTATAAAAGTAAACGAATTCCCAGTCATGACCCTATGGACCATGCGATAGTCCCTCTGCAGCCAGCAGTCCCTCAGTCTGCTATAAATGGAAAATGAATGCAGTCATTCATTTGGCATGTGCCGAAAAGAAACATTTTCCAGTTTCCCCCTTATTCATTTAATGTTCATTTAAAAATGCACACCCAGAAGGACTTGGTATTTAATTCTTTTATAAACTGTAAACACTTCACACTGTGGTATTTGGATATCTTACAGTCTTTGTCTGTAAACAGAAGTTGCTTCAAGGCATATTCCAGATACTCAATGGTACAAAACTTAAGAAGCTTAGCAAGTTTTGCAAATGAATGTCAATATTGTTTACCATTTGGATAGAAAGGGACGCATTTAGTGCAATGAGTGTTACAGATGTTTGCATTTTAGTGCCTATAATCATGGCTATCTGCAGAACATGTTTTACTGATAAATCCTAAATTATAGACAATATCTTGAAAAATCTTACTAAAACACATATTTTTTTAAAAAAACCTAAGTATCTACATTCTATCATATTACCAAATTCCAGATCAAATGCAACATTAGGTTGCATAAACAGCAGGACTAAGCAGTCTCAATGGCGTTAGAATAGCACACAATTGGGGATATCATTATAAAGAAAATAGCTTAAGGTGTGGGGGAGGGGGCCTGCTCTTGAAGAATCAATTTTCCAGACTATTACATTGGCACAACCAGTTGTAGCATTAGTTACATACCTGCAGCAAAACAGACCTTTTATTCAAAAATAGACTTAATGGAAGAGTCAGTCAGCCTATTTTATTACTGCAGTGATCATAACCAGTTAATAATATAGAATTAAATTATCCATGAACACAAACATAAAAGTAGTAATTTAAATGGCGACAAAAAGTTACGTAAGGAAATTTCATTATAAATATTTATCAAAGGCCAGACAGATAGCTCAGTGGGTAAAGATACTTGATGCCAATGACTTGAATTATCTGTGGGATCTACATGGAGGAAGGACAAAACTGACTCACAGAAGGTGTTCTCTGATGTCTACAAATGTACCACAGCATGCACACATGCACATATCTACACAAAATAAACAAACAAGCAAACAAACAAACATGAATAGACTTTCAAAAGTAAATTTGTAATTATTATAATTTTAGCTCATATGTGTTTGAAATAGCATTTTATTAACAGAAATCAGAGCAAATGGTGTAATGACTTTATATTTCTGTAAATGTTAGCAAAACCCCATAAATTTAACCTGGAAAGAGTACACCAATATTTTCATCTCCTGTTATGTTTTAGTCATTTTAGTTGTGCAATGTACATGTCAATGATCCTGGAAGCTTCATGAGACCCAAGTTCACAATACTTTTCACTCCTGGGCCCTAGCGTCTAACATGGTCTTGGTACCTGACCTTATGTCTAATCGTGTTCAAGAAATCCAGTGGGAGAAGCTGGAATAATTGATGTTCGCATTGCACAGAAGGAGTCAGGCTGTATGAGAAAACAATTCAAACATTGTACAAGTAATAGTTGTTTTACTTAGTTTCTTTTTTTTTAACTAACAAGAAAAATGTAGCTGGCTTCTTACAATTATCTTTTCCAATGTGTAATGACTCCTCCAGAGTGGCCCGGGTCACATGTTCTCCCTCGCAGGTAGGTATCCAGTGAGTCATAAACTTGAGAGGTGCATGCCATTTCCCCTCTGTGTGGGCAGGAGGATTCATGGCTATGCCATTCTTGGCAAACTGCGATTTTAGCACAAAATATCAGCTTTTTTTTTCTAAAAGTTTTTGCAAAAACAATAGTATCTTAACATAACAGACTTTCCTATAACGTCAAGCTTATGAAAATTATCATCTAAATCTGTAATTGCAAATGTTTATAGGGGATTTTTAACCAAAGGTGAAGAATTCCTTGAATTAAAACTTACCAAACACATCCACTAAATAGCTTTTATTAATCCTGTGTGTATATACTCTACCAACAAAGATATATACTTGTTTTTACTGAGTTCACTTTTCCTAGGCTTTATAGTGAGCATCCTATTCATTTTTGTGAGTAGTGATATGGTTAAATAAGTAGTTTGTTTTTATGAAGAACTGTTCTGTATAATAAGACTTGAGGACTTGAAGTGCTCTGAAAGCTTGAATTTGGGGGTTAATAATCTATCTTAAGATCCAATCACAACATTAACTACCTAGGAATAATACATACTCCATGGGTTAACAGTTCAGTCTACAGACAGTGCATTACTTCAAGCACCAATCACATCTATACTTCTTCTCAGCTGGGCCACAATGTTAGGGTTCTCATAAACCACCTCCTCAGGTTTAATCATTTGTTGTCATTTCTCAAGAAACTCAGAGCACTTTACTTGTGCTTACCCTTTTATTATGAATTATTATCTTAGTAACAGCCAAACAGAAGGTGCACGAAGGACAAAGACTAAGGAATAGAGAGTAAGTAAAGCTGCCAAGAAGGTTGAGACCATGCTCCTCCATGCTACCAGCAATCTGGAAGTTCTCCAGACCCCATTCCTTTGAAATGTTATGGAAGCCTTCTCATTATGTAGGCATGAGTGATTAAATCATTGGTCACTGAAGATAATGTCATCCTCTAGGCCCTTAAGCCACCTTTCTAGTCATGTGGCTGGTTCCCCTGGCAACCAGACACCATCCTGTGGTTCTGGGGACTTTCCAACATTCCCTCATTAAACTAAACTCAGGTGTGGTTGAAAAGAACTTGTTATGAACAACAAAAGATATTCCATTCATCTTTGTTCCTTAGCACTTAGGAAATTCCAAGAGTTTTAAGAGCTCTGGGCCAGAAACGGCGATAAACATCAGATTCATATTCATGTATTTCTCGTTATAAGTTACAGTCTCACTGCAGTTGTTGTAAATTGACCATGGAAGCTTAGAACACAGCATTAGGAGTTTCTCTCCACCTCTTACCACTTCATTAGCAGGATCCCCTTCTATACCACTCCTACCTCTTCATGACATTTTGAATGAATAAGAAATCTCTGAGGGTATGTACATTCTACTAATGGGATGTTATAATCTTTAGAAATTCCTTCCTTATTTTGAATCCAAATCAGATCCATGGCAATGCTAGCCTACTGCATCTCCTCTCTTCTTGAAAGCAAAGCAATGAAGTTGCATCTCTTGTTGTCAGTTTGCCACTTAGATGTAAAATAAAATCTGCCTTGCAGGATCATTAACCTTTATTACAAGAACTTGATAATGTCGCTGGAAAATAGGCAGTTCCTGATTGTTTGCATATGCTATATTAGTCAGGAATGTCGACAGCTGCAAAGAAAAGCATACCCAACGAAAATAGTTTAATGAGTGAGGATTTGCAACTCTCATAACTAGGAACCTAGAAAGCTAATTGCTGGTGTTTGCTCTGCAGTTCAGTGATGCTCACAGATATTTTCCTCGGCAATCTTTTGGGTCTCTCTGGTCATTTCCTATGTTCAAGGCTAGAGGAAAAGTTCAATGTTTTTCCCAGCTGTATCTCTTTTTCTCAAGAGAGCAAAACCTTCCCAGAATTACTCTAACCAGACTCTATGACATGTACACCTCCTCTTGGCCCTTAATGGAATATGGCTTAGTAAGTGATCATTAATTAGTAAGTGACTAAATATATTCACAACAACACTACCATGTGAAGAGAAGTTTGCACTTTAGAGGAATTTAAATCCATATAAAATTGAATAAAAACAGTCAAAATCATCTCATTCATTTTTGAAAAGAAAAGAGCAATATTCACAAGAAACAAGTAAAGAAAACCACACTGCAGGACTCTTCCTTGCTTGCTAGCAGTTGAAACTCAAGTGGTTTCAATGATATACAGCTGAGTTCTGTCTTCAATAACAAACACTAAATGTGTGGTCAATAAGTTTTTGTGGAGATTTTCCTAGTGCTATCTCAAAACACAATAGGTAAATGAAAATATTTAATAGTTCCAGAAAGAAGCAAAAGTGCTTAGGAGAGTGTTAGGAATGCAAAATCCCAGGTTTCACCCCAGCCTCCTCTCAGAAAACACCAAAATTTTTGTAAAGTGTGTGGTGTGTGTGTGTGTGTGTGTGTGTGTGTGCATGTGCACATGAATGCAAGTGGTTTGTTAGTCTTTTTGTAGGTACCTGCAGAGGTAAAGTCCCCCTGAAATAGGTTGGGAGCCTTCCAGTGTGAATGCTATGATCCAAACCCAGGTCCTCCATAAGACCAGCAAGGGCTATTACCCACTGAGCTATAACTCTCCAATACCTAGAAAATTCCCATTTTAGTGAAATCTCTAAGGTGTTTGAAATGTATGCATCATCATCAAGTTTTCCCGGTTGTATGCTTATCAAACAAGTGTTCTTTATTAGTTTGTTTTGTTTTTGAATAATCCTTCTAAGGACTCTCTGTGTTATAATTATGCAGATCTCATTTATGTAGAGCTAACGAGTACAGTTTGATAGAAGTGAAACACATGTATACAACACCTCAGAGTTTCCTAACTTCGACCGACTTGTCATCTTGGACCCCATTGTTCTTTGTTAGGAGGAACTGTCCTAAGCAATGTTGGCTGTTTAGGAGCATTCCTAGCCTCTATTAACTAGGTGCCAGTAACAATCCCCACTCTAGCTGTGAAAACCAAAGGTGTTTCCAGACCTTGCCAAATTTCTTCAGGGGGCATAATAGTCCTGATTGAGAAACAATGCACTGCACCAAAACATTGACATTTGACAAAGAATCAGCCCAGCAGAGGTTCCCAATTTGTCTGTCGCGGGCTCTCCCTTCACATCTCATCCAGATGTTAATGTTTATTTCATTCCATGCCGTTCTATATGCCTGGATTTGTTTTTTTTTATTTTGCTAAAGTTTCTTTTTAAGTAAGTTTTGAAAATAGAGTGTGGGCTGAGGAGATGACTCAGTGGATACAGCACTTTCTGTAAGAGCATGAGGACTTGAGTTCAAATCTCCAACGCCCACATAAAAGTCAGGCATGGTCACGTGTACCTGTTACTGCAGTGCCACAGGAGACGGAGACAGGAGGTTTTCTGTGGCTAGCTAGCTGCAAGCTTAGCTCCAGATTCAGTGAAAGACTCTGTATGGAGGGATTAAAGTGATGGGTGATAGAGAAGGACATCCTCCTCTGCTCTCTCTACAAGCAGGGGCATATGTACTCTCACGGGAGCATACATAAAATACACTCACATGAACCACATGCATAGATCATACCTTAAAAAGTGAAAGAAAAGAAAACAGAAGAAGTGTGTAGACAGTAAACTTCCTACTTGGGTCCACAACTATCTGATCTGCTCTGCACTGCATAGAAAGCTATATTTGGTATCCCTTCACCCAGGACACTGAAAAATGCACCACAATGTGTTGTTGATATGAAGTCTGTCACCAATACTATTTCCTACATATTTAACATAAAAATGACATAAATATGACTGCATATTATTGTTACATCAAAGTATTAACACTTGACCATTATTTTACCAACACCTTCATGTAGCATAATTTAATATTTCTTTGCTTTTGTCTCACTTCCTCTTACCCTTCTGGTCACTTTCTCCCAGCATTTTATTCCTTACTTATTATATTTTTCTCTATTAGTTTTAATGTACATTTTCTTTTCCTATTAGCAATTATATTAAATATAACGAATTATTCTCAAATTTAACCAAATCTAATGGAACTCAGGCACATCTTCCAAACAATCCAAAGATTTCCACTACCTTCACTTTGCCTATACCCTTGGACTTACATGCTTTTATTATACATATGAACTCAATCTACATAATCAACCTCAGATTGGCTATCACAATATACCAGGTATCCTTATATTTATCATCCCCACCATGCATTTTAGTTGCCTTTTTTCTGTGCCTTTTTGATGCCTTCAGGGTCTCATTTGTTTTCCCTTCTTTTCTACCTCAAGCAAGAGTCTAAAAATCCAACAAAGTTCCTACTTCCTTAAGTAGATAAATATGAATTCCACCAGGCAGTGGTTTGCCTACAGCATGTTTTGGTATAGAGTATGAGCACTAATTGTCTTGTTTGGTCAACAGAATGTTTAACTAAGAATGTAGCCTGTAATCCTTCAACTGGTCTGTTCATTCCTTGTATTACATTAATGCAGTTTTTATCTTACTCATACCTTTTCAGGTTGGGGTATTTAAAGAATTATGGAAATGAAACACAGGTGATTTTCAGAATTCACTGGAAATCCCTCCTGATACTTTCCTATGTTTTTGTTTTATTGTTTTCACTCATGTCTTCATTCTCTTTACTTATTTTTCTAATTCACATGCTGCTACCGTGGTAAGTGGTATTCTTGTAGAAGCTGGTCTCTGACACTTAATGACTTCCAAAGATTGCTAGGAGACATTTTCTGTGTATGACTCACTATTGGTACAAAACCTGATAAACTGATTAATTTAAACAAAACCTTAGATGATGACAAAGACTTAAAAAGTAGCAAGGAATTAGCAGCTGGAGCTGAGAGAGGATTAACTTTAATTAAAAAGAAATTACAAAAGGTACATGTGGATTATGTGCAACCACATCTTAACATTGTCGTCATATTACCCTCCAAACATTCCCCTACAGGAACGCAGAGAGAAGATATACTATAATGTGTCCTTTTTTATCACATAAACTGAGTAAAAAAATTAAAAACTTATGTGGAAAAAGTCTCTGAGATAATTCCAAAAGGAAAATTGAGACTTCATCAATTAGCAGTAATAGATCCAGCAGAAATTATAGTACCTTTCAATAATGATGAAATTGACGAATTATGGGAAGCAAGTGAACCCTGGCAAAAAAACTTGCAGTAGTCTTTTGGGAGGGATTAACAACAACTATTCCAAAGGGGAGATGGGGAGAGAAAAGTGAGAAGGGGAGGATGGGGGGAATTTGGGGAAACAGGATGATTGGGATAAAGGAAGGTTGGATAGGGGAGCAGGGAAGCAAATATCTTAGTTAAGGGAGCCACCTTAGGGTTGGCAAGAGACTTGAACCTAGAGTGGCTCCCAGGTGCCCAAGGCGATGTCCCCAGTTAGTTCCTTGGGCAGCTGAGGTTAGGGAACCTGAAATGACCCTATCCTATAGTCATACTGATGAATATCTTGCATATCACCATAGAACCTTCATCTGGCGATGGATGGAAATAGAGACAGAGACCCACACTGGAGCACTGGACTGAGCTCCCAAGGTCCCAATGAGGAGCAGAAGGACGGAGAACATGAGCAAGGAAGTAAGGACCACGAGAGGTGTACCCACACACTGAGACAGTGGGGCTGAGCTATTGGGAGCTCACCAAGGCCAGCTGGACTGTTACTGAAAAAGCATGGGATAAAACGGGACTCTCTGAACATGGCGAACAATGAGGGCTGATGAGAAGCCAAGGACAATGGCACGGGGCTTTGATCCTACTTCATGTTCTGGCTTTGTGGGAGCCTAGCCAGTTTGGATATTCACCTTCCTAGACCTGGGCGGAGGGGGAAGGACCTTGGACTTCCCACAGGGCAGGGAACCCTGACTGCTCTTTGGACTGGAGAGGGAGAGGGAGAGGAGTGGGGGGAGGGGAAATGGGAGGCTGGGAGGAGGCGGAAACTTTTTTTTCTAAAAAGAAAAAACTAGCAACTATTCCAAATATAAGAAAATTCAATTTATAAAGAGAATTAATTGGATCCTTCCTCACATTGTTTGGGACACACCAATAACCGGAGCCCTACATTCTATAGTGATGTAAATATATCAGAAAAGGCAGGTTACAAATCAGAAAATTTAAGCAAAGTGGATCAAAGCACTTATGATGCTATCCAAAAGTCAGAATTATATACTATTCTCATGGTACTAAAGGATTTTAAAGAACCTCTCAACATAGTTACTGATTTGCAATATGCAGAAAGAGTTGTCTTGCATATTAAAACTACTGAATTTATACTGGATGATACAGAATTGACTGTATCATTTATTCAGTTGCAAGACACAATCAGGAATAAGAATCATCCCATATACATAACACATATTCAATCTCATACAGGTCTGCCAGTTCCTCAAGCACAAAGTAATGCAGAAATTGATGAATTATTGACTGAAAATATGCTGACGGCCTCAAAACTTTATTAAAAATACCGTGTCTATAATAAAGGTTTTTAAAAAGACTTTTTCATCATGTGGCAGCAAGCCAAGGAAATTAGAAGGAAATGTCCTACTTGTTCCTTATTCAACCAATCATAACTACAAGCAGGAAGTAATCCAAAGGGTTCTGAAAGGAATGAAATCTGGCAGAAAGATGTTGTCCATTTTGTAAATAGTAGCAGCATCAAGGAAACGCCATGTAGCTGCCAAAAAAAAAAAAAAAAAAAAAAAAAAAGGATCCTCACTTGCAAACACACCAATAATGAAATCTCCATGATGAACTAACTCTGTTATCAGTTTCTACTACTTTCTTGTTAAGGAAGTTAAATCAAGTAAAAATTTCTGGCCATGTCATCTCTTCGTTACTTACTTTCCTTCCCTGAGTCTAATATATTTATTCATGAAAGTAAGATAATTGTAGTTACCTCAAGAGTCTTTAAAATGGGGAGAAACAAACAGAGAAAATGAGAGAGAAGTTAAAAAAAAAGTTACCTAATTCCTCTGGCAATACAAGCCACTTCCTGCACAGGGTCCTGAAGCAGATCTTCCTGTACCACAGAAATTAAGGTTCTGAGAAAACTCCTGGGCCCATCCAAGTTCCCCCTTTCCTCACCTACACCCGCTTGCCTCAAGTTTGCTCAGGGAACTTCAGAGGTGTTTCTACTCTTCTTTTAAAAATTTGTACACACATTTCAGATCTCTAAAATTGAGAACATATCCCCACTAATAAAGCTCTGTGTGTGTGGTGTTGTTACATGGAAGTGCTAGACCATCACAGACATAGGATACATTCGTTAGTATTCATTAGTGTGCTATGTGGAAGATAGAGCTCAATGTGGACTAGCCCCAGGAAAGAATCCACTACCATAAAAGTTGTAGAATACTCACGATAACTGCCCTTTTTTTTTTTTACTTCCAATCTTTTCTCCTAAATTTGTTTATAGACCAGTTTCATAAAAAAATACAGTTTCTATGATGATGGCAGCCATACCTCATTTATCTGTGTCCCCGGGGGTAGCCATATGCCTGGAGCATTGTTGCTCCTGCTGAATCATAAATATTGCTATTGGCCAAATCTCTAAATGACTTAACCCATGACTAACTCGTGCTCAAAGGAAAGCATTGGTACCTGCTTTATTCTCCTAACACAACTTTTAGAGGAAAATAATGGAATTTAAAAAAAATATTTCTAGATCTTGTCAGGATATTTATTACAATTTTCACTTGTTTAACTTGGGGTTTTAAGCGACTCATTTCTCTTCTCTGTTGTGGCTATTCCATTTTCGCCTGATACAGTTAGACACTTTGAGCTGTATTGCGTAGTGAAAAGTTGGAAAATTATTCTAGTTGTCTCGGGAAAAGGCCTTACTCAGTTCATTGTATAGCATACATGTAAGTATCCTGGTCCCAGCCCTCCTGAGGAAAGTTCACTGTGGAGTATCTATATATATACACATATGTTGCAAATGTTTTCCCCAGACTTTGTCGTTGTTACAATCAATGGGAAAATTTAGTGGCTGGCTGTGTACAGAGCATAAAAGAAATGTCATAGCTATCATTGTGAACAAAAAACCAAATATCTTTTATTATTAAACTTGTTCATTTTGAGCACAATCCCTCCAGCTGTGTTTCTATCCCTTCCTCTCCTGCTGCCTCCTGAAACCTAGCCCATGGGTTCTGTCCTTTCTTCCACTTGACTTTATCTCTCTCCTTCAATAAATGCCTTCTCACAACTCAGTCCTTCAGTTCTAAAGGCTTCAATGAAATACTTGCTGCTTTATTAAGGCATTGCCTCCTTTGTTCCACTCTAGAAGTTCACAGTATAATTAAAGAGGTTTACACAAACAACAGAGTCAAATACCTGTCTGTGGAACAGAAGCATCTGTGCATAGTCACGGAACTAAACAAATGAGGTGTCTCAAATTTGATCCCCAGTACTGACAACTCTCCATTCTGTCCTCTGGAATGCTTCTTGGATAATATCAGATCATACACATATGACTTCTCACTGTGTTTAGGGCTCTGCGCTCAGTTCACTTACTTACATTATCTCTTAATCCCCACAGCAAATCTAGAGCTCCATTTTAGTGTTCTTACTTGATGGAATAGAAGTAAAGAGAGATTTAATAGCTTTAAACCCTGTAGCTACCAAATAATATATATCTGGATTTGGCAAGATACTTTCATTTGAAAGCAATAGTATCCTCAAAACTTGATTAAGTAACCAGGGGAATTTATTAGTTACTTAAATGAAAAAGGAATATTGAACGTCAGGTTGGGTTCCCTCCAGAGTTGCAATGATTTGTGGCCTCGGGTCCTTTCCTTCTTTTTTCCTTTGTCTCCAACCCCCTGGGTTCATCCCAAGAAAAGAAAGAGTCTGCTTGTGGTAGTATCCTACACCGTGATTTCCTTCTTTTTATACAAAGCAAAGTCTCTCTTTTGCCTTCAGATGAAAACGGACTTCCATTTGATGCCATGACTTCTAACCTTGAATGAATACTGTTTCAAGGAAAATGGGATAGTAGAAAGTAACATTAGTGGTAACCCTAGTGGCTTCTTATGCTACACAAAATGATGTATGTCATTCTGAACACAGTGTTAGCCTATGGAACTGCGCATGAAAATGACATCTTGAAATTTGCATGCAAGTGGATGGAACTAGAAAAAAACCAACCTGAGTGAGGTAACTTAGACCCAGAAAGACAAACATGGTATGTACATACTCATAAGTGGATACTAGCTCTAAAGCAAAAGATATTGAGTCTATATAGTTCATGATCCTAGAAAAGCTAAGTAACAAGGTGAACCCTAAGGAAAGCATACAGAGACCCACCTGCAAAGGGGAAATAGACAAGATTACCTGGCAAAATTGGAAGCATGGGGGTGGAGGGAGAAGGAAGAATGAAAAGGGAAGAGGAGGGGAGAAGGGAGGGAGGAGAACTTGAGGGAATGGAATAGAGGAGATGGATAAAGGACAGAGATAAGAGCAAGGAAAGAGATATTTTGATTGAGGGAAGCATTATGGGGCTAGTAAGAAATGTAGTACTAGAGAAATTCCCAACAATCTACAAGGATGACCCCAGCTAAGACCCTAGGCAATAATGGAGAGGGTGTTCCAATTGGCCTTGCCCTGTAGTCAGGTTGATGAATATCTTAAATATCACCATAAAACCTTTTTTGACGGAAGCAGAGGCAGAGACCTCCAGCAGGCCACTAGGCCAAGCTCCCAAAGTCCACTTGAAGAGCAGGAGGCATGATAATATGAGCAAAGGGGCTCGCTCACCCATTTTCAATTCTAGTTGTGAGAGTCATAAAGCCAGAAAAACCTATTAATATATATGCCCAGGGATTTCAGTTATTGGGCCACTCTAGTACCATATTATTGTTAAACCATAGAATTGGAATAACATCAATTCTTGGAGAACAATGGCAAGTAGTTAAGATAGTCCTCCATGACCAAGTGTGTCTATGAATAGGGAATATCATTTCCCTTTAGGTGCAAGAATGCTTTGGGCATGAGCCTGAAAGGGATGATAGAAAACAGATTAAGGTTTGCAAATGCACCTGACATGACTCACATGACATACAGGTGCTTTTCAGATTACCGTGGGATTGCATCTCACACACTCATCATATACTGAAATCACAGTAGGGTAACAATCCATTTAATGTGACTGTCATGCTTTATCTTCCTGAAATGTGCTCACAACATTTACATTAGTCTAGACGGGAAAGTCACCTAACACAAAGCTTTATTTTGTGAAAAAAAAAAAAAAAAGGTGAGGTATACCACCTAACTTGTTGAATCCTGCTGTGAAAATTGTTGGGAGAGGATCACAGAATGGTTGCACGAGATGCTTGGTGACCATCATAATTCAAAAAATCTTATGTCAAGCCATTATAAGCAGAGTGCCATGTATTTTAAGAAGACAGAGAGGCATTATGAAGGTGACCCCCATCTAAATTCTCTCTGCTCATTTCACCTGATTACAACTTCAGGTTGTTACCTAGCTTAAAGAAATCTGATCTTTCATTCAACATCAGTCATGTAAGACTGACTGTTCTTAAAGAGGATTGGTTTTCTGCACCAGACTTCTCCATAGTTTTATTCAGCTAGTCCACGGAAATGAAGATAGAATGTGTGCAATATTTCTCATTTCATTCTGTAAGTCTTACAATGCTAAGTGGGAATTCTATACCAAGTAATTTAGTATTTACTTCTGTATATCACACCGATTGCTTCTAAAAGCAGGACAAGTCTTAACTCACAAGATACATACACAAACACTGGGGAAAATATTTGGTCTCTAACTTGACGTTTGTCACCTAAAAAGAAGAGTCATACTGTATGCTGACTACATGATCACAAGAATGAGAATAATTTATGTGCTGTTAAATGCAAACCTATGGTGTATAGGTCACTATACATGAGATTATTTTTGCTACTGAAATGTATCTCTGTAAAGAGTCAATGCCTATTTGGTGTGAAATGCCTTGCATATAATTAATTCCTAGAATAAAATAAATACTTAATAATGATGAAATCATGATGCATAAATAAATTAATGGTCATTTTAATTTCATGGATTTTTTGGGGGGTTGGAATGGATCATGAAGGATTTTTTTAATTCGTAACTGGTTGAATGATATCTACTGATCTCTGTTTAGTGACCCAGATGTGGCCTTTGGACTTCTCATAAATCTTGCTGTCACCTGATATCCTTTAGTAACTGGTCTTGGGGGTTGGGGTGGGGGCAAAAGGTCTGGACCAAACAAGAAAAGAGTGGGAAAAAAAATAGCTGTGTGATACTGAATTCTTGAGAGTTAATCAGTATCAGTTGTTGGTTTGAGAAGAGAAGTCTTCCAATTTGGAGGTTTCCATAACAACAACAACAACAACAATCTAGTCATATCAGGGATTCTCTTTTCTGAAATCAAGGCCTCTGCCTACCTATTTTCTTTGTTTTTTTCTGAACTATTTTTTTTTATTTGTATCAGGACATTAATGAAGACAGAAGAGGCTAGTACATCAAGGAAGGTTACTAAGCTGCAGAAAGAGAAAATTCCTGTGGAGATGCAAAGCAGATACTGTCCTTCTGGATTCATCCATGTGTAATGAGAGGCCTTGACAGTAGCCAGAAGTTTCGTAAGCCTCAGTTTCTTCTTTTGTAATATGACCTTGGTTTTTAGCTTCTGCAGTTGTTGTTAAAACGAAGTGAGATTTGAAATGCAGGGACTGGGTCTGAGAGCGCAGCCTAGGCTGGCTTGAACAAATAATACTCTTGTACAAATGCTGGGGGCACAAGTGTGGACCACTGTGATTAGCTGTACAACCTTGAGATCCCCCCACCCTGGAAAATGTGTGATTTTTTAAAAAAAGGATGAAATTCTTGTCCTTTAGAAGTTGAGGAAAAGGACATATACCTGACTCATTGTACATGAATAGCATGCATTTTAGCTCACAAGATCAGAAGCAAAACATTCACCTTTTTATAGTTTTTTTATATGTAATGTTTGCTATTCTTTGTT
Organism: Microtus oregoni; assembly: GCF_018167655.1. Lineage (NCBI taxonomy): Eukaryota > Metazoa > Chordata > Mammalia > Rodentia > Cricetidae > Microtus > Microtus oregoni. Next base: position 9,747,499 of record NW_024543090.1, read on the forward strand.
TGTGGTAGGAAACTTACTGAGTTGACTCAAGGTAAACCAACCTGTGGAGCAGTTGCATCAGTGGTTCTGATGCAAAGTACCTATGGGTGTCGTGGCATTGGAAGTGATGTGTGGTCCTCCGTGATGACAGACAAAAAACATGTTTCCTCTACCAACATGGGCACACCGAAAGGCTACCCTTCTGGAATCTTGTTCTTGGAAAGACTTAAGAATAAAACACACTGTACTGCCTAGTTACACAATGTCAACTTGACACAAGCTAGAGTCATCAGATTAGAGGAGCCTCAACTGAGAAAATGCCTTTGTGAGATTATGCTGTGGGCAGGCCTGTAGGAATCCTCTTAATTGGTGGTTGATAGGAGAGGGCTCAGTCCATGATGGATGGTTCCATCCCTGGGCTGGTGGTCCTGGGTTCTATAAAAAGCAGACTGAGCAAGCCAGTAAGCAGCACTCCTCTTGATGGTCTCTGCATCAGCTCCTGCCTCCGAGTTTCTGCCCTGCTTGAGTTCCTCTGATGACTTCTTTGATGATGAACTGTGATGAAGAAGTATAAATAAAATAAAATTAAAGCAGAACCCCCCCCCCCGGAGGTGCTTTGGTCATGGTGTTTCATCACAACAATAGTAACCCCAACTAAGATACACACCTGCTGATAGTTTTTGTAAGTAGATTTTCTATTCTTACACTTTACTAAAAGTATTGATCATTTCTAGAAGTCTTCAGGTGGAATTTGGGGAAATCCCTTATGTATAATATATAATTGGCAAATAGGGTAATTTGATTTCTTCTCTTCCTATTTATATCCTTCTAATTCCTTTTACAGTAGGTACCACAACTGACTGTTACTCTCTGTTGCAGCTTGGATAGCACTTTCTGATACTAATAGAGCTAGTCCCAAGGGATGTGACTTCCAGAGAAGATCAAACTTTATTTTCCTCACTTTTGTTAGAATTGTATGGTGTCTTCAGAAATAGGATCTTATCATCAAGTTCTGGGCAGCAACCAAGAGCAATGGCAGTGGCCTGTATTGTTCGGGAAGTCTCTTGGACTTGGCTGATCAACAACGTGAAGGGAGGCTTCCCATGCCTGGCATGGGGCTTTTTGCTAGACAGTCCCTGGCTTCAGTTCAATCATTTATATATGTATCCACAGACACTTATGTATAATATGTTTATTTAAATAAGCAAAAATACTTCTCTATGACTTCTTATAGAGTCCTTGGTATTCTTTATCCCTCCTCCCTCCTTTTTCCTCTGTTTCCTCCCCTTTTTCCTCCCCAGATAAAGGTTTCTTTTTTGCATTCCCCTTTTCATGACACTGGTATCCCACTATTATCCTCTCTATGGCTACAGCATCTTCATTTAGAAGGTACCAGCATGTTACTACTACTGAATTCCCTCCAAAAGAGATCAAAGCAAATCTTATACTTAAAGAAATTCAGTCTATTGTATATATGCCAAAGCAAGATGTTTCAAATACAGTTTATTTCCTTTAAAACTGGGAAAGAGACTTAGAATTGGTCAGCATATTTTTGTTTTTATATAGCTTTTAGGCTGTATTTTCTTGCCAAAGCAATTAAAAACACACTGATTACTTTTTATTGTTCAAACTAACTTCTACAATGTTCAAAGTTTCAATTAAAAGCATAAAAATTATTTTAAGCTTAAAATCAAAACCAAAATACAAGCATCTTTTCAGGCTCTGCTACTATTTAGCTTTGTGGCCACTAATATTTCTTTCTGATGCTTTCTTTTCTCATTTGGAAAATGAGGGAGCTAATGTAGTCCGTGTCCAAGTCCTTTGTGTGACTTAACATAACTAATCATGTCACGCTTGCTAATACGAGGTGATAATAAATGTTTCTGGTTTCCTTGTTTTGTGTGTGTGTGTGTGTGTTTCATTTTTCTGTTTTTGTTTTGTTTTATGTTGCCACGATTGCTAGTACAGTTAGGAAACATTGCCTTTCCAATACAGTCACTCTGATTAGAAGATTAGTAAAGACACAGTAGAAGTCCTTCCTTGGTGGGTATCAGTGTGCATCCAAAACTAGATTCTGAAAATAACATGCCGTGTTGATAACGGACGCATTAGACATTTCATGAACTACCTCATTTAAGCATTATTAAAAGGCTCTGAAAGAGTTATCTAAAAATGGAAAACAAATGTCTAAAAAATTTTAATGGATTGCCCAAGGTTACAGAGCTAGCAACTCACAGACACTCACACTAGCAATTTATTCTTATAAGGTATTGATTAGCAGAAAGACACTGAGCTGATGTAAATAAAAGTAAGTTTTTCAAGAGTCAGGGTTTCTAACTACCTTTACCTAAGACCCTTAAAAGGCTCAGACACTGATGTTAGACTATGTCTTCTGTTCTTCCTAGAAGAGATCCCTGTGACATGGATTCCCTGGTCCACTGCATGGAGTTTCAACACTGAAATTTAAGGAATAAAAGATAAAAAAGCAAATTTTCAGTTTCTCTTAAAGAAATAAAACAAAAATCAGTAACAATGGCCTTCTATTCTTATCTAGCAAGAATGTACCAGAGTCTTGAAGTTTATTGTTTCCACTGCACCTTTGCATAGATTACTAAAGGTGCTGACATGGGCTGATTGGCATCCATAGTCTCACAAGTTGGTGAGAGACTGCCATGCTGACTGGAGAGGGAACCCACAAATCTCCACAACCAATGTCATTGTGCTGAGTTGTTCTTAATTTTTTTACCCAAGCAACTCTTTTGAGAGTGATGTACAGATTTCTGATTTGATGCAAGCCGTTAAAATTCTCTCTGATACCGAAGCCCAATGGCAATTAATTTATTGAAAACTCCATGAGTTTTAAAGCTCGGTTCTTAGGCTGTGTCACTCATTGTTCCGTCTCCTGACTTCTGAAGGTCTTTTAATAGATACCTTTTGACTCTACTGAGCTACTAGAATGGGGCAGGGGTCGCTCTGGTGACTTTCACAAATGTTTTAAAAAATACTCAAAAGAGATAGGATGGAAAATGGGCAGGCTATAGCTATGAACCACGGGAGCAGTATGAGCCCTTACTTGTTGGGAGGAGTGGATGGGGATGGGCTGGGAGGGAGGTGGGGGAGCAAAGAAGTGGTAGTGGGACACTGTGGATGGAATGTAAAATGAAATAAAAATAAATAAAAATTAAAAAGTATTCTGGCTATTAAAAAAATATGAGACACTACATTTCTGCTCTTCTAAGTCACTCAGCTTGTGATATGTTTATAGCAACTACAGGAAATAAATGTCTTTCAGTCAGACTCCTTGAATGTCCAGCACCTGATGCCTAGACTATTAAACTAGCATATCTGATGTTGGCTTCTAGATAATAAGGCCTAGTGCTGATGCCTTGGTATTGGCCTAGTCTTCCCAGGCTAGTTAAACTGAATAATTGGAGAGTGTTGCTTTTCTTTTCAATGTCTTAAATATAGAGATCTCTTTCATCTCCCAACTTGCTGTCTATCTCTTGGCTCTCTGCGTCTACCCCATGCCCAGGTAACATGTTGAGAGCAACAGCTTCAGGCGTGGACACTTTGATCAGTCAGCATCCTGACCAGGCTGATGGAGCATTTATGTCATTAAGAAAGCAACTACAACAGAAGAAGTAAAATAAATCTTTGATTCTGGGGAATTTTTGCTTTTGCTTTTACATATCTGGACAATATAGTTGAGGCTCAGCTTCTAAAACCCAACTGAAAAGAAAACACAGAACACAGAGTTGTTACTGAACCAGGAAGGTTCCACAAAGGCAGAAAAGAGCCTCTAGTGGGAAGACAGTGATCATTTGATAGAAAAATCACATCCCACAGGGCGATGGTGGCGCACGCCTTTAATCCCAGCACTCGGGAGGCAGAGGCAGGCGGATCTCTGTGAGTTCGAGACCAGCCTGGTCTACAGAGCTAGTTCCAGGACAGACTCCAAAGCCATAGAGAAACCTGTCTCGAAAAACCAAAAAAAAAAAAAAAAGAAAAAAAAAAGAAAAAAGAAAAAAAGAAAAAAAAATCACAGCCCAGTTGGAACTTTCAGCTATCTAAGGGTGAGAAATGGAAAAATGTCCCCTTCTTCCATTGTAGAATGTTAAGACTCCATTATCCTAAAACATGGCAATGCCCAAAAGATAGAGAGGTTGAGTACCTCTAACCTGAAACTTTTAAATCCTTACAAATTCAAATGTTTTTGAATGCTGATGTCATGTACCAAGTGGAAAATTCCATCTCTGACCTTATGAAGGTATATAGTCAAAATGCAGATTAAATAAACATGTATAAAATTAGCTTCTATATATGCATATAAGGTCTATGTGGAACATAAATGTATTTCCTGTTTCAACTTTGGTTTCATGCCCAAAGAATCTCATTATGAAAATGCAAATACTTCACAATCCAAAATAAAAATAAAAATAAAATCCTAAAATCTGAAACCTTTCTAATCCTAAGCATCTTGGAATGGACACATAACCTATAGGAAGTCACAGACTCAGGATTCAGATTTGTTTCTTGGCAGAGGTTGGCTCATAAAGAATGTGACTGCCTTTGGGTGACAGCTTTTATAGGCCTGAGAAATGCTGTTGACATTGATTTAGCATGCCCACCAGAGAGAGATGCAGACAAGTAGGAATTGAGCTACAGAGAGACTTCAGATACGGCTGCCTCAAGACGACCAGAACAAGTAAAACAAGAACATGCTAACACGGAAGAGGACATCTTATAGGGCTCAGCCCCTAAGAAAATAACTAAGGAAAAGTAAGACTCGAATAAATAGCTTTCTCCAAGGATGAGCCTCCTAATTGGTTACCCAGTACCAACTGGTCAGTCATGAAATCATGTGCCTGCAAATAACACTAAATGGACTGTCCAAGTTGTATTTAGGCAAGTGTTCATATATATGGAGCAATAATAATTAAAGAAAAAGGAGCCATGAATTTGAGAGGGAGTAAGTTGGGAAGGATATTGGGGGGGGGGTGGAGATAGGAAAAGGAAGGAGCGCAAACTATATAATTATATTTTAAAAAAACTCCTTTTGAAAGTGACTAGTGCTGGTGACACATGCCTCTAATCCTATCATTCTGGAGGCTGAAGCAGGTGGATCTCTTTCTGTTCTCTCTTCTTCCTTTCCTTCGGTATGTCTTCTTCTCTTCTGTCTATTTTGTACTCTCTCTCTTCTTTCTCAGTATCTATGTTTTATGCATAAATTCGGTGATGCAGGGAACAGAAAGGAGAAGATAAGAAACATGCATATTTTTAAATGCTATCAACAGATTAACATTTAGGACTTCAAATGTTTCTCAATGCATTGTTTCAGTGAAGTTTAGCAAGACGTCAAATCTCTTAGAGCTGAAGCTACAGGCAGTTGTAAGGCACCCAAAATGGGTTTAAGGAATCAAGCATGAGATTCTGGACCAGCAGTATGCGCTCTGAATCACAGAGTCACCTCTCCAGTCCCCAAATCTAAGAACTTCTAAATTACATTTCACTTAGTTAGTATGGGGGCGTCTGGTACATGAGCATGCCAGGGCATGTGTGCAAAGGTCAGAGTACAATGTGTGGGAGTTGGTTCTATCCTTGCAGAATGTGGGACTTGGGAGATCAAAGCTCAGGTGGTCAGGCTTGGCAACAAATGCTTTTACCTATTCAATTATCTTCTCAGAGCCAAATACGGGAATTTTCATAAACTTTTATTGACTCTCAAAATATCTCAGCAGTATAGCTTCTTTCACATTAGAATAACAAGTTATTAAGCAAGTGAACAGTTTAATCTATGTACGTCTCATATGTACTAAGGCTTTGGGAAAATCATTGTCTTAAATTTTGCAGGAGTCTGAGACAGGAGATAAGCTGCACAGGGACATGTGGTCTAACAGACATGATTTCCATGTTCTGTTTTTCTTTTTAAACCCAGTAGGACACACAGAGAAACCCTGTCTCGAAAAAACCAAAAAAAAAAAAAAAAACAGTAGGAAAAACTCCTTGGGAGTATAAATAGGTACCTAGTCAGCTCAATAACTAAGCAGGCTTTAGTTTACCAAGTTACCTATGGAATAAAAAGTCCTGGGGCAATGGGATAGCCACCACCTAAGCAATGCCAAAAAAGGCTTTTAACAGAAGAGGGGCAATAGACTTCAAGCATGGCTCCCCGCCTTGTTAAAAATGACAAAGCAAGAACTGAAGTCTAATCTACTGAAATCTCCATGGCACAAAGAAGACTTGGCTGTCTGGAAGCACAGCAGCAGGGACCATACAAGCAGAGGAGAAACAGTGTGAATGAAGAAGGCAGACTCTAGCTCCTGTCTGACTTGTTCACAGGAGAAGGAAGACTACCGTTAAGATGCAGTGGATCATACTTGCCCGGTGCTCCCTATGCCTGTGACTTCAGACCTAGACAGGAAGCTCACTGGAGTCAATCCTCAGGGCTTGCCCAGTGGTGGTAGGCATAGGGCACTCATTCCTATTTCAGTCACTAAGACTCCACACTTGGACTGCAGATTGGAATTCATTGTGCAGCTGCTTTCAGCCTCCCAAACCCATTGGAGACTGGCACGGCAATATGTTTAAGTTGTATTTATCCCATTTAGGTTGTTAATCTTGAGATGACAATAAACTACCTCCCACTTGTATTCTTAAGTTTTTTTTTCATGTTTTTTAGGACAGCATATGAAAGAACAGGTTTCTATGTGGCATTTTATACAAAAGTGTCATTCCATTGTATTTTCATTTATTCCCCTCATCCACTGTCCTCCCCTCTGCCCTGTTCTTCCTTGTGGCTCACCTCTTTTCTTCCTCCAAATAATTTCCCTTTCTGCTTTTTTATCACATGTATTTCACCTTCTTCATGCCCCATTAAGAGTTCTTAAGATCTCTTCCCTCCTTCCTTCCTTCGTTCCTTCATTCCTTCGTTCCTTCCTTCCTATAAGAACCCTTCTATTTTTATGACATACATATGCAAATATATATGTATATAATTTTGAAACTAAGTTTTACATATATTAAAAATATGCTGTTTGTCTGAGTCTGGTTTATTTAACCCAATATTGGTGATTTCCAGGTTCAAATAATTTTCTAAAAAAACCATAATTCCATAATTGCCTTTTTCTTAATGGTTATGTGATATCCTATTGCATATATGCATCACTTTATTCATTCATTGGTGGACATTTAGGCTTACTCCCTTTCCTGGTTATTGGGAATAGTGCAGTAGTAAGCTTGCATGTTCCAGTATCTCTGTCATACACTGACCTGGAGTCTTTCAAGCACAAGAATGCTATAGCTTAGCCAGGTAGTCATTTTTCAATTTTTCTGAGAAAGCTCTGTAGATTTCCACAGCGCCTATGCCAGTTCCCACCCCAGTCACTGAAATATAGGTATATACATTTATATCAACATTTGTTGTCATTTGTACACTTGATACACTTGACATTTTCACCGGGGTGACAGAATCACAGGGCAGTTTTAAATTATAGTCTCCTGATGGATATGATAGTTGAAAATTTTTCAGGTATTTATTGGCCCTTTATCCCCTAGTATGTCCTAATAACATGGTATTCCATCCTCTGATTTCTTCACATAGAATTTACATCAGAAACTGTTATTTCTACCATGACCTTCTTAGTAGATGCCTTCCCTTTTGTATCAGGTTCACATGGCTACACCCAGAATTGTTACATAGTATTGTTTCTATTTGTAATTCCTCTTCCATTTTTTATGCTGATCATAACACACTGTACATGGCTGTCAACCTATTATTCACAGGTAGTAATATATATTCTTGGTAATTGTGTAAGTATAGGTATTCAATTCTTGCATTGTTTGTGCACTTCCTGGATGTTGGAGTTGCCTGAATCTCAGGCCTACTTTTAAAAACTCTGTAGGTTATTGGGAAAGGCATTTTTATAATTCCAAATCTAGGTTCCTTCACCATCAGATATGTGAGTTTATACTTATATATCACAATTTTGTAAGTATTAAATGATTCATTAATACCCCAGTACTCTACTCTTCTCTCTAGATATGCCATTTAAACTAAAAGTGTTTCTGCTTGATTAAGTCTATTGCTGGTGTTTTCTTTTGTGCTTTTTATTTAGTTGATCTGAGTTTTTCATTTACAACATTTTCACTTTATTAAAACTCAACTTCATTGCAGATGAGGAAAGGGAGATGTTATGTGGAATATTCAGAGGAAATGAATACATTCCTAGGCATATATTGTCTGCCATTATTAAACAATGAGCATGTAAGTAGCTTAACCAGATCTATAATAACCAATGGAGATGAAGTGGTGTATGGGAAAGTTTCTCAACAGTTAAAGGGAGAATTTCAGGACAAGTAAGGGATTCAGCCACATAGCACAAGGGAGGGCAGCAGGGAAAGGGAATACATGAGAACCAAGAATAATATATGAAATGCCATAATGGAACTAATTACAGTATAAGCTAAGCTGAAACATTCACAATAATAAATAAAAAGCCTCCAACAAAGAAGAACCCAGAACTGATGGAGCTAAAGGTCGTCTAAAGCCCTTTAGAGCAGAATTGTCACCCAGACATGAGTATTGGCCCCCAAAGGTTTGTATGTTTCAATACTTGGATTCAGTTGGTGGAAGTGCTTGGGAAGACTTAGAAGGTGTAACCTTGTTGAAAGAGGTGTGGACTGGGAGTAGGCTTTGAGATTTTGGAGGACTCTCACCATTCCCAGTGTGTCTCTCACCTCCTGATTATGGTTAGAGATATGAGTTCTCTGATATCTCTGCTGCCAGGCCCTCATTCTACTGTCATGGACTTTGGCCCCCTAGAACGATAAACCCAATTAAATACTTGTTTATATATTTCTTTGATCATGGTGTTTTATCGCAGCAACAGAACCGTGACTAGTACAACATGTAATGAAAATCTGAGTTAATTTAATCATGAATGTAAACTGTTTCGCTGTCACACTTTAACATGGAAAAGAAGCAGGTAAAACTTTTGAAGTACATTTTATTCTTTTCAGTGTGTTTGAGAGTGAATTATATCGCTGCATTATTTCAGTATATAGACAATATGAAATTTTTAGGAAACAATATTAGAATTCTTCCTTTAATACCAAGTCTTTAGAATTTAGCATTTTGCGCTTCTAAGCATTGCAACTTGCTTTTAACTCATTTCAAAGGTCAGCAGCTCCATGTAGCTAGGTGCTTCTCTTCAAGACAGCCTGATTCCACAGTTACAGACCCCCACATGCCTGTGCTCTAGGTCAAACAGCTTTGGACATAACTGTTTTATACAATATGCAATTTAGTGATACATAAGCCTTTGTGAAATTATAGTTGATATGATTCAATAAAAGGGAGGCAGAGATATCTCCACTGTATCCTTTCCTAAAATCCAGCTTATTTACTAGTCTCCTCTCTGAGAACATTTGTAAATGGGAAAGGGTTTTGTCAACAGAGAAATATCTTCCCCAAGCTTATTAGTGTTATTTCAGTCGGTTTTTCTTTGGAGTATACACACTATCTCAGCCAGTATGTACTTGAAGAATGAAAATGTACTTGAAAAGCAAAAAGCTTTTGATAATTATAATGATGGACGCCTTCCAGGGGTTTTTAGCCCCAGGCACACAGGAGACCTCTAAATAGGGAAGCAGATCTTTATGGGAGCCAGGCTTGCTCCACCGGCTATTGCCAGAGTAATTTATGGCTTAAGATTTGGTGACTTTCTAACTAAGGCAATTCATTCCCAGAAGCTGTCAAGGATGTCTACATTGCCTGTCAGTGATTATTGGTCCTGGCTCAGGGAAGCCTCTCCGACAAACCCAACTAACAGGGTGATGACCTGGGCTTCAGCTTGTGTTTTGCAATTGGCAAGTTGTTTCCGTGGGGTGAAGAAAATGCAGATAAGAGGTATTTTTGTGTGGCTTATAATGGGTTTTAGTTTTATTTTATTATAATTTTATTTTCCTCTGAAGTAAAATACAAGCTATTGAATAAATTCAGAAACAAGTAGCTAGGATTGCCATGTAAACTGAATCAATATCAAGGCCTTTAAGGGTAATAAAAGAAATAATTAGGAAAATATTCAGGCAGGTTTTTCTTAACTATAAGCATTGATAAAATTACATCTGTTTGACCTACCTGCCTTTGTAGTGTGAACGAATGATATATTTTATTATTTAGGCAAGGGTTTTTTTTTTTTTTTTTTTTTTGTCTTTTGCAAAGTTCGTGTTCAAGACTCAAGGGTTAGCCGGTTCACTCAGAAACTATTCAAAGTCTTTAGGAGACTCATTGATGTTGTAATTCGAGCAGATGTATGTTGATAAGTATCAAGTGTTATTAGGCCTAAATATTTAAGCTTAAAAAAGAAACTTGAGGTTTCTACAAGGAATAATATTGACTGACTCTTCTATTCTGGCCAACTTCAGGCCAAAAAGTAGGTCCAAAATAGTATAAAAATAACATTTCAATAGGCAAAAAGGGTTTTCTGGGATTTGGCTTGGTAGATAAAGCCAGTCACTGAAACCCTGGGCAATTACTTGACTCATCCGCAGGTCCTGATATGTGTAGTAGAGATAACTGATGTAACAAATATCACAAGCTCGGACTGAGCCATAGTTTTGCCCAGGATCTATTATAAATTCTCTACTTCCTATAGTTCTCCAGACATTATCAGGGTTACTCTTTCCTCTTTCTCGGCTCAGTGATTGTGCTGCATGACTATTTCCACAGAAGGTCATCACATGTCTATGACATTATGGGAAGATTAAAAGAGGGACATCAGTTTGACAGGTGAGCCATGGACGGGCTCATGGTCATATAGTACCAAAGGGAGGAAGAGGAGTTTTATCTAAGCAGTCTCTCTCTTCTCAGTTCACCGCTCTGACAGAGGAACTTCCCCACAAGAAGATTTAGTCATACTTATTTCACAAACCCCCAAACAGCTCTTCAACGCCTGCAGCATGATGTATAAACACCTTTGCTGGGGATTACAGGCTGTCACCATCTGACCTCAACCCATCAGTCCAACCTCATCTCACATTACATCCCTCCATGTGCCCCTAGGATGTTTTAATCCACTAAACATCTCATCAGTCTTTGAATTTGGCATGCATTCTCTGTTATTCTCCAATCCTACATCTGTGGTTTGGACTTCAATAGCACTTCCTAGTCTTTGTTGTTTTATTGAAATCTTACTCTTAATATATTGCTTAGTTCTTATTTCTTTAATTCTGCTTTTTATTGAATTATATTATATAAATATCTGATTCCTCCTCTGTAGTTTCATTTTATAAATTCCTTGAAGATAATAACTACACTTTATTCATTTTTATTTTTTCCATGCCTTCTATTCTTCAATTTCAATCATTGTATGAATTCACCTTAATGCTCATTGGTTAAAGAAATAGATGCTAACTTCAGACACACCTTAATTGTGTCTCCACCTGACACTGTTGGGATAGATTCATAAGTGATCCACAGATTAAATGCTAGGAAATCATTAGAAAGAAGTTTCTTGTAGGAAAAAGAACACTGAATCAAGAGTCAAATATGTATTTGAATGCTTATTGGGAAGGCAATTAATCCAGTGGTTTGACAACTGCAGATAGTCCCTCAGTTGTCTGTGTTTTCTCTTTCGAGAATAAACACTCAGGTTTTAGCTGGACTCAAGGTTATCCAGCTAAGAAGTGCAGCTGTCATACCGGTTTTGCCATCCTAGAAACTAGATATCAAAATTTGGGCCTCTTCCTTCCCCTCCTCCCCTCCCACCTTCCTCTTCTTCCTTATTCCTTCTTTTCTTCCTCCTCCTCCTCTTAATAAAGTAGCCAAAGTGATTCTTTTAAGCTTCAAATCGTACCAATGTACCCCCCCCCACTATTATTTGTTAAACTTTCCCAAGAAATCTCATCTAACATAGTCCTAGCAATGGGCTACAATATCTTGTGATCAAGTGACTCCTTATCTCTGGCATCTTTTATTACTTCCTATATACCTCTCTGTTATGATTTCTTACTGTCCATCACATACCTAACACAATGATCTAAGACCCTTTATGTTGCTAGTTCCTACCACGTGAATGATCTTCCTTCAGATAATCATGGTTAATTCCCACATTCTCATTCTAAGGTGCATGATCACATATTTGTTCCAATGTTTTGACCAGAGAACACCATTTTCTGACATATTCCACCATTATTTTTGTTTGTTGTTGAGACCACCTGTTAGAATGTACACAGGTATTTATATTAACAATTATGTCTTCCACATTATTGTATCTCCTGTATTGACTACCCAATACACAAACTGAATACTTTCTTTAGTTTTTTAATTATATATATGCATGTGTCCTGAGTGTACACATATATGGGAATGCCTATGGAGGTCAGAGAAAGGCATTGGATTCCAGAGGGGGAGTCACAGAAGACTGTGAACTACACAATATGGGTGCTGGGAACTGAACTCCTGTCCTCTGAAAGAGCAACCAGCACTCTTAACCATTGAGCCATTTCTCCAGCCCCTGCATTAATAGTTTATAAAAGCAAAACAAAGAAAAATACAAAAACTAAATACAAAAGAACTCTGGAGTCTTACACCATGAAGCAGCTACAACAGGCCTTCGATACATTTATGAAACAAGTAAGTTAGTTTTGGGAAAGTGAGATCTTGGTCACTGCATATATTCTAACGTGGAGGTTTGACTCTGAAAGATGCAAGTCAGTCTCATTACTCTTTTAATGGAGATCCTCCAATAGCTGCCCGCCACCATGGAAACAACTTCCAATTTCTTTATAAACCAAGAAAACTAGATTTGCCTGGGCCTCTGACTTCCTCTTCCACTCTATCCTTTGCAATATTTATTTCCTCATCAGAGCCCTTGTCCCTCCTGATTTTGTTCCGGAAACTTTTCCTACCAGTCATGCTCCAGATTGTTACAGGAAAGCCTCCTTGTCATCAGACTCAATTTCATAGTCTACCACCTCAGTGAAGTCATCTCTGGACATCTCAATCTCCGACTTGTACTACGGTGGCATGGTCCTAATGTCTAGGACCTCCATCCCTTCCTCCCACCTTGTATTCTTGGTGCCACTTAGCATCACTATGCATCTATTTCTTTGCCCCTCATGACTGTTTATCTCAACTGAGAATTCAGGTTTTGGGATTGAAATCAATCATTGCTGTTCTTCATTCCTTGCTCACTTCTGAGTTGTTTCAGAGCCAAGATTGTACGGGAACCAAAAGAAAAAGTGTGAGATGCTCGTTTGAGGCCGCTGTCAGTGCTGAGTGATGGGAACCCAGAGGTTCAATCTATGTCCCATTAATGGCATAATTAGTTTAAGTAAGAGCAGCTTTGTGGTTCCCTGGAAAGGCATGGATTTTGCTGTCAAACATAAGATTCATTCTTTTTTAAGGTCTGTGACCATTTGTGAAGGAGCAGTTGTAAGTCACAGGGTAGTTGTGAAATGTATACAGCATAGTGTTTTTGAAAACATCTATTGCTGTGCTGATCATATAGTGAATTTGATATAAAAAACCTGCCTCCCATTTTTATTTCCTTTTTGCTATATTATTTTACCAAGGCATACACACTTCATCAAGGACAGTGTTCACATTATATTTCTTTGCAACTACCTGTCTTGTTGAAGACACTTTCAACACTCAAAACTGTTTTGAAATTAACATTTTTTCCATGACACCAAGGCCATATTTTGGAAAATTCTTCCAGATAAGCCCTCTCTTTGGAAAATTCCCATTCCGTTTTTCATGGTGACCAAAGCTGTTTACCCCAGGACCCAACACCTTTGGCTTTATTTTTAGAGTTAATAAATGAATTAGTTTTTTTCCTGCTTCCTCTACTCACCAATCTGCCACTAGCAGTCACATGATAGTCTTAAAATAATTGCCTCAGTAAAGAGCTGCTCGGAATTAGTAGGATATCTATAATTATGCTTCAACTAGTTTGAAAAGGGTAGGATGTGCTCTTTGATCTCCAGTGATGCGATTTGGTGAATGCCATGAAGAAAAGGAGTAGAAGAGGAAATTGTCACGAAACCTTAAAAGATGTACTCAAGGTGAGAACAAAAGGTTCTGTCATACTTTCTTCTGTTCCCCACTGTGCCTGGCACACCCAGGAGCGCAATGGACATGAATGAGTATGCCAGGATCAAGTGGATGCCAGCAGAGGAGCAAATGTTTTCTCTTTGAGATTCTTTTCTCGAAACTGTTCCATGCTTTGAGCGTTCCTCATTATCTGTGTTGTTTTCCTTGCCCTGTGAAGCCTCTCTTTGTCTATCTCATTTTGCTTAGTGGAGGAGCCAGTTCTGGAGGACATCTAGCAAATTCTGAGTGGAAAGAAGGTATAGGCATGAGGCTGCACTTTAATGTATTGAATTGGGGAAGAGATAGATCTTGAGAGAGAGGGGAAACAGATATGTGTACAGATACATGCTTAATATGGTGTTTAAGTACACCTCCACCAGGTGGGTTATTAGATCACACTGTGGAGCACTAAGGTGTTTGCTTATTATTTGCAATGTTATGATGCTGAAATTTTATTAAGAAAACGCCAAGAAGCATTCAAATCTGGTTTTTCTACAATGATTTTGATAACTTCAATTGTGTATTTTTAAATTCCTATTACTGTCAAATATACATAAATCTTTCCCCCTTTCTATATCTTCCCCTCATGTGTGTGAAATGTGATACTTTTCAGTATTCTTAGTTTTTTCCCCCCTTGGAATCCATACTTTTAACTTCCTCCACATCTGCTATGAAACAAAATATTGATTAATGTGACTTGTAAGCTTAACCATTTAAGTATCATTGACCAATTCCTATTCATGAAATTTTTAGAGGTTTTTTTTAAATTATTTTTTTCCAATCTCTCTCTTCACTCTAATTTTTTTGGCTTTGTGAAAATATTAAAGAAAATTACTCTAGCAGTAACATTCACAACCACATCTGAGACTTGCATTCCAAGGCCTTTGAGTAAAGTCAACTGAGACTCACTTCGAGATAAACATGTTTTTAA
Source organism: Microtus oregoni (assembly GCF_018167655.1). NCBI lineage: Eukaryota > Metazoa > Chordata > Mammalia > Rodentia > Cricetidae > Microtus > Microtus oregoni. Next base: position 9,762,504 of record NW_024543090.1, read on the forward strand.
CTTTGTTATCTTTGTCACTTAAAAATTATGGTGTTATATAAAAATGTACAAAAACCAAATAATGTCCAGAAGGGAGTTTTCAGTTATGTAGACCAATAACTACACCAAAGAATAACTAGCAATAAATCGTGGATAATACTTGGTGGTTCCACAGGAAGAAAATATACTTTAAAAAAGTAATCCTCAAGGGTCTGATACTCTGCCTTAGTATGGTTAAACTGATGCTTTGCATAAAGACTAGGAGGGTAGTTAATGGTGAAGGGATAATCTGACATTTCCTCAATCAGAGAAGGACACGAGCTTCTAACAGATGCTATTCTCACAGATGGCAATAAGACTGAAACCCCTTTCTAGCTGTGCACAGTAGTGACCTAAACACACACACAACAATGGGCAGACTCTTCTTCAAAGCAGCCACCTTACAGAGGCATACTTAATCCAAAAATATCACCGTGTTCAAAACTGTGGAACTGCCTTCAAAGTCTACATTCTACTATTTGGAATGCCCTGAATATCTGCAAATAATATTTTGGTGGTGTGTTTGACATTTGTAAATATTAAAAATCTTTAAGTATTGAATCTCATATGAAAAGTGCAACCTAGGGAAATGTCATTTTGTTGATTTAAGAAAGAAAGAAATTGGAGGTATTTTGGATTAATTTTTCAGAGTAACTCCAGTGACTGTGAAATATCCTCAGACAATATTGAAGCTGAGGGGAAAAGGAAACTTTAATAGTCTATGCATGTAGCCTCCAACTAACATAATTTTGAGGGGAACAATAAAAATTTGGACATTTTATCTATTCTAATTTTATCAGTACTTTATGAAAAATCTAGCTTGATTGTTTATACTTGTGACTCTGACTTCCCACAGATAAAATAAGAAAATTACACGTGAAGGAGTTTTTTCAGATTTCATAATTTTTACCGAATTTGTTCATTGACATTTTCATACATGTGCAAAGAACATTCTGATTACCACTACCTCTTATCTCTATAGGATCTCTCTCCCCTATTACCCATGGCCCTTCCTACAGCTCCCTTTCCTTAGTCCATCTCTGTTTGATTTTTATGACCCACTGAATTTATCCAGGGCCATTGATGTGACTATGAGTGTGGGAATGTTCGCTGAAGTCTGGTGGGTTCACCCATGGTTTCACAGCTGCAGACAGTGATTTCCCCAGTATCTGTTGGTTGTCAACAGTTAACCAAGAAGGGGTGTGCCATTTGAAGCTGCCTCTGATCTATCTATAATTGACAATGAGTCTAGTATATGTCCATTGCAGATAGCAACAAAAAGATCATGGCTTTATTGTCTGTGCCATGCTTAGGAGAGAGTGTTTCACAATCTTTTTTTCTACCATTCATTTCCTGCATTCTGTCTGGCTCCTCTTCCACAGTAATCCCCTGGTTTTACCTGGGTGGCATAAACGTCCTTTTTTGAGCTGAGCTCTCAGCAATCACTTATTCTCAGCACCTAAATCAGCCATGTATCTCTACATTCACTGCTCTTCTTTGAAAAGAGAAGCTTCTCTGGTTAAGGCTGGGAGTAGCAATTGTTTATGGGCATAAACATAAATAATAATGCAGATTTGTAACCTGACAATTTTACTAAACAATTTAATTAAGTAACTTGTAAGTAAATTAATCCTGAGGATCTCCTGAATCATAGATTTCTGTAGCTAGAAGTATTTTCCATTCCTCTGGTCCCCCGTATACATTTTTCTCTGTTTGCCTCTTCCTCAAGTCACTTATGAAATAACCACTCTGAAGCTTATTTTCAGTTACAATTGTTTGGTCAATGTCTTAGGCTTCACACTGGCTAGCTTTAACTATTACATTAACCCATTTCTATTAATCTGTGTATTGCCACGAGGCTGTGGCTTACTGGTGTGGCATGTTACTCCTTGGGCAGCTACATGGCATCCTTTTGACTCTACCCACTATCTCTTTCTCTGTCTCTGTTCAAATTTCCCACCTGGCTTTCCTCTGCTAAGCCATTGGCTAAAACAACTTTATTCATCAACCAATAAAAGCAGAACACACACTGAAGGACATCCCACAACAGGTTTCCAACCAGATTTACAGTACTAGGTATAAATTTTCTCTTGTAGAACATATCTTGAATCCAGGTAGACAATGGTTGGTTACCATCATAACAGCGTTACCAGTTTGTGACAGTAGGCACACCTTGCCTGGCAGACTGGTATTGCAGCTCTTGGGGTTCACAGCTGGGTAAAACTGTTCATCCCTTTAGATTTTGTAAGGAGTTTATTTTTAGTAATGTATAAACTAAATATATAATCATGTATAAACTAATGATATAATTGTTCTAGAAGTTTCTGATTAAAATCCAGACAGATAATTCTCTTGGAAAAACCTTTGCCCTGTGACAAAATACCAGATCATCTCAACATCAGTGTGATTTTATCAATGCTAGATGCTCTATATTCAATATCACCATTTTACAGATGGGACAAATACACAGCTGTATTTCCACACCATAATATTATTCATAAATAACAATTATATATAATATTTTCAGTATTGTGCAGAATAATTAATCAACCAAATTCTTCCTCTTGATTTTGCTGTAGGCTCGATGATGAACCCATGTGCTACATGCTAAGCACAGCAGACTTCCCTGAGAAGCAGGAAAATGCCTGGCTTTTCAAAGTAAAAATCAAATACACTAGCACAGTCCGTTTCACTGTTAAAACAATCAGTACACTATAGTTTCAGCTGAGTATCCACTCCTTTTTCTGGTTTGATTCTTTTAAAAGTAGAATCAGTGAGGTTTGGTGACATTGAGGGGTGTTGGATGGGGTACATGTGTTTTTCTGTCTTGTGTTGGTCTGTTAGTGTGGCAAAAGATTATAGGAGGCAGTGTTGAATGACCCCTCTTATGTCTAAACAGATCTCCATAGTGAAATAGGTGTCTGGCTCTTGAAGCTAACTTTTTAGTCTGGTGGTATTTTGATTAACAAAGGCCTAAATAAGAATGTATTACACGGTCTTAGGCGAAGCCACAGAAGCTATGGTGAAAGATAAGCAGGGTACAGAGAGGGGAAAGATGTACTGGAAACAAAATCATCATCACCCGGGGAGGAGTAGGGTCCTGTGTACCAAACCCACAGACATATAATGAATTCTTTGAGTCAAACTTTCCCAGACTAAATTCCCCCTGATCTTTTTAATAACCTAAAGGAATTATAAGTTTTTTTTTAAAGGGTTGTTTTTCTTTGGCATTTGCAAGACCCTCAGTTTTTGTAGACTCTAGAGTAAACTGCTGAGGGTTATATTTACATAATTTCCATGACCACTTTGTGAATTTCTTTATAATTAAAGACAGTTTGGCAGAGAATGGGCATTGTGGATTTTTTTCTCCCCATTTTGCCCCTTTTCAATTTTTCGTACTGTAGAGTGACGGTTGAGAGGCATTTCCCATGACCAATTCACATCTGTCTATGAATGAAAACACATCATCCAGGGCTTAGCTAAATTTAATGAGCCCGCTTTACCTGGAATTGAGGATGTCATAGACTAGAACAATTTAAGCAGGAATGAGCGATAATGGAAGGACTTTGAAAAAAAAAAACTCTTGCTTTTCAAATTTTCATGTCTTTATTAAATTATTTTTCCCTCTTTAAAGCCATACAGTCATCTGTTTTCCAGGTGGAACTTATTTGAGTAATATAGCACAGGTGTACCATGTTGTACTCAACAGATGAATTCCTGAAAAGCTGCCTTTGATAGAATTTTTTATAAATTGAATCACATTTTCCTGTAGACTTGTATTATAGTAACAGAAGCCATTATCCACATTTGACTGATTTTCAATTGGCAGAGTCCTCTAACACTTGAGCTTCAAGTTTCTCAGCCAAATCTCTATGTCAAGCAGTTAATGATCTGGAAATAATAAGCACTTATGTGAGCTAGGGGAGCACTATACTTAAAGGGAATTTGATTGTATTCCTCTGGAAGTAAAGAATCTTTATAGAATTGTGTAGATTTTCACTCCTGGAATTCTCTACTGTCAGAAGTGTTCAGGAGGATGTGGTTCAAACTTCTCTTTTGTGTAGATGGAGAACAGGCCTTGAGCATTTTATTCATGTAACAACAAAATATGGAGAAGGAATATCCATTTGGAGGCTGACAAGCTTGAATCCAGATGTCTTCTTCCTACTGTACTGTTTGGCTTTGGGCAAGCTATCAAAACTTTCTGAGTCCAGATTCCTCATCTGTAAGAGAGGGCCAAGATCATCCCATTCAGGGATGTTAGAATCATTAAATTAAGTATATAAAACAATAATACAATGCCTAGAATATAATAAAAATTAAATGACTGCCTCCTAGTTAATTTCTCTTTAAATATATTATTTGAAAGATGTGTACTAAAACATATGTTTTGTCTGAAACAAGAGTTTATCAAAGGATGCATTCTTTCTAAAATGTTTTATATTCACCCATTTTTAAACATTTGTTGTTGTTTATATTTTTGGAGACAGGGTTTCACTATGTACCCCTAGTTAGCCTGGAACGCATTACATAGACCAGGATCATCTGAAACTGACAGATAACTGCCAACCTCTGATTCCTGAGCACTGGATTAATGGTGTGTGCTCTCACTCCTGGCTTAATTTGTTAAAATTTCTTTCCACGTTTCCCACCTTTTATTGAAAATAGATTTTTTTCTCATACATTATATTCTAATTGTAGTTTCCCATCTGTATTAAATAGAGCGGCGGGGCTGCATCCCCAGCACCCCGGCCGCCTGGCTAGCTTATGCCCCGAAATAACAACACACAAATTGTATTCATTTAAACACTGCTTGGCCCTTTAGCTCTAGCCCTTACTGGCTGATTCTGATGTCCCGATCAACCCATCTTTTTTTTTTTTAACTTTTTTTTTATTGAGAAAAGGAAAAAAAAACAAATTTCCTCCTCCTACGAGCCTCCCATTTCCCTCCCCCTCCTCCTACCCTTCTCCCCCACCTTTCTCCCCCTCCCCCCACTCCTCTCCCCCTCCCTCTCCAGCCCAAAGAGCAGTCAGGATTCCCTGCCCTGTGGTAAGTCCTAGGTCCTCCCCCCTCCGTCCATTTCTAGGAAGGTGAACATCCAAACTGGCTAGGCTCCCACAAAGCCAGCTTTAATAATCTGTGAGCACCGGTCTTACCGGGAAGATTCTAGCCTACGTCCATCCTGGGTCAGAGCTTCATCGCGTGATGTGGGAGTGTCATATCAATCTATTGATTTCATTGGTTAAGCAATAAAGAAACTGCTTGGTCCTCATCGATTAAAACATAGGTGGGAAGAGTAAACAGAACAGAAGGCTGGGAGAAAGAAGCTGAGTCAGGAGTCGCCATGATTCTCCCACTCCAGGCAGATGCAGGTTAAGATCATTCCTGGTAAGCCAGCTCGTGGGCTATATAGATGATAAGAAATGGGCTAGTCCAGGTGCGAGAGTTAGCCGAGAAAAGGCTAGATATAATGGGCCAAGCAGTATTTAAAAGAATACAGTTTCCATGTAATTATTTTGGGTATAAAGCTAGCCGGGTGGCGGGAAGCAGCCCCGCCGTTCCTTATTACAACAATCGCGTGTGTCTGCCCAGGAGAGGAGAGGATGGTGTCTTTTCTGAGGCATCTGCTCCCGAAAGGAGAGCTGTCGAGTCTGAGCTCACTTCCTTTTCCTCCCAGCATTCTGTTCTGTTTACTCCTCACACCTATGTTTTAACCTATGAGGGACAGCCAAGCAGTTTCTTTATTATAATTAACCAATGACCTTCCTCCATCATCCATCCCTCTACTCTTCCCAGTTCTTTCCCTCCTCCCCTCCCATTTGGATCCTTTCTGTCCCTTATTAGAAAAGAACAGGCTTCAAAGAGATAACAATGAACACAGCAAAATAAAATATAAGATCAAGCAAAAACTATGTATTGAAGTTAGACATGGCAACCCAACAGAAAAAAACAAGTCCCAAAAGCAGGCACAAAAGTCAGAGACTCACTTGTTCTCACAGGCAGGAGTCCCATAAGAATACTAAGGTGGAAGTTATACTACATGTCCAGAGGAGCTGGTGCAGACCCATGTAGTCCCTGTGCATGCGGCTTCAGTCTCTATGAACTCCTATGTACTCCTGTTGTCCTCCATTCCCTTTGAGTCTTGCAATCTCTGTGGGATTTCTTAAGCTCAGAAGTGAGGTATTAAAGGTGTGTGCTACCACTCCTGGCCTATGGTTTTAAGTTTTTAGGGTTTTTTTTTTTGAGAATTTTATTTTTATTTATTTATTTATTTATTTATTAAAGATTTCTGCCTCCTCCCCGCCACCGCCTCCCATTTCCCTCCCCCTCCCCCGATCAAGTCCCCCTCCCTCATCATTATTTATATATTTATTTATTTATTTTAATTTCTGAGACAGGGTTTCTCTCCAAAACAGTCCTAGCTGTCCTGGAACTCACTCAGCAGACAAGGCTAGCCTTGAACTCTCAGAGATCTGCCTGTCTCTGCCTCCCAAGTGCTGAGATTAAAGGTGTGCACCACCACCACCCAGGCTTCTTTTAAGAATTTTAAACATGGAACTATACTTATATCATTTCTATCTCTTCTTCTCACCCCATATTCTCCCATGCCCCATACTCCCTCTCAAATTCATGACCTCTTCTTTAATCATTATTGTTATAAATACATACATACATACATGTCTATTTAGTGATGATGGCATGTGTTTAGGGTTGACGTCTTGAGACCAGATAACTATGGAGGGTAGGGGCTTGTCCCAAAAAAAGATTGATGCTTCTTGTCTCAGCAGGCATTAATTGACTGTAGCTCTTTAGCTATGGATGGGACATTGTGAGATTTTCATGATAGCATACCAACCGTTGTCCTTGTGCTAATTCTGTTTAGGAAATCATATTGTTAAAGTTTCATGAATGCAGCTCCCCTGTCGCATGTGGAACTTACCATCATTTTAGGCAAAACATATCTGGTAGTAATATTTTAATATGAAAATTCAGATAGGTTTTTTTTCATCAATTCATTATCACTATAAAAACGTCTTGTACTTAAATGAGCACAAAATCTCAACATGTATATCCATTAGCATCTATTTCTCATTCAGACATCTGAAGGTCAACTGATGGCTCTGTTGACACCAGCTGGGCTTTGCTCCAGAAATGTTCTCTTCTGGTCTTTTCTACAGGTCAGGCTTGATTCTTGGTTCAACTCGGGTCTGTTCTACAAGTTTCTCTTTCTCCTAGGACCAGCAGGGCACCTGGGACATACTTTTACCTATCAAGATGTCATGAGATTCTCTGAGAGATCAGAATAAAAATGTGACATCTTTTGAGGATAAAGTTTGTACCTGGCTTCCTTCTTGTCATTTAGCCCAAATACCATCCTCCAAAGCATGTCACATGGCCAAGTCTACCAAAAGTGGAGTGCAGAAGTAGCTCCATAACAGGAGAGGAAGTCATAATAATATGGACCAGAGCATGATTTCCAGTAGCACAGGGAACAGTGATGCAACTACCCATAGCCTCAGCAATGGCATATGTACTTCAAAGCAGAACACGTTCTTTTCTGTCATACCAAGTAGACTATAAACTGCTGGGGACAAAAATAATTGTTGTTTCATTTCCAACTGTATTTTAAATCCTGGTTTGGATATTGGCAGAAAAAAATAAGATAAATAAATTAAATTCTGTAATGGTTCAGTTAATATTAAGAAGATTAATTATATTAATATTTCTGGCACAGAACTGTACAGAAAAAACACTAAAAATATTAACCCAACATGTTTTGGATGTTTGTGTTTTTAAAATTGCTGCTTCCTTCCAGAATTCGACATGCATTCACCCAAATGTGACATTGACAGCCAATATTCAGAACAGGCCAGAGGTTATGGAGTTGGCCCCCATCAGTCAGCAGTAACTTTTATGCCAGTATAAACCTTTGTTTAATTGGACTGGCCTGACCAACTCAGAATGGAGAGTCCATCAATAGCTGTGAAATATAGAATGGACCCAGCTTGTAAATGTCAGCGGTGTGAATGCTGAGCTGGTTTGAAATTTAGATATGGTTTTGAAACCAATTGCCCTTTAGTATTTGTTCTATTAACAAACAGAAATGGTAAAGGGAACATTTAGGGGTCACCTGAAGAGAAAGCAGAACCCTAAGGCTATGGGGAAGGACTGAGCAATGGAGAGAAGAAGGGCAGGAAGCCAAAAGGCTAGGGCCTTTTTTACTGTGCCTGGTCCAGGATCATCAAAGCTGCCAAAACATCCTTCAGGTTTACCTCAGGGCCAGCCAATCCCCTTTGTGTGCTACTTAACATATCTTTCAGATAATCATAGTGTATTTATGTAATTAGACTAATTGTGGGTAATTGTGTGTTGGTACTATATAATTATGAAACCTAGCCTCCAACTCTGTGGCACAATATGTAGGCAAGAGACACCGTGGGTGCAAAACAGCCACTTGATCTTTCTTCCCATTCAGAAATTTTCTCCTTTCCAGGTGCCAGAAAAGAAGTACAGACCTTTTTGTAAATCCATTATGTGCAGAACAAGGTCCCTGACAAACACATTTGCAGAAAAGCAATGGTTTTCAGAGCCTTGTGTTTTGGCACTGAAAGTCAAAACCATATGCAAGAGGAATGCGGCTTTGTCTCTGGAATTGACAAGGTGTATTTTTTTTCTATATACAGCAAACAATGGAGTTGAATTGCAGCCTGGCAACCCATTCTCTTCTCTTGAGCTGTCTCACAGAGGAAACACTACAGAGCTCTTGACTATGCTATCATCAATGCAAGCTACTAGCTGTTGCATGGAGGGCTGCTTGTTTGTCCAGGCTGCCCAGCTAGCTTAGTCCCGAATAATCACACAGATACTGTATGAATTAAATCACTGCTTGGCCCATTAGTTTTAACTTCTTATTTGCTAACTATTACATATTAATTTAAACCATCTCCATTAGTCTGTGTATCGCCACATGGCAGTGGCTTACCAGCTAAAGTTTCAGCATCTCTGACACTGGCAGCTCCATGGCTTCTCTCTGATTCTGCCTCCTTTCTCCCAGTATGCCATTTAGTTTTCGCCACCTCTTAAGCTCTGCCCTATCAATAGGCCAAGGCAGTTTATTCATTAACCAATAAAAGCAACACATCGACAGAAAGACCTCCCACACCAACTAGCTTTAAGTTTAGGGGTGCTGTAAGCTCTTTCACTTACAGAACTTGTCTGCTATTGGCTAGACCGCTAACACCATTTTCTCAGGCTTATTCTTCCATTGTTGAGTGTTGATGAGTCAGGTCAAGCAATAACTTGAGTGCTGACCCTACTGAAGCCTCTGTTTTATAGCATCCTTGTGGGCTGGGCACTATCACTCTTCCCACTGCACAGATGAGGAAGCTGGGGCTCTGAGAAATTAAGAAACTTCACCAAAGTCCCATAGCAATTGAATTCAGATGCTCTTGAGCCCAGGACTTAATCACAGCATTCCTCTGGATAAAAGTCATCCATTAGTACATGTGGACCTTTATGCTATTGGAGCTTTTTTATCTAGGATTTTTTTTTTAATTCATGCATTTGCTTCACTGACTGTTTTTTACAACGAGATGGAATCAAATGAGGATAGTGTGATTGGAGCAGGGCACTGACCAGGAGATGTTGGAAATCACAGGGTGGAGGTTTAGTTGAAGACAGTGTTGGGGGGAAGGTAAAAGGGGATAGGGCGACTCTATGTGCCAGAACCCAGTTGTGTCTGCAATATGTGGTACATAGAATCATAGACCAGGAAGCCAGCATTGTGGGTGCAGCACCGTTTGTTTTCTGTCTATGTCCTGACTCTCAGTAAACTTCTGACACTGTAAGACAGGTATACAGTTATTAGACAAATACAGATAGGCCCTGGGTGAGGGTTGGGTATTACCTTACATGACTATAGAGACCATGGATTAGGAAAATGAATGATGCTAAGACAGATTAAAAACAGATGCACAAACATAGCACAGAAGTGACACATGGTATGAGACAAAGACCCAAAGACAGTCCATGTGACTCTCCTGATCATAAAGCTAGTATGCAACAAACCTTTTAAAATCTCCCAGGTTTTCCATTCCCACAGTTACTCACAGTCTTTGAGTGTTTATCTTTGCATTCATAATCACTGATGTACTGACTCTAGTGACTTCTCTAAACTCACAAAAATCCAAGGCCTAGAAAAGAAAAGAAGATAAAAGGCATACTTTGGTCTCCAGACCATTAGCCTAAGGCTTGTTCAGCTCATACAAAAGGTTCATATAATTATTTTATTTGTGGGAAGCCAAAACACTATGTGAGTGCATTGTGATAGTCTCCTATGTGAAAAGCAAGATATATTTTTAATTACAAATTTAGAAGGAAAATACTACTATGCCAAAACAACTGATGTATATTATAGGTACTTACCTTATAGCATAGCATTAGGAAGTAGGTGACTTGAAAAGCCTTATGAAGAGTATAGAAAATAGCACCTCCATATTAAAAAAAACAATCATATTAGACTCAGCTTTCTGAAGTAAAATTAGTACAAAATATTCTTATTGTCCTTATCATACAGTTGCCTCTTTGGTGTAACTTCAAAGGCTGAGCAGATAAAGCAGAGGTCAGAGGTCTAACTGGGAAAACTGTCCCTGCCACTGCAATGGGAAATCCTTTCCTACTAACTGAGTAGCCTTCTTCCAGGAGAACTTGTAGTGCAGTTGGAATGAGGATCATAAAGGGAAGGGAGCAAGAGGAGCTAATGCCAATGTCTTTATAATGGATACTCTTTGATGCTTGAGAAAAGTGACAAAGAGGCCAGTTAGTAAACAAAGCCCCTGCAAGCTCTCCCATGTGGTAGTATCATGTGGAATCACTGTGTCAAGGAGGCATCTTCAATGGTGAGAATCATCTTGGGAACTCTGAAGATGACAAAACAAGTGGGTGTCATATCCTTAGATCCAGTGATGGGAGCAACAATGCCCCCCTTTTTTGAAGAGAAGTTAGGTGCCTGATTTTTAAAACTTAGAAATGAATTAAGCTGTTTCAAAATTCAGTATAGGTTAAGAAGTGAAAAGAGAAGTCCAAATAGAATATCAGATTTGAGTGTTAGCTTGTTGCCTTACAGCCACAGCTTTGGATGCAGCTGTTCTAACAGGGCAGTTTAGAAGGATATGCCTAGGATAGGACCAAAGAGCAAGATGTGTGGGTGGCCTGTGGGGAGCCTCTTAACAAACTCAAATTGTTTTGAAGACACATTTCTTCCCTGCCATAAAGGAAATACAATATTGGTGTGGAAGACAGGACTGCTTAAAAAGATGACTGGCTTGCAAGGTAGGAGTTCACATCTTGGTGACTCTAGCTTTTGTCTTAGTTACCTAGAAAGAGTCTTTCTTCTCTCAAAACTTTTCCTCAAAGATGAAGGCTCCCTTCCCTGCTTTAACAACTTTATTGGTTTACTGATGATCTGTAAGAGGATGCTATGTTACCAAGGAACTTTGCAATCTGTAACAACATCTTCAAGTAAAAGCAAATGTGAAAAGTCCAAGTCAACTTTCTATGTGAATATAGTGACATAGTGAACAATGCAGTAAAATCAGAACAGAAGTTTCTGGATTTTACATTATTAGCTGCGCTACCTTTAGCAATATTTCTTTGTTTTCAGGTTCACTTTCTTTATTAACAAATGGAACAATAGTGCTTTTTTTTACGATGTGAGGATGAATTAAAACCTTCTATAATAAGTCATTGAGTGTTACAGTAGATCCTCAACAAATATCTCCTTTCTAAATATACAGCTTATGTATTTAGGAGAAAACATTATACAAATGATTAGCATTATTCCATATTTCTGGAAGGATGGTATGTTAAACAAAACTAAAAGTTTTGGTAGATAGACAAAAACTAAAACAGATACACTTCGGGAAGTTTGGGACAAAGTTTCAGACAAGGTGTGACTTGATTTGGTCCCTTTGGCATGAGAAAGTCCTCAAAAGATGTGAACCCTCGAAATGGTTTTCATAAACAAGGAAGCAGGGACAAAACCTTGAAAGAAAGAAAGAAAGAAAGAAAGAAAGAAAGAAAGAAAGAAAGAAGGGAGAGAGACAGGGAAAGGGAGGGAGGGAGGGAGGGATGGAGGGAGGGAGGAAGAAAGGGAAGTAGGGAGGGAAGGAGGAAAGATTACATTGCATCCAGAGAATATCAGGAAAGGTAGGGTTCTCAGGATGTGGAAAATAAAGTCTTAGAGATGATGAGAGGATCTAGAGCCCTACAAGGGCAGGCAAGCCTTGGTTGTATCTCTTTGCAGTTTGCTTTAGTGTGTGTGATGTTATCTTAAAAACCAACAGAGAAGAATCACAATCAAACTAGAACAAGAAGAATGGATAAATGAGGAGAGGTACTAGGAGCTGAGACAATCCTTGGAAAGCTATGGTACTGAGATGGCAGCAGTTAGGCAAGCTATAGATCAGGAAGTGCCTTATTGATCTCAGGGACCAGATTGGTGCAAGACGTTGTGCATCTGTAATAAAGAGATATCTTGGCGTAATATTTCCAAAGGAAACATTTTCTTTTTCCTTCTGAACTCCTTTTAAAACCACAATTATTATGGTCAATGAAGGAGAGTGTAGGAGGCTGTAATTGGCTTTCTGAGCACACCAATTTTTAAGATGGTTGAGCAGGGAGACCAGTGATAATAGATTCCATCTTATGAACTTCTGTCTGAGGCTCTTTCTGATGGCTTCCTTAGAGATAATAGTATGTGACTTCAGTATGTTCCATCATTCTAAAATAGAGCCAGCATTCCTTTATTTTACTCTAAACCTTACACTAATCAGACCTCATTAGTGTGGCCAAAAGGGATTATATTAAAACTCAATAGTAAAATGTTAACATCTGTTGTGGTCTTGAGTTTTATCAGAAACTTCAAGCTTTTAGATGAAAAAATATCAATCTGAAAGCAGAAGTCCCTGGTATGGCAAAAGCGACTTTGTCTTTTGGACAGTGCTAGAGGAGAATGGGAGATAAATTACATCTTTAGGGAAGGAAAAGAAAAGAATTGCGTAGACTTTTCTGCACTAAATATAGGCAGTAGTCTCTGTTCAGAGTTGGTGTGTGCCATATAAGTTAATCTTTCTTTAGAGAAAATAATTTTGTTCATCTAGTTCTTTAGTTCCATTTCTCAAGCAATAGTAATCAGGGCCCCAATACAAAACAGATGGCCTCTCTGATGGGGTTACTTCAGGAAGATGTGATGAAGAGATTATTATGGATATATGGACTAGATGAAACAGTTAAACACCTTGTTTCCATTAAGAGCCTGGCCCTGGAGCCATCATCAACAATGCATCTGAAGAGGGATGGAGTGATGATTTGAACCTTGGGTTATAAAACAAGGAGGGAGCCATATGTGGCTATTTCATTGTCAACCTGATTACACGTAGAATCACATAGGAGACTAAATCATATCATTGGGTGTGTCTAGAATGGCATTAGAAAGAGGATTAGCAGAGGGGCAAGACATGTCCTGAATGAATGTGGCACCATTCCTTGGCCTAGGGATACAAGATGCACTAAATGAGAGGAAGGATAAAGGCAGAAAATGAATTGGTCACTAGCATTCCCCTTGTTTATGCTTCATGATCCACCATGACATGAACTGCTTCGCTCACCCTGCCATGCCCTGTCTCCCATGATAGACTGAACCGTATAAAATGGTGAGCTAAAATATGTTCTTCATGCCTTATTATCTTTGTCAGAATTTTATCACAACAACTAAAAGGGTAGATAATATACTATCCATGGCTTTAGTAGAAAAATCTGATCATAGCTAACTCATGATGTGACTGAATGGTAACTGGAAAAAGATTAAATATATTCTTTTTCCTTTACTCCAGCTCTCATTGTCTTCTGTGGGTAATGCTATTGGACAAACTCATCTGGAATCCAGTGTGCACATGGATGTGCCAATGCATTTTATGTAGATCAAATTCCCTGAACACAAAGCAAGATGAAGACAAGTGTCTGTCTGTATCAAGACTGTTATAATCTATCCCATATTTAGAATTCATGAGTCGCTGATACCACCCATGCTGACGGAGTGGTTAAATGTCTTATTTTAGAGTAAAAAAGTCTTTTATTTCTGAGTTTGCATTCATTAACATTGAGGAGTTTGCCCTTCTATGAAGCTTTCTTCATAATTTATTTATTTATTAGAGACAAGATCTCATATAATCCAAGCTAGATTTGACTTTTCTATATAACTGAAGATGAACTTGAACTTACAATTTTCTTACCTTCGTCTACAGTGTGTTATAATTACAAGCATGTGGCACCATGCCATATCCAATTTTAGGGTGTTCTGGGACTTCAAGCAGACTAGCCAAGTCCTCTACCAACTGAGTTACAATTTTAGGCATACACACAGACAGAATATTGTATACATAATAAATAAATATTTAAAAAAATGCTTTTATGTAGATCCCCCTCTCTTAATGTAAATTCTCATTTGCCTAGTTTTATTTTCCCATCTTAAAGGTGTCATTTCCCCTCCTATTTGTTTCTATACAATGATATAAAAACACCTACTCAACTGGATTGGTGTAGGTATTAAGCTGAAGTAGCTGCAAAAAATTTTATATAGTGAAAACATTAGATCCAAAACTTCTTTAGTCCAAAGATCAACTCTTCTGATCATACTGTAATTTGAGTTTGAGAGGTTACTCCCATAGATGGAGTAGGTTGGTATGTTATTAACTGTTCTCCTTGTTGAAACGAAATGCTTACAAAAAGTAACAGGGATGGAAAGATTTATTTTAGTTCAGATTTTATGACAGGGAAGGCGTAGTGACTGGGGCTTCCTTCTCAGCACAGCAGTTTGCTATAGTATAGATCGCAGCATCTGTTGTGATAGATTAGAAGCAAAGAGAGGAAGGAAGTGGAGTGGGTTAAAGGTTCAAGGACTGGGCATCAAAGTCAACTTCCTCCAGCAAGGGTGTACATCTGAAATGTACCCCATTCTTCTAAAACAGCACTCCTACCTATGGACTAAGTATTCAAACACATGAGATTGTGTTTAAACCACAGCAGTTGGTATAATTGATTGATACTATTATAGTATTTGAGACAATGAAATAAAAGTCCTTGACAGTTTTAGAGTCTAGAAATTAATTTAGGCCCATTATATATTGCTTTGGTAGATTCTTTACAGACAATATAATCATTGCTTTGTATGTTCAACTTTTAATTCTCTTCAGACAAGAGTTGAAGAATGAATTGGTTTGCATTTCCTCCATTAAGATGTAAACTTCATAGGGTCACTGACTTTCCTTTTTTTCTGCTGTATTTCTTGTTTCTACCTCAGCATAGGTACTTGATAAGGATTTATATGCAGTGACTGAACAAAAATTATGGATTTTGAGAAATTAAAAATAAAATCCTTAAAAGCACAGTGGTTTCCCTCCACATGGATGCTAGTTTCAAAAGTATCTTGGAGGAGAGAGCTTAAAAGGCTGGAGGATACTGTTGAAATATTGTAGTTGTCTGCAAAATGTTGACACATGTCAAAGATACGCTAGTAGATGCGCCATCTGGGAGGCAGAGGCCTGGGCTTCAGTTCTAGGAGCCATGACTCCCAAGGGAAGGTGAATTGAGCATTGCTCAATGTGTGAGAATGCCATTGTCCCTGTTGGCTCCAGCCCTGGCTGGATAATTGGGCCACCTTCCATCTGAACCTCAAAGTACTTCCTTTTTTGTTGTTTGTTATATTTTAAGGTTTATCAAAGATCAAGTTCTTTGCCTCACCAGAATTAGTGGGTTAAAAACTTGCTTTTGTTTTTAATTTGATCTATTATGGAAAAAAACAAGGACTGGATTCAAGTGGGTGGATTTAGTTACCTATTCATCAAATTACAGGTATTGATTGCAAGTTACTACACTTTAGCATCTGATACCCTTAAGATGTTTAAATGCCACTATCTCATTTCTTCTAGGGGTTAGCATTCCATAGCGAATGCATTTCCTAACTGGTTGTTCCCAGAAAAGCAGCATTTGAAGCAATTTTAATAAATTTCTACTGGAGACCCTATAATTTTCAATTTCTCAAGAGCACTTAACAGTGGCAAAGGTCATTTTAACACATAAATATAAAACTAGTTCACATAGCTCACTCTCCTTATCTTCAGGTGATTTTATTGTCTGTTTTCCTCCTTGAAACTTATATTCACTCATTCAACTATCTATCCAACATTTTGACATGAATGCTGAATGAGTATAAACTTACTATATAGAAACCACAACCCTTGTATTGGGGATCAAGGTAAATGATAGAGTGCTTGCTCGACATTTAGGAGGCTGTTGGTTCAGTTCCCAGTACTATTAGAAATAAGAGGGTTGAAAAGTAAATCAATCAATCAATCAATCAATCAATCAAATAAGCTCTTCACTTTTCCCTGTTCAGTACATTTCTTCCTTCCAGCTGTCAAGAAATAATCATTGTTGCCTTTATTATTCTATGATTTAGTTTGTACCCTATCTACATAAAACTCAATAACAAATCTGTTTGTTTTTCAAAATATAATGCTGGACTGTGTATCATTGTATTTCACGCTGAAGAACCACAGGAAGAGGCTTTCTGCTTTCATCTTTGCCTTCATTTAAGTCTGTTCTCAACACAGATGCCAGCTTGTCCTCCAGAAACCTCAATCAGGATTATCCCACTCTTGGCTCAAAGTCCCTCATCACTGCCCGCTTTTCTCTCATGCTAAACAAAGTCCTCACAGTATAGGGAGGCATTTTCTATTCCTTCCAATTCCTTAGGTATTTCTTTCTTCTTTCCTCATTTCTTTGGTTACATTGTTCTCTATCCCACCACCCTGTGGTTCTAGGAACATTCCTAGGATGGTTCCAACTTATACATTTCTTCGTTCCTGCTTCTTGTTTCCTTAGTCTAAATATACTCCCTTATTCCTATTGTGTGTTGTTATCTTGACAACTTTCCCTTGATCACCCATAGAATTCCTGTATAGTTTATTCTACGCAAATGGTGCTAAACACCATTTGATGAATAACGTACTTACTTGTTCACTGCTTGTCTCCCTCATTGAACTGTCAGCTCCTTGTAGACAGGCACTTGTCTTTATTCACCAGCGCCTAGATCTGTACACCGTGCGTTCAGTAAAGAATTGAAAAATTAAAGATGCTTGCAGTGAAATTCCTTAGTGAAAGAACACCTTCTGAAACCTTAAGTTTGTCTGATACAAGTCTATGAGTATTGTCTGATTGCTCTAATACATAGACAGTAAGGTCATCTTGGCTCAGTTAAAACGTTTGGAAGATGAATTCCATATCTGAACAGAGCTTGGTCTGCAGGTACTGAAGGCAATTACCCACTCAGAATTTGGGTCTCGTCTGACCTACCTTCTGAAACATTTCATGGTGGAAAATGGAAGTTAAAACATTTTTCTCAAATCCATATTGAGTATATTATCTTCATAATTTTCTAGTAAAGTATTTTGTAGACATCTCTCTACTCAGAGACCACGATGAATGAATAAAAGGAATACTGAAAAGATAAGTAAGTGTCCTTAGGAAAAAATATGCCAGGGAGGGGCATAGCCCTAGATGAGTGACTGAAATAAAGAATGTGAAAATTATCAACCTGTTTAGAATGGCTGTGTCTTTTACATAAGATATATTTTGGCTGAAGAGATGATAGCTCAGTAGTCATTAACTTGTTGACCTTTCAAAGAACGCATATTTGGTTCCCAGCACCCACGTGGTGGCTCATAACCATCTGTAACTTAGCTGCAGTTGCAAGGGACCTGCACGTGGTATCCATATAGACACACAAGCTAAACGGTCATACACATAAAATGAAATAAATAACTCTAAATATAAAAAATCCACTGAATGGTCCCCACAGGTGTCACTGCAGCCAGAACAAAATAAATCATGAAGAGGTAAAAAGAAAGATTCAGTTGAGCAAGACTTAATCTGCCAGGCTGGACCAAACTTTGGGAGTATGATGCCAGGCAGTTTATTGGCAGCATATTTAAGTGTGGTATAATTGGATAATTTTCCTGGTGTAATACAATCCCTGGTGCACATGAAGCATAATTACTTGAAACTCAACTCAGGGTACATGTCATATTTTCCCTGAGAAGACACATTTCTACAGATAGGATACCTGTATTAGTTTAGTTAGTGCCTAGGGAAAGATCTTGTATGGTCTCTTTCACCCCGTGAGTTTTTGTTCTTGCTCATTAATTTACCCAACTACTTATTTTTCCCCTAACTCCCACTCAAAGGGGATGAGATCCACGAATCTAGACCTTAACCTAGATACAATTTCCTTTATGCACAGGAGAATTCTCCACATTGAATCTCTCTGCTTGGGTGGGACTCTGACTTCACATAACTAATGAGTAGGGACCAAGAGTGGCATATGCCATTTCAAGACTCCAACATTTTATACGTAATTCCTGATCTTTCTGAGCTATATTATATTGTCTTTGCCATTTTTAGTTACTACACTGCCCTGGTTCTCTTCACAACCTTCAGGAGACCTGTAACACGAGAAAGAAACGAGTTTCTGTAATGTTAAGTCACTGTTATTCAGTTTGTTACCACAGAATAGTCCAGCTTTCTCAAACTGACTGAATCACAGAGCTATGGCTTCATCCTATACCTCTCTATAGAATTGTGAGCCCCTCCCACTCTTTATGTTTATCACATCTTTACTGATCAGTGTATAAACTATGTCTATAATGTTCATCTTTGTATCCTCAGCACTTGGGGAAAACATTACCCGATAAGTGTATATTGAGTTGATTTTATATTTTTACCTCCATATCTGTGGTTTTGAACTTCTGGGAAAGTGGCAATTACATTTTTGAAATCCATAAATGGTGAAATATCTCACATTGGTACTGGATTTGAAGTAGCTCTTTATCCTTCCTGTGAACCAAGCTAAAATTGACCAAAATCAGATTCTTCTTCTAGCTTCTTCATTTTCCTTTGGACACTAAGATAAAACAGAAGGTCAAAAGTGTTGTAGGAATGACCTCCAGGGTGAGATCCTTGTCTAGTCTCTGTTTGGACTGGGAACATTTAGGTTCTCAGTGTGTGGTTCAAGGAACTGAAAAAATATACACACAAGAAGTATCAAAAAGACAGAAAAATTATCAAGAGCAAAACAAAAGGCTCATTTTTCAGATACACTGCCAAGAGAGGCAGTGGAGTAGTTGAATGAATGAGAAGTCCAGGGCCTGGGTTCTTTTTTATGGGTTTAGAGGAAAGAGGAATAGTTGCTAAGGGAAACAACTTAGGTGGTTCTCTATTATTTTTATTGAAAAATTTTCATATAATATATTTTGATCATGATTTTCCTCCCCCAATCCCCCTTCTCCTACCTACCCAACTTTATATTTTCTTTCTGAACAGACAAAAACAAAATAAAAATAAGAAACACACAAAAAGAAAATAAAAAAAAATAGACAAAAAGTCTACAAAATCACTATTGAGTTCATTTTGTGCTGGTCAACTGCTCTTAGGCATGGGACATGCCCTAAAATGTGGTTAACATATTCAGTGAGACTCCATTAGAGAAAAAGCTAACTTTTCCTTTGTCAGTGGGTATCAATTAATTACAAAGGTTAGGCGTGGGTGCCCTTGTCTTCTATTTTCTCTCATTGCTGTAATAATCCATTAAGTTTGAACCTATGCAGGACTTATGTATGATGCCATGTCTATGTGAGTTCATAAGCACTTCAGTCCTTTTGTATCTAGAAGACATTTCCTCAGAGTCATCTAGTCACTCTTTGCCTTCGCTTTCTTTTTTCTTTCATTATTTTATTTATTTTTTTAAACAATCTTTGCTTTATGTACCAATTCCAGTTTGCTCTTCCTCCCCTTTGGCTCCCTCCACCTTCCCCAATCCCTCCCCCTCCCATTCCCAAGAGAAAGTGAGGCCTCCCATAAGGAGTCAAAATGTCTGTCACATCACTTGAGGCAGAGCCAAGGCCCTCCCCCTGTATCTAGGCTTAGAAAGGTACCCCTTCATAGGGAATGGTTTCCAAAGAGCTGGTTCATGTACTAGGGACAAATACTGGCTCCACTGTCAGTGACCCCCTCAAACTGCCCAAGCCTCACAACTGTAAGTTGGGATCATGGGGAAAAGAGGAGGAGAGTGGGGAGGGGAGAAGGGGAGAGAGGAGGAGAATGTAAATTATCTGGAAGGTGGAGTTGGGCCCCACCTTCAGAGGGCCTAGTTTATTCTTTTGCAGGTTCCCTAACTGTCAGTCCAGAGTCAGTGAGGTCACAGTAGCTTGAGTCAGCTGTTTCCGTGGGTATCCCAATCATAGTCTTGACCCCTTTGCTCCTCCCTCTTTATGACTGGACTCCAGGAGCTCAGCACAGTGCTTAGCGGTGGATCTCTGCATCTGCTTTCATCAGTTACTGGATGAAGGTTCTATGATGACAATTAAGGTAGTCATCAATCTGATTACAGGGGAAGGGTGGTTAAGGTACCCTCTCCACTATTGTTTAGATTCTTCACTGGGGTCTTCCTTATGGATTCCTGGGAAATTTCCTAGTGCCAGGTTTCTCGCTAAGCCCATAATGGCTCCCTCTATCAAGATATCTTTTTTGCTCTTCCTCTCTGACCTTCCCCCAACTCCACCTTCCAGATAATTTACATTCTCCTCCTCCCTTCCCTTCTCCCCTCCCCACTTCCCTTCTCCTCTCTTCCCCATGATCCCAATTTACTCAGGAGATCTTGTCTATTTCCTCTTCCCAGGGGTATCCATGTATGTCTCTGGTAGGGTCCTCCTTGTTTCCTGACTTCTCTAGGATTGTGGATGTTGGCTAGCTATCCTTTGCTTTATGTCTAATATCCACTTATGAGTGAATACATACCATGTTTGTCTCTCTAGGTCTGAATTACCTCACTCAGGATGTTTTTTTTCTAGTACCATCCATTTGCCTGCAAATTTCAAGATGTCAGTGCTTTTTGCCACTGAGTAGTATTCTAATGTGTAAATGTGACACATTTTCTTTATCCATTCTTCAGTTGAGGGGCATCTAGGTTGTTTCCTAGTTCTCGCTATTATGAATAGTACTGCTATGAACATAGTCAAGAAAATGTCCTTGTGGCATGAGTATGCACCCTTTGGGTAAATGCCCAAGACAGATATTGTTGGGTCTTGAGGTAGATTGATTGTCAGTTTTCTGAAAAATCACCATTCTGATTTCCAAAGTGGCTGTACAAGTTTCTATTTCCACTAGCAGTGGAAGAATGTTCCCTTTACCCCACATCCTTTCCAGTGTAAGCTGTCATTAGTGTTCTTGATCTTAGCTATTCTGACAGGTGTGAGATGGTACCTCAGAGTTGTTTTGATTTGCATTTCCCTGATGGCTAAGGATGTTGAACATTTCTTTAAGTGTTTTCCAGCCATTTAAGATTCCTCTGTTTATTCTCTGTTTAGATCTTTACCTCAGTTTTTAATTGAATTATTTGGTTTTTGCATGTCTAATTTGTTGAGTTCTTTCTATATTTTGGAGAGAAGTTCTCTGTCAGATGTGAGGTTGGTGACAATCTTTTCTTATTCTGGCAGCTGCTATATTGTCTGTTGACCATGTCCTTTGCTTTACAGAAGCTTTTCAGTTTCAGGAGGTCCCATTTACTAATTGTTTCTCTCTGTGTTTGTGCTACTGGGGTTATATTTGGGAAGTGGTCTTCTGTGCCAATGCATTCAAGGCTACTTCCCACTTTCTCTTCTATGAGGTTCAGTGTGGCTGGATTTATGTTGAAATCTTTGATCTGCTTGGACTTGAGTTTTGTGCATGGGGATAGGTATAGATCCATTTGCATTCTTCTACATGATGACATCCAATTGTGCCAGCATGATTTGTTGAAGATGCTTTCTTTTCTCCATTGTGTAATTTTAGTTTCTTTTTCAAAAAATCAGGTGTTTATAGGTATGTTGATTAGTATTATAGTCTTCAATTTGATTTCATTGGTCTACCTATCTGTTTCTGGGCCCAGACCAGGCTGTTTTCATTACCATAGCTCTATAGTAGAGATTGAAGTCAGGAGTGTGATACCTCCCAAAGTTCCTTTATTGTACAGGATTGTTTTGGTTATCCTGAGTTATTTGTTTTTCCTTATAAAGTTGAGTATTGTTTTTTCAAGGTCTGTGAAGAACTGTGCAGGTATTTTGATAAGGATTGCATTGAATCTGTAGATGGCTTTTGGTAAGATTGCCATTTTTATAATGCTGATTCTACTGATCCTAAAAGCATGGAAGATCTTTCCATTTTCTGGTGTCTTCTTTAATTTCTTTCTTCAAACACTTAAAATTCTTGTCATACAGGTCTTTCACTTGTTTAGTTAGAGTTACCCCAAGATATTTTATGTTGCTCATGGTTATTGTGAAGGGTGATGTTTCTCTGATTTCTTTCTCAACCCATTTATCATCTGTATATATAGGAGGACTACTATTTTTTTTTTGAGTTAATCTTGTATCCTACCACATTACTGAAAGTGTTTATTAGCTGTAGAAGTTCCCTGGAAGAAATTTTGGGGTCACTTATGTATATTGTCATATCATCTGCAAATAGAAAAAGTTTGACTTCTTCCTTTCCAATTTGAATTCCCTTGATCTCCTTCTGTTGTCTTACTTCTCTAGCTAGAATGTCAAGTACTATGATGAATAGATATGGAGAGATTGGACAGCTTTGTCTTGCTCCTGATTTTAGTGGAATCGCTTTGAGTTTCTCTCTGTTTAGTTTGATGTTGGCTGTTGGCTTGCTGTATATTGCCTTTATTATGTTTAGGTTGTTCCTTGTATCCCTGATCTCTCCAAGACCTTTATTATGAAGGGGGGGGAGGGGTTGGATTTTGTCGAAGGCTTTCGCAGCATCTAATGAGATGATTGTGTGGTTTTTTCTTTCAGTTTTTTAAAATAATTTTACATTGATAAATTTTTGTATGTTGAACCATCCATGCATCTCTTGGATAAAACCTACTTGATCATGATGGATGATTTTTCTGATATGCTCTTGGATTCAGTTTGGCGGAATTTTATTGTGCATTTTTACACCAGTGTTCCTGTAATTTTCTTTCTTAGTTGAGTCTTTGTGTGGTTTGGTATCAGGATAACTGTTGCCTCATAAATAGAGTTTGGCAATATCCCTTCTGTTTCTATTATGTGGAACCACCTGAGGAGTATTAGTATTAGCTCTTCTTTGAAATTCTGGTAGAATTCTGCACTGAAATCATCTGGCCCTGGACATTTTTTGGTCTGAAGACTTGATGACTGCTTCTTTATCCTTAGGGGTTTTAGGTCTATTTAAATTGTTTATCTGTTCTTGATTTAATTTTGCTTTGTGGTACCTATCCAGAAAGTTCTCCATTTCTTTATAATTTTTTCCATTTTGTGGAGTGCAGGTTTTTAACTTGATGAGTCTCTGTATTTCCTCAGTGTCTGTTGTTATTTTTCCATTTTCATTTCTGATTTTGTTAATTTGGGTATTTTCTCTTTGACTTTGGTTAGTTTCAATAAGGGTTTGTCTATCTTGTTGATTTTCTAGAAGAACCAACTCTTTGTCTCATTGACTGTTTTGTTTTCTTTGTTTCTATGTTATTGATTTCAGCCCACAATCTGATTATTTCCCTGACATCTACTCCTCCTGGGTGAGTTTGCTTCTTCTTGTTCTAGAGCTTTCAGATGTGTTGTTAAGTCGCTAGTGTGAGATTTCTCCAGCTTCTTTATGGAGGCACTTATTGCTATGAACTTTCCTCTTAGCACTGCTTTCAAAGTGTGCCATAAGTTTTGGTATATTTAGCATTCGTTTTCATTGAATTCTAGGAAGTCTTTGATTTCTTTTTTATTTCTTCCTTGATCCTGGGGTGATCCAGCTGTTGAATTTCCATGAGTTTGTGGGCTTTCTGCCATTAGTGTTGTTGAATTCTAACTTAAAGCCATGGTGTTCTGATAAGATACAGGGGGTTACTACATTTTTTTTTTTATCTGTTGTGGTTGCTTTGTGACTGAGTATGTGGTCGATTTTAGAGAAGGTTCCATACGATTCCAAGAAGAAGTTGTATTCTTTTGCATTTGGGTGAAATATTCTATATATGCCTGTTAAGTACATTTGAATCAAGACATCTGTTATTTCTCTAATTTCTCTGTTAAGTTTCTGTCTGGCAGTCCTGTCCACTGGAGAGAGTGGTGTGTTGAAGTCTCCCACGATTAGGGTGTAGGGTTTGATGTATGATTTAAGCTTTTGTAATGTTTCTTTCACAAATGTGGGTGCCATTGTATTTGGTGCATAGATGTTCAAAGTTGAAACTTTTACTTGATGGATTTTTCCTGTGATGAATATGAAACGTCCCTCTTCATCTTTTGATTGATTTCAGTTTGAAGTCTATTTTGCCAGATGTTAGGATAGTTATAACAGCTAGTTTCTTAGGTCCATTTGATGGAAAAAATTTTTCCAAACTCTTTACTCTGAGATATTATCTGTCTCTGAAGTTGAGGTGTGTTTCTTAGATGCAATAAAAGGGTGGATCCTATTTTAGTATGCACTCTGTTGGCCTGGTCATTAGGCTAATTGAGACCATTGATGTTAAGAGATATTAATGACCAGTGATTATTAGTCCCTGTTATTTTAGTTTTGTTGTTGCTGATGGTGTTGTGTGTGTATGTTTCACTTCTTTGGATTTTGATGGTGTCGGATTTTCTATTGCCTATGTTTTTGGCAGTATAGCTAACTTCCTTGGGTTGGGGTTTTCTTTCTAGTACTTTCTATAGGGCTGTATTTGTGGTTAGGTATTGTTTACATCTGGTTTTGTCAAGGAATATCTTGTCTTCTCCATCTATGGTGGTTGAAAGCTTTGCTAGGTGTGGTAGTCTACCTGGCATTGTAATCTCTTAGTGTCTACAGAACCTCTATCCAGGACTTTTGGGCTTTCAGAGTTCCATTGAGAAGGCAGGTGTAAATCCGATAGGTTTGTCTTTGTATGTTACTTGGCCTTTTTCCTTTGTAGCTCATAATACTCTTTTTTCATTCTGTATGTTTAGTGTTTTGGTTATTATGTGGTAAGGGGATTTTTTTTGATCCAGTATATTTGGTGTTCTGTAAATTTCTTGTTTTTTTATAGACATGTCCTACTTTAGGTTGGGAAAGTTTTTTTCTATGATTTTGTTGAATATATCTTCTGTGCCTTTGAGCTGGAGTTTTTCTCCTTCTATCCCTATTATTTTTAGGTTTTGGTCTTTTCATGCTGCCCCATATTTCATGGATATTTTGTGTTAAGAATCTGTTGGATTTAACATTTTCTTATTTCTAATCAATAGCAGCAGTCCCTGTTATGCTCTCCCATCTTTGTCTTTCTCTTTCACTGTCTCTTGGTGTCTTAGGGATGGTGCACAACACTTTGTAAGGCGCAGTCCAGCTATGAGATTCTGGGCCTCTCTTCCTTGAATTCCTTGCCTAAGATTTGCTGCATATGAGTCATGCTCATCATCTCTTCATTCTTCTTGGGCACACTAGCACACTTGATATTTGCTTTCTTTGTTATTGAGCTCTATGAAGCACTTGGGTTTATTTGGAGGTTTTTTTTAAATGAGGAATCAGAATGGCAAGCCACACATGCTTTTCCAATGGCTTCTGCGTGTGTATTACTAGATTTTGATGCCAGAAAAGTCACTATCACAACTCCTATGCATCTGGTTTATAATAAGAAAGCCACAAACAGAGGGACTTCAGAAAGCATTACAAGAAAAAACTTAAATGTCTCTGCATAAACTCAAGATGCCCAGACGGTTACCTTATGTGTTGTAGGGCTGTGTCATTCTCCATTGACTCTCTAGGAACTTGTTTGCAGAGTCCCATCAAAGCTCTCTCAAGCAGAGACATTAACTAAGTGCAAGCCGAAGTGTGTATGCTTTTCTGTGTGGCCCCAGAATGACTTGAGTCTCCTGAATGGAATTTCATACATGTGTTGAGTGAGGTGATTTATTATGGGAGGTAATGGAAATTAATTTCACTTTGAACCCTGGGGCACAAGAAAATGCCTAAGTGCTGAGCCATTTTCTGTAAGTAGGCTATAAAGCTGCTACTTGCTTCTGACTGGGTGGTGAGGTGGCAATGACCACTTGTAAAACAATGAACTGGAATAGGAAGTTAATGGGCCCTGACCGTCAGACAGCCTCCAGAGCAAGTCCTACTAGCCCTTGCTGTCAGGGGACTCTTAGGCTTCTTGGCGCCATGGATAATGGATACTGCAGCAGTCCCTGTGTGTTAAAGGAGAGCCAAAGGGAAGAAGCAACATTCCTTGAAGGTCAATGACCGAGCATGACCGTGAGGACTTGGCTCAGTGGGCATCCCCATCACTGGGACTTCCCTTAGTAGGAAGCAAGCTTGTTCAGAGCTATAAATGGTCAGAAAAGATCCTATTTCTAAAGATGACCTCAGCGAAAAGAATCAGTGTTCAATTTGGGCAGGAAAGTGTTTTCCTAGAGGATCCATGAAGTCTGAGGTCCCACCACACTCTACTAATTCTAAACCTTCAAAAATTCCCAGTTTGTAAACACAACTATAAAAAACATACATTGGAGCAAAGGCAGCCTCTTTCGCAAATGGTGCCAAAGAAATGGTTTCAACGCACAGAAATATGAAACTAGGAATATTATCTCTCATCCTGAATAGAAATGAATTCAAAATAGGTCAAGGACCCTAATGTCTGACCTAAAACTTGGAAACTACTAGAGGAAAAGAGAGGAAATCCTTCAAGATCCAAAGAATAGGCAAGGCCTTTCTCAACAGTACTCCAATAGCTCAGATAACAACCCTAGAAGTTGATGGTAAGATCACAGGATAGTTAGAAACCTGCACAGCAAAGGAGACAATTACCAGAGGGAAGAGAGAACCTACAAAAGGAAAAAACTGCCAACTCCACATTGACTTGGGAATTAATATTTGGATATACAAAGAACTTCAAAAATTAAATACCCAAACTCCAAATTCAATCAATAAATGAGCTAATGAACTAAAAATGTTGCTATCAAGAGAAAAATACAAATGGGTGAATAAATATATGAACAGAATGTTTAGCATTATCAGCCAACAGGGGAATGGAAATTAAAACTGTTTTGCAATAAAATCTCACTTTAGCCAGAAGAAAACAGGTGGTAGCAAATTATGATGACGATATTAGGAAAGAGAGTTTGTTATACTCGGCTGGTGGGAATGTGTACTGGTTCACCCACAGTGGAAATTGATATGGAGTTTCCTCAAAAATTGCTATATAAGTCAAGTATACCCTTGTGAATGCAGTAGTGTGAGCTGTGGGAATACACAGTAAACAGAACATTCTAAAGGCTCTGGAGATGATGGAAACTATGATGGACACAATACAAATGTGGGGGCTGGGGAGATGGCTTTGGTACATACCTCTAAGGACTTTCAGTTAGCACAGCACGGAGATAATCGCACCACCATGTTTACTGCTCAATTATTCACAATAACCAGGTAATGGAGCCACCTTAGATGTCTGCTAATAGATGAATGAGTGAAGAAAATGTGCCCCACATACACAAAGGACTTTTATGCAATTGTAAAAAAAATTAAATTATTGTATGTTCAGGAAAGTGGATGCAACTGAAAATTTCTTACATTAACTTAAAGATGCCATGCTCAGAGAGACAAATGCTGTGTATGTTTTCTCTCATAAAAGAAACCTAAATTAAAGTGTAGATGTATGTGTGTTTGTAGATCATCATAGATCATAAGTGGGGTGAAAAGATCTTGAAGGATGTGAACGACAGAGAGGGTAACGGCATAACATAGGAAAACAGATGGCAAACTCACTGGAGGGGAGGTGGGGGAAGAGAGACAGCTGGAGGTGAGGAGAGGGCATGGGGAGGAAGAAAGGAAGAAGGCAACAAAGTATAAAGTATAAAGACATATGTATGAATATGAATATATATGAAACTGCTATGATGAAGCTCATTTCTTTATCTAAAAGATAATCTATAAAATCATTTAATTGTTTTTTTCCCTAAAAGCACCATGGATCAACAGTGAAATACAAAATATCCAGGAACTATTCTAAGAACTTCAGTGAAACAATTCCACAGATTGCATACCTCGATATTGTAAGCCTTGGAATTTCAGAAGAATAAAGTTTCCTTTGGAACTGTATGGAATTCAACACATACTCTCTATAGGTAAGAAACTCTCATAATAACACACACTATGTTGAAATAAATATAGTCCATATATGTATTTATCTTCTTTAAATGTATTTGTTTTTTATTATTTTTAATTATGTGTAGCTACATACGGTTGTATGCACATGGTTGCAGGTGCCTGAGGAAGCTGGGTGTCAGATCTCTTGGTGCTGAGATTACAGATGATTGTGAGTCACTTGATATGGGTGCAGGAATCCAAATTCTGGTCCTCTGGAAGAGTGGCAAGCACTCTTAATGTCTAAGTCATCTCTCCAGCTCCCACATGGATGCTGTGTCCATCATAGTTTCCATCATCCTCAGAGCCTTCAGAATGTTCTGAGGTGTTCCCAGAGCTCACACCACTGCCTTTGCAAGGCAGGTCTTTAAGGAAGGTAGTTGAATGAGTGAATGAATTGTAGCATTTTTGGAGCCAAGGTGTCATCCAAACCTAGGCCATGTTGGTACCCAAGGGCAATACTGCCACCAGGGCCAAACCAGTATGAGTTGCCTGTGCTGACACATGGGGCCATAATGTCATCTGTACCAGGGCTGTTGCCAAGGGCTGTGTCTGGGTTCGTGGCCCTACCACAGCCAGGGTCTGAGTTAATGTCTGTTGCTCCTGATACCATCGAAGGCCAGCCTGATGCCAGAGGTCTTGGCCACCACCTGTGGCCATGTTAATGACCGAGGGCCTCACTGCTACAAGGACCATGCCAAACTGAGTGGCCTGCCCAGCTTGCAGGGCTAGGCCCTTGCTTCTGCTGTGGATCATGTTTGGTTCCATAGCCCAGCAGAGTCTGGGATGATGTCCATGGCTTGTGTTACCCAGAAGGGCCACAGGAAGCATGCATGTTGAAATCCGAGGGCCACACTATGCCAGTCCTGTCCCTCACTGCCCTCACTGGCCCTGCCCCTTGCTGGACATTGCAGCAGGAGAGCTGGTGTCGCCCGTCCTATGGGAGAGCTGACACAAGCACTCGGGAGAGATGGTTCCAACCCCACCAGAAGTATGGGAGCACTGGCCCTAATGGCATGGGTCTTGGAGAACTGGCTCTGACCCTCACCTGAAGGGGTGATCCCAATGACCCATACTGTCCAGCTCAACTACCACCCAGATCCACATCCTGGGCTTTGGATTGGCCCACCCTAACAGCTTCCCCATCTAGACCTGCTAAAGTGCACAAAGGGTCTGGCCCTGTGGAACGAGAGCTACAGAACCTCCATGACTCTGGGCAACAACAGGATTACCAAGAAGAGTTTCAGTGAGGGCCCAATGATGATGGTATGCCAGAAACCAAAGCCCTTGAACCAGACCAATGGCTCATTGTAATGAACATTTTACAGAAGCTCTAGAATTCTTTAGGAAGTGTCTTGGTTAAAGTTTCTATTGCTGTGAAACACCATATCTTCAGAAGAGATATACCAAAAATGTGAACATGAGTACAGATTAAAAACCTTTGTTTCAAACTGAAGACCCAAACTGGAAGACACAAGCACACGGACGTTCTTCCACAGACAGTAGCATACACTAGGAGTGTTGGTAGCAAGGGTTAATTATGAAAATAAAAAAAGTAAATGACTGCTGATTTATATGAACAGTAAAGGAATATCATCTAGTAAAGAAATAAAAGAAAACTAGTCTTTCATGTTTAAAGATCATGTGACTGCTGAAGAAAGATGGAGCACAAAGTGTAATACATTCACAGAGAAGGTAGAGATTGGCGGAGAGAAAGAAGCTTGAGCTTCTGGGCTCATTTGCACTGACCACTTCCAAGTTTCAGAGATGTGTTTCTGTACAATATTGAAATACTTTTTTTTTTAAAAAAATACATTTACACTAGCAATGAATGAATGTTACCCTTGCTCTACAACCTTTCCAGCATGAGCTATTATTAGTGTTTTTGATCTTAGCCATTCTGACAGGTGTAAGATGGTACCTCAAAGTTGTTTTGATTTGCATTTCCCTGGTAGCTAAGGATGAAGAACATTTCCTTAAGTATCTTTTGGCCATTTGAAATTCTTCTGTTGAGAATTCTCTGTTTAGTTCAGCACACCACTTTTTAACTGGGTTATTTAGAATTTTCGTGTCTAATTTCTTGAGTTCTTTATATATTTTGGAGATCAGTCCTTTATCTGATATGGGTTGGTGAAGATTTTTTTCCATTCAGTAGGCTGCCTTTTTGTCTTATTGACTGTGTCCTTTGCTTTACAGAAGCTTCTCAGTTTCAGGAGGTCCCATTTATTCATTTTTACTCTTATTGTCTGTGCTACTGGGGTTATATTTAGGAAGTGGCCTCCTGTGCCCATGCATTGAAGACTACTTCACACCTTCTCCTCTATCATGTTTAGTGGGATTGAATTTATATTGAAGTCTTTAATCCATTTGGACTTGAGTTTTGTGCATGGCGACAGATATGGATCCATTTTCATTCTTCTACAGGTTGACATCCAGTTATGCCCCCATTGTATCTTTTTTGCTTCTTTGTCAAAGAAGTTTGGTGTTTATGGGTGTTTGAATTAATATTCAGGTCTTCAATTCGATTCCATTGGTCAACTTCTCTGTTTTTATGTCAATACCAACCTGTTTTCATTACTGAAGCTCTGTAATAGGGCTTGATGTCAGGGATGGTAATGCCTCCAGCAGTTCCTTTGTTGTATAGGTTTATATTGCTGGTGGGAATGTAAACTTGTGAAACCAAATTGGAAATCAGTGTGACAATTTCTCAGAAAACTGGGAATCAACCTACCTCAGGATTCAGCAAATCCACTCTTGGGGATATATCCAAAAGATGTTCAATCATACTACAAGAGACTTTGTTCAACTATGTTCATAGCAGCATTATTTGTAATAGCCAGAACCTGGAAACAACCTAGATGCCCCTCAGTTGAAGAATAGATAAAGAAAGTGTGGCACATCTACACATTAGAGTACTACTCAGCAGTAAAAAATAATGACATCTTGAATTTTTCATGCAAATGGACAGAATTAGAAAACATTATCCTGAGTGAGGTAACCCAGACCCCAAAAAAGAATATGGTATATACTC
Organism: Microtus oregoni; assembly: GCF_018167655.1. Classification (NCBI taxonomy): domain Eukaryota; kingdom Metazoa; phylum Chordata; class Mammalia; order Rodentia; family Cricetidae; genus Microtus; species Microtus oregoni. The sequence goes on from NW_024543090.1 coordinate 9,793,802, forward strand.
ACTCATAAGTGGATACTAGTCATAAACAAAGGGCAATGAACCTATAGTTCAGGATCCTAGAGAAACTAAATGATAAGGTGAGCTCAAAGAAAAACATATATAGACCCACCTGGGAAATAGAATCAGACAAAAATTTGGGAGTAGGAAGGAAGAGGGTAGAAGGAATGGAAGAAGGGGGGTTGAGGAGAACTTGAGGGAATGGGATAGTTGAGATGGAGGAAGGACAGATATGAGAGCAAGGAAAGAGGTATCTTGATTGAGGGAGCCATTATGGAGTTAACAAGAAACCTGGCTCTAGAAAAATGCCTAAGAACCCACAGGGATGACCCCAGCTAAGACCCTAAGCAATAGAGGAGAGGGTGTCTGAACTGACCTTACCCTGTAGTCAGACTGATGATTATCTTAAATATCACCATAGAACCTTTGTCCAACAACAGATGGCAATGACCCACATTGGAGCACTGGACTGAGCTCCCAAGATCCAGTTGAAGTGTGGAAAGAGTGAGAGTATGAGCAAGGAATTCAAGATCATGAAGGGGTCGTCCACTGAGACAGTTTGCTTGAGCTAATGGAAGCTCACCAACTCCAACTGGACTGGGAACAACCAAGCCCCTCTAAAGGGGGTTGACAGCTAAGGCAGACTGAGAGGCCACTGATAGAGACACTGGGATGTGTCTCTACTGCACATACCAGCTTCATGAGATCCTATTCTCTTTGGATGTAAACCTTGCTCAACTCCAGAATCCTGGTTCTACTGTCTCTTTTCCTGGAGTAGTACTGGACCATTGTAGACACAATGAGTGCTCACCAGAGGAGTTGAGCTGAAGACCCAGTTTACATGATATTGTTGCTCTACATACTTGTGGTTTGAAGTCACTTCCTTATATCGTTACAATTGACCCTTCTGGTATAGAGATGGCTTCCAGGAAGCCATGCTCTTGTCTTATTTGATTATTGGCTAACAAAATGTGGAGAAGTCAAAGCACACAGATAATCTATCATGAGATGGCTTCTGTGTATGCAACATCTACAATGAATGAGTAATGGAGGAGAAATTAGGTTTGAAATGTAACTGGTCTGTTAAAAATTCTTCCCAATTTTATGACTTGTTAAAAATTTGCTTGATGTTACCTAAAATGGGGGCGGAAAATAAAAGATACCTACATAAGTCATCAACAATTTAAAAAATATTTCTATTAACTCTACTCCACAGAAACCACATCGAACCTTAACAGGGTGAGGCCAGGGATGGCAAAATGGAGTGCCTCTTATTCTGCCTAGGAGAGGAAGCCAGGAGGAGTGTAGACTTGGAGGAACCAGAGTGTCTCAGAGGGACTGTACAGCAGCAAAGAGAAAAGTGCTAACAGTTTTGTAATAACAGACTTGACATCTAGGGACTGGACTTTCTGAAAATTGAGGGCCTTTAATTCTTGTGCGAGGGGCTTTGACTCTAACTTACCAAGTGAGCATTTGGGCTAATGAGTTTAGTGTGTAGCTATTTAGTGAAGAAGAACAATCCACAACTTTGGGTGGAAAGATGGAGCGCACTGTGCTTTCCTTTCAGCTTCTACAATATTCTAGGAGAGAGCATCTCCCAGCAGGAAGACATAGACATTTCTACATCCTTAGTAGAAAAAGCCAAGGGTGGGGAAGTCTATTTTTCCCAGGCATATTTGAGTCTATAATTATTTGAGGTCATGAACCCACTTGTGGAAATAGATGACCATGGGTCTTCCTTAGCATAGCTAAGGAAAGAAATTTATGTCTGATAAAAACTCTCTCATGGCTTTGAGCTGTAACAAATGTTTTCAGGATGCTGAGAACCAGTCCCTTCTAGATGCTTCCATATATGTGCATGTATGGAGATTTATTGTATGCTATTGGCTTGTGTGACTTTAGAGACTAAGACCCACAATGTGCTGTCTGGAATCTGAAGACACAGGAAAGTTAGAACTACAGTCTGAAGGCCTAAAAAGTCATAGAGCCAATAGTGTAAATTCCTGTTTGTGTCTGAAGGCCTGGGAACTAGAGTAGAAAACCACAAGACAGATGTCTCTGCTCCGGCAGTCACACAGACTTAATTCAACTTTCCTTTATGTTTTTGTTCTATCCAGAACCGCAGTAGATCACCCTCTACCCGTCTTGGGAAAAAAAGTCCATCTACTCTACTTAGCTCCCTCACCCCTAGAATGTTAGTCTATTTCAAAAATGCCTTCAAAGACACACCCAAGAATAATGTATAACTATAGCTATTTAGGGATCCCATAGCCCTGTCAAGGTAACACATCGAGTTTGCCGCATCAATAATCCATTGCACTTGTCAATGGATTCCTCCTGTGCTTCGGAAACTGATGAAATGCTGTTGCAGTCTGGTCATTCTAACAAAGTTCATGTTCTGGAATTCCTGGAATGGAGGGCATCCCGATTGTGGGTCTTCCTCCCAGAACTCATCTTTGGCTTTCAGAAGCTAAGTTATAGTGAAACGATAATTTCTTTAGCTAGGAAGAAGATGGTGGGGAGACGTGTTTATGCTATTTTTCCAGCTCTGTAACCTTTGGTGAGTTATTAATTTTCCTGAACCCCATTTTCCTCTTCTAGTAAGTAAGGAATGTGCCCATAGATAACAGAATTGTCACGAGCATGGTGCCTGGCATTGAAAGCTCTCAGCATTTAATTCTGCATAGCTTCCTCCATGTCTTCATCCTTATTTTCCTCCATCACAGGGACACCAGGATTATTCTTTGGTGTGGGATGTTCCTCTGTATGCGCAATATGTTTTATTATCTGTATGTCAATATGTTTTATTATCGTTGGTTAATAAAGAAGCTCATTTGACCAATATCCAAGCAGAGTAGTGCCTGGTGGGAAGTCCAAACAGGTATACAGGGAGAACAAGGCAGAATCATAGAGTCCTAAGAAGCTGCTGCTGGAGGAGTAAGATGACAGAGCATTACTGGTAAGCCACGGGGCATGTGGCAACACACTAATTATTAGAAATGGGTTCATTTATATAGAGCTAGCCAGTAAGACGCCTGAGTCATCAGCCAAACAATTATAACTAATATTAAGCCTTCAAATGATTATTTCATAAGTGGCTACAGGGACTGGTGAGTGGGAGAGAAACCAGTCCAGGTGACAGGATGGGACAGAGAAAGGACTTTCAGTTACACTTCTTATTTCCTTACCTTGGACCCTAACAGTGATAACTGAACCCCACTGACTCAGAAGCTTCAGAATATCCAATTGTCCCCTGCATGGTTGCCTTTATACAGAACTCACCTGTCTTAAGTCTCAGTCACTAAGGACAACCACAAAGGAGAATAATTTGTCAGAGAGAGAACAACCTCAGTGTATCATCTATCTTAAATTTGAATAGAGGAGAAAATTACCTTATGAACTCTAAGTGTTCATAAATTTTTGTGATTAGTACTTTACTTAAATATATATATATATATAAAACATGAAACAAAACATGAATTCTATATGGTTTTAATTTATATGGTTTTATATTGAAATTCAATTTTAAATTAAACATAAAATGTAAATTTTAATAAATAGTACATCCATATGACAAATGATACCATTTTGCTGAATTAAAGTAGTCATTGTCTATCTTGTGGGATCATGTAATTGACTAATTTAACTTTATCACCATTGCAATTTATCGATTAAATCTTGGCACAATACATTGTGGTAGTGTTTGATTTCCACCTAATAAACATTAAGACATATAATATTTAGTCTGCCTATCTTAGTAACAACTGGGAATAAGTTAGCACTATTTAATAACATTGGTATTTATATATGATATACTAATTAACTTAATTTTTATAACTATAGTATGGATGAAATAATCTAATTTTTTTCCATTGTACACATAAGGAAAGGGAACCACAGAAAGATAAGATAGTTTTCTCAAAGACACATACAAGTTAATTACTGACTTGGAATTCCAACCCAAGTACCCTGAATGAGTCTTTCAGCTAAATAAATAAATATGAACAGAAAGTAAATATGAGCGTTGGAAATATGGAATAGCTTTTGGCTGAAATTCTCCGTGGTCATGGTAACAAAATAGTATGTGCCTATATATTTGATTGTTATAAAAATAAACACTTCATTTAATTACATGAGGAACTCAAGAAATTCTGAGAATAAATGAATGTTTGTAGAACCTACTGTTAGAAAAAAAAACTTAATAAAATCTTGTTCAGCAGTAGAGATGAGTCTTTAGGAAAACTGAAATCCCAGATGTAACAGCATAGTCTTCTAACCTGCTCCATTTCTTAACTTGCTTGTATCTGAGAAGTCAGCATGTTATGGGTCTCCTATCCCAAGTGATTTTAAGTCAGTAGCAAGTAACTATTTAATTGAGAAAGTTTAGTAAGGATTGGGCTGACAATTATGTTAAATGATGCCTAAATTATTTCCAACCCAGTTAATCCTTCACTTTATGAAAGAACCATGAATTCTGGAATTTGGAGGAGAAAATTTGGATGAAAGATTAGCAGAGATTAATTGCTCTGAAAATTGACTCTAATATTGGGCCCTCAGGCGTTCTCAGCATTTGCACAACAGGAGCTCAAAAGAAAACCCCCTGCCCAACCTGAAGGTTGTGCTTACACATCTGAAGAGGAAGCTTCACTTAGATGTTGCTGGGATCTCTGATGGGGTAACCAAAAGCTAACCTGAAATTACCAACAGAACCAGGGCATATCTGAGAAATTTATGTTAAGTTTAAGATTTGGAAATTCAGCAAAGTTTTCTTTAGATTTGCTAGAGACACAATTTTACTATCCTAATAGGCATATGTTGGCAGAGAGACTGCTTATTTGTTTCCCGGTTGCTCAGACAAGAAATAAACACACAGAAATCATATTATTTGTAATACTGTTTGGCCAATAGTTTAAGCATATTTCTGGCTAACTCTTATATCTTAAATTAACCCATCTCCATTAATCTATGCATTGCCATGAGCTCATGACCTACTGGCAAAATCTTCTGTGGCAGCTATATGGCTTCTCCCTGACTCCACCTTCTTTCTCTCAGCATTCAGTTTAATCGTCTCCTACCCCCCAACCCCACCTAGCTCTATTCTGCCCTGTCATAGGCCTAAGCATCTTCTTTATTAACCAATGGCATTCTCTGCATAGAGAGGGCAATCCCACATCAGGCATATTTAAAAAAGTATTCGACAAAACCAAACATCTAGTCATGATAAAAGCCACCAACCAAGAAAACATGCAAGGGAACTTCCATGACCTGATAAAGGGCTGTTAAATAATCTTGAACTAACATTGGTGTTAATGTCAAAACAGTAAGAGCTTCTGTACTCAATAGGAACAAAGAGGTGACTATTCTCACCATTTCTATTCGACTCTGTACTACAAGTCCTGGCTTGTGCAAAAGGAACAAGAAATAACACATAGATTGGACAAGAAATGGCAAAATTTTCATTATTCAATACGTGCATGTACATTGAAAATTCTTATAAAAAGTGTAATGGCACTATTAGAAGTAAGAGGTTTAAGAAGACTTTGAGGAACCTTGTCAATATGGTAAACTCAGCAGTAATTCCAAGCTTGAGAAACAAACAACTGAAAACGAAGGTTTCCCTGGGTGTGGCGGTGTATGTTTTACACAAAAGCACTTAGGAGAATGGCAGCGGCAAACAGATCTGAGTGTGATACCAGCCTGCTTCACATAGTGAGTTCAAGTCCAGCCAAGAATATATAGCAAGAAAAACCAAAACAAAAACTTAGAATTCTCAAAGGCATACTTTATGAAAGCATAAACATGCCTTAAATACATAGAGGTAAATTTAACAAGACCTTTTCTAAGATCTGCAAGCTAAAATACGTTAATGAGAAATTTAAGAACTTTAGTAACTTAAGAGAAAGTGTATGTTTGTGTACTCAAACACTCATTAATACTATTAAAATGTCCATGCTTGGGACTTGAGAGATCTCTCTGTGATTAAGAGCATTTGCTTCTGTTCCAAAAACTCAGAGTTAAGTTCCCAGCACCCACATTGGACAGCTCATAAACAGTTGTAACTCCAGCCCCAGAGGATCCAACACCCTCTTCTGCCTGTTGTGGACACCTTCACATATATAGCATAGATTCATACAGATACATACACATTATACACAAATGGATACAAAATAATTTAAAACTTCACAAAATGTCCATTTTTCCAATGTTTACTTATAGATTTAGTACAATTTCAATCAAAGTCACAGGATGCTTTGGGGAAAATGATAAACTGATACTAAAATGTATGATGGCTAAGATAGAGGAGCAGTAAGCATGCCCATATATATTCTACATATATATATATATATATATTTACATACCAGGAGAGGTGTAAAACAATTGAATTTAGAAATAAGTCTCATGAGACAACCAATAAATTAGTGATGATGTTGCCCAGTTAATATATCAGTAAAAATTCTTATAGCAAATGGTGCTAAAATAATACCATGATTTTTTGCAGGAACATAACAACACAGGTTGAGAATCACTGGTCTAAAGAAATAAGACATAAGGAAATATGTACTGTATAGTTTTGTTCATGTGTACTTCTAGAAGAAGCAAAATTTATCTATTGAAACAGGAAGAATAGTTCCGTTCATAAGTGGGGAATAAAAGGGGCATAAAAGAAGTTTTGAATTGCAAAGTGTTTTCCCATTTTGTCTGGTTTCTTCACACTGATAAAGGCAGCTCTTTTGTAGAATGTATTGAACAACAATGATTGAAATACTTGTACTTTATTATATGGAAGTTATTCTTCAATAAGCCTGACTTTTAAAAATGGACTATGAAAGTTGGAGGAATAGCTTACTCAGTGATGTGATTGCTTCACATACACAAAGATCGATGTTCAATCTCTAGGATCCAGGCAAAAATTGGGGTGCATTGTTGTCCATTTGTGATCTCCATGCAAGAGAAGGGGATACCAGCAGATCTCTGGGGCTCACAGGCCAGTTGTTCTAGCTTAATTGCTGAGTTCTAGTGAGGGACTCCTATTTCTAAACACAAGGTGGAAACTCTTTAGAAACACAGCCAAGTTGCCCTTGGGCCTCCGCATGCATGTGCCCATATATATATGTTCATTTGAACAATAGACATATAAAAATGTAAGATAAATTTTTTTATTGTTTTTAGTGAGCTATATATTTTTCTCTGCTCCACTACTGCCCTGTCCCATGATCCCCATGCTCCCAATTGTCTCAGGACAATTGTCGTTTTATACTTTCCATGTATGTCTCTCTTATACTCCTCATTGTTGTCTAGGTTCTCTGTGATCGTGATTTGTAGGCTGGTTTTATTTGCTTTGTGTTTAAAAACCACTCATGAGTGAGTACATATGATATTTGTCTTTCTGGGTCTTGGTTACCTCACTCAGTATGACATTTTCTAGATTCATCCATTTGTCCAAAAATTTCAAGATGTCATTTTTTTTTTCTGCTGCGTAGTACTCCACTGTGTAAATAGACCAAAACGTCTTCATCCATTCTTGGGTCGAGGAGCATTTAAGTTGTTTACAGCTTCTGGTTTGACAAATAATGATGCTTAGAATATAGTTGAACACATGTCCTTATGGTATGATTGAGCATCCTTTGGGTATATACCCTAAAGTGACATTTCTGGGTCTTCAAAGGTTGTTTCCTAATTATCTGGCAAATAACCATACTGATTTCCAAAGTGGCTGTACCAGTTTGAACTTCCACCACCAATGGAGGAGTGTAGCCTTTACCCCACATCCTCTCCAACATAAGCTCTCATCAGTGTTTTTGTTCTTGGTCATTCTGACAGGTGTAAGATGGAATCTCAGAGTTATTTTGATTTGCATTTCTCTGATGGCTAAGGATGTTGAGCACTTCCTTAATTGTCTTTCAGTCATTTTAAATTCACATGTTGAGAGTTCTTTGTTTAGGTCTGTACCCCAATTTTTTACTGAATTTTTTGTTCTTTTGATGTTCAATTTCTTGAGTTCCTTGTATCTTTTGGAGATCAGAGCTCTGTCCCATGTGGGGTTGGTGAAGTTATTTTCCCATTCTGTAGGCTGCCATTTTGTCTTGTTGACCATGTCCTTTGCTTTACAGAAGCTTCTCAGTTTCAGCAGGTTCCATTTATTGTTGTTCTCAGTGTCTATGCTACAGGGATTATGTTTAGGAAGTGGTCTCTTGTGACAAAATGCGTTCAAGTGTACTATGAAATTCAGTGTGGTTAGTTTTATGCTGAGGTCTTTGATCCATTTGGATTCATTTGATCCTTTTGGACTTGAGTTTTGTGCATGACAATAGATATAAATTAATTTTCATTCTTTTACATGTTGATATCATTATGCCAGCACCATTTGTTGAATATGCTTTCTTTTTTCTACTTTATACTTTTTGCTTTTTTTAAATCAAAATTTAGGTGTTCATAGGTGTGTGGATTGATATCTGGGTCTTCTATTCGATTCCATTGATCCTCCTGTCTGTTTTTATGCCAATACCAGGCTGTTTTTAATACTGTAGCTCTGTAGTAGAGTTTGAAGTCAGGGATTGTGATGCCTCCAGAAGTTCCTTTATTGTACAAGATTGTTTTGACTATTCTGGGTTTTTTGCTTTTCCACATAAAGTTGAGTACCATTCTTCTGAGGTCTGACAAAAGTTTTTCAGGGATTCTGATGGGCCTTGCATTGAATCTGTCAATTGCTTTTGGCAAGATTTCCATGTTTATTATGTTAATTCTACCTACCCGAAAACATGCGGGATCTTTACAGGAATTGCTTTTGGCAAGATTTCCATATTTATTATGTTAATTCTATCTACCCAAAAGCATGGGGGAATCTTTCCATTTCCTGGTGTCTTTTTCAATTTCTTTTCTTAAAGACTTAAAGTTCTTGTCATACAGGGTTTTTCACATATTTCATTAGAGTTACTTTTAGATATTTTATGCTACTTGTGGCTATTGTGAAGGGCAATGTTTCTCTGATGATAAAGTTCATTTATCATCATCTGTATAAAGAGAGACTACTGATATTTTTTTAGTTAATCTTGCATCCTGCTACATTACTGAAGGTGTTTGTGAGTTGGAGAAGTTCCTTGGTAGAATTTTGGGGGCTGCTTATGTAAACTCTCATATTATCAGCAAATAGTGAGAATTTGACTTCATCTTTTTAGATTTGTACCCACTTGATCTCCTTTTGTTGTCTTATTGCTCTTGCTAGAACCTCAAGAACTATATTGAATAGATATAGAGGGAGTGGACAACTTTGTCTTGTTCCTGATTTCTGTGGTATCACTTTGAGTTTTTCTTCATTTAGTTTGATGTTAACTGTTGAATTGTTGTGTATTGCCTTTATTATGTTTAGGTATGTTCTTTGTATCCCTGATCTCTCCAAGACTTTATTATGAAGGGATATTGCATTTTGTTGAAGGCTTTTTCATTGTCTAATGAGATGATCATGTGTTTTTTCCCCCAGTTTGTTTATATAGTGGATTGCATTGACAGATTTTCATATGTTGAACCATCCTGCATCTCTGGGATGAAGCCTACTTGTTCAAGGAGAATGATCTTACAGATATGTTCTTGGATTCAGTTTGCCAGTATTTTATTGAGTATTTTTGCATCAGTGTTCATGAGTTAGATTGGTCTGTAGTTCTCTCTATTAGTAATGTCTTCATGAGGTTATCAGGGTAATTGTAGCCTCATAAAAAGAGTGGAAATTTCCCTTTTGTTTCTATTGAGTGGAAAAATTTGAGGAGTATTAGTATTAGTTCTTCTTTGAAAATCTTGTAAAATTCTGCATTGAAACCAGGGCATTTCTGATGTCTGTTTCTATTTCTTTAGTAGTTATAGGTCTGTTTAATTTGCTTATCTGGTCTTGATTTAATTTTGATAAGTGAAATTGTTCATTTCCTTTAAGTTTTCCAATTTTGTGGAGTACAAGTTTTTGAAGTATGATCTGATGAATCTCTGAATTTCCTCCATGTCTGTTATATCTGCCTTTTCATTTCTGATTTTGTTAATTTGGATATTCTCTCTCTGTCTTTTGGTTAGATTGGATAAAGGTTTGTCTATTTTGTTAATTTTTTCAACAAACCAACTCTTGGTCTCATTGAGTCTTCGTACTGTGTACTTTGTTTCTATTTTGTTGATTTCAGGTCTCAATTTGATTATTTCCTGCCGTCTTGTCCTTCTGAGTTTGTTGTTTTTTTTTTTTTTGTTCTAGAGTTTTCAGGTGTGATGTTAACTTACTAGTGTGTGATTTTCCCAGTGTCTTTTTGTACACATTTAGTGCTATGAACTTTCCTCTTAACACTGCTTTCATTGTGTCACATAAATTTGAGTATGTTGTGTGGTCATTTTCATTGAATTTTATGAAGTCTTTAATTTTTTCCTTGACCCACTGGTGATTCAGGTGAGTATTGCTTAATTCCCATGTGTTTGTGGGCTTTCTGAAATTAGTGTTGCTGTTGAATTCTAATTTTAAGCCATGGTGATCCAATAAGACAAATGGGGTTATTCCATTTTTTTTTTTGTATGTATGAAGGTTTGCTATGTTACATAGTATGTGTTCAACTTTTGAGAAGGTTTCATGAGGTGCTGAGAAGGTATATTCTTTTTTTTGGATGAAATGTTCTATAGATGTCTGTTAAGTCCATGTGAATCCTAACATCTGCTAACTTCCTTATTTCTCTGTTAAGTTTCTGTCTGACAGACCTGTCCAGTGGTGAGAGTGGAGTGTGTGTAGGTTTAATGTGGATTTACGCTTTGAACTGTTTCTTTTACATATGAGGTTGCCTTTGTATTTGGGGCAAATACAAAGATGTTCAGTGTTGCAAGAGGCCACTTGTTTGTTTCTGGCTCCAAAATAATCACATAGAAACTGTATCGATTAAATCACTGCTTGGCCCATTAGCTCTAACTTCTTATTGAATTATTCTAATTCCAATATTAATTTAACCCATTTCTAGTAATCTGTGTATCGCCACATAGTTGTGGCTTACCTGGTAAAGTTCTGTCTGGTTCTAGTGGGGCTATATGACTTCTCTCTGACTCTACCTCCTTTCTCCCAGCATTCACCTTAGTTTTCCATGCCTAACTAAGTTCTGTCCTGCTATAGGTCCAAAGCAGTTTCTTCATTCATTAATGATAATTACAGCACACAGAGTACAGTCTCACATCAGTTCAGTATTGAGATTTCCTACTGATGGATTTTTCCTGTGACAAATATGAAATGTCCTTCTTTTTCTCTTTTGGTCAATTTTAGTTTGAAGCCTATTTTGTTAGATATTAGGATAGCTGCACCAACTTATTTTTTATGTACATTTGATCTGAAATTTTTTCCCCAACCCTTTACTCTGAGGCAATGTCTGTCTTTGAGGTTGAAGTATATTTCTTTTTTTTTTAATTTTTTTATTTTTATTGAAAATTTCCACCTCTTCCCCTCCTTCCACTTCCCTCTCCTACCCCTACTCCCCCTCTCCTTCCCTTTCCAGTCCAAAGAGTAGTCAGGGTTCCCTCCCCTACCCTTGGACCTTCCAGTCCAAGGTCCTCCCTGCTCCCCCCAGGTCCAGGCAGGTGAGCATCCAAACAGAATAGGCTCCCACAAAAAAACTCCCATCCATGCCATTCTTGAATGCAGCAGAAGGATAGATTCAGTTTTTGTATCTAATCTGTTAGCCTGTGTCATATTATAGGTGAGTTGAGTCCTTTCTATTAAAGGATATTAATGATCAGTGATTGCTAGTTCCTGGTATTTTAGTTTTGTTTTTGGTGATGCTATTGTTTGTGTTTTTCCATTCCTTTGCTGCTGTGTGATCATCTATTGTCTGTGTTTTGGGAGATCTAGCTAACTTCCTTGGGTTGGAGTTTTTCTTCTAGTACTTCGTGTAGGGCTGGGTTTGGACTAGGTATTGGTTAAATTTGGTTCTGTCATGGAATATTCTGTTTTGTCCATCTATGGTGATTGAAAGTTTTGCTGGATATTAATGTCTGGACTGGCACCCATGGTCTTTTAATATCTGCATAGAGCTTGACCAAGACCTTCCAGCTTTCACTGTTTCGATTGAGATGTCAGGTGTGATTCTGATAGGTCTGCCTTTACATGTTACTTGGTCTTTTTTCCTTTATAGATCTTAATATTCTTTCTTTCTTCTGTATGTTTAGTGTTTTTTATTATTATGTGGTGAGAAGAATTTTTTTTTATCCAGTCTATTTGGTGTTCAGTAAGCTTCTTGTATCTTCATATTCATATCCTTCTTTAGGTTGGTAAAGTTTTCTTCTATGATTTTGTTGAATATATTTTATGTGCTTTTGAGTTGGACTTCTTTTCCTTCTTCTAGCCCCATTATTCTTATGTTTGGTCTTTTCAAAGTGTCCCATATTTTCTAGATATTTTGTGTTACGCTTTGGTTAGATTTAATGTTTTCTTTGACTGATGAGTCTAAATCAACTATCATATCTTCAACACTGTAGATTCTCTCTTCCATCTCTTGTATTCTAATGTTTATGCTTGCACTTGTGGTTTCTGACTATTTTTCCATATTTTCTGTTTTCAGAATTCCCCCAGTTTGTATTTTTTATTATCTCTATTTTAATTTTCAGTCTTTAATCATTTCTTTCACCTGTTTTATTGCTTTTTCTTGGTTTTCTTTAAGGAATTTGTTGATTTCTTCCATTTTTTTTGTTTGTCTTTTCCTTCATGTCTTTGAGAGAATTTTTCATTTCCTCTTTAAAGGCCTCAAACATTCTCCTAAAGTTATTTTTAGGTCATTTTCTTCTACTTCATTTGTATTGGGATGTTCAAGTTTTGCTGTTTTAGAGCCACTAGTTTTTGTTAGTGTTGTGTTGCTCTTTCTGGTGTCAAGTGTGTCTACCCATCTTTTCCTCTAATTGGTGTAGTTGGTGTCATATCTCTGGTGATCACTCTTCCAGGTGCAGTGGATCCAAGGCTCAGATGACTGTTCCTTGTGGTGAAGTCAGGGTGACATTTCCTGTCAAGCCATAGGTCACTTGGTATTCCTGGATGTTGCTCAGAGCTCCCAGAGGTTGCTCTGCAATCTAAGAGGTTGGTAGGGCCTGTTCCCAAGAAGATTGCTGACTTGGACCTGCTCCTGAAGATGTCCCTTGCTCACGCCTGCTTCTGTGGAGGATGCTGACTGTAAGCCCTCTCGGGTTTTATGTGGATTTAGATAGCCAGGTTGGCGCCAATCTGTAGGAGGAGGGCCTGCTTGTTTGTCCTAGCCACTGGGTAGTTTAGCCCCAAAATAACCACACAGAAACTGTATTAATTAAATCACTGCTTGGCCCATTAGCTCTAGCTTCATATTGGCTAAATATTATGTCTTAATTTAATCCATTTCTGTTAATCTGTGTATTGCCATGTGGCAGTGGCTTACCAGCAAAGCATGTCTATCTCAAGCAGTAGATCCATGGCCTCTCCCTGACTCTGCCCTTCTTTCTCCCAACATTCAGCTCCATCTCCCTGCCTACCAAAGTTCTTCCTTATCAACAGGCCAAGGCAGTTTCTTTATTCAGTAACCAAAAAAAGCAATACATAGACAGATGGACCTCCCACACCAGATGACTTGGGCCTGGTTCCACAAAGGTCACTAGGTCAGGCCTGCTCCCTCAGAGGTTGTTCCCTAATACCTGCTTTGGCAGAGGTCACTGGCTTGGGCCTGCTTTCATGGGTGTCCCTGTCTCAGGCCTGTTCAAACAGAGGTCGCTGGCCTGGACCTGGTCCTGTGGAGGTTCCTGCCTCAGGCTTGTAAGATGAATTTTTAAAGTTGAGTAAATTTCAAATGAATACAAGATCTTAATTGTAGTAGTTTATTATGGCTATGAAATGAAGTACACAGACCATGGGGCTTAAATACAGAAGTAGATTTTCTTACAGTGCAGGGGATAAATGGGGAAATCAAAATGTTGAAAGTTTTGGTTTCTTCTGAAGCCCCTCTCTTTAGGTTGCAGTTTGCTGTTTTCTCCTCACATGCTTCTGTTTTTCTCTGTCTTGTTTCTCTGTCTCTTTCTGTATTTGCCCCACCCCAGCCATGTGTGTGTGTATTCATCTTTTCTTCTACAGATACTAGACATCCTGGGTTCAAACTTTTCTGCTTTACCTAATTTGACCTGAATTATCTCTTTCAAGTTCCTATCTTCAAATATAGTCACATTCTGAGACCCTGAGGTTAACATTTCAGCATACTAATTTTGAGGTGACATAGTTCATGATGCTTATGTTCCTGAGACCTAGTTAGTAGATACATATGTGGTGATTATAGCATGGCTGAGACTAGACTGGGATGCCGCAGAATTCGTAGAGAATTGTTGCTTAGAAAAAGAAAGAAAAGGGAGGAAGCTGAGGTTGAGGGGGCTTGAATGGTAGAACATCACTGTGAGAAAGATAAACTTTCAGTCCTGGAATTACAAAATGATGAAAATCACTTTTACTTACGTATTTGTGTTAAGAATTCCTACATTATAATGTAGATCTGGAATGTTTAAGAGCAGAATATCTACTATGACCCTATTGAAGGGAGTACTGCAAAACCCACCCCATCCTGAATCATAGTTGTTCCAAGTTCTTGAGGCTAACACTGAAGTTATAACTCCTTGAAGTATTTCTTTTTTCCTCCAAAAGGTACCAAAAAGATTACACTTCTACCTCCTGGCATAAATAGAACTCTTCAAAGAGGTGTTTCTTGTTCAAGAGAAATAATACAAAGACAAAAATCATCTCAGATGTCAGGTGGGAGAGCCAATGAGTTGACTTCCTGTGACAACATTCCCATGGAGGAAAGAGGGACAGCATCTGAGGGAAAGATTTGGGGCACAGCAATGAAAAAGAAATTCATCTTCTATTGATAGTCCCTTTAGAAAAAGCTTGTGTGATTTTTACCCTCTTAAAAGAATAATTTTGGCTGAGCGATTTCCTTTATAACAAAGGTTAAAGATGTTGAACCTTACTTTCAGATTGAAATCATTAACAAAGTATTTTCTAAACTCTGAAATATGTTATTTAAGGCCAATTAAGATTTCCTAACTCATGACATCAATCCTCTGGCACCTTAGAAATATCATTAGCAAGCACAGAATGTATGCAGAAGTATTCCTTTCTTCCCCACAGTTATTTGAGAGTAGAGAGAAGTCACTCCATTTACAGGCATGGAGAGAACATGGAAGGCATATGACTACTGCTGGGGAGAGATGAACAGTTGTCCAAGCAACACTTACAAGGCATAAAAGACAACCAATGAAGCTACAGAGCATAGAAGACAACCAATGATACTATTCCATCCTAGTCTAGCTCAACAAACTAGTGGGTTTACTGTGGTTATTCACTGGACCACGAGTGACTTGGAAGTAGCTGCATCACAGAAGTGAATGGGTAATGATACACAAAAGCTGTATTCTTAGGGATCACAGGCCAATGTGTAGGAGCTCCACTGGAGGTTTCTTATCAACAAATGTTACTGCTTACAAAACCTTGAGAAAGGACATTGTGATTGCTTTTAGTTTCTTAGCTTCTTGAGTCTTAGAAGTTTTATTGTTTTCCAGAAGCTTAGTATCCCCTCCCCCTTCCAGAAGGAAGTGTTTTAACTTAAACAGCTATAAAAAGTGAGACATACCTCTATCCCAACTCTCGTGGGAAAGCCTGAAGTATCAAGAGACTTGACTAGGAATTTGGTGAATGACCTGCTAGGTTTCCTGGGAGAAAAACAGTGTAGTGTATGCAGACATTGAGATTAAGAATCCTACAAGAGCAACGAGCAGGAAAAGACTCACCCTTCTCTTAGGAAGCCATTCTGAATGGGAAGAAAAATTAAACGCCCGAGTTTCATGTTGAAAAGCTGATTGGAGGCAGCAGCACTGGAAATCTTGACTATGTGTCACTGTTTAATACCAATCAAACATTCCATCTTGAGAGAATAACCATATGTCCTAGGTTGCCTGAGATAGTCACATTTACTACTGCTATCCTATTACTATCTCTAGTTAGTCTTCTTTCTTATACAACATGGAAAATGTGCTGATTATATAGTCACCTTAGCTCTACTAGACTTTTGCCATATTATTTAATATGGAATATAGAGGAAATGAAAAGCAGTAGCTCTCATATTATTTACTTGATTGTTTGCTATGTTGTATGTGTGTGTGTGTGTGTGTTGTGTGCGTATGCACACACACTTGTGTGAGGGTGTGTAGGCTATATGTGCCTGTGCAGAGGCCAGCATGTCAATATCAGATGTCTTCATCTACTGATCCCCACCTTATTTTTGTCAAACAGTGTGTCAATGAACACTCATGTTTTGGCTAGGCTGGCTGGCCAGTCTGCCTGTGGGATCTACCTGTTTCCTCCTCCCTAGTACTGAGGTTACAAATGTGGGCCATTGCTCCTGGCTTTTACATGGGTGCTAGGAATCCAAACTGAGGCCCTCATGTGAGCCACTCTGCCGACTGAGCCCCCATACCTCACTTTCTAGCACTTACTAACTTACACCACCAGCACTTACAAACACTAGCAGGGAGGAACCCCTCATCTGTCTTGATGAAGACACAGTGACATTCTCAGTGACAGCATTAAAAGTCACAGCATGGGAGATGGTGCAAGTGATGGTAGAAGAAGACTACTGTGACTTCCGGCAAGATCACAGAAACCGTGTAGACCTGGGCAGTGGGAAGTGGAAGGGTTGGGAGTCTTAGTTCTTCTTCGATTTTTTTTTAAAATGTGGTGTGTATAGTTAACCACTGCAACTGCAGCTGGCATAGTCTCAGACCAGACACCAGTTTCAAACATATATAAGTAAGATCCTACTCTCAGAGCACCCTGCCCTTGGCCTCTTTGGGTGTGTGATCCTCGTCTTAAAAGTTTTAATTATTTTTATATTTGAGTTTCGTTTTCTAAAGACTGATAAAATGATAAAGCATGATCCCGATATTGGGAGTTTTAGATTATCCTCCCCTGCTTTGTTGTCTTCTACTTCTTCACTTATGCACAGGGCAGGCTCTTAGTGGTCCACTCCCCATCCTCGAGAGCACAGGCCTCCTTTCCCCACCCTGCCCAATGATGGACAGCTACTCTCTCTGATAGGAGTCTATGTGAATGTGTAAAGAGTCCAAGCCAAGGGAGGTAACAGAAACCACTGTTCTTGCTTGTAGTGGGCTTGCCTATAATGCTGCTTATTCTGCTACTATGTCCTTGTGCAGGGTTTGCAATCCCTTGAGTGTCTGCTGTGCACTGATCTAGCTTTGAGCTTGTGGGAAATGAAAAATGACTTTATTGCTTTCAGTTTGGGAAACTACATTGGTGGCCGGAGAGGATACTCTCCAGTTTGAGTTCCTCATATACCTGACAAGTTACAAAGTCTTGGAAGACACGCTGACTGCACCTGCTGGTAAGAATTCCCATGCACATGAAATAGCAATTCAAGACTACTAGGACATATTTCAGAGGAAAAATGAAAGTCGGAATAGTTGTATTTGAGTACTATGTGTTTCCCCCTCCTTCAACAAGGGCCCATATTTTTTTGAAACTCTAATATTGTCTAGTTGTCCCTGCATATTGTCATTATGAACTCTTTCCAAAACAAACCTATAAACCCTTGGCTCGTAAACAAATATCAGCCCATCTCAACTGCCCCATGATATCTTTTAAGAAATCTCTGTCTTCGATTTTTCCTGGGTTCAGCACATTTCCTGTTGCTGGGATTGAGTGTCAGATTTCTTCCATTAGTTTGCCGCTGTCCTTTCACGAGCGATCCCAGAGTTCTCATCCCTCTTAGGATATTTGTCAAACACTAGATGTAGCAGGGAAGTTGTGGTGTTTAGGGTTTAAAGTGACATGTCCTGTGTTTCCTCCTGGCTGATGCTCATTAGAGATGTGAACTTCAGTAATTTGTTTCATTCCCCCAGGCCCAGTTTCTTAGTCTCGAAAGTTGATTCAAGAAGGTGAGGGAAGAGCCCAAGTCAGGTCTCGATGTCTGTCTGAGTGAGTTCAGTGGGCACTTCAGCAGCTGTCTCAGCATGCATGTTCAAAGTCCTTGTCCTCTAGGTCAGAGAGTTTTTCCTGGGCTTCTTGTTTTCAAATTCACTTGATTCAAGCTAACCTCTACATATCCCTCCTAGATGTGATGGTATGTAGAATCTCCATCTCTGGTGCTGCCTTTCTGAATAACCAGTTGAAACAATCATAGAATAAGCATTCACTGTGGCATGTCCACAATGTGTTTCTCCTTAGTCTTTCGATATGAAAAATGGAAGTAGTGAACGTAAATCTTAGCCTCTGAAGTTATGCCTTTCACCCTAAACTTCATGCCTAGTCCAGACTTCCCTGCCAGGACCCAGACCCTGGCCTCTTCTTCTCACAGAAATATATTCAGCATTCCTACTGCTTGTCCCCTTTGTCACTAGTTATTTGACCCTTGTTTTACCATTGGCTTGTATGGTGCAATGCTTAGTTATACAGTTGTTCTAATCATTATAAAAGTAAAAGATTTGGAAAGGATGTCCCCAAATGCTGTATTTCCAAGACCTGTTCTCCTAATGAGTTCAGAACCAGAGACTGGAAGCCTCTACTTGAACATTTCTCTCCTCGGCTAGAATAAAGAAACAGAAGCCAAAAGGCTATGTGCTTGGTGTTACACAAGGGGAACCACAGGCATCAAGGCACTGCCTAAAGTTCCTGGAATCACAAACATTTTGTGAATGAGGCTCTCAAAGATTGCTGGCTTACTTTCCACCTGGCTTTGCAATGAAGAGGGTTCCTATTCTGGCTCCCCCTGCCAAGTCACTGTAGACACAGTGTGGTGATGAGTCTAATCCCCTGGAATCTGTGTGTGAGGTCAGGCTAGCCTCAACTGCCCTCACTTTCCCCACTCCCACTCTGTCCGTGTCTTGGCACCTCAGTAAAAGCAGTGTTAAAAATTCAGGCAGGAATCAGAAATTGGGACTGCACCTGGGATAAAAACCCAGCCTAGGAGAATCTACCTGATAACAAGTTTTAAGAAATAGCCTTCCTGTGGCTCACATTTTCAGCTAAAAAAAAAATGCATACGTTAGTGGGTGAAAAATTATTTGTGGTCTTTGGACTATGTACAACGAAATAATCTTAGTTGAGAGCAACTGTAGTCATCGCTTTTATTGCCTAGAATTGGGCCTGCTTCATTGAGAGCACTTGCTGGAGGAATGTAAGTTCAAAGAGTGATTAAGAACACTGTAGCCAGAGAGACCAAAAAGGGAACTATTTACCCCGAGGAGCCCTGCAATGGGGTCAGGAATTCAAAATTATTCAGCTACTTGAATCTTTTAAAAATGCGTTTTTAATTAGCTCTCAAAATATCAGGCCTCATTATGGCACTTACAAACACAATTCTTTTATTTTGTTATCCTACCCCACTATTGGCCTCATACCCTTCTACTCCAGTTGACACATGTGCCCTGTTTCCCTCCCTCCCTTCTACCTTAACACCTCTATCATCTTCTCATGGTCCCCTGCTTTTATTACACCCATCTATTCTGCCATGAAGAGGGTACCAATTCTTTCCATCTCGAACTTCCTTAATGAAGGCTTTGAGAAGCTCTTACCTGGGCTATCACAATATTCTCCTAACAATATATCTTCTTCCAGCATTGACCAGTTTCTCCCACCAGCCCAATGTTTCCTTCCAGTTGTTGCCATGGTAATGCTTCTGAAATGCAAGCCTAATATTCCCTAGTCTCATCCAATTGCAATCCTTCAAAGGCTTCCTTTTCCCACTATAGCATCCTCAGTCTTAATACTCAGGTGCATGTAGTTTCAGTTTTAGTACTTATTATTTCCTGAAAATTCTGAATTATATTCCTGTAAGGAGTCTTCTGCCTCCTTTCTTTGAAGTAGCAATCATCAGACTGCAAGCAGAGTACCTGGCCTTTCAAGAAGAATTTGTCTTTCGGTATATTTGATTGTATGTGTTAGGCAAACAATAGGGGTTTATAATATCAGAATTGCTTTGAAGAAAAAAAGCGTGCTACCCAAACAGTGATTCTAATATTTTCTCCTAAGAACACATCATGACAAGACACAAATGCCCTAAAATAAAAAATCCATGATTTTTACACAAGGCTTTTCAAGATGAGATCCCTGTTGTCTCTTCTTGCTTTGTCTCACACAGATCATCAATGCACTCATCCCTTGTGCCCCATGAAATCTTCATGCCATTAACTATGAACTATATCACCCCTCATTTTGTCATGTTGTTCCTTGCCTCTCATCTTTGTACATGCTCTTTTCTCTGTTGGCACTAACACTGACTGGCTGCTTATGCTTTACTAGAAACTTCTTTAAATGCTTTATATGTTTTAACTCTTAGTTCTCAGATAGACCTATGAATTACCAAATGGTTAATTCCTTTATAAAAATAATGAAACAGCCTCAAAAAACCTTCGGTAGTTTGTTTCAGTCTAGACATGGAATGGGGATAGAGCTGGGCACTTTACTTCTACATTGCCTGTGTTTACCACTGTTACATCTGCCTATGCTGTGACCTCCTGGTGAACATTTGTTTATTCTTTAATACTCAATTCAACACCAGGAAGTTTCCCCCAACATCTCTAGAAAGCCTTGAATATAACATTTCTTTGACCCTACTGACACTACAGTATGCAGCCCCCTCTCTATTCTGAGGATCAAATCATGCTAGGCAAGTGTTCTATCACTACATTCCTCCCCACAGCCTTAACCTTTGCAAAGCCAGTACAGAATTAATTATTGGTCCTACCTCTCCCCCCACCATGTTCATAAAGATCTCACCTATGCATCTCCGGTATCTCAACGAGTGCTCAATAAAGGCTTGTTGAGTGGAATCATATCCTTACATGAATCATTTCCTCTTTTAGCCTTGCTGTGTGAATCAGCTCTGACTCCCAGTTATCCTCAGCATCCCTTTTTACAGAATATATTTTAGTTGTAGAGAACATTAGAACAATCTTTGCAGCACTGGAAGGAATACTGCTTCAATGCAAATTACTTTAGCAATGTAAAGGTGAACAAACACGTGAGCTGCTGAGGCCAGCTTCTTTTAGCGTCACAGATACAAAGCCATCATGAAATCCATGTCATGTTTTACATATAGCTCTACATTTCCAAAGAATTTTCTGCTGGACTGCGTTTAAAATTCATCTTCTAATTATCTATTGCTATAAAATAAACTGTAATAAACAATGTTAAACTTGATTCATTTCTTTTGCCCTAAATCAACCACAGGCCAGGCTTGGCAAGGATAACTCCTCTTGACATACCAAAAATGGGGTATCAGCTAAAAGAAAGACCGCAGATTAGCATGCACCAGAACTCACCAGGAGCTTCTCTCCCTGTGCACTCTCTGAGCTTTACTGAAGGTTTTTTGTGGACTCTCTCTGGTGTGGTGGCCCCAGAGTGAAGGCTTCTGACAAAGGAATTGGCTTCCTGTGAGTGACCACTGCTTAATACTGAAGAAGATAAAACATTATTACCATATTACCAGCTTCAAATTTTGGAACACGATTTCTGCTGTATTCCATTGATCAATTAAGAACAAACTTTGACTCCGCTTTGGTTTCTCTGTGTAAACCTGACCATTCTGGAACTTGCTCTGTAGATTAAGCTCACCTCGAACTCAGAGATTAGCCTGTGGCTGCTTCCTGAGTGAAAGGCCTACCTCTTAATAGGAAGAGTAACAATAATTTGATTTTTTTTGTCACAATACCCTAAACAAATAAAGCATAAATGAAGAAACATTATACAGCGGTCACAATAAACCCAGACCAACAGGAGACCTTGCTAGGGAAACTCCTTCAGCCAATAGCCTTTAAGATACCAGCCCACTTTGGTAAATGTGTGCATGGCCTTTTTGGCTGCTGGATTCAGTTCCAGTTCCCAGGGCATGCAGAGGACTGACTGCAGATCACTACCCTTACTGTGAGTTTATCCCCAAATAAATAAACCTTTGTTATACCCCATACTGGCCTATTGTGGAACTCTTTTATATGCCAACAAATGGTGCCCACCATCTGGGGCATGAGTCTACATAAGAACTAAAAAAGCTTTAAAAGTGTTTAGGGGGGGGTGCTTCTAAACACACAAAATCGGGAGTCAAGCACAGCTTGTTGGTAGTCACATATTTTTAGGTAGGCATTGTGTGCTGATGACAAGCAGAGGTGTAGCTCCTTTAAGAGAAGGCTTCTTGATTCAGCCTTAGCAGCAAAAACTGTGAAGCTCCTTTAAGAAAACACAAATGGCTCTGGATCTTTTGGGAGGACCTGCTACAGAGCACTTAGTGTTTGTGAGCAGAGTGCTACAAATTGCTTAATGGTGACATAGACCCACTGTGTCCCAGGAACTGGGACGGTGAGCATGGCTCACAGAGGCAGTAAACATACCTCTTCCATGTTGGACTGGGTGGAACAAACTGAAGGCGAAAGTCACAAAACAATCTCACACCAGTTTGGAATTATTATTAATAAAAGGGTTATTTATTTAAAGGAAAACTTACAGATCATTGTCCTAGACAACAGCCCTCTGCATGACCAGAAAGGGGTCTAGTAGCCAGAAGCCAAGTCTGAAGCAAAAGAGAGAGAGAGAGAGAGAGAGAGAGAGAGAGAGAGAGAATGGCTTCTGCTGCTTTAACCACTCCCAAGTGGGCTGGTATCTTAAAGGCTATTTGCTGAAGGACTTAAAGGAGATTCCACAGCACAAACAAGCAGGGCAACAGAGTTGGTCCTAACCATGCCCACTTAGCACTTTTTTTTAAAAAAAAAAAAGAGCTCCTGTTCAGAAAATAATTACAGATATACAATAAAGACAGATTTAAAAAAAATAAACAGTTGAGTCACAGTGTGTTTGAAATTTTCATGTAGGGCTTAGAGAGAGAGGAAAAAGAGTATAGACAGCTATGAAAAAACAAATAGCTTAAAAACAGTCTTTAAAGAGACAGCAAAAGTAATCTAAAAGTACAGACAGGTATAAATTAAAGGAGTAAAGATAATAAATATTAAAAAGTAATAAAAAGTCATGTAAAGATAAAAAATACACAGAGATGCTAGATTATGCATATTGTTGTGTTTTCTTTGAACTTCTTAACTCCAGAGAGACATTTCATTGTACAGGCTGCTAAACTAAACCAACACATATATTTTAAAGTTATATTGACTTCAAAATTTGAGTCTAAGGAGGTATTACTTTGGAAAAGAGGTTCTGGTTTGTTTCCACAGAGGATGGGAACCTGTGAATTCCTTCCAGGCTAATTTCGTTTGATGGAGCAATACCTCTTGAAAGGTCTCTGTGAATCCTAAAAGTACTTTGCCCAACAAACAACAGGAAACAGTTTGGAGAAAACTATGCCCAAATTCCCAAACTTATTTGTAAATGTTTGTTTTCACTTAAGGGGGGTTGATTATAGGTGGTTAAATGGTCACAGTCAACCTCTTTCTTAAAAAGGGGGAGGATATATGATATAAAGATGAATAGTTTCTATTGGTATAGATCTTGGTCTATTGATACAAATTTAAGGTCAGTTTGTTGCACTGTGTACATGTATTTCTGCTCTTTTTTAAGGTATTGTGTTTATGCAGTTCATTTAAAATGTAATATATAATTAAGAAATATAGATTAATAGATAGTCATCTATAATAGTCAAACTCTAGTCATGTTAGCTAGGTTTTCTAGACATAAGGAGATATATTTCAGGTAGACAGATAATCTTCAACATTGCAAAGACTACAGAATATGGCATTTAAAATGTTTTAAGAATTTAGACTTTTCTCAACAGTGAGACATGTCTGCTTCTGGCAGCACCAATTACTTCAGAAAGGATGATGGGCATTGAAAAGACTCCTTATGGAGTTTTCTAGTCATTTGGGTAAGAAATTGCCCTTGCCTAGAGTGTTTGAGGTATCCTGCATAAACTGGACATGCAGGTCTCACAGAAAATGTCTACTGAACTTGCCTAAAGGAGGCGAGACAACCAAAAATGCCAATATAGGCAAAACAATTTTTCAAATTTCCTGCTTCATGGAAAAGTCTTTAGGATACTATGGGCTTGTAGGCTGAAGATGAATGCTCCAATGCTACAGAAGAACTTTGGGTAACTGTCCAGGCAGCAAGATGTTTCTGTCATTTCTAGAGTTTTGGAAGTTGCTTCCAATGCACTTTCTGTTTACTTAGGTAATATTATATCCTTCTATGGTCTTTGAAGAGTTAAAGACAGATAGCTATAGTTTTCCTTAGTTATGATAAAAGATAAATTAGATATGAAAATTTCCAGATACAAATAGACTAAATATTATAAGTGCAATTCTTGCTTGATACTTGTTTCATTATATGTAATTTTGCTATGTTAAAGGTAAAAGCTTACTTTTTATTTAGAGAAGAAAGGGGAGAGAATGTGGGATGTCCTTCTGTATATGTTGCTCTTGTTGGTTAATGAATAAATCTGCATTGGCCTATGACAGGGCAGAATATAGTCAGGCTGGAAGAGATATAGAGAGAAAGTAGACAGTGTTATGGAGATGCCATGTAGCTGCCAAAGGAGAAGGATATGCCAAAACCTTACCAGTTGGCCACAGACTTGTGGTAACACAGATGAATAGAAATGGTTAATTTAAGATACAAGAGCTAGCTAGGAATAGGCCTGAGACATTGACCAAATAGTATTGTAATTAGTATAATTTCTGTGTATAAAATTATTCAGTTCTGGACGGCTAGGAAACAAACAAGCCATTACCAGTTACAAGACCCAAACAATGTAATACCTAAACCATCAAAAAGGGAAAGGCAAAAAGTCCAGGATAAGAACAACTTAAGAACCAACTACTTCCTGATACTTAATGCTGGTCCGTGGAATGTTCTTATAAAAGATATTTATTTAATATATATTGTTTTTCTTTCAAAACATTTACATCTGTTAACTTACTTAATCTAAAAATTAAAATTAAGCTTAGAACTGACCTGAGGTGATGGTAAAATGCCACAGTTCAAGGGAGAGTAACCTGAGTTAGGACTCCCACAAACCATGTGAAACCATATAAGACATGTGTGGAATCAGCATGTTTACAGTGAGATGATAGTAGAGACAGGAGAATCTCTAGAAGCCAACTATACTTATGTACACAGCAAGGAAAAACAAGAGACCCTGTCCCAAACAAGGTAGAAGGTGAGGTCCTACACCCAAGATTGGATTGTCCTCTGAACTTCATATATGTAAAAAGGTACTTACACATATAAACACACACACTCACACACACACACTCACACAGAGAGAGAGAGAGAGCCTACATAAAAATACACATACAGTTTCTTTTTTTTTAAAAAAAAGGAAACTAAGAATATTTGCAGCATCACATAGCTAGCAAGTAGTGGTTATCTGGGCTAAACTAGGCTCTTAAAAATTCTGTACTCTGAGTCTTCCCCTACACTTCACCCCTTGGTAGGGATAAATCCACAGCCTTGTGCACAGGCAAGTGTCCGTTACTGGGCTACATCCTCAGCTTTCCTGGTTTTTATTTGATTTTGATTACAGCTCCCAATGCCGTAACTAGGGACCTGGCTTACTGGGTGGGTTCAAAGACGATAGAAGTACCATATTGTGGTGTGAGTCTTTCTCTCCATCATGTGCCTGTCACTTCATTTCCTATTCAACATTTTATCCAGAGTCTGGATGACCCATAAGAACAGGAACTGTGACTGATTTTTTCTTCACTTAATCTCCAGCACCTGTCAAAGTTCCTGGCATGTTGTAGACACCTTTTAAGAAGTGACGAATTAACAAGTGGCTGAATCACAAGCACTCATCCACAAGGGCCTACGTAGTAGAAAAAGCAAGGTCACCAGAGACAGGAAGACCCAGGTCAGACTCAGTTCTGCACTTTAAGAGTTTCAGCTTACATAGTAGTGACAGTCTAATGCGTACTGAGCTAAAGTAGCCCATGGGCAGGACTACCTTCAAAGATCTTCACAAAGATGCCTCTGTAACACTGGTCCAGCTAGCGTGTGTCCCACATACACCTGTGTTCTGCCAGCTGAACACCAAGCCACGCTGCCTGGCATGTAGGAGCCACGTGTCATACAGTATCAACTTTTCAACCTTGACATTATCTTTAAATGAGCAGGATCCTGAGATTCTCAACAGTGCACAGAAGTGCCAACCACTGGGCTAACAACAGAGTCACATTCTTATGGGAAACTCCTGTAGTGCCATGGTGGGCATGTTCATGAATCATAGCACTTACATTTTATATGTCCTTTATACTAGTGTATTTCTATTTAATGCTTAATACTATGAACATAAGTGTTTATCATTTTAAAATTTATTTTATTTGCATTCTTTTGAGCTGAACACTTAAAGAAAATCCCAGTTTGTCTTTCAAATGACATGGCTGCTGTGTTCTGTTAACAAAACAACCTAGTGGAGGAAGGCAGAAGAAAGTCAAAGAAACTAGCAGGGGACAAGAGAGCCAAGACACACATTATTCATGAACACATTCCCTGCTGACTTGCTCAGAAAAATACCCCTGATAATTTTGTCCTCTACTCTATGTTTAATTATCAAAATGTTCTTCAATGCTAAAATGTACTAGCACTGTTCTAAATACTTTACAAATATGATATCATCTAATTCTCATGTGATATCATCTAATTCTCAAAATACCCCTCATAAGCATTTTATTCTCATTTTGCAGTTAGGGAGACTGAGGCATGGGAACATAAAGTTGTTTTTCAAAGGCCCTTAGCTAGGAAGGGAAGAGGTTCAGAGCCAGATAATTTGGCTGAAGATTTATTGCCTTCCCTTTGTACAAGCCCTATCTCAGACCCTCACCATTCATCATATGCACCATCGTGCCATCTTCTGTGTGGATACTCATCTTCAGTGCGGATACTCACCTTCATTCTTTCCATCTGCCCTACAGTTAGCCAAGCAGCATTCTTCACATTTAATGAATCTATTTTGACTAGAATCTGAACATGCAGTGTCTACTGTCGCACCTATGGTAGCATGAGCTGAACACTATTGCTCACAACTCAAAACAGGGTTACTGGACAAGCTTTCTAAGGAAATGCTGTACTCTTCTACTTCTTTGGTACAGAGATCACTTTGTATATTAAAGCTGCTGGGGAGTTTTGGATTTAAATAAAAATCAACTTCATTTAATGACTTGCTTCTCAAAGTAGTTGGAGTACAGGCCATTCATGCAGTCTCTGCCTATAACTTATGAGGTGAGTGTTTCAAATTTGAGATACATGAGTCCAAAGGACAAAGTGCACATTCTACATTGTGCCAAGAAAAGCCTTTTTGCGACACATCCTAGGAAACCCTCTTGCATCAACTCTAAAATCTGCCCCAGTCTCATGGAACATCTCTTCTCTGAATATGCATCCTTTGCTTTGATTCTCTGCCCTTATTTCTGACACTTCCTGTAACAACATTTTCCTTTATTTTTTGGTAATCTACTCATTGCAAAAGCCAGTGCTGTGTCATTTCCCCTATTGTCAGCAAGGGGATGAATATCCTTGTCCTCTAACTCCAATAGCATTTTATTCATACCACTCTCATGCTTAAATTTACCATGTTCATTATAATTTTCCTTTATTATATTGATTTTATTCTAGGCCTCTAAACCATCAGCTCTGCACCATATATCAAAATCTGTTTGACATAATATGATAATGTTTTCACTTATGTGCCTGTAGATTTTAATAAGTTGATGCTGTTACCGTTATTTATGTTTTAGGAAAAGGGTTCCAAGGTTCAAGTTGCTCAGCCTATTAATAAATGGAGCAAAGATTTGAATCCAGATCTTGGAAACAAATTTTATACAAGAGAATTCAATTTGTCTTCCTTTTTCAAAGCCTGCATGATATGGTTCCAAAGGCAGCGTCCTCTCACTATTTCTCTAGCCTTACCTCCTAGGGCCGCACTCAGCATGAAATAAATACCCATGCTGGAAAAAATGAACAACTAGATAGATAGATGAGTGGAGTTGATCTAAAGGATGACTCTCTAGTTCCTTTCTCTTGGCTTCCACATTAATCTTCTCCGGTGTCATGTAACCTCTCAGAGTAGGGAGAATTAACCCATAAAATCTTGTCTTCACAACTGCTGTAAATGGATGCTGAGTGTCTACCCAAACCTCATATTTTAAAAGCCTGTTCAACTATGGGGCACTGTTTCTTGGAATCTTTGAGAGGTGGAACTTTATGATGTAGTTTTATATCATTGGGAGCATAGGCTCAAAGAAGATTATAAGACTCATCTGCTCCTTCGCTCTCCCCCTTCTTGTTTTTGGTTTTTGTTTTTGCTTCCCATCCATGAGATAAGCAGTGTGTTTTCCTATGCTCTATCACAATAATGTTGTGTTTATTCATAGGTCCAAAACAATAAGCATAGTCAGTTGTAAGCTATGAGGCAAAATAACCCTTGTCTCCTCACTGTAACTTAATTATCTCAACAAGAAATCTGATAACACTTTATCAATGACAAGATGAGCTCAGGGCTTTGTGTATTTTTTTCAACGTCTTGAAAGTCAGTATTTATCTAGCACTCCCCATGTGTTAAGCATTGTTCTAAGTTATGCTCACTTCCACCTTTCTCAAGTAGGTATTACGATTACTATCACCTTTTAGATGAGGAAACTGAGATACACAGGTGTTAAAGAGTCTGCCCCCACCCAGCTCCCGCAGCAGTGAGGGGTCCAAGTAGACTTTTAGATAGAAGTGGATCCAGAACTTATACATTTACTGACCACTCAATACTCCATCTTTACTAGTTCATGCAAGAAGAAAATAATAATTCCTGTCATTGAAAGTTTAAAAACTGAATTGATACGAACAAATATTACACTTGAGCTTAACCAAAAGGCCAAGTTTTTGTTTGCTTGTTTGAGAATTAATTGAATACATATAACATACATTGATTAAATTATTTTTCATTTTATCCCCTCCAATTCATCCCTGTACCCCCATATTTCTTTGATGTAGGAGGATCTTCTATCTATCTGTTGCTTTCAATGGTTAGTTAATAAAGAAAACTGCTTGGCCTGATAGGTCAGAAGATAGGTAGTCAGGGAAGACAGAACAGAATTGTGGGAGGAAGAAAGCAGAGACAGGCAGACACCATGAAGCTCCGGCCCGAGATGGATGTAGGTTAGAATCTTCCCAGTAAGCCACCACCTCGTGGTGCTACACAGATTATTAGAAATGGGTTAATCAAGATGGGAGAATTAGCCAATAAGAGGCTGGAACTAATGGGCCAGGTAGTGTCTTAAATGAATACAGTTTTCGTGTAATTATTTTGGGTAAGGCTAGCTGGGCGGCAGGATGCGGCCTGCTCGCCTCATCACTACACTTCTTTTTTGCATAGCACCTTCCAGCTACTGGAAGAGAAAAGTAATCATCAATCTGAACAAGTTGCAAATGGTACAAACTACAGCAATGAATCTCCAAATTGGCTTGATCTATATCTCCAAAATTATCATGGTCAGAAGATGAACGCCCATGGCTATCATTTTTTTCCCTTCAGTTACAGCCACACCCAGGGACAAGCTTATTATACATTGCTCTCAATACTAAATTGTGGTTAACATATTTCTAGTCTAAATTGTTAGGAATAAAGTTAAAGATAACCATGGTTGTAGAGGATCTTTCTAGAGAAACTGGCTATGTTTTCTTATGTCCTCCAAAAAGTAAACGCAAGACAATATTAAACTAGACAAGAGTGTGCTAGAAGAAATGGCTATGAGATAGAAGAGTAAAGGAACCCAGAAAGAAGTATCAACTCATGAGCCTGCTTTCAAGTGAAAAAGAGAGAAAGGGAAGGAAAAATGAAGGAAGGAGGGGAGGAAAGAAGAGGGAGGCTTGTTGGAAATCTTAGGTTGGTTCTAAGTTCATGTTCCAAGAAGAATTCAAAAGGCTATTGGTGAATCTTCAGGTCAAAGTTTCTCATCAGAGCAGATGTGTGTCTATTAGGGACAGGAAAGTCCTTGCTGGACTCACTCATCAACTAGAAGGAACCCTTGGATGATGTGGACAGAACCAACATGGACAAGAATCTGAGATCTTGTCAGTGCTCTGTTGATTGGACTCTCAGAGTTGGACAGATAAGATGTTCATTCCGATGATTGTAATGATGGCTATTTAAAGTGAAGACTGGAAAATGTATATAGCTTGTACACTCCTGAAAATGGCTCTCTGATTACCCAGAGCTTGAACAGAAGTTTATGCTCTAGAGCAAATGAGAAAGCAAGCGGAAGTAGAAAGTTAAATAAAGAATGAGACTGAAAGCTGCAGTTAGAAAACACTAAGATAAATAAATGATTGATTGTTGGCTATATGCTGTGCATAGTGGGCCAGGTTTCAGGAAGATGGTGGTGAGTGGAGCAGAGGCTTTGGTTATGAAGAAGGCTTATAATCCTGGAGGAAAATGACAGTATTCCATCACAAGGATAAACACAACATTAAAGTTTCAGAGAATGGATACTTAACCTTGGATGAATACTGAACCATCAAGGAATGCTAGTGGGTACCTCATCACTGTCTAGGGTACTCTACCCTCCTGTTACATTAGAAGTAAATGAAAGTCTAAGTTGGTAAAATGTCTCATCATTCAAAGTCAGATCACTATACCACGCTTGCGGGAGGAGTTTTAGAACTGACAGCCTTTGAATTCCCCCGTATGTCTGTGTTTTGCATCTGATGCTAAACATCAGCTCTACTGGATAGAGCCAGGGATGGTTATTTGCTTTGAACCTATGATCAACCCTACCACAGATCTGGATGATTAAAAACCAAGCTGACAATACTGCCTTTTAGAACACTTTGAGGGTTTCGGAACAATCAGGAAACTTTAGCCTGTGTTTTCAGAATCTGCTGTCAGGGAAGGTCATCTGAATCATATCCATCAAATGTTGGGGATGACTCACTGTCAAACAAATCTCTTTTAAAAACTTGTCTTTATAAATACACAAAAAAAATCACTTCTGTTGTTTTTGAGAGGTTTCTTCATTTCCTCTACCTTTGCTCCTGGCCCCCATACCGAGCCCACTGAACAAAAGGCTCTTAGGCATCTTCACTGCCTACTGATTAAAATGTCTTCAGGTGCCTAGGATCGCTCAGAGCAGATGCCCTCCCCACTATTCTGTTCTTCTCTGGCCCTGTCAGGGCTGACTCACTGAAACCTGAAGGCTCTGCCTCTTAGGGATTCTGGCCTATAGGCAAGTGAAAAAGTTGCTTGCTGGAATCAGTGGGTAATTAAAGATACGCATGCAGCCCGATGACTGGCTATTGCTCAGAAGAGGGTCCCAACTAATTCGGGCCAAAGAGGAAATGTTTCTACAGAGAAGCTTGGGGCTGCTTTTCCTCTCATTAGGCAATCAGAAGGGGTTGGGGGATGTATAGGGATAGGGCTGTCTTCCAACCACTGCTGCAAGTGCTGCAGATTGAACCAAGGGACTTCCATATGCTAGGCCAGCTGGCTTTCTATCACCGAGTTACAATTCCAATCTTAGGGAGGCCCCTTTGAACTACAAGTGTACTCCCCTATTCAGACAACGTGAGTTAAGCTTAGCCCAAGAGAAAAGGGTTGGCTACTTCATTCTAATTTGGCATTCTCAACCAGGATGATTCTGCTGTCCAAGAGACATTTAGCAAAGTCTAAAATGTTCAGGTGTTATAGTTGGGGCGTCTGCTATTGTTGTCTATGGAATAAGTGCTAGAGAGGCCACTAAACAACCTAACAGGCATAAGGCAGCCTTCCCTGACTAAGAACCATCCATGATAAATTGTCACTTGTGCTAAGGTCGAGAGGCTCTGCTCTAAATATTGATCTAATTATTGTTACAGAATCAAGTGAGCTGTATCTCAGAGGATGTGCAGTTCTCTTTCTCCTGGCTCCTTATTTCCAGTTTTGCTTCTTAATCCATTAAGTAGCGCACAGCCCCTTCTGGACACAGACATGATGAAGACACAGCTGTCCTGTGCTGAATCACACCTGGTGTTGTGAAAGCTCTTATTCCAGAGCAGTGGAAACCGTGCTTTTTCTTGTCCATGTTGCTCTTAGCAACCAAGCTCTCGTCTTTATTCAATTACTCAGTCTACAGTCATGTGCTTTCGAGCTACGTGTTCTTTCTTAAGCACACCGTTCTCTTTCCTGACCCCACAACATTTTCCACACTCCTGCCTTCACTAACCTCTGTTCTCTGCTCAGTTTCATCACTCCTGTCCCCTCTACAGGAGAGCCCTTCTAATTTCCATGTTGCTGTCCTCCTATAAATGCATCAGCAGCCATATACATCCTCTCCACCTTTCTCTCCTCTAAGAATCCAAGATTCACTGTTATGTCTTAAGCTAATCCTTCCATACATCTTAAAGCACATTGTCAGTATCTCTTTCGAGTTGTTTTGTAATACCATGGCATTGCTCCCTGTACCACTCTCAGGGGTCCACTGCTACAGCAAAGACTCTGCTCTTATTTCTTCTGATTCTATAATAAACTGGTTTTGGTTTACCTGGTTAAGACTGTGAGCCTATTTCCTGGAACGTTCTTCCCTGTGAAGGAACTGACAAGGAATTGGAAGGACGGAAGCAAAGGAGAAGGTGTTACTCTCAGTAGGTGACCGCAGTTTGATGTGGTGATAAGGGCACAAGCGAAGGAGTCATCAGTGGACCCCGATTGACCTCACTTACCTGTACTTTGTGTCTCGATCATTTTCGTGACTGCTGTCCTGCTGAACAATAAGTATCCCAGGCTCACCAGCAAATCTGTGGAGGCAGCAGGCATCAGTCAACAGAAACCCAAGGGGCAGTAGAAGCTTCAAATAAAATCCCTGTGAGCTATCCTTTAGGTCCCTCATAAAAGACCATACCTGCTTCTAGGATTGTCCTTAAAGTCACAACTTTGTACTTTTGGCAGTTTATTCAATGGCTATTTCTCTGGCACACCAAATCTTTCTTGCTAGACTAACATTCTCACCCCCTACACATTTGATAGAAATTAATTTCTACAATGAATCTCTAATTTCTTTATTAATTGTAGGGATTGTGTTTTCCTAACCTTCAAAAAACAGTCTGAGAGGAATCAAGCTGGAACTGAGCTGGAAGCTTCCCATTTGGGAACTGGTTCTCATACCACAGGGTGCTATGCAAGCTGCCTAGAGAGAAGAGCAACCAGCACTCCTGTCCTGTGAGAATGCCTATGAGCCACATAGTGACTGTGCTGACAAGATATCCATAGTGCTACAACAGTGACCCTTTTCTTCTTGGAGGGAGACAAGAACTGTCTAATTGAACTTAAGGATCACTAGACAGGAAGGAGTTTATGCCTGGTGCTGTAAATCTGGCTAGAGAGATCATCAACCCTAGAGGAGAACTTCTGACTGACACTTTCCTAAACCTATGTAATTTCTAACTGTATTCTAAATATATTCTTATGACCATACTCTTATCCCTCATCAAATAAGCTATTTGCAGCAGATGGAAACTACTGCAGAAATCCATAACTAATCAAACTGCAGAGAACAAGTGGAACATTCAGCCCTAATTGATAGAACTGTGATTCTATCCCTACACCTAAAAATTAAGGAAAATCAAGAAAGAACAGGCAGAAAGATTGTAAAAGCCAGATACCAACATATCTGCTGTGAGATAGTGTCTTGTATGTATTACAGAGAAGCCCTGAGCTCAACAGTAGGGTTGTCTGAACAAGACCAGTACAATAACAGTAGCAGTTGACATACCAGTGTGTCCTAGAGAAAAGGCTCATGGTCAGACCACTACATGAAAAACTGCAGGTGGTCAGTGTCTGCTGTGAGGGGAAGAATCAGTTTCCTCCTCCAGCTTCCACCTAGGTGGTCAGTCCTAAACATGTGTATATATGAACAAGGCTAAATGGACTTAGTAGGATACACACACACACACACACACACACACACAAAATGTATATATTATATATGTATGTAACTAATTAAAGGGATAATGAATTTTGGAGGGGAAGGCGTGAGAGGAGTTGGCTGGAGGAAAGAGAGGGGCAGGAGAAAAGGAGAGGCTGTACTTACATGTGATTCTCAAAAAAAAAACTTATTTTGAAAAAGTAGTCTAATCTTAATGCCTTGAAAATTTTGCCTTCTGATCACTCGAACCTCTGGAAAGTCTTGGTCCCGGCTGCAAAGTAGCCTTTGCAAGCTCTCACCAGATTTATGCTAATTAAAATTCATGGATCCTTCAAGTTTTACTCTTACTGGGTATTTTTGTAGATTTGGGGATTTATGCTCTTGTCTCCATCCTTTACTTAAAAAATACTGAGAAAATTATAAAATTATGTTTTATTTTGATGTTTTTGTTCTTTGACACTTTCACATATGTATAAGAAGACTCTTAGAATTTTTTACTTCACATCCCCTCTCTTGTGCCCTTGCTCTCCAGGAAAAATCCTTCTTTCCAACAAGTTCACTTACTTTCATGCCTTTTTATGCTTTTATATTTTAGATAAACATATAACATATTATATAACATTCTGATGTACTTGAACAAGTGTGTGGTTTGGTCACCTATCAATCTCTCACTCTTCCTTAAATGATCTCTTGCATTGATTAGGGTTCACTTGACATCTGTTTCTGCGTAATTCTTAGACTTGCCAGTTTAATTCAGACTGCTTTCCTGAGATTCAGTCTCCAAATCCCTATGGGATATTTCTACCTGGATAATTTTGGAGGAAGCCCAATTTCCTGAGCTCTACAGGGGAGGTGAGTTTATTTCAGATCCCAGTTGGGCCTTAATTCATACCAAGATAATGCAACTTTCGCTACAGGTACAATCACATCCGCCCTCCTGACACACCACAAGCTAGGATGATCTGTCTTGATGGCAAATGGCCTTTGGCAAATTTCTCAGCCCCATTGGTTTTAGTCTCAAGACGTATAAAATGAGAATAATTATATTACCTATCAGGTAGGTATTTTGTGAGCATTAGAACAGTGCCTTACTTGCAACAAGTGCTTTAAGATCATTTGCTGTCATGATTATTGATGTTATTACATGTCCTCAAATTATACTGTTCCTCATATCCACTGCCATCATCGCTTTACTATCACTTTAATTTAAATCATCAATGTTTTTCACAATTGCAACAGCCTCCTGGCTGACATTAATTCCAATTTCATCCTGTAAAATTCACCCTTGTTAGCATTTCAGAGCCAAGTTTTCAAGATGATTCTTCTCTGTACAAAACCCTTTAATTCTGCAGGATCTAAAAAATAGAGTAGATAGTTTTTTGCTTGCTTTCCATGATCCTGCTTGCTGTACCCCAATTTCTCCATACTTACCTTCTCTATTTATATGTTAAGCATGATCTATGGACATTCTATGTGCTGTATCATATTAAAGATACTTTCTATAGAATCATGTGTGTGTGTGTGTGTGTGTGTGTGTGTGTGTGTGTGTGTGATGAATTTCTTCCCATGCATTGAGTGTTTTTGTGATTGGTTCAATAAAGGTAACTGACCAATAGCTGAACAGGATAAAGTTAGGCAGCAAAGCCAAACTGAGTATGCTGAGAAGGGTGGAGTCAGAGGAGATGACAGCCAGCTGCCATAGAAGAAGCAAAACATGTAGAAAATGAAGTAACAAGCCATGAGTCATGTGTCAAAGCATAGAAAATGTAGGTTAATTTAAGTGTAAGAGTTAGCTAGTAATAAGCCTGAGCTACTGAGCATTTATAGGTAATATTAAGTCTCCGAGTCAGTTATTTGGGAAGCAGCTGTGACACAGGAAAACTCCATCTACAAATCCTCTTCTAGCTTTGGAACAATTCTTTTCTTTTTTAGTAAGGATCATCTCAATGTGGCAGGGGAACCCATGTAGGGGTTAATCCAATCATGAGTCTGGTAAATGTGATAGCATATCTTGGGTTTTGTTTTCACTTGACAATGTTCAATGGCTAAGAATCTACATCTACATAGACGTTTGGTTCAATGGACCCCATTCTGGAAAACCTTTATAACCTCAATCCTAACCTGGTTTGGTGACTCATGCCTATAAACTTACTGCTGCAGAGACAGAAACAGAAGCATTGCTGGAAATGTATGACCAGTCTGGGCTCTAGAATGAGTTTCTGGCCATCCTGGACTGCAAAGTAAGAGTATGTATGCCTCAGAGGAACACAACAAAAAACAGCAATGAAATCCTACCCAGCCCCCTTTAGACTCATTACACCTTCAGTATGTATATTTAAGTGGTAATGCTCTGTTTGCTTCATTAAAGTGAGAGATACTGTAAGGAAAGAGCAGGGCTTTGTTGATTCCCAGATCTCCAGCTCCAACCTAAGACCTTAATAAATATTTGATGAAGGAATGAGTGGAAGTCCTTTGGAAATCCATAATTTACTGTCATGATCAAGACTGAGACTTGGCAGGGAAAGGTTCCTTCCTAACAGTCTCTGTGGATTTTATTTCCACACTGTGGAAGCCAGGGAGATTTTATCCTGTTGCCTACTTACAAATGCCACCATTAACATTTCCCTGTTGTCAGGGTTTGTCTGACTAATGTTCCCAGAAATCATCTGGGAATTCTTCCATGTGGTCCTGAAGGCAAATCATCTTTTACAACAGAATCCACAGGCTTTCTAATTTTTACTTGTTTTTCACTGGTAATAGCATTGACAACAGAGGTAAGAGAATTTCCAAAAGTTAAAACCAGCTGTGAGATGAGATTCTCAGGAGTCAGTTCAGAAATGGTTTTCCTTTTTCTGCTTCTAGGCCTGCCCCCTGTCTATTCATGTTTTTGGAAAATGCTTGAAAAATTCAAGTTTGACAGAAACTATGGCTGTATTTTAGTTCCTGGACCCCCCGAAGACTATATCCCAAGAAGAGCAGACAGAACCAGGTTTATTCCTCCTCATGATTGGGTCCTAGTAGAAAGGGTGAGAATATGAGTGTGAAGGAGGAAAGAGCATGACTAGAAAATCTGAGAGTGCCTTTCAGTTGAGACTCTGATCCCACAAGGTCCTTGCTAATAATACAGAATGCATTCCCTGGGGATGACAGGTTCTTCTGAGGAAGAGAGATAAAATAGTGTTTTCATAGAAAGGATGCTTAAAGGGATGCATTGCAAAGAAAGATTCTAGGAGAGCATATGGCAGGATGGGTAGGTGAGGATCAATTGAGAGTAGGAGCAGTGTAGCTAGGATAAGTAGGAAATTAGACTCTTGTAAACACAGAAAGACTGATTCCTAGGCAGTAAAATGCAAATGCACAGAGATTGGATGGGGCAACTATTGCTTCTAGCTTAGTGGCCATTATATTAGAGACCACAGTTAAAATGGGATTACGATAATTCTCATTTGAAACATCTGAGACTGAAGAATTTAACCCAGGACAGTTAGCTGCAGAGTCCAGTGCAAACCCAGAATATCAGTATATTTTTTTGTTTTGATGTTTTTATTGCTGCTGTCAATCAAATCCGAAGCCCAAGCATGAGCTTCCTCCTTCTTGAAATGATATGCAAAAATCAGTCTTTGCATTGCCACATATAAGATTTATTACACACTGTATTCATATATTTTGTTGTCGTATTGTAACCCATAAATGTGTACATACATCATGCACCAATCAAAAATGTAACAGTAAAGGGGTATAAGCTCTGTCCAGAGCTCTGCTCATTACATTTTGGCTGACTTTTTTTTTTCTTAACTCTACCTCAACTCTTTTATTTCTACTTTGTATCAGGAATAGCTTGTCTTAGTTTTGTCAATATTTTTCTTAGTTTTAGCCCTGAAAATATTAGAAAAACCCTTAATTGAAGATTAAGTGGAAAATACTGTTCACCCTGCCTTAACATTTTTTTCCAGTACCTTACATTTCTGTCTACATAATTATATATTTTTGGTATTATTGTCGTCTAATTCCAGGTTTGTAATGATTTTCCCCATGAAATCTTTATTCATATGTGCATGCTTGACTTCCACTCTCCACTTCTTTCATCCATAGTTCCCAAAGCTAGTCCTAACTTTTACTTTCTTACTGTACGTATTCAATTACCCTCTATATTTCTCCTTGCTAAAGATCTCTTTCCACCATCTCATGATCCCATCACCCTTTACTAGTTTTAGAACCTAAATACAAAGAAATAAAAAGATATAAAATCTCTCTCTCTTTCTCTCGTTCTCTCTCTCTCTCTCTCTCTCTCACACACACACACACACATACACACACACACACACACACGGAGAGAGAACAGAGAGGGAGAGAGAGTTTTATATAATCTAGTTTCTAGTTTTGGAGAAAACCTGGCATATTGTAAGTCTGGCTTATTTCATGTAATATAACGATTTCCAGTTGCATACGTTTTCCTGCCAATGTTTATTTCAATTTTTTGCAGCTATATAAAATTCCATAATATATATGAATCACATTTTCTTTAAAACGTACTATTTTTAAATCAAAATACACTTATATCATTTCCCCTTCCTCCCTCTAGCTCCTCCTATGTCTCCTTTCTCCCTGTGAAATTTCTGGCCTATTTTTCAAATATATAAATACAATCTACTTCGTTCATGTACTGCTATGGACATAATTTCAGGGCTGATCACTTGGTCCTGGATAACCAATTAAGGGGCTCATCCCTGGGAAAGGTTATTTGTATCTCCTGCTCTCGGAACTTCTTAATTACCTGTAGTTCTTTGGGAGTGTGGTCCCATGAAATTTCTCTTGTCCATGTTAGTAAGCCCATCGCTATTGTTCAGATGTTGTTTAGGCAGCCAAATTGTTAAGGTAACATCGGTGAAACTACCTTGACATTTCTAGGAAACAATGTTATAGCAGATTTCCGGGTGTTCTGTCTCTTACAATCTTTCCTCCATAATGTCTCGAGTTATGATACAGGTATATCACGTGGGGCTGGGTATCCTATGATCGGTGTTCTTTGCATTTTTGTCAGTTGGACCACATTTTCTTTATTCATCTGTTCACTGATGGACATCTAGGCTGGATCCAACTGCTATGAACAGTGAAGCTATGAAGTTAAAAGTGCTAGTATCTCTGTGGTATATTGACTTAGAATTCAGGTATATTCCTGACAGTGGTACAGCTGGGCCATATGGAGTTGTATGTTCAGTTTTCTGAGGAACCTTTTATACTCACTTCCATAGTAGAAGTACAAATTTATATTCTCACCATAGTTACTAGCAGTTCCTCTTCCCCACCTTCTCTATAATTTGTCTTTTTCTTTCTTGATGATAGTCATGCAGTCTAATAAAAGATGGAATCTAAAAACTGTTTTAATTTTTGTTTCCTGTTGGTTAAATACTTTGAACACTTTTCAAATACTTCTTGGCATTTATATTTATTTTGAGAACTATTTATCCAGTTCATTACATTTATTAAATTAATTCAATAATGCATTGTTATCTAATTTGTGCAGTTCTTTATGTATTTTAGATATAAATCTGCTGTCTCTTGTGTGTTTGTAGTAATAATCCCTACTATGTGGACTGTCTTCTTCATTCTGGTTATTGCTTCTATTGCTATGCAGAAGCTTCTGAATTTCATGTAATCTCACTTGTAAATTCTTGGGATTATTTCATGTAATATTCCCTGCCTCTAAGATGATGCTATAGGTATTCAGCACCTCATGGGGCTTTTTCTTCTATTCTTTCTCATCATATTTTATTATCGTGCCCACAGACCCACATATAATGTGCCACATTGCATCATACTAACATCTGAATCACTTAACCTGTTGCTGAGCTCTCAAACACCATTACTGTGCCATTCTTGTGTAGTACAAAGGAAAGAGCACTGTTTTCATGGGAAGTTCCAAGCAAATTACTGGTTTTGCCTCTTGCTAATGCTGTCTATCTTCTCATGAGCAAAAGTGGGTAAAAACCATATTTTCCCTGCAGAACTCAATAGATTGTTACATAGCTTAAATGGAATTTGAATATGAAAATGTAAAAGGAGATTGCTTGTTTGTTTTCCCGTCACCCAGACATAAATAATTACACAGAAACTATATTAATTACAATATTGTTTGGCCAATAACGTAGGTGTATTCCTAGCTAGCTCTTACATCTTAAATTAATCTATTTCTATTAATATGGGTAACACCATGAGGCTATGATCTTCCTGTAAAATTCCAGAGTCTTTCTTCTTCAGCAGCTACCTTGCGTCTCCCTGACTCCTCTTACTCTCTCTCTCTATCTCTGTTTGTATTTCCCACCTGGATTTCTTCTGCTAAGCCATTGGCTGAAACAGCTTTATTCATTAGCCAACAAAAGCAGTGTGTATACAGAATGACATTCTATATTATGAAAGTTTTGAGGTAATTTTAGGTCATCATAGAAAAAGATATTACCATAACAAAATTTATTGTATTAAAAGGAAAAAGACAGCAATCTTATTACTGAAAGGTAATGTGTTCCTTGATACCAAGGAATGAATTCTTCCATTGTTGCTTCAGGCATGTAGAACTATGAGTTAATTAATAAAAGCTCAAATTACCTTGCTTTATATCTTGTTATTATTTAAACTTCTGTGACTATCTTCCCTTCTGCAACTAGTAACTATTATTTCTTCTAACTGATAGACTTCTATGTCATGAAAGTCACAAAGCAATGTTGCAACTTGGAGCAGTTAAGTTGTTGAAATGTTTTCATGATGGAATGAAAACTTTCAGTATGCTTAATTATTTCCTTGTTGTATATACCTAGAAGAGAAGTTGAGATCTAGAGCAAAAACACGTAAGTTACAGCTTAGGTATATGTTGTCAGATATCCACCTAAAAATGTAGCAATAGTGTGTGTTCCTAGCATAGCTTCTTATGGAGCACATTTCTCTTAGACATCCCTTATTTATCTAGGTTTTCTAGGTAAGACAGAAGTATCTTTTAAAAAATATTTATTTAACCAACTGTATCTTGTTGCATGTTGCATATCATTATTCTTTACGTTGAGACAAACTCCTTTCTCTGCTTGTTTTGATTGTCCACCAGAGATATCTATATTATGAAAGGCTATAAAAGTTACTTTTTCCACTTTATTTTACTCTACTTATTTGAAAGATATTCATTTTAATTTGGCTTCAGTGTGGTCAGCTTGAAAATTTCTCTACACATTCAAATGTACTTGTCTAATGTTCAGGGTTAATAATCCATTGCCCTCTGACAAGCCAGGAGTTTTAGCTTATTTTTTACATCTCTTTGATTTCCCCACCTCTGATCAGCTGATGGTTAGTACCTATAGCCATTAAGTTTATGGTCTTTTGGTCCCAAGCATAATTCTCCCAGCCCAGGATGGAAGCTGAACTGAAGAGTGGGCAGGAGAGAACATGCCCTATGTAAATTATCTCCAAGTAGTCATTATAAGCAAGATAAAGAAGGCTTTATTATCTTCCCATCTCATTTACCCAAAGAGAAGAAGGTTATCAGCTGTTCATTGGGGATGGAACCAAGAAAAACAGCCAAGAACTCAGCTTGCACTCACCTCTCATCTCTTCCTTTCAATGCATCAACTTTATTCTGAAAATCTTCTGGTTCCCAGACTAACAGTAAAGAAATATTGTTCTAAAATTCACGAAATGGCTAGACTGAGACTGCAGTCTCTTCGTACAGCTTTGAAATATTAAGGGAAAACTAAAACTATTTTAAGTTGGTGTCAACCACTAATCAAATTGAGAGCAGTTATGGATGATATGACAAGAAAGAAATTCAACTGTCCATCTATCTCATTGGGGTAGGTTATTTCCTAGAGAACCCCCCCCAACTCAAAGAGCACCCATTATACAATAGAATATCTAGAAACAAAAGCATTAAAACATGAGTGTAAACAGTGGAGATGCAATAGAAAAGTCAACAGTAAAACGATACCTACTGAATAGCTCTTTCTAAATACAGCTGCTAGACTCTACCCTGACATACTAAACCAGAGTCTCTGGGGCAAAGAGGATGATGGGTAATCCCAGGTGGATAGCTTG
This sequence comes from Microtus oregoni, assembly GCF_018167655.1. Lineage (NCBI taxonomy): Eukaryota > Metazoa > Chordata > Mammalia > Rodentia > Cricetidae > Microtus > Microtus oregoni. The sequence goes on from NW_024543090.1 coordinate 9,835,766, forward strand.
AGGCCCGAAGAAAGGAAATAATTTGTCTTGATATAATTGTCTATAATTGCCAGCAATTATAGATGTAATCAGGATTAAAACTTATTTGGTAGTGGCCTATCTGTGTCAAGCATGCCAAACATATGCATGCCAGAACTAGGACTAGAATGGGTAGAGGCTAGGGCACTTTCTGGTCTTGTTTGTTTTTATTTTACAGTGCAGAGTGTCAAGGCCTGGGCCTTATACAGGTGGAAGGCATGTGCTAACTCACTGAGCTACTATTAAGACACTCAGACCTTTATGCAGTCTTACAAAGTGGAAATGAATTTGGAAAAATACAAATGTCCACGGGATGCAAAATTTCCTCAGGTAAGAGATGATTTTCTTATATTTTATTGTCAAAATGAGCTTTAGTAGCTCTCCTGCTTCTATACAGTCTGCTGGTCTCAAACCAGTTAGTACTTGTTTAGGGAGCAGAAAGACGGGGAGAAGCAACTCCTTACCCAGAAGGGAGGTTGGCCTAGGGATGTGGTTACCGAAATGACTTCAGAAGCTCTTTACTTCTGTTTCCCACTATCTCTTTCCCACCTACTTTTCATGGTTTAAATTTTTAAAATTTGGACCTTAGGCATGTAGAATTTGATTAATCACAATTTATAGTTGTTGATTTACTCTCATCATTGATCCAATTTTGATCTTATTTTTCTTTTTACCTTGCTTAGTTTTTTAAAAAGCAGTATGTTTTTAAACATGCCCACCAGCATAGACCCCAGACATTGTGGAATACCTTATGAAGCCCAAGCACTCTTCCCCTCTCCCTTACCAGCCTAATGCTGATTCTCCTTCCTTTCATTCTTAGGTGCTTCTCTTTATCTGTATTTATTTATAACAAGCATTTCTTAAATTTAGTTATGATGTTAAACTTCACTAATGATATACTGCTTACAATCTCTGAATTTCTTATTTTTACTTAAAGTCATATTGCTGAAGGGAACAGAGTAACGTTACAGAGAAAAAATCTGGCAGACACCATTTGAGAACTTCATCAGCTGTGGGCCATGTGCTTGATATGGTGCAATAAAAAAACATGGCCAGCCAGTCAGTGCTGGCGCAGACCTTTAGTACCAGCACTCGGGAGGCAGAGGCAGGCAGATGTCTGTGAATTTAAGGCCAGCCTGCTCTACAAAGCGAGTTCAAGGACAGCCAGAGCTGCTATACAGGAAATCTTGTCTCCAAATAAAAACAACAACAACAACAAACTAAACTAAACAACAAACACAGCACTGCTTCTGGAAGAATCTTGCCAAAGATAAATAGCCCTAATCATAATAAATCATCTGACAAATTCATATTTGCCAACATTCTATGAAATATTCTATAGTGACCTTCAAAAGCCTAAATCTCACAACAAGTCAAATAAATAAGAAAGAATTATTCTAAACAAAGGAAATTAGTGAGACATGACATCTGAAAGAGAGTCTTTTGCCCTGAAAGATATTTTCAAAGAATCAACACAACTGCATCAAGATTTGACCATCCTGTGGTGGCTAGATATCACCGTTGCTTTCTGAATTTTCATTGTCATGTTATATACCAGACGATGCCTTTGTCTCTGGAAAATATATCCAAGAATATTCTTTCTAGGTAGATCAGCAGATGGATAAATTGGTTTCAAATGAAAATAGAAAATTATTTAAATTGCATTTGCAAGTTTTCTTTAAGTTTGTGAAATAAGCATATTGTCAGGCTTCATTCAGATCTTCTTATATCTATCTTCATTGTTCATAGATTTTTGACTTCTGAATAACATTTTAACAAAGTTCATCTACTCATAGTCATCAAGGGCCAGGCAAGATTTTTTCAGTTTTTCCATTGTGAGCAGCGCTATTGTGAGGAGTATATGAATGTTTATTGGTAATTTTCTCTCAGTTATTAGTGAAATCTCCAGGTCACAGGCCAAGTTGGTTTTCCCTGCAGTAACAAGTTACCACACACAGGAGAATTTAACAGAACACATAGTTATTTTTTAAATGTGGACATCTGTAAAATAAGATGTAAAGGGCTGATATCAATGTGCTACATGCTGATTCTTCCTGGGGGTTCTAAAAGAACACTTACTTCTTTGCTCTTTTCAAATGTCTAGGACACTTGTGTTCCTTGGCTCGTGGTCCTTTCCTGGTCATCAATTGGTCTTGCATCATCAGTCATATCACCATCTCCTTTGATGTCAGTCCTCTTGTGTGTACCAATTTCTGCCTCACAACCCAGGAAAAGACCCATAGTGAACAAATCACCTTTGCCCCCAAAAAACAACCTTCACAGACTCCGTGGACTAGGACATGGGCAAATTTAGGCTCTACTCAGGCTGCTGTCCAAATCGTGTACATGTTTAACTCTTAATCTGTTTGATACTCTATTCTCACAATCCTTCGCTTTGAGCTATTAAGGGACTATTTTTATGTGGCAAATATTCTGATGGGATATACAACCATTTCCTATATTGATGGACTATTTGGAATATCTTAAAGCAGTCTCTCATGCCTAATGTTTTCTCTACTCTTTACAATTCCACAAGCACTATTAGATTTAATCATAAGAAATTGTTGGTACTAGGTTGTTTTTGAGTCAGAATGGCATTATTGCCATTTTTAAGAAAGGTTTTCACATAACTCATGATGGCTTCAAATTTTCCAAGCAAATATGACAATGAATTCCTGATCCTCCTGTCTTCACCTCCCAGATGCTGTGACTATAGATGTTCACCAAGATTACTGACCAAAATTTTCATATCTTCTAAATCAATATGGCATCTCCATTGTGAATAGGAAGAAACAGGTTTGAGGATGTGTGCAATCATTAGTTCTTGCAATTCATACCATCAGAGCTAAATTGAATGCAAGACGTTTTGACTTTCTAAGATAGTGCTTCTTCTACAAAAGTTTTAGAAAAGCTAGGCTTGGCAGACATCATTAAGTGATCTTACTCGTAAACCACAATCATATCCTGGTTAACCAAGATCTGGAAACCACATCTAAACAGTCCAAATTTGACTTCAGAGGCAATGACAAGTGGAACTCAGTATCATTCTTGGTCTGAAAAAGAAATGTTTTGCTGTGGGATAGGAAGACAGAAAGTTACAGACATCTCAGATCAGGAGGTGAAGCTGTGTAGTTTACAAAACAGTTCATATGTAGGAGGGGCATCAAGAAACCATAACATGAAAAGGGCAAAGTACTTTTTCCAAACATCAAAAATCTATGAAGAAACTTAGACCTGAAGAGAAGGGTATTGCCTCGCACTGGTGATAAGGAAATCCACCATCCAGCCTTGGACACATATCAGAATGAACCAGAGCCCAAACGGTGCCCAATCTCAGAAGGTCATTCCCCGCCCCCACTGCCCATCTTATTATCTGTTTTCTCATCTTCCACATCAAAGGAGTTAATCACTTGGCTCATTAGTAGTCATCCAATTCTCATACTCGGAGTACTTCTACAAAACACAGAATGGGACTAAAATTGCCCCATATCGTTTGAGGCAAAGGAATTCTCTCCCTCTCACCCCCTCCCCTCACATTTTCAGGAGGGACCGTAAAAAAGCCATTAACTTTCTGAGACACATCTTTAGAGTAAAAGGAGTGTTCAAAGTTAAGAATTCCCCACAGACTATGAGTTACATGATATTACCTTCAAGCAAAATCTCAAGGGTGACATAAACTATAGCATTTGTCATAGGAACAAAAGAGAAAGTATCCAGAAATAAACTTAAAGAAATGCATGCTACTTGTATGATGAAAGTTTAAAATCTGTTTGAGGAATTCAAAAAGAATTGGAAAAATGAAAAAGGCACTTTTCAAAAGAAAAATACAACCTCAAAAAGACATCACTTCATGGAAAGTGAAAAACAATCCCATGCATATACCAACTAGATCTTTTAAACGTTTTGATATATATATATATATATGTATATATATATATACATATATATATAAGCACTAAAGTTTACTTGGAAAATAAAAACATATACATCTACAAAAATTTCTAGAAATAAGAATGGCATGGTAACAAGAACTACACTTATAAAACTGCTAGTTATTTTTCGAGCTGTTGGGAGGGGGAGGAAATACAGGTTCATTTGGATTCAGAGTACCAGCATACAGTCCATCATGGCTGGGAGTCCTGGCAGCAGCAGCTGAAGATGGCTGGTTGTGTTGTATCCTCAATCAGGAAGAAAGAATGAGAAAAATCCTTCCCATGGATACTCTATTCACATAGAGTGTGACTTCTCACTTTCATCAATCCAGTCAAGAACTCACTCACAGATAGGTTCTGGGGTTTGTTTCCATGGTGCTCTTAAGTACCCTTTATTTGGAAGCTAAGATTAACCATCACTAAAGCCTTATAATTAAAACCATGTGGTCTGCACTATGGCTAGAAAATAATGCATGTAAAAATTAAAGTTTTGAAATAACACTAAAATGGAAACTTAATAAATAAAAGTGATGGTAGATGAGAGTAATGATAGTAGATATTCAATAATTTTGTTAACAAATGCATTTATGATTTAAAGGAAATAGATATCTAAACCATCCTTTACCACAGTACAAAGCAATCATCTATCTAAATAGGAAAAGTAAAATACAGGCATTAAAACAAATGATGGGGTACTTCTATAATTTCACCAGGGGAAAAGATATCTGATTACAATTTATAGAAACCTAAAATATAATTAATAATAATTTTCATTGGTTAAAAAAAATCAAGATAGCAGAATTACTACAATAAGAAGCAATATGAAGCCTAAAAACATGTAGCTCAGTGATAAAAGCGTTTTCTAGCATGTGGAGATCTCTGAGTTTGAGCAACGGCACAGCAAAAATAAATAATAGCCAGGAAAATATATTTTCAGGTCATAAAAAAAGAGCTAATTTTTCTATCACATAAATAAGTCTCACATGTATTTAATTAAATGTAAAAGCCAACATTCTAACAGGAAAGGTATGAATTCATAAAAAATCACGGAACACACTACACAAACGTCTCAGACATGTGAGTAAGTATTCATCATCATTCATTCCTAACAAGAAAATGCAAATTGCTGCTATAATGAAAAAAACATTTTTATTCTGTCCTTTTGGCAAGGCTGCGAATGTGTACAGCATTCTCACACACCCTGCATGAAGGTCTACACCGTTGTAGTTCACTACTTGGGTTTTATCATGCACATATAAAAATGCATGTACACAAAAAGGCTGCAGACACAGCACCAGCAAAGGGGTATGGGAGTCTGCAGTAGAGGAATTTGCAAGGCTCTGGCCTTCCTCCCTCCCAGTCCCAGCCATTACCTGGAAGAGCATGGGATCCAGAGTACAGAAAGTGCTCATGGAATTTGGTACAACATCCTGATGGGAGCAACAGACTCCAAGCAGCACAGGTGGTGGGGACAGCCACAGAAATGTGGGAAGGGAATCTGAAGCTGAAAGAGTCTCACTGGCCCCTCCCCACACCTCTGTCACTGTCAGAGCAGGGAGTTTTGGCAGAACTTACTGCAATATCCTAAGGGACCTAAAAAGGTAAACACAGGTGATCAGGCCCCAAGCATTTCCTCCATCTCTTAAAATCTTGAACAGAACAACTGGTCCCCAAAGCACCAGAGGCAGGGTTGTATTTTGCAAACTGGGAATCAGCTGGGATAATTTTTGGGGAAAAAAGTGGCTTTTAGCCACAAAAATCCTTCTTTCTGGATGGAAATAGTGACTTAATTTGTTTGAATTACTGAGACTAGCAACACCTCCAATAGCCTGTGTAGACTGATTTTTTTGAAAAATTTGTTGTTGTATTTGTGTGGGTGTACACACACACACACACACACACACACACAATGATTCACATGTAGAAGTGAGGGACAATTTACCAGGGCCAGTTCCTTTCCTTCACTGTAAGGGTCCCAGGGATCAAACTCGGGATGCCAGGCTTGGTGTCAAGTACATTAATCCACTGAACCATCTCGCCGACTCTGGAGACTGATTATAAGAAGACAATACAAGCAGGTTGGAGAGATGGCTCAGTGGTTAAGAGCATTGCCTGCTCTTCCAAAGGTCCTGAGTTCAATTCCCAGCAACCACATGGTGGCTCACAACCATCTGTAATAAGGTCTGGTGCCTTCTTCTGGCCTGCAGACATATACACAGACAGAATATTGTATACATAATAAATAAATTTAAAAAAAGAAGACAATACAAGAGGGGAAATGAACACTAACTGAAGACATGGCACCTTCTACTTTACATTACTGCTAATTTCAATTTTCAAATTTTTGTTGGATTTTGTGTTTATATTTTTGTCCTTCAATTGTTCAGTTGCACTGTAACTTGTATCTCACAAGAAATGCTTCTAAGTTTGTCTTTGTCTTTCTTTAAATCAAATATACAACATGCCTCTTACCTACATACTCTCTCATTCTTTTTTTACTAAGTCGTCCCCCTGTCCAATCCCCTTACCACTTCATTACTTAGATAGTGGCAGTTAGCCCTAAAGTAATTATAAGCTGCATTTTCCTAACTAGTGCAGCTTTCCCTTGATATAATAAGTTCACAGGTATCTTCTCTGTTTGATACTATTTTTTGTTCTTTATTTTCTTATTGATTTTTATTGAGCTTTATATTTTTCTCTGCTCCCCTCCCGTCCTCTCCTCTCCCCCCTTCAACCCTCCCCCAATGTCCTCATGCTCCCAATTTACTCAGGAGATCTTCTCTTTTTCTAATTCTCATGTAGATTAGATCTATGTAAGTCTCTCTTAGTGTCTGCATTGTTGTTTATGTTCTCTGGGATTGTGGTTTGTAGGCTGGTTTTCTTTGCTTTATGTTTAAAAACCACCTATCAGTGAGTCCATGTGATAATTGTCTTTCTGTGTCTGGGTTACCTCACTCAAAATAATGTTTTCTAGTTCCATCCATTTTCCTCAAAATTCAAGATGTCATTTTTTTCTGCTGTGTAATACTCCATTGTGTAAATGTACCACATTTTCCTTAACCATTCTTCAGTCGAGGGGGATTTAGCTTTGATACTACTAACAGTTAACACTGGAGCTGCTGTGAAACCATTGTATTTGTTACTGCATTTGGAAGTAAGGGGACGGAAAGCTTAAACTCAAAGATAACTCAATAGTACTCAGGTAAAATAAAGCAAATATACAGTGGAAAGGGTTGAGTGTAAAGACCAGAACACACATATATCCCACTAGATGTGCAAAGCGCACAACAAAGGGACATAAAACACACTAGCAAGCAATCCACTATGACACCAACACAAGCTTACAGTATCTAGCCACTAGAGAAAATGGCAATGAGTTAGCAGACTTGCCACAAAAGGATTTATATCATAGTCCTACTTTTAGAAAGGGCGAATGACTACACAGAGAACTGTAAAAACATGGCAGGAAAATTGGAATAGAAATGAAAGATGAGATCAACTAAATAAATAACTCAATGGAAAGAATCTCCAACAGAGGAGCCCAAGCCAAAGAATGGATTTCAGAGATGGAAGAGAAGGTCGAGACATAATACATAAAGACAAGTATGAGAATAAAGTTAACAAACATGACCAAAATTTCCAACAATATATCCAGGCAACCAAACCTTAGAAAATTTAGCCCCTGAAATTGTAATCAAGAATTTCCAAAATCTAAAGAAAAGAAAAAAAGTGATGAGCACGGAAACACAGAGTATTTGGAATTCCAAATAGACGTGGCTAGAGAACCTCTTAGTGACTCTCATAGTCCTGATGCCAACACTACAAAATAAAAGCAGGACTCCCAGGCAGGAGAGTGGCTAGAGTTTGCCTCTGTGGTGGTTGGCGAAGCACAGAGTTAGGAAAAGAAAACAATAGATGTCGTCTCAAGAGGACAATAGAAGCTTCTGAATTCTACAAAGAAAGTGAAAGGGTACTGGAAAACGTGTCTTGATTTTCTCATCCGAGAACCCAGAGAAACACACCTACCAGATACCTGGTAGAGGAAGAGCCTGAGAAACCACTTTCAACAGGTAAACCAGACAAACAGGGTGCAGTTGTACCTTTAGGACAAGCCCATGGTCCTCACAAGCCTCAAATTCAACTCTGGGTATCACTGAGGTGCTGATTCTTCGTGTGTGTGTGTGTGTGTGTGTGTGTGTGTGTGTGTGTGTGTGTGTGAAGAACTGAGAGAAATCTTATCTCGATCCCTTGTATGACATGGAGGACAGAGCCTGTGCCATTCTGAGAGAGAATCTCTGGTTGTAAATTGGGGGGACATCTCAGGTTTGGGAGCCCAAACTGGGATTGCCACAGCATCGTGGTTGGGAAGGACCTACAGAGGCAGCTGTGGAGACTAAGATGGCTGGGCACAAAACGAGTCAAAGATGCAAGTGCCAGGAGCCTGGCCCAAGCTAGACAGTTCATAAGAAGATGCCACTCCCATCCTCACCTTCTGTGTCTGGGAATAACTCTCATCCACTGAGGATTAATCCAGATTTTGATAGGTCTGAGCCCGAGGTCAGCAGGTTGAGCAGATTCTGGGGTCACCGTTCTACTATTTACGATTGTTGTGTCTGGGAACTCTGAAGTTCTAAGGGTATATATGACACATGCAACAGCAGCATCCCCTCTCCCCCTAGCAAGGTTGTTGATGCTCAGGAGGCCTTGAAAGTAGTAAGGCAGGTCTTCTGCCTATCCCACTTCATCACTGTGGTTGTTCCAATACCCTCCATTCACTTTGTGGACAGCACCCAGATAATACATGAGCTACTCCAGCAGAATAAAATTGGGGAATTCTTGGGAAAGAGGGTGAGAGAATCTGCAAAGCCCACAAAATACACAGACAAATGGCCTGTAAAGGCTCCTGATAGGAAAAGAAGGTAAATGGCTGCCATGAGGCAAGCTCAAAGGGACATAGATTCCAGTAAAGATTCAGCAACGCGGTAACCAAAAGAAAGATGAGTCTTGGACTTTCCATCCCTGCAACTAGAAGTCTCTAATACTTGAGGATTTAGAGAGAAGAGCAACTCGAACACACATCTTTAACTTTCTTTTATTTTGATGTAATTCTGCCCCCATAACTTTTGTGCATGTGTATGTACATGTTAGAATGTATGTCCAGGCAGATGTGCATGCATGCAGAGATCAAAGGTTGCTAGTGAGTATCCTTCTCAACTGCTTACTTATTTTGGGGACATGATCTCTCACTTAACCTGGAGTTCACCACATAGTTGCTTACCGATCATCCTTCTGTTTCCATCTCCATATCACTAGAGTGCAGGAATGGGCTGCCTCTCACAGCCTTTTTAGAAGACTTCTGGGAAGTGAACTCAGGTCCTCAAGTTTACAGAGCAAGCACTGGGTCATCTGCCTAGACATTTCTTTTTGTTTCCTATATGTTTAGCATATTTATACTGTATTTTTCATTTTAAAATTTATTATTCCTTTTCATACATGTATCTAATTGTGTCATGTGTTGTTTACATTTGAAGACAATATATTTTTCATTTCTTAATTATTTTAAATTTTTGCACATGGTTCTCCCTCCAAACCCCCATATATTTAGTAGTATTCTGACTTTACATTTTAAGATTTTTAAAATAAATACACTTATGGTTTTACTGTCATTCATTCCTTATACATACCCTATTTGGTTTTTAAGCATTTTCATTATCAGGAAATGTTTTGCTATCCAGGTTTTAATTTTGTGTTTTCTAATTGCTCAGTCATATCTTTTTCTCCACAGCATAAGTTTTTCTCTTTTTTTCTTTCATCTATTTAACCCTGCTTCTCTTTAGCTCCCTTTTCCTGTCTTCTTCTTTTATTCCATTCATCTACTATTTCCACACTTACTCTAAATAATTTTAAACTTCATTGAACATTCTAAAACAGTTTTCTCACTTTCAGTACTACTTACTATCTAAAAATACATCTGTGGGATGTATTGACGTTAAATGTATTTCTATATCTTCTATGTTTTGATATAGTTACTGCTATAGAAAGTTGTTTCCTTCTTTCTTAGTGCTATTGGTGGCTGAACCGTCAACAGTAGGCTGCTTAATAGGAAGCTCCCACTACACACACACACACACATGTGCGTACACACACAACACACACACAGATACTCACATGTGTATACACGCATACACACATGCATGCACACACATTCTCTCTCACACACACAGACACCACATAGGCATACACACACACAGGCATATACATATACACACAAACATAGAAACATAAACACAGACACACACATACATATATATAAACACAGACACAAACATAAGCACACTTATACTCACATAAGCACACAAACAAATGTACACATGCTTAGAAATATCCAAACCATTGGATATGTAACTATGAAACAGAAACACAAGAAACATTCAAGAGCAAAACAACATGATGACTCCAAGTGATTATAACTCCTGAACCCTAAGATATTGAAAGAGGTAAAATACCAAACGAAGTCTGAATACATTTGCTAGTAAAAATGGTGAATGACCTGGAAGGAGATTAAAAAAAACAGCAGGTGGACTTGATCAGGTCTTAAATAGGAAAGTAATGATGTAGGGGAATCAGTAACACTATGAATTAGAAAATCAGCACTGTACATGAAAAAGAAACACTAAATAAAAACTAAACACGGTAATAAATATTTTGAAAAAAAATAGAAATTTATCAAAAAAATGCAATGAATCAAATAAAAATGGAAAGCATTGCCAATGTATGAGACAAACAGAAGAAAGATAGTATGTGGAGGGTAAAGTGATGTTCTTTAAGTAGGAGCTATGACCACAAGATCTTAGAGTTCTTGGAAATGAAAAAGAGACCAAACGTAAGAAACCACAGAACAGAGGGAGCTTAGGTAAGTCCTAAAGCATAGAGAACTTATTCAATGAAATTATAGTCATTTCCCCAAAATAAAGAAACACACATTTAAAGACAAGAGATGAGTATATTCCTAGATACATCTGACATACCTAACAAAAATCAAGAAAATATACTAACAATTTAGATCGATTTATAATAATAAAAGAGATTGAAGTAGTGATTAAAAATATTCCTAGCACTATGAATCCCAGAATCAAACGGATGCTTGGCTGAATTCTTCTAAACCTCCAAAGAAAAGAAAACACCAATGTTCTTCAAGCTGAACGAAGTACAAAGGAAAGGCACACTGCAAAGTCACTCACACTATCAGCATCAGCTAGCGAGGGTTACAACAAAGAGTGTAAAACACGCACCAGCTTCCCTGATGAACTGAAAAGAAAAACTCTAGATAAAATGCTTGCTTATTTAAGAAGAAGGTCAACCAGTATGATCAGTTAGCTAGATTTTACAGATTCAGGGTAGGGTCTGTGTATGCAAATTAATAAGTGATTCAACATATAAATACACTTAAGGACAAAAATCATACAATCATCTCAGTCGATTTTTTAAAAAAAAGCTTTGAAAGAACTTCACCATCCCTTTATGATGAGAATCCCCAAAAGAAACAATAAACAGAAGGAACATGCATCAGTACGATAAGGGCTGAATACTAAAAGAGGACAAACTGAAAACCTTTGCTCTCAAATCTAAAATGAGGCAAGGGTGCCCGTTCTCCCCACTCTTATCCAATACAAGTCAAGATTTATTTAGAAAAATAAGAAAAAATATAAAAATGATACAGATTGCAAATGAAGGAGTCAAACAACCCTAATTGTAGGTGAGATTGGTCTCTAGTTTTGTTGTTTTTATTGTATCCTTATCTAATTTTTGGTATTTGGGTAGTGCTGGTTTCATAGGATGAGCTTCGTAGTATTTCTTGCTTTTATAACTTACAGAAAGGTTTGATGAGAAGGAAAAATAAGTGGATAGAATACAAAGAGAGAAAGAAGAAAAAAGAATGTGGAAGAGGAGCAGACCACATTTCCGTCCTAATTGAGTCGACAACTTCCATTATTTTTGGAAAAATTAGTTCCAGGAAATCTTGGCCTCTGTAAAAGCAGAAGGACAAAGAAGAGAATTCCTGACCTAGGTTAAGCCATCTTGTCACAGACTCAGGGCTATCTTTACCCAGGTTTTCAAGAAAATTGACATTTGCAGATTGAAAAGTACAATGAAAGTGATGTTTTAACAAGCAAAGAGCAAAGAACCTTAAAATTCCATAGTGATTGCAAAGCGGGTCTAAGAAAACTCTTGTCATAGTAGCTACTTAAGATACTGTGATTGGAAATTGGGGAGAAGCTTTCCTAGTTTCAAACTCAGGTGGGGAAAGGTTTCATATGGAGGGACTTTCTGAAACATTCATATGGTGACGAGTGCTTAATCATCTCAGGAGAGCTGTGATCCTCTGGGGCGCTGGACTTAACCTTTCTGTTCCCCACCTTCCTTCTCGTGTTAGCACACCTTGTGGAGAAAAAAAAAAACTAAATATAGCACTACAATGTTGTTTCTTTAGCCTCTAAAACCTAAGAAATTATTCAGCTGGGCTGTTGTGTTCACAAACAATTTTGCCAATACGTCATCAAAGGACCCCCAACTCTCAATAAATATTAACAATATAATGAGTGTGGTAGGAAGTAATGGAAACAAGGCCACTGTATTAATTACTTGTTACTGAGACAAGATACCTGATATTAGCAGCTGACAGAAGAAAGAATTACACTTTGGCTCAGAGTTTGTGGGAAGACTGGTCATGGTGGGGGAGTCATGGCAGCAGGAAGTTGAGACAGCTGGAAACATTGCTTCCTCAGTCAGGAAGCAGAGATGAATGCACATGTACTCTTGCCTCCTCCTCTTTCTTCAGCCCCCTGCCCATGAAATGTTTCCTCCCACGAGGGTGAGTCTTCCCACCCTAACTAACCTAATTAGAAATTTCCTCACAGACATGCCCAGAGACTTGTCAACTTGTCTTGTCAAGTTGACAATCAGTATTAGCCATCATACACATTTAGAGTAGCAGGATTCAGAGGCAAGAGCAAAGCAGAGATGCAAAAAGGGTTTGTTACAGAGCTAAGAAAAGAAAAAGAAAGGAGGGAGGGAGGGAGGGAGGGAGGGAGAAAGACGAGGTTAAAGCTGATCATTAGTGTCCCTCTGCACTGCTCTATTTTGTTAGCAAGAGTCTGCATACTCCTTTCCATCACATTCATTTCATCACAAAGTGTTGTACCCACTTTGCCTTAAGTAAATCCATGTTCCTCCACTCGCTTCAAAATGTAAAGTGAGCATTATACATTTTGGAGACAAACAAAAGTGAGCTTGTTGTTTTTATTGGTTTCTCATTGGTCCTGAAGATTGAACCCAAGGAAGGTCTCACATGAGTGTTGCTTGCTCTCTGCCACTGAACTCATTCCCCACCCCTGACATGGGTTTCAGTTATGACTCTGCCACTTACCGACTTATGATCAGGCATAAATTGAATGTTTCTGTAAGCCTCGGATGTCTCACTTATATAGGACAGATAAGCCTATTTTGTGGGTCTGTTATAAGTAACATAATGTACTGAGGAAACAATTGTTGAGAATCTGCCAAGTGTTCCACATACATGATTATCTCAATTCATCTTCAAAACCACATTGAGATAAGTATCTTTCTCCCTTTAACGGATTAAGAAACATTTCCAGATGGCCTAAGAAATTAGCCCAAGGTTAGTGGCAGAAACAGGATCTTCAAAGTCAGGTTGAATCTGGTCCCAGCATCTATGCTGTTTCCACTCACAGTGCTGTCTTTCACACTGTCTGGTAGAATATTTGAGAGGTGGTGTCTGTGATGTTCAAACTGTTTTTCTCCCTCTTTCCTGAAACTTCCTTTCATTTACTCTTAAGATCTCCACCTCCTTCCTCGTCTACCCTCATTCCTTTATTCTTCCAATAATGGTGATTTACTTCTCAGAGTCTGCTTCTGATTCTGAGCTACAGCTCACTCACCAGGGTCATGTGAATCTATTTGAAGCTGCTAGCCATGATCTCTCTCTTCTCTGGCGCGTGCTGCTTTCTCAGTGTCTTACATTGCTGGGTCTATATTTTCTACCTCAGAGGCTTCCCTGGTGCTTTGTGACCCTGGTTGAAGAGAATTTGTTCGGCTCCTTCTCATCTTGTGTATTGAAAGCTGTAGGTGAGAAGATCTGGATCTTTTCCAGTTGCCCTATTTGAGGAGAACAGCCCCTGGGGATCCCCCATGTTCTTTGTGTCTTCTGCCTGGAGGCCCACTTGTTTTCTGCCTTACAGGATTCATTTCTCAGACATACCCAGTAATAAATAACAACACAAATGATTGTGTCTGGTAGCTAATTGACTATAACATAGGCTACCAGCCTCTGGGGCAACACAGCATGTTACTTGTAATTAATCACCCTCATCCGAGCCTGACTACCCAACTATGTCAAATCACACAGCAATTAGGTACTTTCTGAGTAGGTCCCCCTGTCGTAGTTGGAAAAGTGAAAAATATAATATTAGTGCTACTTTCTGTATGTTCTCAGAGCCACATTGGTACTCTGTGCTAGGCACTGTGGTAAATGATGTAGGAGTTACAAGATGATAATAAACTCTACTGTCTACAGCGCTGAATTGTAGATAGGGCAAAATTAATGTATAATTTGATACATGATGTACACGAGATACAAATGCAGTCCCTTGAGATAAAAGATGTGTTCTGTTAGAGAAATGGGGACGTTAACAAGTGGGGGATAATAAAATCAGATTGTAGTAAGGTGGCATATGCAAGAATGACTTTGGAGAGAAATGCAGAAGTATAGACTCCCCAAGCCTAGACCATACTTAATAACCCAAGAAAAGAGGCACAAATCTCTGTACCTGAGGAATTCTGACACCAAATATGTTTTATAGCAGTTACCCAAGCCTTGTCCTGCTCTCTGAAAGCAATAAGAATATTGTTAAATTTTTGAGAATTACACATTACGTCTTTCAATTATATTCACCCCAATTCCTCCTCCTAGATCCTCCCTGATAATTCTGTAATTCCCCCACACTCCAGTAACTTCATGCCCTCTTTTTTTTGTTTTAACAACCCACCAACTCCAGCTATTGCTGTCCAAACTACTGGGTGTGGGGTGATCGCTGTACCATGATTGACCCAGCAGGATCCACAGAGAAGACATCAGTTGCTCAGAGTTCATCAGTTAGGGACAAAGACTCATGAACAGCTTCCTGTTCTATGCTAGAATATTGACTGACTAGATCCAGTGCAGAACTTGTACAGCCATCTTTAGCTGCTCATAAGTTCATGGGTGCAGTGGTCCTGTCCTGTCCGGAATAAAAAGTTTTACTGTGTGGTCCTCCCAAACCTCCAGCTTTTAGAAACTTTCTTCCCTTTCTTCCACAGATTTATTCCATGAGTTTTGGGCTTGGAGTGTGGGATGATTAAAATTTTGCCAACTTAAGCTAACTAGAGTCATCTAGGACCAGGGAAACTCAACTGAGAAAATGACTTTATCAGACTGTCAGTATGCAAGTCTATAGGGTATTTTCTTGATTAATAATTCATGTGGTAGGTTCAGTCCATTGGAGGTAGTGCTACCCCCAGGTATGGGGTTTGGGGGAGTGTAAGGATGAAGGATAACGAACTTGCCATCTTCCATAACTGGGCCTCTTCCCATGGTCGGACTGGGACACGAAGCAAGCCACAAAACCTTCGACCTACCTGACCTACAATCTATCCTGCCTACAAGTTGTGTAGAGGCAATGTAGGCACAGATCTAGTGAAAATGGTCACTTTTTTTTTTTTAAAATAGCCAAGTTCTATAACCTAAAAAGATGCTCAATGGTTAAGAGCACTGGATGCCCTGCCAAAGGACACAGATTTGACTTTCAACATCTATATGGCAGTTCACAACTGTCTGCAACTCCAGTCTTGAACATCCAACATTGTCTTCTAGTCCCCATAGGCACCAAATACACATGTGCACAAATATGCGAAATACCCATATACTTATGCTCAAGAGTAGTTGACCAACGCAAAAAAGATTATGTTTATGTGTATGTATACATTTTTTCTATTTTGCTTTGTTTTATTTTTGTCTTATTGACTCTCTCCCCTCTTCCCTTTCTTCCCTCTCCTTCCTTCTTTTTTCCTTTCCTCCTTTCTTTCTTCTTTTCCTTTTTCCTTAATTCACTGTTTTGATTTTGGTTTTATGTTTTTCTGGATTTGTTTTGAGAGAGAAGGAGCATGTACTTGAGTGGGTAGAAAGGTGGGGAGGATCTGTGAGGAGGGAAAATAGTGTGATCAAAATATACTCAGTGAAAAAATGTTCATAAAAACTGAAAAAAAATCTATACACATAAAATGAATAAAACTTTTTAAAGGATGGAAAGTCTAAGGGATTCCATCTTTCCTGTGATTTGAGGAAACAAAGACTTTGTAGGTCCAGATGTGTGTGGTGGAACAGTACTTTAGAGTCTTCTTTGTATTTGGTGGTAATACTTCTCTTATTTTATGATACAAATACTGGTCTTTTTAAATAATTTATTTATTTATTAATACTGTTTCTTTAATAGAGAAAGCACAAATAAATATAAAATTTTGTTTCCAAACAATATAATATAATCCATAAACTATCCCCCAGCACTCAAAAGTGAGCTCTGTTCTACCTTCTATCTTTATTGCCTCCTCCTCCCTTTTTCTCTCCTTATTCTACATTGCTTTTGGACATATCTCTGTAACTCACCCTTGCCGACCTAGACCTTACTGTGTAGACCAGACTAGTTTCAAAATATGTGACAATTCTGCTTTTACTTACTGATCCTCCCTGAGGTTTTAGGTATATGCTAACACACCAGCTTCCTTTTAGATAATTTTCAACGTATTTATGTGGCTATAAAAATTTTTATTGTTAAGAGGCCAACAATATTCAACAAAAGAGTCAGTTGCTGTTTTCAGATTTTCACATTTTAGCGTCTTAGTTTTACTAATATGGTAAGATAATCTGTTCCTGGACACTGCTTCATTTCATTGAGTGTTGAGTACCATTCCTTCCTTTGCCAAATCTGGAAGGACCCTGCTAATTCAAGAGTGTGTGTCTGTCAATTTGCTGAATTTCCTTTTTTTAATGAAAAGCTTCTGAAATGACTAGAATATTCTTTACAAATTGGATACTTGATTTTTCCAGTGTGGCCTCACCCAAAGTTTTCAAACTGGTCTTAATGCTGACAATTTGCAAAGAATCCTAGTGTCCTAAGAGTCCTTCTGTGGGTTCATGCTTGTCCAGGTTTTGCTGCAAATTTGAGAGGTAAAAACATTATAACCATGCAATTTTTCTAGGTTTATTTATTTTTAAAAAGAGAACAAACTATCTTTTTTCATTATACATATCAATCCAAGTTCCCACATCCTCCCCTCCTCCCATTCCCTCCACATACTCTTCCACCCCACCCCCATCCACTCCTCAGAGAGGGTAAGGCACATTGCATTGAGGAAAATCCACGGACCTCCCTATTATATCTAGGCTGAGCAAAACATCCATCCAAAGAGAATAGGTTCCCAAAAAGCCAGTACATGCATTAGGGATAAATCCTAGTGCTACTGCCAATGGCCCCTCAGTCTGCCCCAGCCATGCTACTGTCAACCACATTTCTTCCCAGTCCAGCTGAAGTTGGTGAGTTCGCATTAGCTCAGGTAGGTAGACTGTTTCAGTGGGTGAACCCATCATGATCTTGACCTCTTGTTCATATTCTCACTCCTCCCACTCTTCAACTGGACTTTGGGAGTTCAATCCCATCCTCCCATGCAGGTCTCTGTCTCTGTTTCCATCAGTTGCTGGATGAAGGTTCTATGATGATATTTAAGATATCCATCAGTCTGACTACAGGGCAAGTCAAGATTGGGCCCCCTCTTTTCTGTTGCTTAGGTTCTTGGCTGCGGTCATCTTTGTGCATTCCTGGGAATTTCTCTAGAGCCAGGTATCTTGTTAACCCTATAATGGCTCCATCAATCAAGATATCTCTTTCATTGCTCTCATCTCTGTCCTTCCTCCATCTCGACTGTCCCATTCCCTCAAGTTCTCCTCACCCCTTCACTTCTCCCTTCCTCTTCCCCTCAACCTGCTCCTCCCAATTTTGTCAGACAATCTTGTCTATTTTGACTATCTAAGTTTAGATACTATGGCGTGGTATGAGGGAATGCTGCATAACTGGGTCATAGCCTGTTCTACATAAACTGTACTTAGAGTACTTCTTTACTTCTCATCTTATCTATTTCTCTCCATGCTTGAACCAGAAAAAAAAAATGAGGACTCTAAGACCTTCCTTACTCTTATAAGATTAGGGATTATTTAATTCAAGGGTCAGAAAACTGTTATAAAAGTGCCAGCTAATAACATTTCCTAGATTGTGTAAATCTTATGGCCTGTGTCTCATCTATTCAACTCTGCCCTTGTGCCTACAGAAGTTATAAAAATTACCTTTGTGTTCTAATAAATATCTAAGAATGAAACTAGATTCATATCTCTCACTCGGAATGAAAGACAAACTAGAATGGATCAATAACCTTAGTGTAAGACTTGATGCTCTTCCACTGTTGAGAAAAACAAAGACAAAATACTTCAAGGTATAAGGGCTTACGAAGAGGATCCAAATAACAAAAAAAAAATCCAAAGAACTAACCAATGAGGTTGAATAAAACTAAAAATCTACTGCACAGTAAAAATAACAATTGTGAGAATGAAGAGTCAGCCTATAGAGTGAGGAAATTTTTTACAGCTATACGTCAAACTTGAAAATAGCATGTAGAATCTGTAAAGAATTGCAAAATTTGAATACCTTAAGCTCAAAGCATCTGATCATTAATTAGTCTAATTAATTTAAAAGATAGTTTCAAAAAAGAAGACAAATTATGAATAAATGGTTTTTTAAATGTTCAATATGTTAAAGCCATCAGGAAAATGTAAATTAAATTTTCTTGAGAAGTTGAGTCTGGCAAGTCACGCATGTCATCATAGAATTTAGTAAGCAGATACAGCTTGGTCTATATTACACTTTCTGAGCCAGTCACACTATACAATGGAACTTTCTCTCAAAAATAAAAAGCAAATTATTTGAAAATTCTTTTCACCCCAGTTAGAATTACTACCATCAAGAACACCAATGACTCTGCTAGACTCTGATCTCAGAACACTCTGTAGACAGGATACACTATAGGTCAAAGGTTTTGTGGCTAGGTTGCTGGCCCAATCCCTCCATTTGAAGCCTTGCCTGGTGTTGTAGTTTGAATGTATTTGTCCCCCATAAACTCATAGGGAGTGGCATTATTAGAAGGTATGGCTTTGTTGGAGTAGGAGTGGCCTTGTTAGAGGAAGTGTGTCACTGCTGGGATAGACTTTGAGGTCTCATATATGCTCAAGTCCACCCAGTGTCTCAGTTCACTTTCTGTTGCCTGTGGATCCAAGATGTAGAATTCCTAGCTTCTTCTCCAGCACCATGCCTGCCTGCATCCTGCTGTGTCTCTTCATGATGATAATGGATCGAATCTTTGACCAATAAGCCATCCAATTAAATGGTTTTTTATAAGACTTTCTGTGATCATGGTGCCACTTCACAGTAATAGAAACCCTAAGAGAACTGCTTATAGAAGGAGGTTTGTTCAGGCTCCACATCCCCCATTACTAAGAGTTTTGGTTAAGGTTATTCTTGCAGATTCCATTGCCCTAGGTATCCACTTCATCCCCAAGGCGTCCCCAATTTCAGTCATTTCTCCCAGTGTTTCTCCATCCCTCCTGCCCAACATGGTGATTCCTCCTGTTCTCAATCCCACCTATCCAGCCCACCTGCAAAATCTATTCTATTTCCCCTTCCCAGAGAGATCCATGTGTCCCCCAGTAGCTCTCCTTGTTACTTAGCCTCTCTTGGTCTGTAGACTGTAACATGAATATATTTTACTTACAGCTAATATCCAGAATTAAATATATACGTAGGACGTGAAAGTACTAAGGAGATTATGGTGTGGTGGAAAACTTCTAAAATGTTTGGAGAGTCAGCTGAGGGTATCATTGAACAAGAAACAAACTGGCTGAGAGATTGTGTGTGTGTACCTAAACTCACTTATCACAAGCACAGCAATTCCCTTCTTGGAGTTCCATCCGCGTGACATTTAACAGAAGGATTCTTAGGATAATTTAACTTTTGGAATTCCTGAGAGGCTTAAATAAGATCACCTATGCCAAAGCACAAACTAAATAGCTAGAGGACCCCCCACCTAGTAGGTGTTCGATAACGAAAACTAAAATACAGGCAAGTCAAAATAATCCTGCTCATTGCATTCACCTGACAGCTACTCAACGTGATCTGTCGGCTTGGTTTCTGGTATAATTGTTTTGTTGTTGACCTGAGACCTTTGTTATTTCTTAACTTTCTTGGGAGTATTTTTGGAGACATTCTACAACTCTTACCTCAGCTAGAAATTGAGAAGAAGAGAGCATTATTATTCTTAAGTAACTTAGGTTGCACCCAAATTTAGAATGATTATTACTTTTGGTAAGAAATAAGGTTATGATAAAATTTTTTGCACAAAACTTCTTCCATATTTGGGAGGGGTTCCTTTTATTCCCATCATTTAGGATAATTATGATAATTACCCAGAGTAGGTTGCTAGGCAAATTTTATTCTTTTTTTTTTAAACTTTGGTTATATATTTTCTATTGAGTTTCCAGAAAGGTTCTGCTAAGATGTTAAAAATGTGTCATGAATTTTGCATTACCTTCATATGTATTGTCTTTCATACAGAACTTACAGTATCATGCTGCCCTCCACATGCATCCAGAAGCTCTCTCTGGACCAAATTCATTGGCATTTACTGGAGCATGAATGAATTAATGAATGAATGAGAATGTAGAATGAAAAGAACAAAACAGTACAGAAGGGGGAGAAAGGGAGGAAGGAAGTAAAGAAGAAAGAAAGGAAAGAAGGGAGGAAGGAAGGAAGGAAGGAAGGAAGGAAAAATGAAACAGGAGAGAGAAAAGAAGAGAAGGAAAGATGGACACAGAAGACTGCAGAATGAATACATTAAGTGTGAAACAGAGACTGTTTCTGGCTTTAGCAACCACCACCTATTGAAACATACTATGGAGTACTTTTCCTTGAAGGGAGGAGGAGCAGCATGTCACATACCATAAGGTGCATATACATGAGTAAATAAATTGCCAACCAATACATTTATAAAGGGAGCCCATTACATTTATTTATTGAAGCTTTCAAGAGTTATGTTGGATCCTGCAAAGAAGTAAATTATTCAGCACCTCTGTATCTACTTCGAAAAACATGGATTCTTCTTTTGAACCTTGATCCTATTTCTACTGGATGTTGTAACTTTGAGGGGGGCACTCAGGGTAATGTATGTATCTCAAGAACTTGTCAGAGGTTATAGCATTGTAGCTGTAGATGCTCTGCTTACAACAGCTTCCCCGCAGTAGGACTAGCAAGCCATGTTTTCAAGTTGCTGTGTTAAGAGGTACGCAGATTTCTCCAGGATTTTGTAGAAGTTATAGAAAATATGAGTTCCTTTGTGTTTGATTTTCTGACTCTTACTTCTGAGGTATACACTGTAACCTAAGTCAACCTCGAACTTAAGACCTTCATCCTGCTGGAGAAGGGCTGGAGCTCACAGACAAGTGCCACCAGGCCTAGTTTGTGTGGAGTTCTTTGTCACATTGTTTGGATAGTTGAAAATTAAAGCAACAATTCTTATAATTTTTAGAGGAGGGGAATTCAATCTACTCCCAGTTCACTTTTTTTT
Source organism: Microtus oregoni (assembly GCF_018167655.1). NCBI lineage: Eukaryota > Metazoa > Chordata > Mammalia > Rodentia > Cricetidae > Microtus > Microtus oregoni. Next base: position 9,857,491 of record NW_024543090.1, read on the forward strand.
GTACTGTTTTTCTCTTAATGTCTCCTCAAAGAATCTTTTTATATTTCAGAAGACAGAAACTGTAAATAGCTGACCTGGAGTTTGGCTGTAGCTGAAGTTGTCAGTCACATGACTGCTTCTCCACCCTGTAGAGATTTAACTTCGAAAGTGAAGCAAAAATATCTACAGGATTCAGCCAAAAAGCAAATGCAGCTGCTAGTAAATTAAAAAAGAATTTCAATATCATCTTCATACTTATCCTGCCTCACTGATTTCAGTAAATTCAAACTGATATTCCAACTCTATTCCAGCTCCCGCTCCACGTGGAATTAGGCGAAAAAGAAATGAGTTTATCAGGGCCACTTTGAAACAGAGTATTTGTGGAAAAAGAATCAACTTCTCTGAACCTCATTTTCTCAAGGCAAGAAGGAGGAATTTCCTTAGATTGTGATGTTGACCTGAGATAAGATACATTTTTCCAACATTAACATAATTCTTCACTTTCTATAGTACCGTGTAGATTCTACCCACTTTTCAAGACACTCTTCAAGTACTACCTCTCAAATAAAGTCACTCCCTGACCAACAGCTGACTTCTCACACTGTCAGTGCAAACACATCTTGTGTTGTGTGTTGTTACCCACGTTGCCTGAGGTTCTTTAAAACAGTCTAGGGCCTTGATGCTCTCTCTCTTTCTCTCTCTTTCGGTTTTACAAGACAGGGTTTCTCTGTAGTTTTGAAACCTGTCCTGGAACTAGCTCTTGTAGACTAGGCTGGCCTCGAACTCACAGAGATCTGCCTGCCTCTGCCTCCCAAGTGCTGTGGGATTAAAGGCAGGTGCCGCCGCTGTTTTCAATTTTCAATCAGAGTGATAGGAAGCTTGGTCTACCCCAATGAATACGTTTTCAGACTCACCAATTCTTTCAGTAAGTAGTAGTACTTAAAGATAGGATATGATGAAACACAAGAGAGGTGTCAATCATGAGATCTCTAATTTTCTTTTCATAGGAGATGAGTTGTTTTGGTGGGTTTAGGCTTTATTCCCAAAGTTTAAATAAAGCTTTTAAGAATAGAGACAAAGTTGCATGGCATCTTGCTTCTTCAGATTTATTGAAAGCATTCCAAAGGAATACTTAGAAGTGTCTGGGGTATTAGAGAAAAAAATATTTGTCAAGTGGGGAGACAAATGTGGATGGAGATACCACAACGATATATATGTAGATGGCAAGACAATATAATATGAAAACAACCTTAGACAAACCTTCTACTTCAAGAATGTTCCATTCACGACTTCATCCTGCAATGGCAAACTGAAAATCTGCTGTTTTAAAGGACTCTTTTCTCAGGAACTTTATACTCAGGATGGGGAAAGAAAGTCTCCTAGACCCACAGAAATGATCCTGACAGCAGTACCTGCATTAATGAAAATGAGATGCCAACTATCACGCTTGATAAATGGTATGACTCATCTCAGAGAAGGTTTGGTTCTCATTAACTGGGCCAAAATCTATGTCTCTCATTTATCTCAGAGCTATTCAAGGGCAAGAGCCATTCATTAATCATCGTTCTATTCCAGAATGTACAATAGGGCTTGCTATCTTGCCATTCATTCATTCATTCATTCAGGAAGCCACACATTCATTCACTCAAGGCGTTTTAAAGAACATTTACTATGTAGTAGACATAGTAGGTACCCATCTTGTCTGAATGCCTAACTTGAATCAAGATCTAACTTAAAGAAATACAATTTTTAAAAGTCCTCTTATGCGCTAGGCATTGAACACAAGGCAAGGAAGATGGAAGAAGGGCTTATCTTCCCAAACTTGTCTAGCAAGCATTACAAACAACACTGAGCACAGACGTATCCTGGGGGATGTCTGCATTTACACATTCAAATGGTACTGTACCCCTCTCAATTACATATTCTGTTTGTCTTCCTTTCTTTTCTGTGTGACTCATTGGGGTTATGCCCTTGCTATTCCCTACAGCCTGACCCACCGTCTGGTCATGACCCAACTTCATGTATAGGTTACCACCGGACTCCCTCCAGATTTGGTAAGGCATGAGTAAGTAGTCTTTAGAGCAATACAGGTCAGTTCACTTTGATTCCAGAGACCTCCTCTTAACTCATTGACCTCAAGAGGACAGTCCCTGGAGCTGCCTACAAAATGGTGTTTAGTAGTAGACACTTTCTGTTTGCCAAGTGAGGAATGAATGAAGAGACAGGGTAGCTTTTCTTTCAAAAAGGTTTGCCAGAGGTCAACCTTCACGCTGTGATAAGTCTAAGTGCTGTAATTGTCTTCCTGGAAATAGACTCTTCCTAGTACTCGTCGGTAAGGGGGAGGAGTGCTTTCAAAACCATTCTTAATTAGGCAATTATGACAATTAAATGTTTGAGACTCAGAGTTTCCAATCTTTATTTGATTTCTACTTTAATATCCTAATAATGTATGTCTCTGTTCTCATTGTAATCGCTCCCTTTGAGTCTGTGTGGGATTCGTTTACTTAGAATAATTGCTTTTCTATACGGCCCTCTCCTGTCATGCTCACAATGATCTACCATGGTGGGGGGGAGGGGACATTTACTGTCACGAGGAACCTTTTTTTTTTTTAAAGAATAGTGAATATTAGCTTTCTCATTATGCTCTCTTAGAGACAATGAGATCCAGAGGTGACAAGGGGAAAGCACAGCGCTGGCAGCTCTGCTGATCAGAAATTACATCACTGTGCTTCCTCTTTGTCAGGATTCCTGAACTCAAGATAGAATCAGAAGCAGATAGACTGCAATATGCACTTCTCGAATGCCTTCCAAGCAAGTCCTGTGAGGGACTGCTCACTGTCAGGGGTCATTACCAGCAGGGGTGGGCCGCTATTGCTTTCCTTATTGTCAAAGAAGTGCCGACGCTCTGATCAAGGAATTCGTAAATTATTGTCTATGTTCCTCCCAAGCTCACTGTGCTGCTTTCTGACTTCAGAAGTACTATGATCTTGAGTAACTAGTTAACTCCGTTGGGCCTCGGTTTACAGGTGAGAATTGTACTAAGAATGTTGAACACTTGGCTCTAACGTCACAGTAACTTTATAATTCAAATAAAGGTAAGTAAGCTGGGTGGTGGTGGTGGTTTTATCCCAGAGCTTGGGAGGCAGAGGCAGGTGGCTCTCTGGGTTTAAGGCCAGCCTAATCTGCAGAGAGAGTTTCAGGACAGCCATGGCTACACAGATAAGCACTGTCTCAAAACAAAACAAAAGAATGACTATTGCTATTATCTTTGGTTAAAAATAAAAAGAGCTTGCTGCTCCATATGGACTAGAACTATCTGGTAACATCTGAACACAGAGGTAGTAACCTCATTCCAGGAAGAAGGTTAAGTGCTCCAGGGACCCAAATAGCACAGGCCTTGGCAGGACTTGACTTGGGTTTGTCTTTGCATGCTGGCACAGGCCAGAAGTCAGGACCAGGACCTCTGTCTCTTCTGGAACTGAGTACGAGAGAGATGCTTTATGGTAGCCAGATTTAAAACCTGGGGTCTCCAATAGTTTGCTGGGTAAGGGCTTTAGAAAGTGGGGTGAAGGCAAAAGGCATGTATCTAAATGTAAATGCCTTAAAATTCAAGGAAATGTTTGGCCACAGGAGCAAATTCATAACCTCTTCCTTCACTACTAACACCATCACGTAGATTCCAGGTACAGAACCAGGGGCTGAGGTTATTACAACCAAGAAGGCAGGGTGGCTGCCCCAAAGGGCTAAGGACAAAGAGGCCTGAAAATAGAATGTTTTAACACATTTCTGTAATATGACATGATAAATGATATCGTAGAAGCACATACATCAGAAGCTTCAGGAAGCAGAAGAGAAGGGCAGTCACTGGAGTCACCAGCAATTAGTTGCTGGAACTAGAACAGTAAAGCCAGAAACTGATGTGTAGCCAAGTTGCCAAAACTGCACAGCTCTACTTAAAACAGCCCATCCCTAGCCCAGCTGGAAAGCAGCCCACATGGCGAGCAGCCAGAACCCAAACCTAGAGGACTGAGAGCAATGGGAAGGCAGCTCAACTTGGCAGGTGATCATCTGTTCCCTACACTCTCCTCCAGTATTATCAGGACCTATTTGGCTCCATCCTTTCTTCTCACAAATGCCATGGTACAGGGGAAGCCTTTGATCTGCATAGCGATCTCAATGCTCATTGTGACTGGTACACTGAAAATGTTTACTCAGTCACCAGATTGATGGCTTCATGCCAGGTCTCATTCAGATGAAATAGGGGACATCATCTTTGTAAGTCACCATGCGTAGCCCCAAGAATGGAGAAAAAGCACGTGCAACATCAAAGACTCTTCCTGTGCTTACAAACTGTGCAGATTTTCTGTAGAACAGAGTCTAATATTATCAAGGAACAGACAAGCAGTTGTGTGTATTCACAGATTTCATAAACTCATGACCATGCATTTAGTCCTCCAGGTATACCCTTGGTCATCATATTCATTTCTTTCCCCCCCACACACACAATCCTACATGCAAACATGGGTATAGCTATCCCAGTTGTTACCGTACTATGGCACTTGGTTGGGACTGGCAGATGGAAGTTCATCCTAAACTGAACAGTCATCTTCCCTCATTGCAGCCTTAAAAGCACAGCGGGCTCATTACGATGCTATTATGTGCATTTGCGCAGAGATGGTGTGGTTAGTCCAGCCACAGAGGCAGTGGAGCCTGCCTGCCTGTCTGCTGCTGCCCACCCAATGCATCCTCAGAGGAAACGGGCTGTGCTCTGTCTCCACACCTGAAATAAATTGCCCCCTAGCTGCCCTCCTGTCTTTATATCAGAATTCCTCTGATAAGCCCGCAACTGCGGGACAAGAGTCTTCAACTCAATGCTGGGACCTTTGAGATTTTCTTTCCTCTGTCTCTTCTTTGTCTTCCTGCCTTAACAGACCATTTCTCATCTCAGCCCTCCCTAATAAGTATGATAAAGACAATATTTGAGATCCTAAATTGTCTATTCATCAAAAACTACTAAGGAATGTTAAAGATGTATATTCATAGGGTCGGTTCATGAATTCAAATTTCCATGGGCAGGACCCAGGAATATGTATTTTCAAAAGTTATCTCAAGATACCAATATTTTTAAGCCAGGGTTTGGCAACAGCAGATTCTCTAAATGAAGCTTCTCAATATCAAATTCCTTCTACCATATAGAGGCCTACACTGAGTTTTCTAGCTATAGTCTATATTAGTTATATGTGATAACAAATTATCCCAAATCTTAGGGGTCCTAATAGTATAACAAAAAATTATCTCCCACAGTTTCTATGATTGAGATTTTGAGTGACTAGGTGGTACTCAAGGACCATTCCTTGTGCAACATCAATAAAGATGTAGGCTTCACGCCTGACTAGTACTAGATGATTCACATCCAAGTTGGCACACTCAAAGTTCTTGTCCTATCTCTTCTGCACAAAGGCCTCTCCCTACGAATGCTTTAGTGTCCTTCAATAATGCAGTTTTCTTCCTGAGAACAAATGATTCAAGTGACCCACGGGAAAGCCATGATCCCTTTTACTATCAAGCCCTGGAAGTCATACCTTCTAGCCCAGTTTCGGTTCGGTTCAGGGTAGAAAGAGATTGTACAGCCTGTGCCCATCAGCAGGTGAAAACCCCAAGGATAATCATAGACAAAGTTGGTGATTGCCAGGCTGGAGAAGAGGCATAGGAGTCTATCAGTGTACGGATGGCCACAAAAGGATGAAATTTGAAAAACCTACTTGGTCTTCTCTCTGAGCTCTGAACATCTCTATATCTTTCAAGTCTCTTTCAAAGATCACCCCCAAGCACCTAACCTTTATGAGCCTGTAATTTTACTTATGCTTCCTAGAGAACCGGGCCTCTCATCTGCAAGCACAGCCCTTATAGAAGTAAGCAAGGAAGGAGCTCATTGAATGTCCTTCCAAAGCTACAGACATCCTGAGATACTACACCACTCCTTTTAAAAGAAAGTGAATCCCAATTTTATCTTCAGTTCTTTTACTATTCTAACAGATTTTTTATCTTCCCTGATTTTTTCTTTTAGTAACCTTTTCTCTTTCTCTACTGATCTTATCTAGAGATTTTACCCAAGGCCATTACAGACAATATTTATTTAACCTTCATACTAACCTTGATAGCTTGATTTATTTAGTATTGCTTACATACAAAGAAACTGACTCAGAGAGAGTCGCAAAGTCTAAGGGATGGTATCTAGGCATCTGGATGCAAAGCCCAAACAGAGAGTATTAAGTCAGACTTAACATCAACAAACCTCCCCACCTAACACGTGACAGGAACACTGAAGTTTATTCAGCACGGAGGTCCCCCTGAAGTATCCCCAGGGCCACAGGTCATAACTAAGCAAAGGGTTTAAAGTTTCTTCAGAGCAATGGTGCCCATACACAAAGGGTGGCCCCAGATCTGCTGCTGAGGGTCATTGTTGACCAGGTTTGAGGGACTAGGGCAGAGGTCAAGCTCTCTTGTAACCAGAGAAACCTACACTGCTAAGGCCACGCGTGTCAATGTGCTAATATTTCATGATTGCGACCCAGTCTCTCACTTCCACACAACCCCCCAGAGCACTCACTGTAAAGCGATACCTGCCGGCTGCCCTCTGATTATTTTACAGTCCTAGCTGCTTCCAGCTGTACCAGTCTCTCTTCTCTGGTTTCTTTTTCATCGCTGTTCCTGGCAGGTGGGATAGAGGTTGGGGGATGGACAGAGAGTTAGGTAAATGAGAAGGAATTACCATCTCTCTTCTCCAACTTCTGACCTCCCTGACCTGGGCTTCTTCTAGGAGGGAGGTCTGCAATGCGGCAGTGTGGTCAGGAAGAGACGGCACTTACCCAGCGCTTACACTGTGCCGTGTTGTGCTTAGCCAGGCATGAAGGCAGATGCCTTGAATACACGACACACCAAATGCTCAGAACAGCTCTGGCAAACAGGAGTGTTTAGAGGCACCTGGCTACTGGCTCGAAGTGACCCAACTAACTAATCTCTAGTTGTTTGTTAGTGCTGACCTGCTCCCAAAGTCAGATGGCTTTGTAGCTATATAGCTATAGCAAATCAAAGGATCCATCTTTCCCTTCCATTGAGTCTTGTCTTTCTGGTTCTCAGACTGCCTGTCTTCATCCCTGCCAGTCACATCATGTCTGTGCAAAATGGTATAGAAGCCAAAGGGCAGCAGTGGTACCTCCCTACACAAGTGTATGAAGCAGTCATTTGAGCACATATTATGAAACCAACCAATATCTTAAACCATTCTTTAAATTTATTTTATTGGTTGCAAATCTTATAGCAGATTCTAGCAAGTTTATGTTGACTAGAGGTTTGTTTCAATTTTTACTGTTGCCTAAACTTGGCTTATTGGAAGTCAGAGAGCAGAAATGAGCAGGCCAGTCCTTCAGATACCCAGTGTTGATTACAGATCGGAGAAACTGGGGTGACTCCAAGTCACTGCTAACCATTGTAATGTAGGTGTCTTGAGGGTCATGTGAGGTTGTTTGTGTGAAATCCAGAAAAATCCCCTGGTGAGGCTCCAAGCTGGGTCTGGGCATAGGAAATCATAGTAGGGTGAGGGAACCGCCAGACTCTGAAAACTCATGAGAAAATAACTCCTGGTTGGGCCTAGCCCCGGAGGGTAGACCTGGGTCAGACTTAACAAGAAAAGATACAGAGATGGGCATGCCTGGGCCAAGAGTGTTCACAGATGCGGCTCCTACCTGGGTCTGGAGGGGCACTGTGGATGGGCAGCACCAGGTGAGCGTCAGACCCACAAGAGGGTGTACGCCTGCCTTATCTCCTCCTTGAGCCTGGGATGGGGAGTTGGGAGAGGTGGGAAATGAGTTGGACTCACAGAGAAAGATTGCGAATGTGGTTCCTGTTGAACTTTGAGGCAGTGGGCACCAAGAATGTTGAGGGTCCTGGGTCTGTCTGGGAAATAGTGTGTGCAAATGTGAGTCCCAGCTGGGCCAGGATGAGGGGTCAGAGCAGACGAGGCAAGGGAGACAAAGGATGCTGCTCTGCCTGAGTCTTGCCCAAAGCTTCGAAGTAGAGGAGCAGCTTGCGATGAGGGCTCTGGGTTGAACTCACCAAGGTGTTCCGATGCGGCTCCTAGCTACACCCAGGCATAAAGCGGGACATAAGGGGGTAGAGAACTCTCGAACCATGATTTTACATATTATTATATAAACTATAATGATAGAAGATGTTAAATCTTGTTGGTGGGTTATTTTAAAAAAATATATATTAGAAAGTCAATGTATAAGAATATGGCCTCCCAAATCACGAAAATAGCAAACACATAACTACAGTTAAAGAAATGCTTGTGCTTTGAGGGTGGTGTCCTCATGCCACCAATGAAGGGGCTGAGGCAGCGGGTTTGCTATGTTTCAAAGCCGGTAGGCTAGGAGACCCAGTCTTAAAACAACAAAAGTTGAAACAAGGCAAAACTCCAAACTAAACTAACGTGAACAAAGACAAAAAGAAAACACCAATGATGGGCATGAAACTTGAGCCTCCAAACTGTGTTCAAACTGTAACTGTACCTGTTGCTTGATGTTGGCCTAACTTCTCTTTCCACTTCTATAAAAGGTGAACAACAGCAGGATTAGTGTGAACAAAGACGGCATAAAGCACATCAAGCTCCACAGACTCCTTTCTCTCTAAGGTTGCGCTCCAAGGTGGGTGCTAAGTTGACGTGGGTACACAGGGCCCTGGGTGTGCGGTGGGTCTGGAAAGTAAGTTTGCAGTTTAATGTAACATGAACTGTAAAAGTCGCAGAGGTGGCTATGGGGCTAGTCCCCAGCTTGGTTGACTTCTTGGAAAAGAAAGAGGCCATCCCATCCCTGCTTTCTAGATTGAGCAGAGAAGATCCCAGAATGCTGAGAAGTAAGTCTCCATAGAAAGGAGGTAAGCATCTTGAATGTAGTCTAGAGGCCTAAGAAAGGACTCCGCCAAAAGCTCGAGTAGAAGAAGCAGTGATTAGGTATAAGTCTCTATGGTCAAGGAGGTAGGGATTCTGGGGGTCTAACTATTCCTGGGAAAAGAGAAAAGGCCCTGCTTAGGGCGCATACCTTGGAAAAAGCAAACTGGCAATGTAATCCTGGACAGGAAGAGTTCTGAGAACAGTCACCTCAACTCAAATCAAATTCACCTCCTCCAAAGATGAACTTCTTTGTTTACAATATTTTGGTAATAATTACTCAATATCTTTAAGGAGTTGTTATAAGGCTTGAAGGGACAATAGGCACATGATAAATCAACTAAGACCGTACTCTGCTGTGTCGCAGGCACCTAACACAGTGTCTGGCAAACAGGAAGCATTGCAGGAATTTGCTTAACAGGTAAGTGAACTCTACCACCAACCACCTCAACCAAAGTAAAAGTCAACTATACTGCCGTGTAACGCTGGAGAGGGAAATCAAGCTAGCCAGGGTGACCCAGCGTCTGAGCAAGACAGGCCTCAACCGTAGGATGCTTCCCAGATGGTCTGCCGGGTAGCATTACAAAAATCATTTGCTCTTGCATGGGGAGTGGACCGTGGACGCTGGAGTTGCTTCATCACAAGCCATGCAGAAGGAGATGGAATTCAGAGAGGTCAGTGGCTCCTGAATAGTCAGAGATATAAAGGGGCTAGGACCTGGGTCACTCAATCTTTAAGGGTGCTCTTCCTGCAGTGCCAAATGACCTTCCTTCCAGGTTCCCTTTGCACAAGAGCTGAATCCAGGCCTGGTTCCCTCCCTTCACTGACACAATTGAAGTCCCCACCCTTCCTGGATCCTGCCTGTAGGACTTTGTTTCTTATTTTGAAGAGACTGGGATCTTATTTTGTTTCTTTTTTTAAAGTGTTTTGTAAGGGGAAAATACCAGTTGGACCCAGCAGGAAGCAAGTGCAAACTGCTAGTCCTTCTTCTCTGAGGAAGGAAAGTAGACAAAAAGGCCTGGGGCTGTGAGAAGCTGGTAGGAGACCTGGCTGGGGAGAGCACAGGTGGGAAAGAGGAAGGTTACATCAGTATGGTAAAAGTACAGTTAAAAGGCTAAGACGTTGTGGTATGGGAAGGAATGTATTTTGTGGTCTTCACACACAGTTCTGACAATTCTTGTAAACACAGTTCTAGAAGAATCTTTCCACTTAGAGATCGGCTTTTTGATCTTTATTCATTCCTGACATAGAGTTCTGAGATCTTATAAATTTCTCAAGGCTTCTGGAAGGTAGGAACTTGGGGAAGAGGGCCCGCGCCGCCCAAACTCTTTACAGTGGACTATGTCCAAACGATTGTCTGGGAAAGAACTATCTGTCAGAGGGAGCTTTCCAAAAAACTGGGAGAGAGAAAAATAATGCCAGAGTTTCAAAATGTGACTGTATTACAGATGAGGGAAAGGATTTTTGTTTAAATGAAAGATCTATGTGATTTATAAAATAGATCCCATTAAATATTTTTTGAATAAACAACTAAGAAATCAAAATTTACTAATAATTTCTTCTGAACTCAGACTGCATTCTTTGTATGAGTTTAGATAGAACCAAGATGATATGGACTTCCAGTTACATCCTCTTCCTGGAGGTGTTTGCTGTGCAGCCATCACGTGGATCAGCACTGATGCTTCTTATCCAAAATATTTCCCGAAAACTGACCCATGTGCTCCACAAGAATTTCGTCCAAGATGGCCTGGGCTTTGCCCTGTTCCCTCCTCCATATATATATATATATATATATATATATATATATATATATATATATATATATGGAAGGCTTTTATAAAGCATCTACTATATAGGCATTTTGCCAATTCCCAGACCAATTTAGGACCAAATAGTACGGATTTGTAAAACTAAGCTCAAGATACAGTTCTGTATAAAGTGTACCAGGTTTCTATTATCTGTCATTAAGATGTAGCCCAGAGAAAGTTTCTTCATCTCTGTGTTCTTCAGCTGTCTCACTAGGGATGATCTCAGTGTCCATCATAGAGTGTTGCTGTGATAATTAATGAGTAAATATCTTTATGGCCCCTAGAATGACACCTGAAACACGGGCTTGCTATATTATTGGTGCCCATTAGTTTAATTGATTGTCGCAGTGAGGAAACAGACAAGCTACCCGTGATGGTCACAGTTCATGAATCTTCTGCTCATCTCAGAAATAGAAGGAGTGGTTTCATCAGGGTTTGGCAGGCCATTGCCCACATGCCCAAGTCTGCAATTAATGTATTATTGGTACATAATGGCCAGAGCTGTGGAGAGGGACCTGCTTATAACCACAGCCTTCTGTGCACAGTGTAGCCGCCTTAATGGCAGGAAGAGGAAATAAGGCATTTGTAATTTGTGCCCCAAACTATGTTCATTTTTAGCCCTTTAAACAAGCTAATAGAAAACATGCCCGAATAAGCTGGAAGTCTGAAGAAAACAGAAACTACTATGTGAGTGTGTGGTGTGAAGTGGTGTGGTGGTGTGGTGTGTGTGTGTGTGTGTTCACATGTGAGAGCAGGTACCTGTGCCCCTGTGTGGTTCAGACAACCAAGCTTTAGTGCTGATTGATCCTCACCTCCCACTTGTTCTGAACCACTGCATCCGCCAGACTAGCTAGCCTAGGGGCCGCTACAGATCCTTCTCTCTCTCATCCCACGCCACCATAGGAAGGAACACAGACACATGCTCCCACTCTTGGCTTTCCCTAGGTTCTGGGGATTCAAACTCAGATCCCCATGTTTGTTTGGCAAGTGTTTGTTCCGCCAAGCCATCTCTGCAGTTTCTCTGTTCCTAATCTTGGTCTCCCTTTGTGTTCTTACTTAGCTCTGTATTCTGTTTCTAAGCCTGTCCTTTTCTCTTAGAATTCTGCCTCTGCAATTCAGACCTACTCAAAGGAATCAGTTCCTAATCATCAAACATGGCTTCCTATTCCTGACTTCCATAGATGACATACCCTTTCAGTCCTTGAACATCAGTTCCCTAAGGCTAAACAGTTCCAGCTGGGTAAAAATTCAGTGTCCAGTACAGTCCCGCTGCCCCAGTCCTCCTAATGAAGGAAACTGAGAAGCACGTGAAAATTCATCTGCTCCCAGATTGCATTGTCCACCTGCCGTAGTATCCTCCAGAGGGGCAGACATGTTCCTGAGGGCAAAGGACATGGTAAAGTCCACTCTTCAGCATCATGGTCACTACCTAGTATCCTGACTTTCCTCTTTATCTCCTCTCCAGAGAGCCCACCAGACTGCAAGTTAAGACAGTCCACAAACTGTGGCGCCTGCCCTGCCTGCTGGGAGCTCATGTTCAGAAATTTCGTGAGCCCAGTCATCTCCACGCCAAGTGATCTTAGGCAACTCACAGAAGCTCTTGGCACCTATCATTGCCCTCAGGTGGTCAGTTCCCATGGATCATTTGCTGTTGCCAAATAGAATTGCCAAAACTGGTGTCTCTCATAAATGCCTCTTTGAGGCGAACACCTGGCATTACAGGGCCATGAAGGGCATCTCAGTTCATTCCAGGTTGGCCCGAATCCAAGTCCTCATTAGCTTTTCGGGGTGGGTTTAGAGATGCTGGGGACATGCTCTAATTTAATTAGGGCCAACATCTATCCACAGTCACTTGAGTACAACTTCTCCTTCTCCTCCAGCGCTGGCCTTGCAAACAGCACCGGGGAACCCCTAAGAGCAGCGTCAGTGCAGGAGCGGGGAGACAGTAAAGAATTTGCTAACAAACAGCCCACCTGGCCCCCTTCCAAATCCCAGAGCCCCAACAGTTAACACTGAAACGGCCCAGTTGTTTCTCTCTATTACAGAAAGCAAATGCTGTAGTTAGCCTGTGATCCATGGCAGTTACAACTTGTTTGACATTTGAGTTAGTGGTGCTGAAGAGAGGAAAATCTACCCTCCAGGAAGGAATGCTGTTTCCATGGCTAATTGACTAAATGACACTTCCCTCCCTTCTTCTCTCCCTCCTGGGCGTGCGAGGCAGCCGGACTTGGTTATTTGCCACGGATGATGGCCTCGGTAATTTATTACACCAGGCCAGAGAAATGCCATGCTGCCAGTTCGGTAATGTGTTCACTGTGGTTTACAGGGGCTGTAGACACGCATTCATTCTCTATCAAATAATTGTCCAGTCACAGAACTGGATTCACGGGAGGCAGCAGGCTTTTCAGTAACTCCAGCTTCGAATTAGGCATTGATCACTTACAGAAGAAAGGCACGCAAATCAGCTTTGGAAATTGTCCCTTTCTCTTCCTAAGGGACATGAAATCACCAGGCTTGCAGGCCATGACAGGCGACTGTGAAAATCCATCTTCTACCCTTGAGGCATCAGCCACTGTCCTTTCTTCTTTTCAGACCTGTCCAGTGTATCCTTTGCCTCACCAGTGTGTAGATGCAGCAGAAATTCCCGTACACAGGCAAATTACTTAACTTCTTAGACTTTGTCTACACTCAAATTATGTGAAAGGATTTTATTAAAATGTAGATATCCATCAATAGGCCAGGAGGGCCTGAAAACCAGCTTTTCTAACACTGCCTAGCCCATGCTGATTCTGCTCCTTAGGCCACAGTGTGAGCAGCAAGAAACCAGAGCAGTTTCTCAAATCTCCCCTATTCTTGCAGACAACTGGGAGTCCCCATAAGCCATTCTAATTTAATTAATCTGGAATTGAACCAGGAGAAGTTTTGTCATAAATCTCTTCAGTATATTCAATATTAGGGGAGATATACTATTGGTTTGAATATTCATAAGCTATCCAGAAAAAAGGGATGAGCAGAACTGATAATAGTTGTTGATGAAGAGAAAAACTAGAATATGTCCATTCTCAACCTCTTGATCTTGGAAAGAGTGTATGTTGCCATTTCAAAAGTATTAAAGCAATTTAAGAAGTGAAGAGTTCTCTGGGTATTCTCTATGACTATCAGCTGTTATGAACTGAATTGTGGCATTTCTCTCCCAAATTCAGAACCTCAAAATATGTGTATAGTGGAGAGAGACCCTTTAGGAAGTTAGGAGGGTTATGTGAGGTAGTCGGGGCTTCTTATCCTGCACAACTAGTGACTTTATATGAAGAGGAAATTAGACTACACAGACATTCATCAGGGAAAGAACATGTGTGAAACAGAGGTGGAGGGACAACACTACAAGCCTTTGTTGACCAAACAAGAGATTTCAAAGGAAAACCAATTTTGTTGCCATTTGTATCTTAGACTTCTAGCATCTAGTACCACGTGGAGAAAGCTCTCTGTTGTTTAAACTACTCGGTCTATGATGTCATTCACAGCACCCTAGCACTTAAGATCCTAGGTTTTGCCGTCACTATAATCAAAAGATGACAGCCTTTGTATTCAGCCACTAAAGACAAGTCAAGAAAAAGAAGCTTCCTCAGAGTTCACTACAGTTTCCTCATGTTGAGAAATTAACTATTTGTATGTAATAGGAACTGGTAAAGGGAAATGTGTTAAATAAATTAGTTGTTATTTATTACAACAACTTGAGTTTCAACTTGCTGAAACACCAACACAGTTTTAAATACAATTTATCACACAAGAGGCCACAAGGTAAGTAAAATGATTAGAATGAAGATCATTTGGTTTAAAAAGTGGGAGTTCAATTTTCCTTTAATGGGGACCTTGTATCACCTTTCCATGAGCCATTGGGGACCTGTGGGTTATGGTCTGAGAATCATCTCTCTGCTGTCATAAATTCTAGGTATTGGCACTGAAGCCTGGTAGTGTCGAGTGCCTCACCTGAGAGTCATTCAGTGAGTCAGTATGAAAACTCAGCTCTGTCCCTGACCCTGTGGCTTGCTGATCTTTTGATCCTTCATTTTGTGAGGCATTAAAAATAATTCAGTGTCGCTGATAAAGTACGATAATTGCTATTTTCCCACTACACAATGTACTCAGTCTTACTTGCAAGAAATTCACTGCTTAACCAGAGAATGCATTTGTATTCAGTATTCATCCTCATATAGAGAGAAGTAAGGCTGTGTGCAGGAAGAAAGGTGAAACGTGCCCATTTTTAAACTCCTCGTTCTCTTCTGGAACTCATCAGACAGTCTTAACTTGTAAGGTTGATGTTTGTCACCGTCACATGACTGTAAAAGCATGGGCTCTGGAGGAAGAGGGGGGAAGCCAGATAAATACACCCAAAAGAATCTGGAAGAAAAGAAAACATTCAAAATATAAGGAACAAAGAAGCGCCGAGGAAAGAAAACATCACACAGCGTGAGCGCTGCTTTTGCACTGCGGCTTCCACTTTCTTACTCTGTTTCCTTTCAGAAAACCCAATTTCCCCCAAGCTGTCTCCTGATTGACTTTCATGTGATAGGGTTACTCGATAGCACCGATCAGTTAATCCTTCCATATGGTTAAAATTAATCCACCAATCTGTGCTCATTTCCTTCTTTTCAGTTGCTAATTTCTTGTGAAGATTATCCTTCTAGCTGAATTAGCCCCACTTCTTATTTCTTACCATCGTATCCATATTTTCCCAGAAGCTAAAAATGGTCTTAGGGAACAGGAAGCTTGTCAGTGTACTTCTCCATCTTGTGTACATTCATGTTTGTTCCAAAGTTGAAGGACTACATTGCGTAACAGAGTTTTTATTCAATAACTTCTCAAATTTCCTACACCCTAGGTAACTGGCAAAGTGACACTTGCTGTAATGGGGTGGTCTGTCTTTCACATCTCCCATTACCTCCAAGGGTTAAAGCAAGACAAACAGCCACATGTTTCAACCTAGCCCTCCAGTGTGCCAAAGCCATGAAGTAATTTTCTTAAGATGGTCATGGAGTTTGATTCTTAATACCTTATCCCAGTCGCCACAGAAGAAGCTGATCTTCCAGCCTCAATTTTCATTTTAGAATAAGAAAAAAATAAAAGAATGTTTTAAAGCAATATTTGAATCTAAGTGTGAGTCTAAGTTAAGCAGACACTTTGAACATCTAACTTCAAGGCTATCTTGCTGGCTAAGCCCATGGACTTTCTGATGGAAAATATGATTTATGAGACTTCATATTTGGCTGAAGCCATTGATTCTGGACAGTCACCGTAGACCTAAGTGCTCCTGTATCCTCAGTCAGGCTAAGGTTTGAGTTCTGGCAAATTCAAACTGTGTGCTGTAGCATCCGTTCTGTTCTGCCGCTGATGTCTCATTCAGACAGACAGACATTGGCAGCAGCAGGAACAAGCACACTGTTCTTGCCCCTTTCATGGCTCTTCTTTCATTCTGTCCAAGTTGCCTGCACACAAGCCCCATAGTACACAGTGCAAACAAAGAAAGAACTGCTGCCCCAAGGGCTCAGCAATCTCATATTTTCCTCTCCGCTGCCTCTATTTTTGCTCCAGTGTACCATAAGTTCTGGAGCCTTGGCGGTCCTGAAACACTTTACTGTACTTTGTTTTGTAGGAAAGACTTGAGTTTTATAGCTGTGGCTTATAAAAGGCTCTTTCCCTCCTCCTTTGCTTCTCCCAGGAAATTTGATGGGTGTGACTGTTACCAAGGAGCCCTGCTGGGAAAGCCTAGGTCATGATCAGCTTTCAACCTAATCCATGAGTCTCTCCTTTTTGGCTATGGCCTGGTCCTAATTTTGTCCCCCTTCTGGCTGGTTTTGTTTATTGGCATTAATGTTTCATATTAAAATTTAATATTTAACTTTTGCTTTCAATATTTAATGTTGTGCATCTTACATTTGGATGTCTCCCTTCTGGGAGTGGTCAGCTATGCTGTATGATGCAAGTGCTAATCCTTTTGACTTCCAGTAAAACGAGCTCCCCCCATTTCTTTCCTCCTTCACTCTGCATTCAATCCATCAAGGTAACTACCTAAACGTTGCTGTCTTGGGCTCATGCATTTCTTCAGCATCCATTTATTGGGTGCCAACTCAGATAGTGTAAAGGGGACTTTTTAGAGGCACCCCAAAAATGAATAACTCAAGTCTTACTTGGAGGTAGCCAGAGAAGCAGAATCAGAGAATTAAAGTAAGAAGAGTTAAAACGGATTTTGTAGAAAGATGATGAGGAAAGCAATGGGCGCTAGAAGGGGCAGAAATACTCATTAGATTGTGTGGGAAGGGCATTCTATACACCATAGGCGACAGCATCCACATAGAAAAGCATAATTAAAGTGGCGATTGAAAATAATGATAAGGCCACATTTGTGGAACAATGAAGAAATTAATTATTACTAGCAATTGGGCTAGGAAGAGGTGAGTGAGGTGTGAGCTTAGCCTGGTGACACAGCTTGGTTCTCCATTATGAAGAATTTTGTAAATGATAATGAGCAGATTAATATAGTCACTTCTCAATCAAGGAAGCTCAGTCAAGGACGTAGACAACATATTTAAATTCTTCTAAGTGAGATGGAGAAACTATTATTTGAGAGGCTTGCCTCATGACACAGAACATGCAGAGTTTAGTTTCATGGTAAAAATAATAATAATAAAAATAAAATAAAAAAACCAACCCAGAAACTGGCATTGTAGATGTGACCTTTATAGTACAATCATCTCTAGAGCCTAAATGCCCAATTCTTCTTTACCTGATAAAGATGAAGTTCATTTTTGGAGCTCACTTATTCAGTGATCAGGGCCTCATTGAGGAATCAAACCAAAGAGAACAGGTATAAAAAAAAAAGACGGAACGGACCTAGAGCTTGGTAACTTGAAGGGACCACTGAGTGAGCAGAGAAGATAAGGAATGGACAGAGTACACCTTACGTACCACCTTTTAAGAAGCGTGATAATTTAGATCTAATGCTGTCATCCTTTAAATGACTTACTGAAGTGTGTCCTGTGTGTTTCACTGAGCTTATAACAAACATATTTTTATAAAAATAATATTTGCAAAACAGGGTTTTTTCACTTCACAAATATGGGTAGAAAATAAAATTCTCTTCTATTTTGACTTTGGATAACCATCAACCTTAAAGCATATACCTTTAAGATATTTGTAAAATCATATTGTCCAGTAGGTTAGATAAAGTTTGTCCTATGGGGAATAGACATTTACACATTTATTCTTTAGTTTCTCAGAGAGTTGGTAATCCCAGCAGAGCCAGACATTGGTAGAAGAATATTCCAGAAGCAGGACATGAGCAAATGTCCATGTAGAAAAACTAAAAGCCAATCACTCTCTGAAGCCACGGTGGCCTATAACTGAAAAATAAGAAAGACCCGTAAATCATGAGGCCCACACAAAGACTAAGAGAAGAATTGAAAGACATGTATCTCCACAGTGGGAATCTCACTCAGACCGCTAAAATTTTCAGACACAAATGGGGAAAGAAGCATGAATTAAGGATGGTTTATTGGACAGGGAATGGACTTAGAGTCTACGGTTATCTTCTTAACTTTGCTACTGAGCCTTCTTTCTCCTTGCTAGAGATGTGGATGGTAAAAATAGCACACCCTTCTAATGTCACTGAGCTGCAGTGAGAATTGAAACACACTCACAAAGCAAGTGTGCTGAGTGTCTACCACACATCAGGCTTCTTCTAGGAGCTGGAGGAAATAAATAAACAGAGTACATGGAGCTGCCTTCTCTTGGGTGGTACATACTCCAGGGAGCTCACAGCACATGAAAGCCTGCTTAACATGAGCTGCTGTACCTGGCATAGGAAGACTCCCATGTTTGACTGAGTTACATGGTACACATGAGCTGTGATAAAATCAGCAGCTGGGGTCATGGGGAGCCCAAAGATGAGCAGGGAATTCCCGTAATACCTGGTGCATTGACATGGCCAAGCATTCTTAGAGCACAGCAGAAAGGAAGAGTTCGAATTCAGAGAAGGAACTTCTGGCACCTAGGGCATATACCAGTACCAAGGACCCACTTCTCAGATCTACTGGACAGACTGGCTTTATGTTGAGTCCCCAGTTATTATCAGTTTGGAGCAACAGAGATTTCTGGCTGGGGGTCAAGTTAGGTGAGAGATGTTGAAGAGTCATTCATACGCCGGAAAAGGAAAGTATGTAAGGGGCTGGGGCACTGCAAACAGAGCGAGCAAGTGCTCATAGATTGTTAGTTTCCATGTTTTCCTGTTTACTCACTCTTGTTAACTGGTAATCATACCTAATATCTTTTGAATGATTTTCTGTGCCAAGCATGAGGTGTAGTTTTACACATACATTATCATATGGCAACCTCTCAACTCTCAGACATATACATGCGGCCTTTGCTATTTAAACCGGGTGCTTCCATAAGTCTCTCTTGACATGAGAATAAATAAGAAAACAGAAAAGTCAACTTTGCCAGGTTTGCATAACTAGTTAGCCATGTAGACTGAATTTATAGGTATACCTTTTATACATTATACTATATGATTATGATCTTGGCACGTCTTAGCTCTCAAAACCATTAGTTACTGGTGCAATTGCCAGCCTTACTTGACAGGTAATACACCCGAAGCCCAGCTAAGTGATATAACCTGTTCAAAGACCCACAATCAGAGAAGCATTCAGATCTGAACGCAGATCTCTGTGCCTGCTCATTGCTGCAGTGTTGCTTTCTTTAGTATTAGAGATATCCAGCGATTCTACGAAGTCAGGAACTCATTTCCATTCAGTCCCTACGTACATCTACACATGGAGACACAGCTTTGTGGGTACAACTACCAGACAACAACAAAAAGTCACTAATTCTTGTCCTGTGTGCCATCCTTATCTTAACACATTCTGATTCTTAACACAATCACATTTTTCTTCACTTCCTGCTTTCCAGTGGTTCTCATTAGTGGAAGTATAAGGTAAGCACTGAGGCCATACACTTTGACTGTCTCCAGTAATTGAGGCTGACCTGATTGGTCCCAACTTGCTCACTGTCGTATGGCTTGTCGTCAGGCCCAGCAAGACCCTGTGTCTCACAGGTCTTCTCTGAGTCATTCCTGTCTTTCTGACTGCTCCCTCTCACCCTCTTCTCCTCTATTACAATCCCAGCACTTCCCAGGTTTCTGTGGATATAGAACTGCGATGGCAGAATAGGAGCAGGGAAATTTGTGCTCGGCTGAGCTGACCCCACAGGTCACCTGCCACCAGCCCGACTTCTCTGTCAGCCAAGCCAGCTGACTTCAGAACAGCAGACACTCTGGGGTTCTGAATTCCCTCTGGATTATTCATGAGTGTGCACCATCCCTTGGGACAGTCACAGGCAAATCCCAGATCAAATTTTTCTCTTCCCCTGCAAAGGAACCTATCAATATCCCTGGGGTCAGGCAGATGTACCATCTAGCCTTTCCCAGCTGGGCTAAGGGTGCTCGGAGGCCACGTGGAGTTTACTGGCCTAGATTACATTTCCTCCCACTCATTGTGCCCTGGTGAGTGAGATCAAGGGTTGGGGTAATTATCTAATGGTTTTGGGTAACTCTAAGGTAGTTTCGGTACTATTCCAGCTCATCCTGATGCAAGGCGTCCCTGCAGTCTTCCATGTAATAACACTTATGCCATACTCACCTTGCTTAAACCCCTTTAAATGTATTATCCGAGGCCTAGCACCTGCATTGTTCTGCGTGGTGTACAGTTTATTCTAGCATCGGATGTATCCCAACTAGGTATCAAATATGTCTCCAGTAATCCATACCTTAAAATGGTAAGAGTAGCCACATTTAGAAATTTGATGATTATTATTGTCTTAAGGTTTCTACTGCTGTGAAGAGACACAATGACCATATAAACTCTTCTAAAGGAAAACATTTAATTGTGGTGGTTCACTTACATTTTCAGAGGTTCAATCCACTGGCATCATGATGTGACATGGTGGCATGCAGGCAGGTATGGTGCTGGAGAAGCAGCCAAGTCTCCTACCTGTTGATTCACAGGCAACAGGAAGTGATTGTCGAGACTCTAGGCAGTACCTTGAGCATGTAGGAGACCTCAAAGCCTGCCTCCAGTGACACACTTCCTCCAACAAGACCACACCTACTCTAACAAGGCCACACCTCCTAACAGTGCCACTCCCTATGAAATTATGGAAGCCAATTGCATTTAAACTATCACAATTATAATTATTTAATTAATTAACATCAATTTAGAGACAACTCTATTTAGTCTCATCTTAACTACTTTGTCTTTTAAATAAAATCAATCATAGCTTTTATGTACATTAAGGTTTATATAAAAGTGAAGGTGTTATGCTTAGAAGTCACACAGATGTTTGCTATTGAGAAAGGGGACACTTAAATCTCAGCACTCGGGAGGCAGAGGCAGATGGATCTCTGCGAGTTTGAGGCCAGCCTGGTCTACAAGAACTAGTTCTAGGACAGGCTTCAAAAGCTACAGAGAAACCCTGTCTCAAAAAAACAAAAAAAGGGGGGGGGCACTTAAGTTTTTCAAGTACTTTTATTTTTCTGAGACAGGGCTATCTAGAGTTGCTTTGAATGCCTGAGCTTTAGCCTTAGCTTCTTGAATAGCTGGATTTGGAGGGTGTAAGGCATTGTCTTGCTATGCGACTCAGAATAACCTTGAGCTGAGGCTCAAACTGACCTCAAACTCATGGCAATACACCCACCTCATCTTTCCAAGTGCTAAGATTACAGGCAAAAGCTACCATGCCTGACTTTTGGGATTCATAATTAGACTTTTTACTCTTGTTTTTAAAAAAAAACTGAATATATGCATTTTTCTGGAGCATTTTCATGTCACTATCAGCACACCAAGGTCTATCATACATTTTAATATGCCGCCAAATCACATGTCTGAGTCATGCATTCTGAAAACAAAATATAAACAAGATAAAAGCTGAGTGTCTCAGTCTGAAAAATGAGGACGATACAGGCACATAGCTCAAGGAACTGATTCATTAAGTAAGTATTTATTGGGCTTCTAGAATGTTTCAGACACTGTCATTTTATCCTTTACGTAACTGTGCAGTGACAGCAAAGGAAATAAGCATCTCAGTGCCATTGTTGGCGAATTTCAGTAAAGCCTAAATGAAAGGAGAACGTGCTCACAGAGGGCTCTTAATGGAGACTGGCAAGTAGCATCAAACTCCCCGCTTCATCCTTAAAAATACTATTAAGAAAATATCATAGTAGTTTCTGTCTTATAGACAAGCTAAGTAGGCAACAAACCCAAGTTCAACGCCCAGCAAGTGTAGTGACAACTAAACACTGTACATTGCCGCCTCTGAGTTTTCACTTAAAACTGAGCGCACAATGCCCAAAACAGTAAACATATGTAAATGGACTTAACCAAAGCTATTCCTTGTCGTTAGGTTGTCTCACATGCAAAGAAATACTTAACTCAATCTGTTGCTTATCCTCTTTTGCATATATGTGCCATTTACAAATTCTGAAAATTCCATTATCCTTGCAATAATCTTTGTTTATCTGTATGCAAAATACTATTTGATTTTTATCAATTCTTGAATATGCTGTGTGTGATAGTTAATCTAGTTAATCTTTTTTTTATATCAGTCCTGTTTATTTTTATTTTTTTTTCTTTCTTTTTTACCACAGGGCAGGGAACCCTGACTACTCTTTGGACTGGAGAGGGAGGGGGAGAGGAGTGGGGGGAGGGGGAGAAGGGTGGGAGGAGGGGGAGGGAAATGGGAGGCTGAGAGGAGGCAGAAACTTGTTTTTTTTCCTTTTCTCAATAAAAAAAAAAGAAAGAATCTAGTTAATCTTAATAGCTAAACTTGATAGTATTTAGAATCACCATGGGAAACAAATTTCTGATTATCTAGATTAGGCTAATTGAGATGGGCATATCTACCTTAAATGTGCTAGATATGGGTCCAGGATGAATTAAAAGAAGAAAGTGAGCCAAATGGGCATCAGCATTCCTATCCCTGTTTCTTGACTGAGGATGCAGCATAACCAACTGATGAAAGTACCAACCCTGAAGTTCCCCACTGTGATGGACACTGTCAGTCAGAAAAAAAAAACAAAACAAAACAAAAAAAAACTTTTTCATATTGACACTGTTTTTGTCGGGTATTTTTGAGTACATCAATGAGATACATAACTAATACGCCATGAGAACATGTTATACATTTAGATTTCTTCTACCATGTTTGTTATGAGGGGAAGAAATGCTCTAAATAAAATCTGAAACGGAAACCTCTTCTTCAAGCTTACTCTGAGGAATTGCTATACTATGGAATGAAATAAATTAATTTTCATATTTTTAAATTGGTCAGTTGTTGGCTGGATGTGTTTGGTATGTGATTTACCTTCGCTGAGCCTTCCTTCTGTTCTGCAAAATCAAAGAGTTGCCTCAGGTTATTGGTGCAGTCCTTCCCAGTCCTTGAGTGTGTAATTTGGGGTATGAAGACAGCCCATGAATCTTTGCTTGAACCCAATTTTCTTGTGACAAGTTGCTAAAGAAAGACTATGGAGCTGGAGGCAAAGAGCATTGGTGACAACACCTCTGAATCCCATCCCTAATAGAAAAACAATAATGAACATCAAACTCGTTTCCTTAAAAACGGGCCATGAAATCCCTTGAAAAATGCAAGGTTTTTGCTCCACCCTGCTTCATAGTTAAAGCTATTTGCAAGTATAAAGAGTGTGTTATGGGTCTCTGATCTCCATAGACCTTACCCAAGATCTAGCACACTAGGCGAGCATTACAGAATTCAAAGATGCAGAAGACAGTTGACCTAACAGCAGGATGAAGTACACATTTCTGAACAAGCTTTGAGACTCTCCTTCCTTTCTTTGAGTCATAGTAGGTAAATAAAAGGATCTGTACCAACAGAAATACATAATTCTCTTGGAAGTTCTGAGGGAGAGGGAGATGTTGGGTATTTTTAGCTCGAGTTTATTCATTTTACAGAAGATAAAACTCAGACTTTTTAAACGTCAACACCCCCCAAAGAAAACCAATAAGAATGCTCATCATAAGGATTAAATAATTTATAATTCCAAACCAGTGCTTGACATGAAATTAGTGCTTAGTCAATGATAGTGCCCACTTGTTAGAATTTTGGAATGGTATTTTGCATTTGTTTAGATCCACATAGACAGTCATAAAAGCTAGGGAGCCTCAAGTTCAGTGCTCTTTTCTAAACATCACTTATTATAACATTTTATGAATGCCCACTAAAGTCCATATATTTTTTGAAAGTAGCTGACTCAAGCAGTAAGTAAAACAGACCCATGTCAACAAAACCACTGGCCTTATGAAATATAAAATCTAACAGGGAATAGGAGATAGTAATGCAAGTAAGTAAATGTATTTTAAGTTGTAACACAAGAAAAGTAACTTAGAGTTGTTTAGGGCTCTAAGGGCTCAGTGTTAAATTAGATGGTCAAGAAAGGCTGGAATTGACAAAACTAACTATTTGAATGCCTATAAACAATGGGAAATTCAATCACAAAAAATCTCGAGACAGAAGCTGACTGCACATACGAGGCCCATGGAGGGAACAAGACAACCATAGCCTTTTTTCTTCTCTGGAGATAGAGTCTTATGTAATCAAAGCTGACCTCAGCAAACTTTAGGTAGCTGAAGATGACCTTGCACTCCTGCTCCGCCTCCCTCCACTGTGCCATCCTGCCCAGCTTCTTCTGGATTGTTTTCTCCTTCGCTCATAGATAAGCTACATGCCCAACAAGTGTTTGTTGAGCCCTTGCTGGATGCTTAGCACTACTCTAGGTGCTGGCGATATAACCTAAGTCTCTGCTTTCATGGAATTTTCATATAAATAATGCAGAACAGATGGAAAATATCCTGTCATGGGAATTGTGTTATCTCAAGGAGTGTCTTGCTTAATTATAGTTGTCCTGTCCTTTCTGGGTATCAAAGGACATATATAAGTTTCTACACTTAAAGCATAGACGTCCCTAACTGAGATGCATTATAGGTACAAATATGTTATAGGTTTGAAAAGCTAAATATGAAAAACAGAATGTGAAATACCTCAATCATTTTTTCTACATCAATTACATACTGCCTTACATTGCATGTTGATAATATTACAGATGCATAACGAAATGTATTATTGAAATCACTTTTACATTTCCTTTTGCTTTTTATTAACATGACTGATAGCATATTTAAGTTCATGAAAGTGGCTCACATTAGGAGGGTTTTTTTGACATTGCTCTGATGTATGTTTTGAAGCAAGTGCTCTGGCTGCTAGTACATGAACTGCAAGAAGCAGGAGATGTGTAGGAACATTCTGTGAGGGTACTTGCAACTGCCCATCCAATGTCAGATAAAATAAAAGATTGGAGGAAGCCTTTAAAAACTCCATTCTACAACTCTCGTTCTCCAGTTCTTCTTGAACAAACTGAAAACAGAGGAGAAACAGAAGCATAAAGTTTTAAAGTACTATAAATCAAGTACAATGTATTTTTCTGTATTGAATATTAGAAATGCATAAAAGACAACAGACTCTAAAGTGTCTTCTCTCCCCTGACTCTCGCAGAATCCCAGTAGAGTAAGAACAAAAAAGATTTGGCGCTCTTACTACAACTTACTTAAAAGCATCAGGCCAACAGGCCCCATTTCTGATGAAATTCTTTTGTCTTATCCAAGGTAAATTCCTTAGCAGAACTGAGTTCTCTTTTCCTCCTCCCATAATGCCATCTTCAAGAGTCCCAGTGGCTATGACCCTAGTCCACCAACATGGAGGAACACTCAGTGCAACAGCATTTCAGCCAACCTTTTTTTAAACCCAAACCAAACTTCCGGCTGTCAGAAGCCAAGTACGAAGTCCACAGTCACAGCTCTTCAGCACCCAATTTGAGTACTCATAAAATTGAATTTATAAACTCTATCATGACCCTCAAAATAATACAAATTTATCATATTGGAGGCTTGGGATGTAGCTCAATAGTACAGTGTTTGCTCAACATATACAAGGTCCTAAATTCTAACCCCTGATCAGAATATATATATATATATATATATATATATACATACACATATATATGTGCTTATGTATATATATATGTACTTACAAATTCACAGAAAAAATTTATAAACATCAAACTTTTGTAACAACTTTGTGAAGAAAGAACTGAAAGAAAAAGCAGGGAACAGGAGTATAGAGAAGAAGATGAATGTAAGAATGACGTTTTCTAAGCCTTTCATTCTTGCCAAGATATTGCAGATCCGATTTGGCAGCGGAGTACTCATTTAATCATTTTATGATACACCTATTGATTTTCTTTCAAGGTGTCCTATAAAAAGCCTCATATTTCTTCAAATGAGATGTACCTGGGCAGGTATGTGAAGCTCTAGCACCAACCCAGAGCCTCTTTGTGCTGGATGTTCAAGTCCACCGCAGCAGGAGTGAGGTAGTGAGGAGTTTCACTTGGAGCATTAGTATGACTTTGAACGGGCTTCCTAGCCTTTGTCCTAGGAAATAAAGTATCCTATGCCAAACCCCACCAGTATCAAAATGGTAAGCATAGACAGCTATAGAGGCTTTGTTCATGGAAAGAATAGCAAGTTGAGAGACATGACGATTAGGCATGGGATAGTAGTAAGTCAGTGATACCTCTGCAGAGCCATTTCTGTTTGTAGAAGTTTCTTTCTAAATTTGCTCTTGTGCCCTTTGTGGACCCAGTTTCCTCTGGCTTTTTCTGGTGTAGGTGTCTTGCCTAGATGAGGGTTAACCAATTTAGAAATTTGTTTTCATTCAAAGATTTTTTTTGACTTCTTTCTTAGGTACAGCTCATCACCAAACACGTTGCTCATCACATGCATATATGCTTGGGTCTGTAAACAGCAAACTGTATGTCCATTGTTCTACATCGAATATTTCAAGGGCTCTTTCAAGAAGGCTTTGACTACATGTAATTACCTCAGATGTTAACTTTGCAAGCTCGTTCACCATAAACAGCAACGCCGCCACCGTGCTTTTGTCTAACATTCCCCAGGTTTAACACAGACCTCAGTGCAGAGTGAGACAAATGCATGAGGAATGCTCTTGAACCGCAAATATTCAGCCTGCCACTAACTCCATTGCCCCCAGGCTTGATAGGATCCGGCACCTGGTCCTCCTGTTCAGATGGGCCTGATAATCCTCCATCCTTCCTAGAGTTTCCTAAGGCTTCTGGGTTTAAGGCTGAATAACAGAAATCATCTAATACAGGGCTGAAGATTCAGGGCAATGGGTGTTATTATGGTACACTTGAGGAATGAATTGATCCCCTATCTCTAGAGGAAAAACACATGATGTTTTCCAACTGGCAAGACAGTGGAAGAATAATGTTGTGGAAACAAGAGTCTATTCACGGGAGCCATTGTGGCACCATTCTGCCTCTGGGAGTGGTGAGTTTACATCACTCCACCCACTTACAAAAACTCAAATGTGAAGTCCTGTTTACTGGCAAAAATGTTTTTAAATGCCACCTCCCCCCCACCCCCCTCCTCAACCCACTAAGTAATTTTTGTCTAACAAAAGGCTAAATGTCAGCATGTTATCTCAAAGAACAGTCCAAGACCCTTTGCCCTCAGGGCTGTGCCGTACAGCTTCTGAAAAACTTACTAGCGGTTGGGTTTTGGTTGAGACACTACAGCTGATGTTCTGTCTTGACTTTGACTTACGACTTACGTTTTGGGGAAAATTGCCTCCTCCTGCCAAGAAGTGGAAGGAGAAAAGAGTTTCAGCGGGAACGAACCTTGTCTAAATCGTGACTCTTAGGCATGGAATAAAAAGTCAAAAACAATGGCACTGGGTTTTGATCCTACTGCACATACTGGCTTTGTGGGAGCCTAGGCTATTTGGTTGTTCATCTTACTAGACCTGGAATAAAAAGTCAAAAACAATGGCACTGGGTTTTGATCCTACTGCACGTACTGGCTTTGTGGGAGCTTAGGCTATTTGGTTGTTCACCTTACTAGACCTGGAAGGAGGTGGGAGGTCCTTGGACTCCCCACAGGGCAGGGAACCCTGACTACTCTTTGGGCTGATGAGAGAGGGGGATTGATTGGGGGAGGGGGAGGCAAATGGGAGGCGGTGGCGGGGAGGAGACAGAGATCTTTAATAAATAAATAAATAAATAAATAAATAAATAAATAAATAAATAAGAGCAATGCAGTGAGACCTTTGCGAACCATCTCTCCAGAAGCTTCTTCCTAAAGCTATTTCCCTTTGCAGTCACAAAATGGTTATGTGGTTGCCTATACAGCCAGTGCCTAGCCAATCGCTACCAGTAGAGTGGATTTTTTTTTTCATGACTATTTGATTAATCTGAATTTTACTGAGCTGGGAATGGGGACTGCCTCTAAAGCAAACAGGCTGAGGTGATAATGAGTCCCTGGTGGACGGACGGGACGGGAAGCACGTTAGCCAAAGGAAGAGAAGCAATGTGCTAAGCGCCTATCCTGTCCTCCGTGCTTCTCCGTTTGTATAGTATTATTTTGGAAAAGACAAGTTTATAAGATTATTGTCATAGTCCATAAGTAACTATTTTATGTAGAATTGATAAAGACCCTTTATATGACTTTACTCCAAGTTTGTACGCTCTTAGAACTCAAGTCAGAAACTCGCCTTGTCGATAAGATTAACATCTAAAATCAGCAAGCACTTACTAAATGCCAGCTGACAGAGACCATTCCCATTGAATCTCTCCTTTAAAGTTGCACAGTGGCTTCCTGATACTTCCATTTTAGAATTAGGTAAACTGAGGAAAAGGTTGAGCCACTCACCCAATTTCTCACAATTAATGAATTAGAGCGGCCAGGATTGAATTTGGATGACTAAAATCAAACAAATAATCATCCATTCTATAAATGAACCTCGCCAATTGGTGTCATCCATGCAGGTGGTAGTAGAAAAGTTGCAGTACTCATATTTACGGTTTTTGAAGCCAAGTAGAAAAGAAAAGCAGGAAACAAATACAAGTCTTCCAAATGTTCATAGTTATTGTAAAGGGAAGGAAATGAAGGTGGGGAGGAAGGCATTTGTTTGTAGTGAAGGGATGAGATAAATTCTTCATGGGGGGCAGGGAGTTCAACTGAATTCTAAGTGAGTCAGGGACATAAACAACATCTATTCCTTCTCCTACAGTCCCAACATGAGGCATGATGCTACCGATGTTTACATGGAGAAATGCATTTTTGGACTTCCTTACAGAGCAGAGGTGAAGGCTCACTTACAGAGGTGTGGGTAGTTCCCCTCTCCACAGGCAGCACCTGAAAAGTCTTCACTTAGCAAGAATAAGGGCTTCCCTGTAGCCCCAATATGTGCTTTCTCCTTTACCCACACCAATTCAGAAATGGCATGAACGATGCAATAGTACAGGCAAAAAAAAAAAAAAAATAAGGCTTGTCCTAGCAGAAGGTATGATCTCCCCAAAGTATGCTATGCTCCCTACAAGATTCATTCTGGGGGTGAAGACCATTGTTCTCCTCCCTTGCTGGGTTCTGTTCAGCAAGTAGATATAGTTTATATAAAAGCAAGTGCCACAGTCCCGGTTCATAGTCTATCAGAACGAATGAAACAGATCCAGTAGTATGTAGGTTGGCTTGAACATGGCCCTACTCCTATTTGGCCCTGAGTCAGGACTAGCAGCACAAGCCATTTCCACAAGAACTGTCAGGGATGGAAATGCATGCAGTGACCCGCAACTGAAAATGGGCTTTTATTGCTGCTGTTAGTTATATGCCAGAACTAAGAAGAAAAGACTTTATTGCTGAAGCTAACTCCTACTCAGGCTAAGATTGATCCAGATACTGTCACCCTAACAACTGAATTTCATCATGCAAGTTGATAGTATGTAAGTCACTGGAATAGAATTGTTGTTGGTAGTCCCTGTTAGATATAGACAGATCCTGTGTGCTGCACTACCAAGATACTAGGTAAGATACACCTACTGGTGACATAGTGGCACAATTGTTGTGTTTGCAACCAAGTGTTTTCCAATTGAGTTTAAGGCCCTTTCTATAGAAGGAAAACAATATTTGGTTTCATGAGGCAAAATCCTATAGCTGGAGATGCTATGTCCCCAGTGGGGAAGCTGCTACTGTGCTGTTAAATGAATGTGATAGGCTCGTCTAATTGACTTCTAAACATTTATGTTTGTCACCATAAAAGACCACTGCTATCGCTCTTGGTTATGGGGAGTAACTTGTCTTTGTATGTGTGAGTCTGTTTGCTTGGCTTATTTTGTTTTGAGATGGGCAGTGTTTTCTGAAAAAACTCATAACTGGTAAAGCTGCTGAGAACAAGTAACTGCCATGACACTGTAGTCCACTGATAAAATGTAATTTTTAAAAAACGTCAGCCATCTATAACACAGCCTCCTAGAATCATAGAACACTGGAGAAGATGGAACATTTTAAAAAATGTAAAAGCCAAAGGAAGTGGTGAGGCATTCTATTTCCTATGGATTGAGGCATCTCCTTCAGCAGGGAAGAAGGATCTCATAAGACTCAAGAGGCTAAAGAAACTTAGAAGCCCCAGGAAGCTGAGTAAGTTAAGAGATTCTCAAGGCACTTCCCTATGGTTATAAAAGCAGTAGGAAGTCTCTGGGCAAGAGGAGACTCTTCAGTGGGACTGAGTACAAGTTGAAGAGGGAGCTCCAATAATGCTGGCACCGACTTAACAATAAGCTGATGCTTGCTCCTGTAAGGAATTTTCATCTCAAGCTCTTGTAAGTAACATCAGTTAGCTCAGGTTTTTACTAAGCCAGACTTTGGGTAGAATCATTTCTAAGGCCCATCATTCACGCCCTATCTGGTGTGGTTCTGTATGAAGAATTAAGTTAAGGGATGAGAGATGGTATGTGCTAGGGCGTTAGATTAAACAAAAGAAATAATCTTTACTTTTTATAACTTCAAGTTTGCAAGTAATACCTAAACGAGAAAGGGAAATTGGAAATAAAACCACTAGCATACCGTTTAGAAATATGGCTGTAAATGCAAAATGAAACATTTTCCCCAAGCATGGAATCTCTTTTTTTTTTCTTCAAGAAATAACATCATAATTTCCAACCAGAGAAACACTGCTCTTTCAATAGTGGGTAGACGTGCCATAGAACAGCCAATCAGAATGCTGGATCAGTGACTAACACAGGGCACATCAGACAAGCCGACTGAGAATCTCAAGAACAAGAGCTGGTTCTGTTAGTCTTCATAAGGTAGTAAGATGTGCATCAGAACAGCGTTGCATGAGTAGGGGTAGGATCCAAATCAGAAGAAAAATGCTTGAGAATAAAACATATGAAGGGAAAAGGAGAGGCAAGAGGAAGATACAGTGGTTTAAGACCTTAAATCAGAGGATTCTATGTTCTTAGATCTCAAAGTAACAAAAAATAGCTTTACTTTTCTCCTCTGTAACTAATCTTCTATCTTTGGGGCCCTTAAGGACCCTTCCGAAATAAATTGGGAAGCTCCTTGTGTTTATGATTGCCAAGGAATAAAATGCATGGACAGAGAAAGGAAGAGGGAGGAGTCAGGAAGTGGAAGGATGCAGACACACACATGAGAGAGAAAGAAAGAGAGAGAGACAGAGAGACAGAGACAGAGATGCCAGTGGTCATGTCAAAGGAGCAGCAGGTGGCGACTGAAGTTCAAGATGTCAGCCCACCAGGATACAACTCCTGATGGGTGATTCTTGGATAGGCACAGCCCCAAGACCACAGGTCCTGGACTGTCTTTTTCCTCGGCTGTGCCTTTACGTGTTTGCTGCTGTTGTCCTCTGGTATCTGGCATGGTGTGAATGAATGTGGGGAGATCCCCACTGCCTGTAATTTAATGTGTTTAGCTCCTAGAAATATTCCATTCTACTGGGCATTTTTGCTTGTGGATTATTATGAAGATGATTTCTTCCTAAGCCATACTGTCTAATTATTAATAATAATGTTAGTTTAAATAGAGTTTTAATGATAAAAAATAAAACAAGGAGTGTCACACAGCTAGAATACATGAGTTTCTATTGGGGAGCAATATAGACTGTAGATTAAGCTAATAATACAGAAAAATAATTGAATCCCAGTAGCTCAGCTAATTTATATTCTTCTAATCTTAATGTTGGGAGATGTAGTCACATGTTTCAGAGTGCATCATAGCTTTAAAAAAAAAGAAGCTTTGAAAATAACTTAAAGTCAGACGACATGTTTTCGTCAAACAGTTTTGAGGTAGAAAGACAATCTAAAGTTTTAGAAAGGCACATAGTTGAGTGAGAAGCTCTTTAAGGTCAGGGAACAAGAACAAAGCAGCCCAATATTACTCACTGGCGCACCTTTCTTGCTAGGATTGGTTATGACCAATGGTGATGATTAATTCCTTATACCCATTTCTGCCCTCAATCTCCTGATATAAAAAACTATTGATGAGTGGATATGCACTCAAAAGGTTTCAAGCAGAGCTGACTGATTCTTTTTCATATATAAATGTTTAACTTTATGATTCCTTTAAGATTCCTCATATGATTACCTTTCAAGATAAGTAATAAAATAATTGGCTATTTCTTTGTAATTGCAAAACGCAACCAGCCAGTAAAAGCCTGACTGAAAAGAATATCTTGCTTACCTACTCAGTTAATCTATAACAAGTTCCTTGGGTATGAATGTATGTGGGTTCTTGGCATAATTTGTTTTTCCACCTGTAATATGTAAAATGTTTAATATGTAATGGATATGGAAAATATCTTTTTACTTGTATTCATTGTAATCAATCACTTGAAAAACAGAATATAACCTCATTGTAATTTTTATATTCCCTAAAATACTTTTCTTGGGTATATAAGATGTAAAGGAAAGAATAAAGACAGGGTTAAAATGAGTTAGAAAAAACCATCAAGAATAAGAGATTTAGAAGCAACTCGAAGGGAAACATCAAGAATAAAGATAGAGTAGAAGAAAAACATTAAGAGTAAGAGAATTAGAAGAACATCAAGAGAGTTAGATAGAGAGGGAAAACATCAAGAGAGACACAAGGAACACATCTAGATAAAGATTTTCAGGTAGAAAATCTAGTACAAAGCCCTGAGCTACTGGAAGCTGCCCCCCCCCACGCTGCAGTGAAAGAGGGAGAGGAGAGAGGGGGAGAGAGGACAGACAGATTATTTTAAACAGATCAAGCTAAGTGAAGGAAACGATATTAAAGGGGGGGGCAGCCTAAGTTCTTTATAGCGAGTATGTCCATTTAATTACAAAGTTTCCATAGAATGTTCTTGCCCTAGAAGAAGCAGAGGACATGATGGATACCCTAGAACCATCACAGAGTATTTAGATTTTCATATGAAATATCCATCCCAGCTGAAGGTGCTATGGGGGAGTGGTAACTTCAAGAAGAAAGGCCTAATTGGAGGTAGTAAGTCACCAAAGGCAAGCTTTCAAAGGCTGTTTTCCTGGTCATTATATTTCCTCCTCCTCCTCCTCCTCCTCCTCCTCCTCCTTCTCTTCCTTCTCCTCTCTTGCCTCTCCCTCCCTCTCTCTCCCTGCTCACTCCCTTGCTCTGAACTGGCATAAGGAGAACCACTCTCCCCCAAGTCATGCTTTAGGATCAAAACAATGACTCCAGCTGATCTTGGCCTGAAACCATGAAACAGGATTAATCCTTCTGCCTGTAAACTGGTGGGTCAAGTAGTTTGTCACAGTGATGAAAAGACAACTTGGCCAACACACATTTGCTTCCTTTCCACAGACTTTGGTTGGATATTTACTTCTCCTGATGTGAAGAAAACTACTGCTGAGCAGAAGAAGGATGAAGTGGTTAAGTTCCTACTGTGAGCTGTCTGTCAGAGAACAGGAAAATTATCACATCATTTATATGCCCAAATGTAGAATCTCACTATCACTCAAATAAAGGACAGCCAAGAGGAGACAGGGCTCACTTTGCATGGCAAGTGAATTTGATTTTGAGGGGCTATAAAAATAGTTAAGACCTACACAAGATTAAGCTTACCAAAATTCTGTCGATGATGAGGAGACTCATGAGGCCACACCCAAATTGAGGAACTTTTGACAGTTCAAGTCTGTTGAGGGAGGGGAGACCATTTTCTTCCCAGGTGTAGCCATCCATGGGTTGCTCCTGATCCAGTAAAGAGCCTCATACCCATGTTCTTGCTAGAAACCCCAATTAAATTGAATAGGTTATTTTAAAAAAAGAAGAAAGGAAGGAAGGAATGGAGGGAGGGAAGGAGAGAGGAAGGAAGAAAGAGATAAAGAGAGAAAAAAGAAAGAAAGAGATAAAGAGAGAAAAAAGAAAGAAGGAAGGAAGGAAGGAAGGAAGAAAAGAAAGAGTGTTCGGAAGGAGTGGGAGGAGGATAAGAGAGGATATCCAAACCCAGTCACCGACTGATGTGATGAGTAGGGGCTCACTGGGTTAGCCACCAAATAGGAGATCGCCTTGGGAGCCATCTTATGCTTGGTTAAAGGAATTCAATATCAGTTTGAAATGAAATTCCACTGGGTCTTCTCTGTCTGTACTAGGAGAGGCATTAAGAAGCTAATCTCACCAAGGCCAGCTGGCCTAGGTCTGAAAAAGCATGGGATAAATCCGGACTAGCTGAACATAGCAGACAATGAGGAATACTGAGAATTCAAGAACAATTGCAGTGGGTTTTTGATCCTACTGCACGTACTGGCTTTGTGGGAGCCTAGGCAGTTTGAATGCTCACCTTACGAGACCTGGATAGAGGTGGGCAGTCCTTGGGCTTCCCACAGGTCAGGGAACCCTGATTGCTCTTCGAGCAGATGAGGGAGGGGGACTTGATCGGGGGAGGGGGAGGGAAATGGGAAGCGGTTGTGGGGACGAGGCAGAAATCCTTAATAAATAAATAAATTTAAAAAAATTAAAAAAAGAAGCTAATAATACTTGTTTTAAAAGATCTCAATGATTCCTTGATTACCCCTAGAAATTAATACTTAGTGATCAAAATTATTCAAATTTTTCTGTCTTTCCTGAAGAATCTGAAAGTTGACACAACCTGCTCATATTCCCTCTAAAGACCCATGGGTTATACTTCATCTGTCTTTCAAAAACAATGAACTAAATGGAC
This sequence comes from Microtus oregoni, assembly GCF_018167655.1. Classification (NCBI taxonomy): domain Eukaryota; kingdom Metazoa; phylum Chordata; class Mammalia; order Rodentia; family Cricetidae; genus Microtus; species Microtus oregoni. Next base: position 9,892,366 of record NW_024543090.1, read on the forward strand.
ACTTGGTTTTTCTTCTTCTAGATTGTTTAGAAAATGAAATTCTTGTACTATGCCTCCTGCATTGTATGGTTCCTTTTGCTTTCAAATAGCCCTTCTGAGAGCCTAAGAATCACCACCTGTAGGTTTTCACTGAAATTATTTCAGATTTCCCCCCTCTCCATGGCTTGACATGATTTTTCTGCACATCTTGCAATCCTTATTTCCATTTAACTCTGTCCTGTGAATTCATGCTAAAATTGTGCTTCTTAAACATCTTTTCAGTGTTAAAAAAAAGTCTTCACACCTATTAGGCATCTGTCTTTGTAGGCTGAGCAGATAGTGAGTGATGCTCAGAAGCACGTATCTGCATCCTCTTTGGAAAAATCTGAACTCTAATCATTCAAAATACAAGGATGAAAAGCATAGACAGTCAACAAAAATACTCAATTCCAAAGAGTTGGCAAGAAGATGAATTCCACACAACTCAGAAAAGTTTCTCATGAAGAATGGTAAAAAATCATACAGTGGACCAAACACTTTGCACCACATCCTCCAGGGAAATTTCTGAAATGACTTAAAAGCCTGGTATGTCCAAGTTGGTTATCCATCACCCTCACAAACCATTCTCTCACTGCCTCTAATCTCAAACAGATGTGGCAAGATGATTATCCAAGACTGGATTTGACACACTTGTACCTTTTGTAAGAAGAAAGCGAATTTAAAAATTATTTTTGAATTTCTGTCACCTACTGGCAACTTGAAGTGGTAGAATTGAGCACAGGGTACTCACACCTCTTGTGGGAGCCTAGAATTGTCCTCTGAACCTTGAACTGGCCTCCAGTGCATGTATCTGACCAAGAAAGAATGCAGTGAACACTGAATATTTATGAAGGCTTCTTTCCAGGCCATAGAACAACCCATAACCATGTTGCCTGGTACACAGCTTTTCATTCCCTCTTTTTGTGGTGTGAATCATGGCTTTCACATTGCTCTGCTGGTCTCAGATCATGCTGGCCTTTGCGCTTGTGCTGCACAGCTTCAGTGGCAAATGTAGTGGATTTCAAGGTATAATTCTAAAGGGCAGGGTATTGTATGTTTGAGGACTGTGTGAAGTGAATCTGGATATTGATTTATATGGCATCTGAATTACATTCTGGAAAGTTCTTAGGAGCAGAATGAGTAATGGTTTGGGGTTGCCACATGGGTACATATAGCCAGGATAGCATGGGTAACTTTCAACTTGAATTATCATCTGGTGGGTTCTTAATGCTAACTTCAACAGCCTGAGCCTAATCCTCCCTTTGCAAAATAACCAAGATGCAGCACCATCGTCATCTTAACATAGCAGCATCCCTGGTCCTGTTTTGTCACTTCTGGGCATTCTGATCTTCACTTCAAAGACTTCATTTTATTCTGAGGGGCAACCAGAGAGGGATCAAAGACTTACTTCATTTTGCAAAGCCTGCACTGGTGACTTGATTATGTTGGTCAATCTCTCTTTGAAGATTTCTATCTGTGAGTGTGAAACCTGAGTCCCAAGAAAGGCAGACAAGAAAAGCTTTGGGGCAGCCACCAGACAGGAAGGTGTCTTTTATGTTAGCATGAGAAAGCTACACCAGATATACAGGGAAAGATCAAAACACTGAAGGTGTACTGGACATGTGGCAAAGAGTAGTGGCCATCTGGAAAAGTTGATATTGGATTCTTTCATAGTTCTCTTTTTACTTAGTTTAGATATAGGGGTAATTACAATATAATTCCTTTCTTTCTAATATGTGTTGCATATGGACCATATTCACCCTTATCCATTTCTCTTTCCCTCTAAGTCTATTTCTCTCACTCAACTTCCTTCTGCCTTCATGTTATGTGCGTGTATTTATGTGTCTCTGTGTGTGCATTATTATGTATCTACAGAAAATCTTGGATGGTAGTGATAGCGGGAAGGGTGGACTCATGAGCCCTTCCATCCTTCCTTGAGTATCTGGAGACTTTTAGTGGTTACTAGAGGAGAAAGATATATTTTTTTCAATGGTGTAGCCACTGGCCATGTTCCTGTAAGTAACTCCCTTGTAGGGACCCTGTAAGCAACCCTATTGAAGCTTACTAGGCTATCAAAAAAATAAATAACTCAACATTAAAAGACAGGCCAAGTGAGAAGATAAAGAAGACAACAAAAATAGGAAGGCAAGAGGACAGGGTAATAGGGGTGAGTGTAGCAAAAATTTGTGATGTGTATGCATGAAAATGACATAATGAAGACAGCAGTCATTATGTATAATCAAAGAATGCTAATAAATAAATTTAAAAATAAAACATCTGCATAAATGAAGAAAGTATAATGAAGAGAGCAACAATCAAATAAAGGGAGGGAGGGAGAGAGGGAAGAGGAAGGGAGGGTGGGAGGAAGAAATCCTACTAATTTACCATTTCTGGGTCAAGTTTTCACTGTGCAAGAGCTAAAGACTGATCTTGTCTTGATACCACACAGTATGCAACCACAGTTGAACATCAGAGCAAAAACACTATATTTTCTCAAATAACAAATATTCTTTCTTTAGGTAAAACATATATATTCTTTCTAACAAGGCCAAGTATTTTTCTTCTTTGCCAATGAATGAACATATATGAGATTCTTCTCCAGAATATGTACTCTTTTCAGCTGGAATCCCCTGAGCCACAATGTGGTGAATAGGTGATGAATTTTTAGATCAGATCACTTACGGAATTTAAAGTCAATTTGTAGGAGGTAAGTTAGAACATTGGTATTTTGTTGTATGTCACTGTTATTATGAGTTTCTTGATGCTTTGGAAACTTACGCATTAAAACAGTTCAAAATATATTTTAATCAAACATCCAATGAAGTTTGAAAAACTCCTCTGCCCAAGAATATTCTAAATGATTTGTCTGTATCGCTTCATTTGGTCTCCCTCAGTTGCAGACATTGGTATCTGTTTCTGTAGATAGCAGTATGGAGTCACGGAGAATTTAAGTCACTAACTTAGGGGTAGTAATGACATAAGCAGAGTGATAATGAAAAAACATGACACCGTGCAATCGTTCTTTTACTCAATATTTGCTGAGTGTCCACTGAAGGAGTTCCACAGCGGTCGACTGTGTGCCAGGCCTGGTTGTGGCTGCGAACATGCTGCAGTGAAGAAAGAAAACAGTACAAAATCTGAAATCTATACACAGAATCCCTTGTTGTAGCCTTCTCACTCCCGCCCTGTGTTCCACTACTATTCCCCAGCTCTAACTAGTCACTTGGGCTCTGTAGGAAGAGGCAAGGCCATAGGAAAGCAGAGTCAAGAAAATATTTTTCAATAAGACCAGAAAAATGTCCAGACACTGAGTAAGAAAGCAGAAGATGGAAGGAAGAAGAGGAATGAAGAGGGTAGTAAGACTCCCCAGCACCATCTTAGCCAAAGCAAAGGATGAAGACAATGGCTTCAGTGGGTCGCTGGTGACTGTGACTTTGCAGAGGTTTGTCCTATGCTAGTCATTTCTTCTCCTGAGCATCTTTGCTGTTGCCCAGCATTGTCCTAGTCTTACTCCCTAGCTTCTGTTTGCTGAACCCAGTTTCCCCGATTCTTAGTCCTCTGCTTCCTTCTGCAGCTTATGATGTTGCCCAGAGAGTCTTTCCCCATGGACTGTTCATACAAGCAGTGTGTGACTCTGCACTCACTCGTGGTTGTATTCCCGTGCTAGTTTCAATGTTAGGCGTTTGTGGAACATCTGTTGAATGTATACAATGACACAGGCACTGGCTCAAGGGTTGGATTCTGCCAGATACATCCACACCACTGGAATCTATAAATATTATTTTAAATTTTCAAAAAAAGACTACAGTTGTGATTAAGTACCCTATGATGGGGAGTCTCCTGGGATAACTAGAGGAGCGTGGAATGCAATCATGTGTCATTACAGTGGAGGAGAGAATGAACGTGACACACAGAGAAGAAGGAGCTGGAAAAAAAGAACAAAAAATTACTTGAAAATCGGGGGCTCAGCATTAAAGAGAGATGAGGCCACAAACCGAGAAATGCTGGCAACCACAAGAAGCTAAAAAAGGCAATAGCTGATTCTCTTTGGAAGCGTCTAAGACAAGTGTGGCCTTGGCTGACACTTTGATTTTAAGTCCAGATAAGATGTAGTACAACTAGCCTCCAGAATAGCAGCAATACAATTATTTCTATTGTTTCAAGGTACCAGTTTATCGTGATTATATAATCAGAAAACACCATGGCACTCTTTCTCAGGATACTTCCTAGACCATCTGAGGTTGTCCTATATTTCTGTCAGACACCTTACCTCATTGTAGATCAACTATATGCATCTGTATGTACCTATGTCCTTTAGTAGATATGAAATGTGTTGACGAGTATATCTTATATGTATTTATTCATGAAGGCAGAAACTATAATACCATACATATATAAAGAATACAGTATATGTATACTTTTGTTCATAGTTCCTGATATGTAAGAGATGCTTAATAAATGTTTTTAAATGAAATAATAAATTATGGTGGCAAATCACAGGAAACGATGGTGATAGTTTGCATATGTAACAAAGAACTTTATTTCCAACCACGAGAAACCATGATATCGCCTATGGAGCAAAGCACAATGTAATACACGACTCCTAGATGGATAGCTAGCACACACCCTGACTGGAAATGCCTACCTGGATACTCAAGGTGATCATCTGTGCTGAGCAATTAATGATGTCTATCATGGGTGTGATAAATAGGAGGGATGATACTTGCACACATTCTTTGCCATCTTTAACACAGTTCTTTTCCCTGGACAAGTTGTCTTCTATCTAAACAGAAAAGACATCGTGTTTCTGCCTCTAAGACCCTGAAAACACTGACCTGGGTGCCTTCTGTAAAACCCAGCATTGTCAGCCACAGACCCTGAACTAGAACTGGAGTTATACAGCCCCTGCTCTCAGAGCATTTAAAGTCCAGCAAGAAAGCTACATATGCTTTAGGCCGAACCAGGTTAGCAGGCTGAGATGGTCCTTTATGCCTGGGTGGGGTTGGGACAGTGGGGCTGTGATGGACTGAGTGTCTCCATGGAGTGGGGAGATTGAAACCTTTATGCCAAGACCATGAATTAAATTTAGAAACTGACTTTGAAGCCCTGAAGGGGAGGGAGAACATTTGCTCACTGTGCTTCAGGAGGAAGTGTGTGACTCAGTGGCTCTCCGCCTGCAGCTCTGGGTCCCAAAGGAGGCTTAGACTGTCTGGCTGATTTTGCAGCGAGCCTAGTAAAAATTTAGCATTTTGGTCACTCCCTGTCCCCTGAGCAGAGCTCCGGAAGCAGGATCAATAGGGAAATATCGTCAGCAGCTGAAGGATGCTATAAATCTTTTTAGCCCTAAAGAGTGATAATCATTTGGAAAGGGACTGACTGAGGCTTCTGGGAGGGGGCTGGGCAAAGTTTAGGTACCCAGGCTAATGAATCCTTTTCTTCTGCTGAAAACAGTGCTACACGGGGGGGGGGGGGGGGGGGGGGTCTACCAGTGATTTTTTTTATTGTCTAGAAACCAAAGCCATCAGTTTTAAAATACCTGTTGAAGAACAGGTATTTGTCAAGAGGGTAACAGGCACGTATGAGGTGCTGGATAGTATGGCAGAGGTAAAGGTAACAGAACCCACCTAATAGTGGACAGGCTGTGAGCCTTGGGCAAACATTATTTAGACTGTCTAGAATATATCTCAGCAGCTCTCAGGCACTTCCCCGTATGTAAATAAGCATCATAATGCTGTAGCGCCCACATCACAGAATGAGGATTAGACGACAAAGGACCTTTGCCAAGGGTTTGGAAGATAATACATGTCAATTACAAATAACTTTTACAAAGAGTTAAGGCTTGGCTTGGAGACCAAAAACAAGCTGTGGTACATAAAAGAACCATATTTATCTGAGGGGCCACCTTAGGGGCTAAGAATTGTTCCTATTACATTAACATTGAAAAGTAGTGGGGTGGGTGCTGTCCACTGTCCTTCATTTCTTCAGCCAACTGGGCTCCTAGTGAGACCAGGAACACTGCTAGGTCCTGGTGGTGCAGAAAGGAGCCAGCTCTTCCATCAGTGTCTTATATTCTGTACAAGCAGGGACCCTATCAGAGTCTTCATCAGTGCCCTAACACTTAGTAGAGCTAAACAGAGCTAGGTAAGTGGGCACTGAATACTCAGTTCTTAGTGAAGGAAGTAGGAGTTAAGAAGTGAAAGCAATTTGATCATGTGTACCTGAGATCTGGTAAAAAATAAAAACAGTGGTTAGTAATCATAAATATAATAATATCATACACCGTTTTATATTTTTAGTTTTTGAGTCTTTTGATTCCTTCCTCTGATCTTTGTTTGGTACTAATCATAAACTGTCATATAAAGAAGACCAATTGCTGTCCCACATTTAACAAGGAGGAAACTCTAGACTTGCGAGAACTACAGAGAGGACTCTAGGACCCAGAAACCTCCATTCAGAACTTGCCTTCTTCCTCACTACAATGGTCTGGTCAGACTTTGTCACTGAGATCTCTGAAGGCTGGTGAAATGTGAATAAAACACATTTATCTTTCCTCAAGTCACTTCCTGCAGGGTAAAAACTCATGTGCTTCAGTGGGCTTCCCACTTCCCTGCTACATCTCAGCTATTAAAGTTGTTCACACATAGGGCTCCCATTGACCCTGGCTCTCTCCCTAATTGAACCCAAGAACTAAAACATCCTTTACAATAAGCACTTCTTTGTAATAGACAGATTTCCTGGACCCATAAAACAGCTTTTAGAAAGGGTGAGCTGTATTTAAGGAAGACATTAATATAGTGCCACAAAATGAGGTTTGCTGACATATGACTCTTTGAATAATTTACTCTAAATAAATTAACACTAGAATTTACATTTACCTTTGAAAGTCCAATTTACTGGAGACTCTGAACACATGTCCCCTTGAGAATGGGAAAAACAAAAACACCAGTCCTTCGTTGAACTGATTTGCTACAAACCGTAAAAAACAAAATGATTCCCTTTTCTCTGGAAAACCCTCCCTCCCATTCATAGTTCCTCAGACCCTAATGGATGAGTTTCTCTTTGGCCGACAATATGAGTTCAGCTCCCAGAATGGACAACAAGAGAAAAAGGAAATAGCCACAATGGAAAGTCTAGCATTTTTTCAAAAAATAGTCAGAAGTTATTACTAAATTCGTTGCATATATTGTCTTCCTTAATCCCAGTGAGATATCCATGAAGTAGATGCACACATTGACCCCTTTAACAGATTATGACTGTGATTTAAATAGGTATCATCACATAGACAGGAGGTCGTAGACTCGGGGCTTATACCTAAAGAGTCTTATTTCAGAGTTCACAATTCAATTTTTGTTTTAAGTAATTGATACAACAGCAATAATTTAGATAGTTATGAAATTCATATACTCTTTATAAAACAGACTAGAAAAGACAGAAAATAATTTAGCAAGGGAAACAAAAGAATCTCTTAACAGTCACAGTCAATTATTTACAGAGTACTCCAGGATACTTATTTTGGAGTATCTTCTTATTTATTGTTAGAAAAATCTATTTTTTCAGAGACTGAATATATTTCTATATGATTTGGGAACAAAAGCAGATGAGAGATGCCTTTAATAGAGCAGAAAGGTAAAAACAGGGACCTTTTGGCCCATTAAAATGACTGCATGATTTTTCTTTCCTCTCCAACTGGCTCTTGACCAGAGAGGCTGATGGGCATAGCAGGATTTCTGGGCACATGTGGTTCAAGCATATGGAACTATGTTGCTGCCCTGAGCCTGGTAATAGCATCTCTTCTTATCATTCAGGGCCATGGAACAGCCTTAGCCAGTGTACAAATATAGCACGAGAACACGAATCAAGTCCCTGGCCTCCGGTCCTACTGCATTCCATTGATTTACCCCAAGTAGTGTTTCACCAACAGACCCTAGCTCTGTGCAGGCTGTGCCAGGGGAGTACCTAACCCCCTTCATTCTAATATTCCTGTTCCAACAGCAGAGCAGAGAGGTGAAGAGCTTGGACTTTGGAGGCAGAGCTGGCACCAATACCTGGCTTTGCCACATTGGAACAGTGTGAGTTATGGCAGATTATCCAACCTCCTAAATGTCGATTTCCTCAACTGTAAAATCAGGCAGCAGAAAGCACCAGTTAACTGTGTGGGCCCCAGAGTCAGGCTCCGTATTTCTATGCAAAAATCTATTACTCACCAGCTGGCAGCATGCTTAGCCCCTGTCTCCATTTCTTATCTGTTAAATAGGTGTAACAAGAACACCTATGGTACTACCTAACAGATGAAGACCGGATGGGATAGTACATATAGAGTGCTCAGTACAAATACTTGGAAAACATTGTTATTATTATTGCTTTGAAGTTAAAGCAGGTGCCATTAGAGAAGCTTGAGTGTTAGGAATAATGGATGCAGACGGCTTTCCAAAAGCATTCTGTCAAACCTATAGTTGCTTGGATCAGACACATTAAAAGTCATCCTTAATCTTATTTATCCTCCAAAAATTATTCGACCAGCAAATATTGATAGTTTTATTGTCAAAACTTTCCCAAAGCCAACCACTTCTCACCTCCTTTCTACACCTTGGGCTAAACTAAACCATCGCTACTCTCTTCTGACTCTTCTGTATGAGAGTATCCTAAATGCTCACCTAACTTCCTTCTTTTCGCATGATCTATTCACCAATACAGAGACATTTCATTTGCCTTAGAATTTTTCTGTCCTTTAATGTTTTAACTTTTTACTTTATAATAATGACTTTTAGAAAAGTTCCACAAGCAACTCAGTGAATTCCCATATAGCCTTTACTTGTTGTCCACATAACTTTGCTTTGATCTATAATTACTAGAGCCAGATCGCGCACACAGGTAACATACCATAGACTGTAGCTCCTGCTGGAGTTAGCTATTCCCCTAATGCATTACGTGTGGACAGTTTTGTTCCTGGATAAAATTCAAGAACTCACATTCCACTAAGCCAGTGCCTTTCTTGTTTCCTCTTGTTTGTGATAAATTTTGTTGTTCTTTTTTGTCTTTAATCTTGGGATAAATTCTTTGAAGTGTATTGGCCAATTGTGTTATAAAATTTATAGCATTGTGCTGTGATTTTTTTAGTTTCTTGCTGATATGTATATGACATATTTATGTACGTGTTTGTATGTATACATGTATTTTTGTGCATGTACACGTGCGTGCATAGTCATGGGTCAACATTAGCTTTCTTCCTTAGATGCTTTATTTTTTGAGGCAGTCTCTCACTGTACCTGAACTTTACAACTCAGGTGGACTAGCTGGTCATTGAGCTTCAGGGAACCACATATCTCTCATCACCAGCATTAGAGTTGCATACTCATCACCACATACCCTGGCTTTTACATATGAGCTAGGGATCAATGCTCTGTGGTAAGGACTTTACCAAACAAGCAATCTTCCCAATGCCAGGTCGTTTTAGTAAGTATACTGCACACTTGATGCATCTAGTGTTCTCAAGATGCCACATGCAGGGTACCGAGAGATAATACATGTTATTGTTGATGTCAGCGTTGGTTGTTAAATATAAAGTGACACACCCCACACATCTATTAGTTTACCAGTTTTTCCTTTGTAACTGGCTAGTGTTTCGGAGGACATGCTTTGAAGCTGTAGCAATGCTCTTTCATATTCATTTTCCAAGGATGACTTTACATTATCCTACATTTTTTCAGTTTAGTGTGTGTGTGCGCACGTGCATGTGCACGCACACTCGCATGTGCGCACACACGTGCATATGTGTGTATTATCAGCCATGCAGGCATGTGCAAACACCATTGGTCAAAACCAGATCTTGTCCTCTATTTATCTCCACCTCACAGAATCTGGAGCTTGACATTTTTGCTAGACTGATTGATCAGTGATTCTCAGGAATCCACCTGTCTCTGCCCTGCAGAACTGAGGGAATCTAATTTTCACATGAGTGCTGAGGATCTGAACTCAGGTCCTCATGCTCAGACAGACAACACTTTATCCACTGAGCAATCTCCCTAACCCCTTATTCTATATTTATTAATTAAGTTCTTTTGTAAGGAAAGGCAGCTTATTCACCCCCATCTATTTATTCAGTTACATAATTCTGTCTCTATAGTGTATCTTGTGGATTTTACTTAATTCTATCTTTTATCTTACTCTCTGGATTGTCTTAGATATGAACTTAATGCTGTCTTCTGTTCTTTTTGTGCTTGTCTTCACCCCATTTTGATTTATTTCCTCCCAAAGTATTTCGTGCTAATCTTGATTTCTTTTTTCTTCTTCGATCCTGATAATTTCTCTGAAGAACACATTTCCTTTCATAGCTAAATGACCCCAAATCCATCCTATCCAAGCCAAGAGCTGAATGGTAGATGCTTGTGAATATGGAGTGTGTTGTTCTTGGACCCCACATTCAGAATGTCATTAACCCAAGTCATCGCACTGCTCACAACCCTATCTGGAGCTCTCAGCTCACTCACGGCACAGTGTGGTTTACAAGACTCTACTGGTCTAGTTCTCCCTCCCCTGCCCCATTCTCCAGCCTCTCTGGAGAGGTTTGTCTTACTCTGGTCTCGTCTCTCCCTGCTGTTCTCCCAGCACCAGACAAATTCCCACCTCCGTGCCTTCACTTTTATTCCCCTGACTGGACCCCTTCTCAGCTTGAAGGCTTATGCCCTTCAGTCTCTGTTTAGAAGTTTCCTTATGAGGGAATGACAGTATTTATTAGCCACTACAAAATGACAAGCTTCTCCCCTCATTCCTAGTATTCCCTATATTCTTGTTCTTTCTTGATGCTTTAGCTAAAATCAATGTGACATTCTCTGTGCTCCCCATTAAAATAATGTTGTTTACTTATTCTTGGAGAATTTCATGAAGTTTATTTTGATCATCTTCATCCCACTCCTCCAGCTTCTCCCAGCTCCCCCAAGTTCCCTACTTCTCTACCTCCCCAACACCCCCCTTTACCTCCCTACCACCTCAGCTTTATATATGATTTGTCTGTCAGTCTGTCTCTAAAAACCAAAATCCATCAAATGTAGTCTGTGTTGAGCAACTACTTATGGCCATAGTACCTGCCCTGGAATGTAGTCAGTATACCAGGGGCCATTCCACTGAAGAAAATCAACTCTTCTCCCAGCAGCAATCAAATGCCAGGATCTCTCCAGCCGCAAGATGGAACGTCAAGCCCTCCTCCCCTCCTTCATGCTGAAATTTTATCTGTCTTCATTTTGTGCAAGCCTTTTACATGCTATACAATCTCTGTGACTTCATATGGGCATATATTCTATTGCCTTGGTAGAACACTATTTCCCTAAAGTCATCTACCACCTCTGGCTCTTGGAATTTTCCTGCCTTTTCTTCCCCCAAGCCTCTGGGCTTTGAGGGAAGGGATGTTATAGCACACATCCTCGGGGATGAGCATTCCAAACTCTCTTATTCTCTGCATTTTGGCCAGTTGTCGGTTTCTGTGTTAAGTGCATCTCTTGTAAGAAGATGCTTCTCTGATGAGGGTTGATTGAGGTGCTGGTCTTTTGTCATTCCCCATCATTAGAAGTCATTTTACTGAATGTCCATTTAGCAGAATAAAAGTAGTATGTTTTCCCTGAGGGCCCATAAACGGTATGGTCATAGGTTCTTGACTTCATTAACAGTGTCAGGTATGGACTCTGTCTAATAGAGCAGCCCTTAAATCTAATTAAAATGTGACTGGTTATTTCCACTACCCCACTAGTAGGCATATATTGTCAGGAAGGCCATTACTATGACTTACATGGATTCAGAGGGGAATTTTGTTAGATCCTCAAATACTTAACAACATTACTCATTTAAGTCATTCCAAAAAACAGAAGTTAGGAAATATTTCTAAATTCTCTTTATAAAAACACTATTACCCTGATACCAAAAACCAGGCAAAGATTAGACCCAAAATAGAAAAAAAAATGGCCTATATCACTTATGAACATAGGTGCAAAAAATACTCAAACAATGCAAACTAAATTCAATAACACATAAAAAAGATTTTATACCATGATCAATACAGCTTCATTCTATAGACACAGAAATGGTTCAATATATATAAATCAATAAATGTAATTCAGCACAAATACAAACTAAAGAACAGAAGCTAGTTGATCATCTCATTAGATACGGGAAAGGCCTTTGACAAAATCCAACTTCTCTTTAATGATAAGATTTTTGGGGAGACTAGGAATATGAGGGACATATCTCAATATAATAAAGGAAATTTATAACAAGCTGTCAGGAAACATTCCAAACAGGGAGAAATTCAAAACATCACCATTGAAGTAAAAAACAAGACAAAGATGTCCACTCTCCACAGTCCTATTCAGAATAGTGCTTAAACTCCTAGCTACATCACTAACATAAGTGAAGGTGATTTCAGGAATACAAATAAGAAAGAAAGTAGTCAAAGCATCCTTACTTTCAGATGATATAATTTTATAGATGAAAAATCCTTAAAACTTATCACATCACCAACAATAAATAGGTGATGTGATAAATACATTCAGCAAAGTAGCAGCATACCAAATTAACTCACAAAAATCATTAGTCTTCCTCTATATAAACAACAGACTTACTGTGGCTATTTCTGAAATAAATAAATGAAACAATACCATTCATCATAACCTCAAAAAATCAGCATGTAAGATATCTTAGAATAAATTTATGAAGGTGGAAATCTTGCATAACAAAGTTTTAGGACATTGAAGAAGAGATACCAGGAAACAGAAAAAACTCCCTCCCCCAACTTATGAATTAGTGGGATTAATAGTATGAAAATAGCCATCCTACCAAAAGTAATCTATAGATTTAACATACAATTTACATCAAAATTCTAACACAATTCTTCAAAGAAATTGAAAAAGTAATCTTAAACTCCATATGTAAACACACACACACACACACACACACACACACACACACACGAAGATAGCTGAAACAATCCTGAAAAATAAAAGACCTGGTAGAGATATCACCATTCCTGATTTTAAACTGCACTACAGAGCTAGTAATGAAAACAGCATAGCATTAACATAAAACAGAGATGTTGATCAATGAAATAAAATTGAAGGCCTGTACATAAGCCCACATACCTACTAATGTTTGCGTTTTGACAAGAGTTCAAAAATATATACTAGAGAAGTCTGTTGATGGGCAGGTCAAATTGGATAGCTCCACGAAAAAGAATGAAACTAGATCCATATATCTCACCCTGGACTACACACAACTCCAAATGGATCAAGGACCTCAACTAAGACCTGATACCCTGAAATTGGCAGGAAAAAGCAGAGAATATACTTGAACTCATTTGTACAGGACTTTCTGAACAGGACCTCTTTGCTTACTGGACTTATGTCAACTTGATATGAGCTAGAGTCATTTGGGAAGAGGTAATGTCAGTTGAGAAAATACTCCCATGTGATTGATCTGTGGACAAGCCTAGGGTGTATTTTCTTGATCGATGATTTATATTAGATGGCCTAGCTTACTGTGGGTAGTGCTACCCCTGTGCTGGTGGTCTTGGGTGCTATAAGAAAGAACCCTGAGAAAGCCATAGAGAGCAAGACAGTAAGAAGCACTCCTCTGTGAACATTACTTCAGTTCCTGCCTTCAGGTTTCTGCCCTGACTTCCATGGATGATGGATGGTCTACAAGCTGTAAGAAAAAATAAACTCTTTCCACCCTGAGTTGATTTTGGTTATGGTCTTTTATCTTCTGTGAAACCTTAACTGAGACAACTAAGAATTACTCTCTATAGTCTTTGTCGTGCTTAAATTTGCATTCAGAACTTGTCCACGTCTAGAATATGATAAAATCACAAGTTCATGATTTCTGTCTCTATGTTAGAATGTAAATCCTGAATGTTCACTCAAATTGCCTGCACCTTAAAGAGTGCCCAGCACATAGCAAGTGCTCAATAAATGTTTGTTGAATGAATAATGAATGAAGGTATGGTCAAGAGCTTTAGAATCTGGAAAAAAATTCTAGATATCAAATCCTGCTTCCATTACAGACACCAAATGAGGAAAACTTGGAAAGGTTTGGAAGTAATCTTCCTTTGGTTTTCTCATCAGGAGAAAATAATTAACTAAAAGTTATTATGAGAATTAAATAATATAATATGAGTCAGGTATGTGGCTCAGAAAGCAAGTACTTATATACCACATGTGAGACCCTGTGTTCAGTCCTCAGCACCACACCACCCACACACACACACACACACACACACACACACACACACACATATAAGGAGGCAGGGAAAATAATGAATAACATAAATGGATGTGACAAGTGTTTGGCAAATATCGTTCACCAGATGAAATCTAATGTCATTATCATCATGTTTCAGTGAAGAAATTAATTTTGGCCACAGAATAAAGTCCACTATGTTTTATTTTCCCCTCATTTCTTTTGAGGAGCATTTTGGCAAGCTTCTTCTTAAGCTGTGAGATCAAAACAAAGTGTTAGTCCTATCTCCTGAAGCTGTCCACATGATAGCTTTGGGGCCGTGTGGATATTCCATAGAGCCCTCAGGTGAGTTCGGATGTGTGCCTTCTCTGACAAAATCCAAAAAAGCATGACCAGTTTGTACAACTGTTGATGGTATTGGAAAGGGGCAAAGGAGAAAGCCAAGAATGGCCTACAGTTTGCCAGAGTGACAGCCAGATCCCCTCTAGGTGCTTTCTCTGTGTAATGCTCCAGCAAAGTAACTAGAGACTTAAAAACAAAAGCAAAAGCAAAAAAACAAAACAAAAACACCTTAATGCCTGTGCATCCCAAATGGGAAAATACACCGTTGCTCAGCTAACCCTTAAAGTCTTTTGCTATTATTACCTGGGTGGGACTCTCCAGGTACCATCATAATGGGTTCTAACCAGGCTCCCTGTTGTCATGGTTTACATCCTTCTTTCCTGACACTGGCTCTGGAGGAGCCTTTCTGTCCTCCAACTCTCACTTGTGTGGTTTCCCAGTCAAATACTGAAACGCTTAGCTTACCCAGTCTCTAGCACAGCAGCTGTGTGCTGGGAAACAGGCCGAGACACCGGGTGTGTGTGGGGGGGGGTGCTCCCAGCCATCTAAACTCAGGAAATAAGAGTGCTGGCTTCTTGCCATACAACATTGGTCAGTCTCACTGGGGCCTTAGAAATGTGTGGAGTGCAGCCTGGGTGGTGTCTGGACTTAGAACTTGCAGAATGTACCATAAGATATAAAAGAGGAACATGGAACACAAACCTTGTAAAATGTGTCTGGAATGGTGCTATTAGTTCTGGGCTGGAGTGTTTGTTTCAATGTCCTGAGTCTGACACCAGTCACCACAAGATGGGGAAAAATGCATGTAGGGGAATGAAGGCAAAGAGAAGAGACTGGGAGAGACATGAGGCTGATTTCTGAAAGCAATGGTTGAGAGGTAGAAGGAGTTGAAAACTGACATCAAGTAGGAGGCATCCTCTCACACTTGATCACCATTGTCAATGCCAGTATCTGACTCAAACAAATTCCTATGACCACCACACTGTGATTGTGTGTATGCACTCTTTCAATGAAGTACTACATGAAAGTAAGCCCATTACCACTTCTCTCCTAATCTCTAACACATTTTAATCTGCATTCTGTCTTCTACGTTTTTTTCTTTGTCTCTCTGCCCATATGTAAACAAATTTACTTACCACACTTCTCCAACTGGGCTCTAAAGTGCACTTCTCTAGGAGATCTATCTACTCAAGATCAAGGGGTTACTACTGGGCATGGGCGCTCAATGGTCCCCTGAATTGAAGGATGATTACCTTGGTTTCTAGCTGAGTGACTTAACCACTTTGTAACTCCATTTCCTTACCTTAAAATATTGATGGTGAGTACATCCCATGTTCCTCTTTTTGGGTCTGGCTTACCTCACTCAGGATAGTGTTTTCTATTTCCATCCATTTGTATGCAAAATTCAAGTCCTTGTTTTTTACTGCTTAGTAATACTCTAATATGTATATATTCCATACTTTCTTCATCCATTCTTCCATTGAAGGGCATCTAGGTTGTTTCCAGGTTCTGGCTATTACAAACCATGCTGCTATGAACATTGTTGAGCATATACTTTTGTTGTATGATAGGGCCTCTCTTGGGTATATTCCCAAGAGTGGTATTGCTGGAATACTGAGAACTCAAGAACAATCGCAGTGGGTTTTTGATCCTACTGCACGTACTGGCTTTGGGGGAGCCTAGGCAGTTTGGATGCTCACCTTACTAGACCTGGATAGAGGTGGGCGGTCCTTGGGCTTCCCACAGGTCAGGGAACCCTGATTGCTCTTCGAGCAGATGAGGGAGGGGGACTTGATCAGGGGAGGGGGAGGGAAATGGGAGGCAGTGGCGGGGAGGAGGCAGAAATCCTTAATAAATAAATAAATTAAAAAAATTTACAAAAAAAAATATTGATGGTGATGATGATAACTCTTGCCCATTGGTGGCCTGTGAATTCTCTTAGCCAATTTACAACTTAATAAGATTAAGTGCTAATTTTCTTGTATAAATACCAGTTATCTCCCCAAAATGGAAATATATTCACATTTTCTTTAGGCTAAAACTATGCTGTGTGAGGGTGACTCTTTCAGCTTTGATTTCAAAGTTGTTCTAAACTCTTGAAAGTCCTTAGTTAACATTATGAACATAAAGCACCATTGTGTGAGATGCAGGAAGCCATAGTTATCTGGGTTCTATGTGCATTCAGGGTCCATGAGACAAGCCTTACAGGTCACAATCTCTGATTTTATCTGGTACCACAGAGGGCAAGTGGGAACAATGTTATTGCTAGAGTGAAGCCACCAACAATGCCTCCTTTGAATGTCTGAGCCTGACATTCAAAAACGCTGTCACTATTTGTGAACTGCCCTCTTATGTTACTTGGAGACTTAGTCCACAAAGCAGAACTCCACTGGCATTGTGCATCTCACAGTTGGGTAAGATAAACACTGGTTCCTACAAACTTAATAAATATTCTATGGATAAACAGGCCCATGCTATGTGTTTAACCATAAAACTCCCCAGAGTTCATAACGTGCTCGTTTATGTAGTGAATCTCCAATGCTGAGCTGTGGCACAAAACACTCTTCCAATGTCTTTAGTCCTAAATCTTTCTATTGTGGAGTATACAGATCTTAAGGAATGATGGCCAGTGAGAACTACGGAGATCTGGAATCAAAGCTGAAAGAGTCCTAACTCTGTGACTTGTTGTGGTCATTTGTAATGCAAATGACTTAATATCACTGACCTTCATTTTTTCATGCACAAAACAGGGACAAAATACACAACTTCAAATTTGTTGCATGAATAAATTGTACTTTGCACAAGTGATGTGTAAATGTATGGGATAAAGTGTAAAGTTGGTGCTGATACTTCTTCCAGTAGGACCTGGTGGTGACTAGGTTGTCCTAATTGTTCAGATCTGTGCTGCCCTACATGGTAGCTACACTTGCAATGTGGTTAACTATCAGCACAAACTATGTGCTAAATTTTGAAGAGCTGGTGTGTTAGACTTTCTGTTGTTCTAAAAATTGCCTGAGAAAAACTACTTAAAGCTTTATTTTAGTCCACATATGCTGGTTGCTTGTCTCTGGACCTGTTGGGAGGCAAAACATCATGCTGAAAAGAATATAGTGAAACAAATATCATCCTATGGAGGCATGGAGGTTAGGAAGCAGAGAAAGGCAGACAGACCACGCAGATAGAATGTCTTCAGATGCCCATCTACAGGAGCCTAATTCCTCCAACCTCCTGCTAAACTCCCACCACTCCCAATGATATCCCCGGATTATGAGTCCATCGGGGAACTCATCCATTAATGACACCAGAATCCCCATCCCCACGATACAAAACTGTCAAACATCCACAGAAAGTAGAAGCCAAGTTCTTAGCACATCACACACACACACACACACACACACACACACACACACACCCCTGGTGTGGGAGATCCTTCTGTCAATATGTTGATTTTATTGGTTAATGAATAAAGAAAACTGGCTTGGCCTGTAGCATGGAAGGAGGAAGGTGGAGTTAGGAGAAGCCATATATCTGCCACCTGAGACAGACACTGGGAACATTAGCTGGTAAGGAACAGCCACATGGCAATATACAGAATAAAAGAAATGGGTTAGTTTAGGATATGAGTTTAGCCAGAAATACGCTTAAGCTATTGACCAAATAGTATTTCAAATAATATGATTGCCTGAGTGGTTATTTCATGGCTGGACAGCCAGGACGAATAAGCAACCCTTCCTCCAACACACACCAATTATTTTTACCTTGGTTCATGTGGAAATGATATTTTGCCATACAGAATTTAATAAAATATGCCATTAAAATTACTGACATTTGTTCCATTTTACTTGCTAAAATAAGTCCACTACTAGAAAACCTTAGCTTTCACGCTAGGTCTATTAGAGACCATGGTCCAAAAATTGAATGAGAGAACTATTCCATTTTCCAGCATTTTTATCAGTTATTTTAATGTCCAGCAGCTACACAGAGCCACTGACTCTTTTACACAATGCCCAGTTAGTATTTTGAGGGGCTGGTCACCTGACTGAACTTCTAAACTGTGGCAACATGACCTGTCTTGCTACTTTCATAGTCTACTGAGCATTTGCCAAAGATGACTAATAAACTATCACCAAAGAGACAGATTCCAAAGCTAAGTTCAAAGAAAGCATTAGTTGGAATTAAACCATTCCGGATGGCACTTTGGTGTCCTAACATCTGCCCTCATACTCTAGCCACATCTCACAGGCACACCAGGACTGCCAATTTAATCACCTATTAGGAATGTCTGGATCAACTGGATATATTCAAGAAGTGAATTAAACAGATTTTTGGCCTCAGTGGTTTCAAATAGATATTTGCCTTATCTATAAACTCTATAAAGAGCTACTAGGCTTACAAATATCATTCAAGAAGGGGAGCATATTGAACAGTAGTGTATTGCATACCAAAATAGAGTCACTAGGAATGGAACATAGTAAGTAATATGGAAATAGAGGAGATGAGAGGACAATGGAGGAGAGAGAAATGACAAATTCCATAGGGTTTTGACTATAACTAGTTAAGCACACACACACCATTTATAACGGTCATGCATGAATGTATCTGATCTCTAGAAATTAGCACTAAGACATTTCTAATAAAGATCTATATTTGATTAATTGTGGTATTATCACTTGATACAGAATCTTAAATCTGAATGTCCCATAAAATATAAGGAAATAAGTGAAAGGCAGTCATGCAGGCAAGTAAGAAAAAATTGAAAGATAAAGAAGAAAAGAGTGAAGGAAAGAAACAGGAAAGGAAAAATAAAGAAACACATTGTTTAGGAAATCTTGGTCTGAGAACCCCCAGACCATTCACAGAGCTATGTCAAAGGCCCTGAATGCCTCAATTAGAATTAACCATTAAACCTCTGGAATTTCATTTATGTCACGTAACTTCTTTAGTATCTGCCCAAAGACCATACACATTCAATTTTCAAGACTCAATCCAACCTCTTTAAAATTTATAGATGATGCATACACACACACCCCACAGACATGCACATATACATATGCACACACACAAACATGATGTGGGAGTGTCATATATCAATCTGCTGATTTCATTGGTTAAGCAATAAAGAAACTGCTTGGCCCTCATAGGTTAAAACATAGGTGGGAGGAGGAAACAGAACAGAATGCTGGGAGAAAGAAACTGAGTCAAGGAGTCTTCATGATTCTCCCACTCCAGGCTGATGCAGGTTAAGATCATTCCTGGTAAGCCAGCTCGTGGGCTACAGCAGATTATTAGAAATGAGCTAGTCCAGGTGTGAGAGCTAGCCTAGAAGAGGCTAGATAGAAATGGGCCAAGCAGTGTTTAAAAGAATACAGTTTCGTGTAATTACTTCGGGTAAAGCTAGCCGTGCGGGTAGTGGGGTGCCGGGACGCAGCCCCACCGCTCATGATACAACAGAGTGGCACCCAGCGTGCTAATGAACTTCACATAAAACCTGAGACGGCTTAAAAAGGAGAGAGAGAGAGAATTTAAGACAGCTTTTTGCTGTTTGTTTGTGGCGTGCTGTAGAGAGATTTCCTGATTCAGCAACAGCAGCAGAAAATAAGCTGCGTCATTTTTAATTGTGGCTTCCTAGGACTATGCCGCCATTGCTATCTCTGTCTGCCTCCTGTGGGAGACAGAGCTTTTGAATGGAGCATTTGGAGTAATGTGCTAAGGCTTGGTTGATGGCAATGTGGACTGCTGTGTGCCTGGAACTGTGTATGGCTCAGGGGCACCAAATGGCTCTGAGGCAGGAGCTGCTTGGCTCCCTTGTGATGAACTGTGCTGACCTCAGGCAGGAACTGCCGTAATTACCATAATAATAGCACAGTTAAGGTTTATACTTGGCAGTAAACAGGCAGTACCATATTACCCCTACATGGTGCAACTTAAGTTTTTAAGAACTGCTTAACATTTTAAGAAATGCTCCTGGATAGTAAAAAAATGTTACAGATTCACAATAAAACAGATTTAGACATAAAAGACCACACTGTTGGATGAATGTACGTAGGCTTGAGAGAGAGAAGAAAAAGAATATAGAGAATAAAGTTAATGGTTTAAAAAAAAGATAAAGTCTTTAAAGAGACAGAGTAGAGATAGTTAAGAGATTAAAAGAAATAAAGAAAAATAAGCCACATAAAAATGAAAAGTTCACAGAGAGTCTGGATTATGTACATTGTGTTTTCTTTAAAATTTTTGACTGTGAAGGAGCTAAGTACAGAGAGACATTTCATTACATGGGCTGCCAAGCTAAACCAAAATGGATATAAGGGTATTACGATTTCAAAATTTGGGTCTAAAGATGTGATGCTTTGGAAAAGGGTCTTCTTTTGTTTTCACAGAGGACCAGACCCTGTGGATTTCTTCTATTCCAATTTGGTATGATAGACCACGCCCTCCTGAAAGGTTGCTGTAACACCCTCAAAAAATTACTTCGCTCAACTGCCAACTGAGGTGACCCTGGCACACAGGTTATACCATGAAAGACCTAATTAACGACACCCCCATTCAGCAGGAAGCAGTTTGGAGAGAAAAAACTGCGCCCATGTTCCCAAAATATTGTTTATAAATGTTGTTTTACATTTAAAGGGGGAAATGATATAGGTATGAATAATTTGCATTGGTGTGGATTTTACAGTCAATTTTGTTATATGCATATGTATTTCTGATCTTGAATAAGGTGTTGTGATTGTGTAGTTCATTTTTAAAATGTAATGTATAATAGGAAATATAGGTTGCTAATGGATAATCATCGATAATAGTAAAGCTTGTAGTCATGTTACTTAGATTTTCTAGATATATAGAGATATATTTCAGATAGGCATTCTTCATATCTCTCAAAGGCTGCAGAATATGGCAT
Source organism: Microtus oregoni (assembly GCF_018167655.1). Lineage (NCBI taxonomy): Eukaryota > Metazoa > Chordata > Mammalia > Rodentia > Cricetidae > Microtus > Microtus oregoni. The sequence continues at coordinate 9,913,841 of NW_024543090.1, forward strand.
TTAAAATATTTTAATAACTTAGGACTTTTCATGACAATGAGACACTCTGCTCCTGGCAGCACCAATCTACTTCAAGAGGAACATGGGCATCGAAGAGGATCCTTATGGAGTTTGATAGCCATTTGGGCAAGAAACTGCTCTTGCCTGGACTGTTGCACAAAATGGACACAGAGAACCCGCAGAAAGAGGACTGCTGAACTTGCCTAAAGGTGAGACGGTCTTTGGGGGTTCATGACTCATGAAAGAGTCTGCAAGACATTCTGCAGGACACAGCAGATAGTAACTGAACTGTGTTTGAAATTGCCTGCTTCATGGAAATGTCTGCTGGATACTATGGGCCTGAAGGCTGAAGATGGATACCCCAAAGGTATAAAAGAACTTTGGGTGACTGTCCAGGCAGCGAGATGTCTTTGTCATTTATAGAGTTTGAAGTTTCTTAGTTCTTGTTTACTTAGGTAGTATTATATTCTTCTGGAGTCTTTGATGGAGTTGAAGAATGAATAGATAGTTATAGTTTTCCATTGTTATGATAAAAGATAAAGTAGATATAAATATTGTAACTGTAATTCTTGCTTGATAACTGTTTTGTTATATGTAATTTTGCTATGTTAAAGTTAAAGCCTTCCTTTTTTTTTTGTTTAAACAGAAAAAGGGGAAGTGATGTGGGAGTGTCATATATCAATCTGTTGATTTCATTGGTTAAGCAATAAAGAAACTGCTTGGCCCTCATAGGTTAAAACATAGGTGGGAGGAGGAAACAAAACAGAATGCTGGGAGAAAGAAACTGAGTCAAGGAGTCTTCATGATTCTCCCACTCCAGGCAGACGCAGGTTAAGATCATTCCTGGTAAGCCAGCTCGTGGGCTACAGCAGATTATTAGAAATGAGCTAGTCCAGGTGTGAGAGCTAGCCTAGAAGAGGCTAGATAGAAATGGGCCAAGCGGTGTTTAAAAGAATACAGTTTTGTGTAATTATTTCGGGTAAAGCTAGCCGTGGGGGCGGTCGGGTGCCGGGGACGCAGCCCGCCACTCCAACTACAACACAAACACACACCACACACATATACATACACACATGGACACACATGCACATACATACACACACATGCACACACATGCATACATACACACACGCTGTCCCTTACCATCATGTTACTCATTTTTCTTTCCACACAAATAACTCTAATTTTCCCTTTAGTATCTACCTGATGTCCTCTCACGCAGCTCCTCACACAATAACACTAGGATTAAAATAAGACACTTATCAAGTGAGAGCCATGGAACCAGGCAAACCAGATACAGAAAAAAAGAAGTAGATCAAAATAATCGGAAGTGCTGGGCGGTGTGTCACCCTGGCGGCTGGAGGGAAGCCTCAGCTTTCGGTGGGAGATTAGCCAGGCGTGTTATAACTACTGAACTATTTTCCGCAAGACTCTCCTAGATGTTGAGGGTTTTCAGTCTCCTTGAGTCACTTCCCTTTCCCTCTCAGGCCATTCCCAAAGGACGAACTGGTCTCCTGGTACTAGACGGCAGTGGACAAAGAGAGGAGGAGGGGCAGGAGAGGGAACAGGAGCAGCAATTAAGAAATACCGATTGCTGCCTTAATTGAGCTAAGGGGAAGCATGGAACAGCCAGCAGTGTGGTTTGAGCCAACATCCTTCCAATAAGCAGCGTCTGGGTGGGGAGGAAGTCTGGGCCTTCCTCTCATCCATTCTCAGCATTTCAGAAATCCCAGAAGCACAAGCCCAGAGCAATCGGCAAAGCCAGGTCTGCGTGGGTGTGATACCATTCTCTACTCCATTCAGATTTGCCTTGCCCTAGCCTAATCCCAAACCTAGCAATGCTTCCTCTTCTGCAAAGCTGGTGGGGGCAGTGGTTGGCAGTTTCCTAAGAAATACAATGTATTGTGGTGGTGGCTGTGGTGGAGTCTAATTAGACCATCAAGCACTGTACCCACGGAGGTCGGTGATGATATGACTTGTGGCAGCTGGCTACAGCTGTCTTACCATGCCCTTCCGTGTCTCCCCCAGCCTTCCCCTCTAAGCCTACATCCCTACTGAGAGGGGTCTGAGCGCTAGCCCACTGCCTGATGAGAGAAGATGGTTCTATTTTTACAGCTATTCGTCCCTAATGAGCTTCTCCTGTTTCCAGTCAAAGCCCACACGAGGTAGGAGCTGGCCAGGTCCCGTGTCCTTAGCAGCTGCCTCAGCCCAGAGGCCCTTAGCAGCTTCATTATCACAATTCCCAGAACTCAGGCCGCCCTTTGTCTAGGAGCTTGTTACTTGTTAGTGGCTTTAGGCTGAATCATAGCTTCCCTGTCTGGGGGTGGGGGGATGGCAAAATCTCCCCCAAAGCAACTCCATCGAACTCAGAAACTAGGTGCTTGTTGTGTAGCTATTTCCTTAGAATTGAAACATTCCAGGGCTTAATGAGATAGCTCAGTAGATAAGGCGCATGCCTTACAAGTGTAAGCACTAGAGTTCAAGACCCTGTGACCAGGCAAAAAAGAGCTGAATATGCTGCTACTTTCATCTTCTCCCAGCGTTGAGGAAGTTTAAGCAGGTACATTGTAGTTGGTAAGGCTGCCTGTTGGTTTCCTGTCTGTCCAGACTAGAAATAATCACACTGAAACTATATTAATTGTAATACTGTTTGGCCAATAGCTCAAGCATATTGCTAGCTAGCTCTTACATCTTAAATTAACTCATTTCCATTATTTTATATTTTACCACAAGGTTTGTGGCCTACCAGCAAGGTTCCACCTAGCGGCTTGAGTCTTTCTCCTCTGACAGCTACATAGCGTCTCTCTAACTCTGCCTCCTGTCTCTCTCTCTCTCTCTCTCTCTCTCTCTATATATATATATATATATATATATATATATATATATATATATCTTCCAGCCTGGCTTTATTCTGTTAAGCCATTGGCTGAAAGCAGCTTTCTTTTTAACCAATGGCCATAAAACATATTCACAGCATGCCGAGGGGAATTCCACATCAGTACATCCCTGGGACTCACCGACCATCCAGCTTTGTCTATTTGGTGATCTTAGGCTAACTGAGATACCACATCACAACACACAGATAAAATAGTGGATGTCTTTTGAGCAAGAACAGCTGAGATTGAGATTGATTTCTAGCACCCCCCCCCACACACACACAAGACTTATAAGGCTCCTTCCCAAGGCAATAATTCCAAGGGGAGAGAAAACTTTTCTACAGAATAGCCAGCAAGTTGGACAGGGAGTTCCAGGGATACACTTTTCACAAGTTATCCCTGAGGCTGAGGTGGGCTTTTTGGTGATTTAACTGCCTTTGAGTGACCCATGGTCTTCTAAATAACCCAGATAAACTCATTGATTCGCCAACTAGACTTGAATGGAATGGTTTAGTGAGTCTGTTCCTGGCACCCTCTCTTAGATGAGCAGATGTTTATTTACATTTCCCTGGGAAAAGTCAGACAACAGTACTGCAGAAACTGAGGGCAGCTATTCAATAGCATTACTCTTAGCCTGCCGCCGTGTGGACACCTCCAGTTGTGCGGCACTCGCCCAGGCTCTGAGTGAAGTGAACCACACAGCAAACAGTGCTCACATCCTTACTGATACCCACCCCCTTCCTAGTCTCATGATCATCTCCTTCCTAATGATTTTAACAATTTGTAGTTGTGTATATATCAATCGGGATAGAAAATCAATGTGAAAGCTAAATAATCCCCTATGTAACTTGAAAGGCATTCCCAGATCCACGTGTTCCATTGCCACTTCCAGGGGCTCTTTTTATTTTCATTTCCTAATTTCTAACTTTTTTCTTATTCTTTGTTACCAAGTTTTATTGTCAAAAATATATTTGACCAGCCACCCTTCCCTAACCCATAGGTAAGAAAAGCGGTCACTATCTTTTCCAGTGACAAACCAACATCCCAGAGAGGCAGAGCACAGTTGTCTCTGCTAACTGCTTCTGTAAATTCTTAGACGTAATCTTGTGTCTTGGAACACATGGCATTTTCAAATCAATCTCTAACATCAGAGGGCACTGATAGGCCACATGCTCATTCTGGGTTCAGTGGACTTATAGAGAAACCAGTAAGCCCATTCTTTAGGAGCTTATATACCCAATAATAAAATGAATCATGAACTATTCTCAAAGCAAAAAGTTCTTGGAAAAACTAAAAATCTGTTATTGTTAAACATATCTATTTTCATCTAATTTGTGCCTGCTCTATTAACAAAATCTTACTTTATAATTATTAATTACCACATAGAAAATTTTAAATTTTGAATGAATAAATGTCACAAATTGAATGAATGAATATTTGCCTTTCAATGTAAAGACCATTTTATTCATAGTATATTGTACATCTTTGCTAGGAACTATGTCAAATTCTGGATCAACCTTCAGTACAAATGGGCCTTGTGCATTGTGGGGTTGGCAAGAGGGTTGACTCTAGAAAGGTTCCCAAATGTCCACAGGGATGTCCCCAGCTAGGACCCTGGGCAGTGGAGGAGAGGGTACTCGAACTGGCTTGTCCCATAGTCAGACTGATGACTATCTTGAATATCACCATAGAACCTTCGTCTGGTGACAGATGGAGATAGACAGAGACATTGGAACACTGGACTGAGCTCCCAAGATCCAGTTGAAGAGCAGAAGGAGGTAGAAGATAAGCAAGGAAGTTAGGACCACGAGGGGTTGGTCCACCCACTGAGACAGTGTGCCCTGATCTAATGGGAGTTCACGAAAGCCAGCTGGACTGGGACTGAAAGAGCATGTGATCAAACCAGACCCTCTGAATGTGGCTGACAATGGGGGCAGACTGAGAAGCCAATGATAATGGCACTGGGATTTGTCTCTACTGCATGTACTGGCTTTGGGGGATCCTATTCTGTTTGGATGCACACCTTCCTAGGCCTGAATGGAGGGGGAGGGTCTTGGACTTCCCACAAGGAAGGGGGAGGGGGAGGAGGTGTGGGGGAGCAGGAGGGAAGTAGGAGAAGGGGAGGAATTGGAAATTTTGATTCCTATTATTTATAAAGTAATAATAAAATTATCAGAGAAAAAAATTTTAAAAATAAAAAAAAATGGGCCTTGTGAATCTGCACAAACCACCTAGAGCCACAGTTTTTTCATCTGTGTGGTAGGGAACCTGTGACATCTGCTTGGAGGATTCAAAAAAAAAAAAAAAAACTAAAAGTACTTCATGGATTCCTCCTCCATATAAGATCCAATGCAAATACAGTAACAGCTCCCAGAAGGGCCCCTGGGAGTTGGTTCTCCAATGATAGAACAAATGCAGGAGCTCAAATCCAGCCCCTCTTCAAAACTTCCCTAATCCTTACCTTGCTGCCATGGTGTTTTTTAAGATCTCAGTCTCTGCTAAGGATTCTCAGTAGTGAACTAGAGATCGGGAAGGATGATGCTGACTTTTGTATAAACCCAGCACCATGTCGAAAGGGGGGAGTCATGGGACAGATGGACAGGAATGCCAATACACTTACACAGCCTCATGCTTTTGTCTTTCCCTTAGCCATCTCTCCCCTATAAATGACAGCTAGTTGGGTCATAAAAGAAGCCCATCAATCCTGGATTCCTTTCAAGTGCGAAAAGTTAAAACTCTAATGTGAAAAAGGCACCTTTCCGTTTAAATGTTGACCACCCTCAAGGTAAATATCCGCATGTCAAACAGTACACAAGATGCTTCTCAGCTCACCATAAATGTCTTTTATTAACCTCTGACTCTTGTGGGCTTTAGTCTGGCACTCATGAAACACCCGTAGGTCCCAGACTTGCCTCTCCAGGTGTGTGCTCCTTTGTGTATCAATATTCTCTCTTTGACCCTTTCCCCTCATTATCTTTTCTGTGTCCTCTGCCTCATTTCTTTCAAGAAGTCTTCCTTGGCCACAGCATCAAACACTAGCTATAACCTTTCCAAAATGCTGCAAGAGAATCCTGTGCTTGCTGCCCTGTCCATAGGACAGGGACCCTGGAGTTGGTTTGTCTTTAGTTGCTCTGCTTTAATATAAAATTTGAAAACCACATAATAGATAATCAGAGCTTTTAAAATTTTTCTTTTATTTAATATTTTAAATAAAATAAAATTATATTCCCTCCCTGTTCCCTTTCCTCCTTCCAAATCCACTCGTATCCTCTCCCATGTCCCCCACTCCCATGTCACTCCCTCGCACATTGATGGCTTCTTTTTCTTTTCATTCTTATTGTCACTACATATAAATGTTATATAAATGCAAATGTTGAATCCATTTACTGTTGCGTGTATGTATATGATTTCAGAGAAGTGGCCAGGGGTTTTTGTTTTGTTTATTAGTTTTCCCCCAGCAAATCAGGTTTGAACTCCAGGTCACAAGAAGACATGCCCTTCATTCATAAAATTTAGAACATAACACTTTGCTCCCTGTCATTCTGGGTATTTTCAGTGTGGTCGTCAAGAGCCATCATTTCCAACTCATATACAAGTAGTAGTTTATAACATTTGCAAAGGATTTAGAAATCTTGATTATTTAGATCGATGCCTCCCACAATCTCCACACCATTGTAAGCCCTTGATGCAGAGTGGATGAGGGCCAACAAATTGTGACAGGAATCCTGGAGTTAGCTGGACCAAGAGCATCCTTTTCTAAGACACGTATGCCCTTTTCTGTGTTTCTTTGGTCATATTTCTGTACATCTACTTTATCTATAATCAGAGTCATGACTATTTCAGGAATGTTGACAAATAAAAACTAACTAGGGAAAAATTCCTAAGCTAAAAAAGGGGCTTTCTGACCACAAGTTGTAACCTTAATAAGTAAAGCAGAGGCCACCTGTACATCCACCTTCTCACTACTGAACCAACTCCTTTCTGTTCAGTCTGGGATAGGTGCCAACTTCCTGCTGGACCATTATTAGAGCAAGGAGAGGACATCTGTTGAGTCCAAGCCTTGTCCTAAAATGAGGGAAAATACTAACAACAAAACAATAACAATGAACCTTACTGGTGCCGATCTATCTCCTTTGCTAAGGAGCCAAAGACTGATAGTTTTAGAATCACTTTGGGTTCCAGAATCATTCTTCCTGCAGGCCTCAACAAATACACTTATCAAGCAGAATTTTTCATTTTATTGGAGTGCCTTGAGATTAAAATAAGGGGGGAAATATAAAATATATCGGTTCAGAGTCCTGAAAAATTCAGGGATAGCTTTAGAAAGAAGCTAATTCAGAGAGTTAGCAGTGAGGTAGGAACGAGTTTCTAGTTACACATTTCTCCCCTGGGCTCCTCTTTATTGCTTCTTCTCAAGCCTCCAGGGTGGGGGCAGGAGGTAGAAGACTCTGTAGCAATAATGAGCGTCCACTTCTCTTATTTCCACACACAGCAAAGGTGATATCCATGCACCTATGCTCAAGCAAAAGTGTCATTCTTGGCTCTGATTGGATGTAAACGCCCCATCCTTGTTCACATGCTCGTCCCTGAGAGAATTATAATTGTAAAAATAAGATTGCCCTTCCCTCTGGGCGTGACTGAGATCATAGCCATAAGCTGAGCTATTATCACAAAACTACATTGACTGAGAACATGGTACTGATCATTCCATGAGGGATATTCAGAGACTTACTATTTAAAAAAATTGTAACAGAAAATAAACAAGTCTACAATTGTAGCCAAATCCTGAAATTATATCTAATTTCTCCATCTCAAACTCTCTTTCTTAAAGGTAATAATACATGTGTGTGAACAAATACTTCTAATTGTAAATATGCATATATATTTGTAAATATATACGTATGTATTTATACACGCATTGTGTGTTTGTGTGTGTTTTAAGGAGATAAGATTTATATTCAAAGATACAGAGATGGCCAATGTATATTTATTACTGAAATAAAAGATAACAATTTATGCAATGAAAAGTTAAATAAAGAATTATTATACCTACACTGAAACAGTATTTTGAGAATAATAAGAATAAAAATTCATAATATAATATGAAAAGAGGGCAGAATTAAATGAAATATATATAATATTTGTAAATACGTGTGTGTTCCTATTATGTTTAGTTCCACATATGTGAAATATCAAAGTATTAGCTTTGATTTCTTCTATGATTTAGAATATTTCTAAACATTTTCTCAGTTGTTCACATAATCAGGGGGAAAAGAAAGCCATTTCTTTAACAACGACAACAGGCTCTGTTGCCTGAAATTGTTTATTCATGCTTCTCACACTATCAGCCCAAGGTCTGAAAGTCACAAGGGTTGTGACTGAGTAAAATCACAAGAAGTATTTGCTATGTGGAGACCTGCCCTGATGGACTTCACAGCAGCATACTCAAGGGGGGCTACTAGAAGAGCCAAGAAACTGAGGTATGGATCAAGAAGCATTGAAGAGGGGAAGGGTTTCCTGCTACCTGGGCTCAATTCAGTTCTGGGGGGAGGGAGGAGTAGCCTTGTTGGAATCCTATTGAGTCTGAAGACTTTCGCTGTGACAGACATCATTCTTAGCTCACTAGGTAAGGCAATATGCAAAGTCTGACAGAGGATAAGTCCCATGATCCATAGCTTGTGAGAGCAACACTGTTGTCCCATGAGTTTGCTTTGTAGGCATAAGAGAGACACCCCATGATTTACCCCTGATAATTAGAGTAATTAGATTATTCATGCATATGTTACAAATGATCTATAGTTTTTAAAACTTTTTATCGATTCTTTGTGGATTTCTCATCATGCATTCCAATTCCATTTCATCTTCCTGTCCCTTCATATCCACCCTCTGCCTTTCCACCTTTCCTTGCAAAATAAAATTTAAAAGAAAAGAGGAAAAAATCCCGTGGTAGAAGCTGTATTATGACACAGTGAGTCACACAATATACTCTTTAGTCCATAAATCTTTACTTGGAAGTGTTTATTGCAATGTATCATTGGTCTGGTTTGAGGACTCTGGCTCCTGCTACACTCCAGAAACTAGACCCGCACTGGGACTCCTCTTGAATAGCCTGTTGTTGCCCTGTGTCATGGAGATACTGCAGCTTTGGGTCTGCAGGACTGGCCCCTTCAGGGGCTCCAGCAGATCGTAGATGAGGTGGATGCTGGGTGGTCCAACTCATACCTCTAGTTCTGGGCCTGGGTGATGCTCGTTGATCAACCCACCAGGTCGTCCTCTCCTTGCCACCAGGGCAAGCTCTCCAGCACAGCCTGGACTAGCTCGCGCGGTGCAGCAAGCAGTAAAGGGCAGAGTCAGTTCTCCTGGTCTTTAACCCTCAGGCGGGCTCACTGGCACCTACAACACTGGGCCCAGCTCTACTGTGTTGCCCAGGTGAGGTGTTGGAACCCTCTCACAAGTGCTGCAGTTGGTGAGAGGCGGCAGGGCCAGTTCTCCCACTCTCTTGTCCCAGAGACCAGCTCTCCCAGTGGAGGGGGGGAGGACATCTTTCCTTCACCCATACCTCCATAGGGCAGAGGAGAAATGTGGGGATGTCTGTCAGTCCTTCTGCTCTCCAGGTGCTCTTCACCTGCCACCACACCAACAGCTCTACTGTGCCACCCAGGGCAAGTCCAGGGCCTGATTTGTCAAAGTGCTGCAGCCAGAAGAAACAGGGCCAATTCTGTTCTCACAGTGTCAGGACTAGTTCTCACGCTCAACATTGGTGGCAATGGTTGGGGGAGGGGGAAATCTAAAATTTTTAAAACACTTCCATGCACTCCAGATATTTGATCCCAATGCTGCCTCTGAAGAGCACCATTTATCAGCTAGAGCAAGTGAGACCTTGGAAGAAAAGTATGTTTTACTGGAGACAGCCACGCTGAAGAGTGTTAGATTTGGACTCAAGCTAATTTAATGGTAAATTGTGAGACAAGAGCTATGACTTCCATGAACTCTACAAGAACAGTAGCTAAATAAAGCTGTGGTCCATGGACATGACAGAGATTGTAAATGGAGGTTTCAGGCACCCTCTCCCCTAGTGCTTGGAGTCTTAGCTGGGGGCATCCTCGTGGATTCCTGGGAATTTTCCTAGCACCAGGTTGCTCTCTAATCCCCTAATGGCTCCCTCCATCAAGATATTTCTTTCCTTGCTCCCCTCTCTGTCCCTCCTCCAACTCAACCATCCTGCTTCCTCATGTTTAGCTCTTCCTCCTTCCCCTCCCCCTCCCCACACTCCCAATTTACTCAAAAGATCTTACCTATTTCCTCTTTCATTCATGCACAGCTCTCTTAGGGTCCTCCTTGTTACTTAGCTTCTCAGGAATTAGGAATTGTAGCCTGGTTACCCTTTTCCTGATGTCTACTATCCACTTACGAGTGAGTACATAACATGTTTGTCTTTCTGAGTCTGGGTTACCTCACTCAGGATGGTTTTTGTACATTATGGGGAGAGATACAGTAACCTTGAGCCACATCAATTAATTTTGACATAGGATAATTACAGAAGTTATCTGGCAAAATTGACTTAAAAAGAGACAAAAATTTTCAATGAAAATTTACAAATTATTGAGGTTATGAAGAATATGAATATAAGTCCATAATTTCACATTTTAGATACTATAAACAAGAATTGTTTCTTAAGACAAAGTCATACTACATAGCTTCAAGTATGTATTTCAACACCTAAACCTATGAACAAGATTTATAAGGCTCATCTTAATATGCAGGTAATAAATATTAATACTAAGGAAGCTGTGTGTGTGTGTGTGTTTATTAAATATTCAAACTGGTTGTGGTAAGGTATACCCATAATCCCCACAGTTGAGAGCCTGAGGCTGGAGGATGATCATGTGCTCAAGGTCAACTTGGACTGTATAAAGAGAGTCTACATCAAAAGGATACCATATTAAGCAAACTATGAAAAACTCAAGTTTCTGGGTATTATAGGAATGCTTCTAGTTAGATGTCACAGTGTTGTATGTGAATTTAACAATTGTTGTCTTTCTAATAACCCATACAGAAATGCTATTGATGCTCTCTAGAAAAGAACTTTTTGAGTCTTTAAAACTCAAAAACTAATTGATTTGACTCAAAAATGTCTCTAATAATAGATACATGCCAAAGATAATGTCAAAAAGACTTATGGAGATTTTAAACAGGGGTTTATGATATGTAAAAAATAGAAGGTATAATTTTAAGTGGCTGCATTTTTATAATTACAATATATAAATATAACTAATTAAGAAATTGGTAAGAATATGAATGCATTTGATTATTTTATCTACATATGCAGAAGTTTGTCTATTCATGTTGACAACTTTTGTTGTTGATTTGCTCATTGGGAAAGTGAAGAATAGCTTCTAATTAGAGTCTTCACAAATGTGTAATACATACAAGGAATTCAAAGAACTTATGATTTTTGTCATGATGATTATTTTAATTCTTTTTGAAATACCAAGTATCTAATATTTCAAAAAGATTATTTGGATATGTTTTCTCTGAATTTGTTAATATTTGTGTTTGGCCTACATTGTAGCATATCTGAAAGGTAAGATCCTTGGGTTTAAGGCCCAAACCTTGGCCAAAGAGAAAAATGCATCCACCTAGACTTGCCTTTTTTAGGTCCCAGGGCTGAAAAAGAATCCCATCCTTTTACACGTTGTAACAGGAATCTCTTCATCACAATGCCCAGTTTCCTGCCTAATTAATAGAATGGTAGCAAAGTTGCATTGACCCTTTAATTAGTTTTCCAGTCTAAGCACACTGTGGCTTAAGACATTAGAAGTGATTCTTCCAGCGTCTCAGAAGCTGAAAGTCTGAAGTCAATAGCCCACTATGATGGCTTCTTCTTGAAAGTTCTGAGAGAACACTGTGCCCTGTCCCTCTCCTGGATTCCCATCACAGACAGCTTTTGGATCCTTGGTTTATAGGCATGTTCACGTGACTACTCAAAGCGACCTTTCCCTCCTCTAATAAGAACCACCGTCACTGGAATTAGAGTCTACCCTAAATTTTATCTCAAAATCCTTAATTTTATCTACAAAAAAGAAAAAGTCATCGTCGTCATGTGGACTATGTGTTAGAATTTGGGCATATCATTTGGGGTGATTTCCCAATACATCTGTATGCTGCTACCCTCTTTGCTTTTAAACAGCAAGCAAGCTAATTAGTTTAAGTCAACTTAACATAAGCTAGAGTAATCTAAGAAGAAGAAGAGTCACTTGCCAGACTGGCCTAGAGTTTTGTGGGGGCACTTTCATGTTTAATGATTGATATAAGCTCAACTCATTGAAGGTGGTGCTACCCCTGGATAGGTGGGCCTGAGTTATATAAGAAAGCAGGTTGAGTAAGCCCTGGGGAGCTTGACAGAAAGCGACACTCCTCCATGACCTCTCCTTCAGGCTTCCCTGCAAGAGGGAAAGTAAGTTATGAGATGAAATAAGCCCTTTCCTCCCCAAGTTACTTTTCATCATGGTCTTTATCACAGCAAGAGAAATCAAACTAAGGTAGCAAGTAACAATTTGGTAATCAAAACTGTAAAAACAAACCCAGAGAACAGCATTTCTGCAGGGTTTGACTGCTGGGACAAGCAGTTTCTGGATTCATTATCAGTATCTGGCCAGAACCCCAACAAGACAGAGCAAATAGCTACCACAGGAGGCTGCCAGCGTGTTTTAATATTATTGCTCGTCTTCATCAAAGGGCATGGAAATAGGCAGTTGAAAGGTGAAGTCAACTTAAAAAATAAAATCACAACCTAGACTGGAGGTCCTTGCCCCATGCTTTGCTGTGATTTATCTCTTTTTAAATCGCACAGACCAAGGTCTGCCAGGGCAAAGACTGTCTTGTTCACTATTGTATTACTAACATGAGACCTGTTATAAAGAAGAGTCTCTGTCAATATTAGCTAAATGACAAAACATCTTCATTGCACTGTGCCATGTCATGTATCAGAGACCTGCCTGTCATCTGGAGTCTCACCTGCTGAGTGCTCCCCCTCCCATGCTGTGGTGTAGGATATTTTCCTAAGAGACTCTATGAAGGAAAGTAGTGGCTGTCATGCAACATCCTGGGCCCAAGTGAATAATGCAGTTGTCTATTAATGAACTTTTGCATTCTCTAAAATAGATACAAGAGTTCAATAGACTACCTTTGTAAAGCTTACGACAGAAACAAATATATTGTATTAAGTTATACCTCTGGGTGTGTATGGGGCATGAGAAGGAGAGAGAGAAATGAATGCTTCATTCAATGAAAATGGAGAGGGGAGAAGAAGAAGGAGGAGGAGGAGGAGGAGGAGGAGGAGGAGGGAAGAGGAGGGAGGAGAAAGGAGGAGGAAGAAGAAGGAGGAGAAGGAGGAGGAAGAGGGAGGAGGGAGGAGAAGGGAGGAGGAGGAGGAGGAGGAGGAGGAGGAAGAAGAAGAAGAAGAAGAAGAAGAAGAAGAAGAAGAAGAAGAAGAAGAAGAAGAAGCATTTTCTAGAAAACCAAAGATTAGAAGATTAGAACGTTGTAGATGAAGGTTCTCACAATAGAGTTCATGGAGTTTCACAAGCTTTACTTTGAGCTTTGTAAAGGAAATCTTATCCTTCCATCTTATATCACTGACCTTGATGTGGACTTTTTTCTCCTGTGACCTATTTCATCATGCGTTTAAATGGACTTAACTAATTAACAACAGTTTTCTTCCTTAGCACACACAGGGCAGGGCTGGCCAAAAATGCCAACCAAAACTATGTAAGAAATTATTGTTATAAATAAAATAAAATATGGGTTGAGTTTTAGTAAATTACAACTATGACTGAGAAAAAGAGAGCACACTTCTATGTTTTGCCCAAAATCACAAAGTAATCTGACTTTGAATCAGTTTGTATAGGGTGACCACCATGAGTTTTCCCTTCTGTAATGGAGGTGTTAAGATGTAGCTCCCAGAAATGTGGCAGGACTCTAGTGGAAGTGCATTATGTGCAGACTCTCTTCCACTCGAACCCTGGAAATGGTCTGATATTGATTAAGAGAGGAATTTCCCTATGATAAATATTATATCTAGACACATTTGTTCCAAATTTCTATATAATTATATACAGACCCAAGCATGTTTAAGTTATTGTGGCAGAGTGTGTATGACAATGAGTATGGGTTTATATGTACACATAGTGTTTGAGAATTAGATTGTATGTAAATTATGCTATTAAAAAGTCTTTTCTTTCCCCTCTGCAAAACTCATGTCTCTATTCCTGGAAAGACCTCCTGACATCCTGCTTTGACTCCAGCTATAGATGTGCCCCAGCTGGCAAAGGCAAGATGCTTAAGTGTTTATGGGCCACAATACTCAGTTATGAATCCATGTTTTCTTATTTAAATAATTCCATCAAAGCAAGATACACTCGGTTTACATTTGATGCAACCTCTTCTTCATTACCCACCAACCACACCTGCCTTGCTCTCTGGAAAGCTACTCCTAAATTCAGCATGCCTCTGCTTTTCATCTTGGAAACACTCACCCTCAAAAAATGCAAAAAAAAAAAAATGCTTGCTAACTGAATGCAGACAATCATATAATACTAATGTTTTGAACACTTCTTAGGGGTGTGTGTGTATGTATTTAACCCAATCCCAATTATTGTCTCTATAATAAGGTCTCTTAACATAAAAATCTTCCACTAAACATTCAATTTTTTGAAACAAGGAATTACACCCACCTATGTCTTCATTCAACTGTTGACCAAATGCTCAGCAGTGCTGAGTTTCCTAGGTTCTTCTTACCCTTGTTGTCCCTGGGATCCTTATACAGACTACTGGACTACATTTGTCATTTAACAGATGTTTATAAACAGTCTTAGCATGTAGTCGGGACCCAATAAATATTTTGGGTTGCTAGATCAATGAATGGATCTAAGCAATGCTTATACATTGCTTAGATAACAAATAAAATAAAACTTTGTAAGATTTATTGACACCCTGTGAACTGGGTATGAAACGTAGGATCAATGTAATATTGGGAGAGTTTTAGTATGTGACATGTCACTTTCCAGACCAGGTAAAAAACAAGCAAACCACACGGGTGCTGGTTATTTCCTTCTTGAACTTTTGCATTTCCCTACAGGAAGAAGCCAGCCTCCTTTTCATTCAAGAGCACTCAACAGAAGAGATACAGGGCAAGTGAGACCTCCAACCAACTCCAACAAATAGTGGCTCTGTGAGTAGACCACCCCCTCTAGTTCCATCACACCCTCAGATGACTGCAACTCCAGAGGCTGTCTCGAGTGTCGCTGCATTGCTACTTGGAGTCATTAGGTCTTGGGGTCCGTTTGTTGTTCAAAAATAGAAAAATATTACCAAAGAAAAAACCCAATAAAGGGTAAAAAAAACATAGTTACTGAAGCACACAGAGACCTTAGTACCTGGTGAACAGTCATCATTGTCACAGAAAATCTTCACAACAAAAATTGTCCATATTCAGAGAGCAGATGCAAATGTCTCAAGGGAGCCTGATGGGTACGGACGGATGTAATGAAATGCTGACCGGACAAGCAAAATACTCTCTGAGTGCACACTTTCTACTTTTACTTCCTCTGCTGTACCTTTTGGTACTTCCATGGCACCCAGTAGGAAATGTGATCTCACAAAGCAACAGAAGAAATAAAGGATACTGTGCCAGTCATTGGAAAAGCTAGACCAACATTCTAGACTGGTTAAAAATCTAGGACAGTCTAGAAATTGACTGTATTCAAATAAAAAAGGAAGACCCTTCCTTCTGCAGCTCAGCACAACTTAACCAAGAACAAAAGGAGCTAGACTGCCCTCGCTCCAATTGGATGCCATTCTTCTACAGGGCCCAGCCAGTAACAGAAAGGACAGCATGAATTTCTAGATGTTCATATTCTCACTCTGTATCCTCAAACTCCACTCCACTCTGCCCCTTCCTTTGGAACTGATGAGCCTCAGAACTTAGATGAAGGCAGGCCACTCCCACAGGATCCACAGAGTCCCTGAGCTAGCAAAGGACTCCTCTCTGCCTGGGACAGAGCCAGATTTGTGGTGCTGGCTCAGAGGGCCTGCCTTTATTTTTAGCAGGTAATCAGCCCTCATTTTGTTGTTCTCAGAAAAGCCCCGCCCTTGTCTAAATGGCTCCTGTAATTAGCACCTCTCTAGCTCTAATTCCCTCCCTAACCGCCTGTAATTATTATCTGCTGACCTTTGTTCCCTTAATTGCTGTTTGACTCCTGATCCCCTCGAATGATCTGCATTCCCCCTTTCTCCTCCCTTCTGACTCAAGGACCTATATTATACAGTACACTATTTGTTTCTCTAATCCCAGGGAGGCTTTGGAATCCCCACTTCTCTGCTATTTGAGACACCTCCAATTTTCACTTGCAGAGAAGCTGTTCTACACACACAACTTTCACCAGCACGGCCTTGCTGTATTCTTAGACATGAACTTCCCAGACTGGCAAGATCAGTCAGCAGGTAAAGGCACTTGCTGCTAAGCCTGATGATCTGTGTTAAGAACCCCAACATCCACAAGTTGTCCTCGGACCTTCACATCCACCCCGCGGCCCCTACACCCACATGGGTGTGTATACACACACACTTGATTGACTGACTGATTGTTTGATTCACTTGATTTTTTTTTATAAGGAATTAACTTCCAAGTAAAAATAATGAGACCTTTTTTTGGTGGTAGAGAGGATGGAGACCTGAAGTAATTCAGGGATTTCCTCCTTGGGATGAGGTTTTGATTGCAAGAGATGGCACTGTGCTCTGTAGGCTGTTTGCATTTGACCCCAGAAGCTCTTCCTTCTCCCAGTTCGACAAATCAAACTTGAGCCACCAGAAAGGTCTCCATTTCTGGACTGTTCCCTTTCCACTAGTCATGACTACTCACCTTGATTGCAAACTGAACCTCACCTTTTCCGAATTTGAAGATTACTTCTACCCTATTCTCTGTCAAAAGATGCTGTATAACAAGAATCAAATACAATTTTCTGACAAGTTATCATTTATCAAGTACCATTTTGAGGTCTGACGGAGGAATTTTAGATCATCCCCTCAACCAAATGAAATATTGCTACCCCATTAATATACTTATTCTTTACTCATTCATTTCTGTCTCTGAATTTTCAACTCCTCTTATTTTAATGTGTCCTGCCCATCAGCACACAAAGTTGACCTAGTGGCCTCCACCTGTTTTTGCTCCTGTGTAGACACCGATGGAGGCTGGAGGCTAAAGCCATATGGCTTCCCCTATCGCTCTCTATATTTTGAGACAGTGTCTCTCACTAAACCTGGAGCTCATGGATTGGCTAGACTGTCTTGCCAGTGAGCCTCTGGGATCCCTCTGTTTCTGCCTTCCCAGCACTGGGATGTCATGGAGGTGTCAGCTTTTCTTTATATGAGTGGTGGAGACCTGGTCTCAGGTCCTCATATGTGCAAAGTAAGCATGTTACCAGCGTCAATGATCTTATGACATAGATGTCTCCAGTCATCTCTTTTCTTGTTTACTGAATAATGTCTCCCCAAAGTTGCATGCATGTTCTATTCCAGCTCCTCCCCTCCACTTTCCATCAGACATATACCATCAGGTTATATGCTGACCACAACCTTTGTCAAAGTCACTGGTAACCTCCATGTGGCTTACACCAATCCTGCTTCCTGTCCTTCTTATTGAAACTGGAAGTTTGTCTCTCTCCTTCATGATCTCTAAACTTCCAGACTTCCAGGGCACCAATCTCTTATCTTCTCTGCCCCCTGCCACACAGACATGTCATTCCTTTCCCGTATCCTTCTGGGGGAAGGAGTCTTCTTCTTTCTGACTGGAGACTGAGTTCTCAGATTACTCCATCAGGCTGCTCATCGTATCTCGTGGTTTTATACCATCACTGTGCTGACGAGTGCCGAGTTCTGTTGTTCACCCTGACCTCACCTGTGAGTCTCTGATTCACACTCTCTATGTTTTATTTATCACTATCCCTCTTCTGATACATAAGCAAACCAAAATAATGTGTCCAAAATCAAACTCTGTACTTCCTGTGCAATGCCTCCTTCACACTATCCCTGTCACCATCTCCCTGGTTTCAGTTACACTGACTTCATTGCTTAACTTGCTTAAGCCGAGAACTCTGAAGTCATCTTTGGCTCTGCTCTTTCTCTTTGCCACATATCTAAGCATGCTGCAAATGTTATCAGTGTTCCTTTCTGGTCATATCTACCATCTGAATACTTCAAGAAACACTTTTACTATCCTGGTCTAAGAAGCCAGAATGCTTCTGTCTACTCTACTGAGTAGAGTCCTCTTTTCTCTCTCTCTTCAACACCAGGGATAGATATATTATATCAGATCATGTTAACCCTCAGTTGAGAACCCGTCAGTGTCCCAACTCACTCAATGAAAGCAGACATCCACAGACAAGTCTATAAAGCCCTAATGATCTGGCTCCCAATGATCCCTGTGAGCTCATTTCTTGTCATTTTCCCCTCTGCTCAAGCTACACTTGATCAAGGAATCATCAGCCGTGTTTGGTTCCCAGGCCCTTACAATCACACTGATCAATCTTCTATCAGTTATCTTCCCAGTTTTCGGTTTCTTCATTCAGGTTGTTGCTTAAATATAACCTCATTTATACCTCCCTTGACCATATGATGGATACCTCTAGCATGGCTGTCTTCATACCTTCCTTCTGTTCATGATTTTCTATAATCCTTACCATAGAGTATGGGCAGTACCTGTGTCAGGAGAGATGGTGGACAATCATTCCCTGACTATGTTGTATTTAACATTCTCTTTCCATCAGAGTCATTCTAAAGATATTCTCCCTGCTGGCATTGAAGGAGTAAGAGTCCATGGTAGAACACTAACTGACAAGTAGTTAAGGGTAGACTTTGGAAATAAGGGTGACCTTTGGCCAAAAACTACAAGAAACTAGATGTCTTTTTCTACAAACAACTCAGATGTGGATTGTCCTGCACCAGGCAGTATGGCTCAGGCCCTTAATCCTAACCTTTGGGGGTGAAAGCAGGAGAATCTTGAGTTTAATACCAATTTTGGTTACACAGTAAGTTCAAAGCTAGCATGAAGGTCTGTGCCAAAAGAGTGAAGGCAGAAAAGTACTAGTATGCATAAGACCCTGGAATCAATTCCATGCACCACAAAAGGACACTAGATGGTTCTCTTTTGAGCCTTGCTCTGAGAATCCAATGCATCTAACACCTTGACTAAGACTTTATTAGATCCAACACCCTGGGCCAGACAAACTGTGCCTTATCTTTGCTGAGTCAGGGAGTTCATTTTCGTAAGGCATTAAGTTTGTGCTGATGGATAACAAATACAACCACCCTAAGAAACCTCTGTCCCCGTCATCTAATCCCCCCTCACTTTTTTTCTATAGTACATGATTGATGTTCTAGCCTATCTGATACTTAAATTTTACTTGCATGTTTATTATCCTGATCCTCCACCAAAATATAAAATCACACAAAATTTCATAGCTGATTTGTGACTTGCTTCCTAACAGAAACTAAGTAGATATTTTGAAAATAATGTATTAGCCCATTTCCATTAGTATAACGAGATTCCCTGGAGGCAAATTACATTGTAAAGAAAAGATATTTATTTTGGCTCACAGTTCTGGAGGCACAAGGCATGGAGCTTATGGTGATGATTTTCTTGCTGGCAGAGTCCAACGACCATGGAACCCAATGGTACGAGAGAAGGGAATCTACATGTGTATCTCTTTTGATAGTTCTCTTCTTGCAAAACCAACAGTATTCACTCAGGCTCCACCTTGATAGCCTTCTTTCATCTACACGTGCTTCTAAACACCTAATCATGTTAGCTTTCTAGTCTCTGGTACCACACAATGGAGGCTAAATTTCAGCCTCAGTTGGGGAGTTGGTGAACAGTTTTATATTTTATATGTTCTATGGTAAGAAAACTACTAGAAAAAATATAATTTCAGTTTGTGTTAATGTTAGATTCAAGAGACATCAAATTATTGCCATTATACTATGAACTTTTCTAAGCACATAATTCTAACTTCTGTGATTATCTCATTGAAGATGAGTCCTTAGACAACACTGGGCCAAGGAAAACCTCAGAATGACACATAAGCAAATAGCTACTGCTCTAATCGTCTCACATTCTTCATGCCATTTCCATGTGCTCTTCCTCGGAACTTTGGTCTGCCATGCCAGCGTCTAATAACTGAACTACTCTCGAGTTATAAGAGCCCATCTCTGCCTCACGTTGGAATGATGCATGGTGTGGATTTGTAGAGTGCTCCTACAAAAACCCCTTAGGAGGCTGCCTGCTTAGGAGCTCCTCTGGAGGTTTTACCCTTGTGTCTCTATTTCCTCTTCCATGTCCAGCTTTTCCACTTCCTTCAGTGTTTCTCCCATGGGAGCACTTCATTAATAAACCACTTGCAAGTTCTTGTCTCTTGTTTTGCCAGACCCATGTCCCGGACTGTTCTACTGCCAGTGACTGTAACAAAGCCGGCACCTCACTGATCAGTTGTGGACGGGAAAACTAAAGTGCCAGAGTGGAGGGACGTTCAAAATTAGTATTCTGAGCATAGTTTACTTTGAAATACATCAGTATAAGCATAATAACTACTAGTATTTAATCAGGTAGGTAAAACAAATGAAGGTCTCTAAAGGGAATCTGCACTCTGGAATTGGTCAATTAGCATCTGAAAGAATCCAATCAATACTACCTACTTCAAAGGTAACAGCAGACGACGCCTTAGAAATTATTTGTCACTGCTGAAATGAGACTTGGGGTTTGAATTAAGCTAAAAGTACTGTAGGCAGCCCTTTGTGAAAATGAATGTAATATGACAAATGATCAGCCCAGCATGATAATATTTTGCAGTAGAGTTATAGATCCAAAACTCTGTGTGCTCTTAGGTAGGCATCCCAGAACTCATAGTCTAGCCTTTGCATTTACTGGATGTATTAATTACTTAGTGGTGGATGTGATCAAATATCTGACAAAGGCAATTTAAGGAAAAAAGGATTTATTTTGTCTCAGAGCTCCAGGGTAGAGCCCATAATCACTGCATGGAAGGCGCATGGGCTGGTCACACTTCCCCCACAGTCACGGAGGAAAGAGTGCTGAGTGCTTCTGCCCAGTTAGCGTCTTCCCTTGTATACAGCCTAGGACTCAACCCAGTGAATGATGCCTCCCACTTCTAGGTAAGACTTCCCATCTCAATTAATACATTCCAGAAAGGCTCTCATGGGCATGCCTCCTAAGTTATTCTAGATCAGTGCTTCTCAGCCGTCCTAATGCTATGACCTCTCAGTACAGTTCCTCATGTTGGGGTGATCCCAACCATAATATTATTTCAAGTCTACTTCATAACTGTAATTTTGCTAGTGCTCTGTATTGTAAGGAAAACATCTGTGTTTTCCGGTCATATTAGGGTCTTATATTAGACCCCGTGAAAGGGTCATTCTACCCCCAAAGGGATCTCTACCCACAGGTTAAGAACCATCACACACTCTCAGAAAGAAAGGAAATGCATGTTCTTGTATGTTCTCCCTCATGATTATCTTAGCCTGGAATATAAATGTGTATGTGTAAAAAAATGTGGGTATGGTACCACAAGCAGAAAGAAGAGCAAGGATAGACGCTAGGGGGTGAATAATCGACATGTAAGTCACAAAAGATGATGTAAAGACAATTGTTCTTCCAGTTTCAACTCTGTCTTGGAATTTTTGTTTTCTAGTGGTGGATAAATCCGTAAAAAAGTAGTGAAAATATAATGTGAGTCTCTACAGCTACAGAACGGCCACATTAATTGTATAAATGTACAGAGTTTGAATCTAGTTAATTTTTCTGTTTTTTTTTTAATTTCATCTTCTTTATAGTAAGGTCTTAACTAAAAAAAAGAAAACTTACAGATTCAATAGCCTTCTCTCCTATCACCCTATCACTCTCTCTTAGTCTAATTGGTAGTATTTTGGGGGGCTATAGAATTATTGAAAGTGCTTTATGTCTCCAGAGCAAACCACACACAAATTCAGACTACTAAAAGATGTCCACAAAATTCTTTCCTGAATCACTTCCTCCATGCTCTCTTTAGTTCTAGCAAGACAGTTGTCTAGCCACACTCTTGGAATTTTCTCCAGAGCATTCTTTCCTGACCTGACCAGTGGCTCTTTTGATGTTAGCATCTTTTATAATCTAGACTAGAGATTTGCTAGAAAATTCCAGGACTGGGTTTTGGGTTTGTTTTTTGTTTGTTTGTTTTTTTTTTTGTTTTTTTGCTTAGCAATTTTCTGTCCACTTTTTCCTTTCTTCTCATAACATCATAGCACAAGTATCCAGAAGAAATTTTACCACAAATTCAAATTTGTCTTGGAAATCTCTTCAAGCAATGTCCAAGTCCATCACTTACAGGGGTGGTTTCTACACAATTATAGGACACAGTTCAGTTAAGTTTTCTGCCACTGTACAAGAAGAGATGGCTTTCCCACAATAATTTACCCTTCATTTGCATCCAGCACCCATACATAACAGCACCATAGATGTCAGCATTTCTACTAATATTCTAATGCGGCTATATACACTCTCTGAGATGAGTATGACAATGACATCCTATCTCTGCCACACTCTTCTTTCTTGCCCTTGCACCATAAGTGCCATAGATTTCCACAGTTTTGCCAGTAGAAATGTTTCAGAAAATCTGGTTGTTACCACTATGTCCTTGAAAAGTCTTCGAGTTGCTGCCCATTACTCAACTCCAAAGTCAATCTTGTATTTTTATATATATTTTTACAATAGCCCTCTGCTTCCCAGCATTCTATCTGTACTAGTTTCTGGTTTATACTATAACACAGTACCTCAAACTGGATGACTTAAACAACAGAAACTAAAAAAAAATAGTATAACTAAAAAATTTATATAAGTAGGAAATGAAAAATTCACCAGGGCTATCCTTCCTCTCGCAGCACCAAAGAAGAATCAGCTCCTCGCCTTTTCAACCAGAAATGCTGGTGGGTGATAAGACTCCTTAGCTTGTTCCAATCTCTGTCTCCAGTTTCACAGGCGTTTTCTCCCGCATGGCTGTCTCGTGAAAAGCCATTTGTGGCTACAGATTTTCAAGCCCAGTCAACAACACAATCTCCTCATCTCAGTTGCATCTCCTAAGCTCTTCCTGTCCATTGGGTAACATTTACACCAGTTGCTGGTGCTATCCATCAGTTCAGCTTTCACAAGAATTCTGGGGATTCGAACATGGATCTTCTTGCTTGTGCAGCAAGTACTTTCTCCACTCAGCCATTGCCCAGACACCAGGTGTTGTCTAGACTTTTGCAGTAGCTTCACCTGCTCTGTACATATCAGCAACATCTGTTCAAAACCCTCCAGCAGTCTACAGGTTAAAAACCCAAAGTCTCTGCAGTGTCCTCATGATTTCCTTGACTTTAAGTATAGGCAATTTAAATTTCAAACCTTTTAAATGGATTGTAGGGTATCTCTGTTCGTGATTGCTAAATACAGAGAGGAGTCCATCCCTACACAGGGTTGTCTCACTTCCCCATACTTTTCTGAGAATTGTTTGGGGGCCACTCACATGCTACAAGGAAGACAGACAGGGAAGTAGAGAGTTGCAGGAAATGCTTCTAAGCTTCAAACTGAGAGCAGCGTCTCTCTCCTGTGAAGTTTTTTGGATATTCATTTCCTTCTGCTTCTCTATAACTTCTGGGTGCTGGGAACTGAACTAAGAGTCTCTGCAAAAGCAGCGTGCACTCTTAACCACAATCTTTCCCACCCCTTTTCCATTTCTGTCAAATTCCAATTTCGTCTTGACCTCCATCATAATGCTTGCTGTCCTTTAGAGATGTGTCAAGCATTTCCAATATCTTGAACATAATAGTCATTTAATAATCACCAGTGAAAGAATGAATGAATGTGCCAATTAATAAGGGAAATGAATTTCAAGCAGTAGTCATGTTAATACCCAACTTGAAATGGGCTCAACTCTGAGTCTCCTACCCTTTTCGTTCTTGTGGCTTAATCTGTCCACGGGAGTTTAGAGGAAGGGTTTTCAGAAAAGCATGTCTATTTGAAATCTTAAACACTATTTCACAAAATTGCCCTCCACCTGGTGGTTATGTGTGGTCTTCGGGGATGGCAGCACATCTTTTGTAGTAGAAGCATTGATGGTTAAGAAATAGGAGTCTAAGCCGGGTGGTGGTGGCGGCGGCGCACGCCTTTAATCCCAGCACTCAGGAGGCAGAAGCAGTCGGATCTCTGTGAGTTCAAGGCCAGCCTGGTCTACAAGAGCTAGTTCCAAGACTGGAACCAAAAAAAGCTACGGAGAAACCCTGTCTTGAAAATTCAAAAAAAAAAAAAAAAGAAGAAGAAGAAGAAGAAAGAAAGAAAAGAAAAAAGAAAAGAAATAGGAGTCTACTCAGTAGAGAGTAGCCCTGCCTTCAAGGTCTCTCTTTCTTCTGCAGAAGCAAGAGAGCCATGCCCGGATATGATCAATGACAGCCAGAACCAACATTGGCTTGGCTCATAGCTGCAGCTCTCCATTCTTTTACTTCTCTAGCCTGTATGTAGGATGAAGAGTTTCTGGTTGAAGGAGGAGTCCCTATTTACCTGTACTTACCCGCACTGATGAAAGTTACGTAGAAAAATTGCAGCAAAATAGATTTCGTCATAGAAAGGTAATTCTCTAAGGAGTCATTTCTTTCAGTTTCTCTTTGCTATCACTCCTATAGTCATGAAACATGTGAGGGTAGAAATAGCAGGGGCTGCACTTGACAGTCTGGCATTGATTGACTTCTTTCATATGTGTTATCTAACACATATAAAACCAGAAAAACTGAGTAGTCATTACTAATACCTACCACCTGACTTCCCCCATTCATAGCTAGCCTTACTCCCATTCCTTGAATATGTGTAATATGCTGGGTATATTGATATGACTATGTCCTCTTACCTTCCAAAATCCTAATAGAGCAGTTAACATTTTTAGATGAAGGGAGAAAATTCTTTCTTGTTCAGTCATTTTCTCCTTGAGATTTTACATGCAATTACTGCAGCCAGGAAAACCAATTTGAACCATAAGACAGAAGCTCCATGTTAGAGATGGTAGAATATCAAGATAGATGGAACCAGCATCCCCAGTGTCTCTGAATGGCCTACTACAGCCATCTCCAATAGCCCATTTGGAGGAAACATATGTTTGGTAAGGACATTTTGATTTTGTTTAGGTCATGGTTGTTTGGGGGTTTCCCCTGTAACAGGCCCTCAGACGCCACAGCTAGGAAGTGATAGAGTACGTACCTCCCCAAGGTGTGATTGCAAACCTCCCGATTACTCTAGTTGATTTCTGTGGTTGATGCAAACTCCTGGGATCTCGGGGAGTTTGGCAGTACTGGCTGGAAGACATGGTGAGGCACCAGAAGCACAGCTTTTCCTCAGAGTTAAGCCGCTGCTGAGACATTCTGCATGCTGCTTAGAGGCAGAGACAAGCAACCAGCCAATCGGTAATATAATAGAGTCCATTTCTCCAAATCTTCCCATAATACCTGCAATGTCCAGCTTCCTGTCAGTCGCATGGCCTTCCAGGTACAAAGTGCAGACCAGAGGCAGAGTCTTCTGAATTCCACACTTATGTGTTTTACATTACCTCAGGCTGCTCCCCTGGTACCTGGGACAAATCTAATGAAGAATTTCCCTTTATTTTTTTTTTCAATGAAAAATACAGAGAATTATGCAGTGTGTTGGAAGAAAGGAAGTAAACAAACATGACTGCCTGATTCCCCAAGGACAAAGACAACTGTATTTTATTCATCTTGCCATCCCCAAGGTCTCTTATAGGATGCATCATATTCCAGTCATTTAATGTAAGATTCATGGTGGGAAACAAAAGAGGGAGAGAGCTGAAATCAATGACCCAAACTGACTCGAGTCTATTGTCAGCCACAAAATGTGGGTGGCAGCAATAGCTCTGATTAGGCTCTAAACAAAACACTTTATTGGGCCAGAAACCAAGGCTAAGGTTTTAATAAAACATTCACATTGATATGTTGATCTCTCTCAACCAAGCCCCCCGCTCTCAGTCTGTTCTCCCTAGCAAAGCAATCTTTAGTGCACACCAGTCAGCTCTCAGTTCTGTTCTCCTAGAACTGTTTAATATGTTAGCCATACAACACATGCATATGCATACACACACACACACACACACACACACACACACTTCTCTGAATCTTCCCATAGTACCTGCAATGTCCAGCTTCCTGTCAGTTCCATGGCCTTCCAGGTACAGAGTTCAGACTAGAGGCAGAGTCTCCTGAATTCCAGACTCATGTGCTTTACATGAGGAGAGAGAGAGAAAGAGGGGGGGGAGGAAGAAGGGGGATGAGGAGGAGGAGAAGGAGGAGGAGGAGGGGAGGGGAGGGGAGGGGAGGGGAGAGGAGAGGAGAGGAGAGGAGAGGAGAGGAGAGGAGAGGAGAGGAGAGGAGAGGAGAGGAGAGGAGAGGAGAGGAGACCTGATCCAATGACATGGACAGAACAAAGATTTTTAAAGGTTTATTTATTTATGTATGTGTGTAAGTATCTTCATATACATGTGTGGTGGTTTGAATGAAAATGGCCCTATAGGCTCACAGAGCACTATGGAATAGGTGTGGCCTTGTTGGGAGAAGCAGGAAAGTTATGAGATTTGAGGTGCTCAAGATAGGCCCAGTGTGACTCATTATCTCTTCCTGCTGCCTGTGGATCTAGCATAGAGCTCTTAGCTACCTCTCCAGCAGCATATCTGCCTGGATGCCACCATGCTTTCTACCATGATAGTGGATAAACCTCTGAATCTGTAAGCTAGTCCCAAATTAAATGTTTTCCTTTGTAAGAGTTGCTGTGGTCATGATCAAGCAATAAAACCCTAAGACAATGTTGTGTGTGCCCAGTGTCCACAAAAGGCAGAAGTCGATGTCAGATCTCATGGCACTGGAGTTGCACGCAGTTGTGAGCCACTTTGTGGATGCTGGAAATCAGATCTTGGTACTATGAAAGAACACTGGCTGCTCTTAAGAGCCAAGCCATGTCTCCAGCACCTTCGAGAATTTTAAAGAGGAACATGCACTGCAGTCTCCTGCCTGGTTGAAACACGCTGCATTTGAGCACAGCCAAGGTAATCTACCACATCTATAATGCGGTTTATTCCATTGGCCAAAGGGAAAGTAGTACTAGCTTTGGCAAGCTTTGGGAAAGAGTTAATGATCTGCTCTGTGTAAACATCTGAGACTGTGTCTCTGTATAGCAAGTTACCAGTAAATATTGTCTTTATTGACATCAGCATCATCACTGCTGTCATTGCCATGCATCCTGTAGGCTTTTATTTTTCAAAAAAAAAAATTGAACATATCAATAATGCTTCTTTCCCTTTTAAATGCTTTTCCAAATCTGTAAAGCACTCGGGGGTTGGCATTATATAATGAAAGGAGGAGGTTCTCTGAATGTCCCCACCATTTATTCCAAGTAAGTGCCAGTTGTTCTCAGGATTCAGTAGCTAGGACAATAATAAACAACGTATTGATGGGATCCAATGAAGCATAAAGAGGTCTCATGACTCTGTCGGTTGTCCTAGCAATAGATCACTATTGCATATGAATAGGAAATACTGCCTTATTTAATTCTCTGGAGTTCACGGTCATTCTCCATGAGGCATTCCAATTCTTAGTCCTGGAACACTGCCATGCATGGTTTTGCCATTTATTTTCTAACTCCTTAAAGGCTTGATAGGAGCAGTGTTTACTACTCTACTCAGCTTAGGGTCAAGGCAGAGCATGGATATGATCTTGCCTGCCTGATCCGCTGTGGTAGCAGGCTATCTGGTTTTGACAGTCTAGGAAAGACCATTAACCTCTCCATTAGCCACATCTGGCTGTGAAAGGGCTCTGGGATGTTTCCACCTCCCATAGACTGGAGGAATCAATATACACAAAATACTTTGAGGAGGGAGGGGATATCTGCCCATTCCTTGGGCAAATGAACTTCTTCTCCTGTATTGTTTTGCTAGTCAGTCCTTTCACCCCTTTGACGACTGTTTTAAAGCCCTGTAAAGCTCTGTATCACAGCAATTGGCTTCCCGTTGATTGTTTTCTCTAGGAGCTCTGGTTTGAAATGGATCTTGTCACATTGCTTTTGAATGACTTGGAAATAACCCATCATCTACTTTCCATTCTATTCATCTCCTCCAGAATGTCTGTGCCCTTTATAAATTGTCTCCTACCTCGTCAAAACCATGTCCGTCTATACCACAAACCCTAACTAGCTCTGCAACCATGAAGATCAGACATGTCAGTATATGAAAAAGATGTGTTGTTTTTATTATAAAGAGACCACATTAAATTACTCAAATATTAAGGCTAGAAGAAACTTACCTATTAAGTTATGATAGAAATAACAATAATAGATTTTATTGAGATATCACCTGTTAGGATCTGGATTCTGGCTTCTAGAAAGACAGTAAGAAATAATTCAGACATGATCTTACGAAGAAATAAACCCAGGCCAATGTATACCTTGACTATGACCAATGTGTCTACTGTCACAGAACTAGGACCCAATTTCCAGCCTAAGCTTTTCAGTTTTCTGTATTGTCTCCTGAGGCCATGGTATGTTCTCAGTGAGGAAAAGAAGAAACATAGGCAGATCCTGTATAGTTCCCAGGTCCAGCAGTAATAGGACTCAGCAATAGGACACCTACTCCGCTGGACCTGAACACTTTGAGATGAGAGTGTAGCATTAATGAACACTCTTGCCTCATTCATATCTCAGGTCCTAGGTAACCATGTCAGACAGAAAAGCCTTCTGACAGCTCAATGGACAACTTCATGGACATCCCCGAACAAAAAGCTTTTGTTCTCACCTTCAGTCACCCCGTAGTAATGACTTCTTTCTTGCTTGCATGGTACCTTCTGGACACACACACACACATACATACACACACGGACACACACACACACACACACACACACACACACACCTATTTATGTACTGACTCTCGGACATGGAAAAGCCTATGAAAAGAGCTCAATATTATTTACTGTTATAACTCAGCAACTAAACAAAACATAGCTCAAGTAGACAGTCTCCATTTGCAGTGAATGAGTAAATGTTTTTGATTTCAGCCACTGGACCTATATTGGCCACTTGGACATACTCAACCTGCCATTCAATCACCATGTCTCCTACCAACACTCCTGACTTCGGCCCAGAGGTGGAAATATTTAGGTGGGAATTTCTCTTAACAGAAATGTTCACTGCCTGCCAACCTTCCTGCAGAATCCAGCAATCTGTTTCTATTTCAATATCTTGGGATGTTCTTTTAGTCTACATCTGTAGAAATGAGATCTCCTAAGGTGCCTTCCTTCTAACAAATTTTTTACCCACTCTTGCTGGTTTACATGAACTGACAGCATTTATGATATAGGGTACGTAGATTATGGTGCCAAAGTCATTTTCTCAGAAGTCACCCACTCAGCTTTGTTTCTGCTTGTTGCTCCAACAGAGTGATTCTCTTGGGTGGAAAAACTGGGATTTTTAATAAAACCTAGCACTACAAAAGCTTGTTTAAAGAGAAATAATATTTTATAAGTTCTGCTGACGGCCAGGCTATACAATACATCCCATTTCATTCTCCATACCATGTCCCTTCCTGGTTTAACTTTCTTATGTATTTCTCTCTGGGTACCACAGCTTTAGTATAAATCTAGTGGCTTAAAGATGCTAAATATATGTTTGAGGAATATGAGAAAATAAACATGCCTACTTATTTCACACCTGCAGAAGAAGACAGATGCTCATACTTGCTGTCCTTTCTAATCAATTTTTGCAGAGACTATTTATTGTATGGTAATCGTGGAATCAAGCAGCTGATGCCCAATTCTCCTTGTTCTCCAACATACAGTTCTTTTCAAAAAAAATCCTAGCTGTATGCAAAATAAGTGCATAAGCCATTGAGTGATAAAAATTATGCTTAATACAATAGTTTCCAAAAATGCCACCCATTGGGAGGATAGTTCAGAAACCAGTGGGATGTGTTGGGTTATCATGATGATTTGTGCAAGCAATAGTAACATTTGATATACAAACTACAAGAATGCTACATGCCTTCAAATGGAGGGCTATCCCTTCTAGTGAGAAACTGTCCATGTTATACAAGACTTTCAAATACCGTGCCCATTATTCATCTATGTAAAAAGGGAACCTATTTATGTTTACCTATGACTAGAATCTAGATCCATTTTCCATTAACACAATTTCATTTTATTTGCAAAGCTTTTTTATTTACTTTACATCCTGGCCACAGTTTCCCCTCCCTATTCTCCTCCTGGTCCCCCACACTACACACATACCTCTGTTCCCACTCCTAATCTATCCTTCCTCAGTTTCTCTACATGAAAAGGCAGGTATTTCATGAATATCAACAAAATACGGCATATCAAGTTATTAGAAGACTAAGCACCTCCTCATGTATTAAGGCTGAGAAAGGTGACCTAGTATGAGAAGTAGGATCCCAAAATTCAGTAGTAAAAGAGTCAGAGACAGCCCCTGCTCCCAATGTTAGGAGTTCCACAAGAAGACCAAGCTACACAACTGTAACATATAAGCAGAGTGCCTAGGTCAGTCTCTGATTATTTGTTCAGTCTCTATGAGTCCAGGATAGTTGATTCTTTGGGTTTTCTTGTGTTCTTTGACTTTTCTAGCTCCTACCATCCTTCCTCCCCCTTTGTAGAATTCCCCAAAACTTTGCCTAATGTTTAGCTGTGGGTCAGCATCTGTTTCCATCAGTTGCTAGATGAAGCCAGTCTATTGACAGTTGGGCTAGGCGTCCACCTTTAAGTATAGCAGAGTATTGCTAGGTATTGACATTTGTT
Source organism: Microtus oregoni (assembly GCF_018167655.1). NCBI lineage: Eukaryota > Metazoa > Chordata > Mammalia > Rodentia > Cricetidae > Microtus > Microtus oregoni. The sequence continues at coordinate 9,944,650 of NW_024543090.1, forward strand.
TCCTCCAGTCACCATCTAGCCTGTCCTATCTAGGTCCTGCTGCTCCAGTCAGTGTCACATGTATGCTTACTCTCCTGGCATGGGTTTCAGTCTAGACCAGTCATTGATTGGGCACTCCCTCAATCTCTAGGCTACCCTTATCCCAGCAAATCCTATAAGCAGAACAGACTGTGGATAGAATATTATGGGGTTAGGTTGGTTTCCCACTTCCCTCTAATTGTAGATTTGCATGATCACAGGAGATAGCTCTCCTATATATACAAATGACAAACAGGCCGAGAAAGAAATCAGGGAGCCAACACTCTTTATAATAACCGCAAATAACATAAATACCATGATGTAACTCTAACC